>NC_052056.1:59154058-59754058 GCF_903992535.2 Arvicola amphibius
CCCACAAAATACCAAAGGGTGAGCCACAGTTTTGAAACCTGAGAATATTTACTATTGTATGATTGCCCACAAAAGGCACCCTCTGCCCTCCACAGGCATTCTCTGCGTCTGTTACTACAAGAGCTTTCTCCCTAAACAGAAAGCCAGCACATTTGCAAAGTCATGCCTGTGGGAGCTCACAGGCAAGACCTGGAGCAGCTGGGCCCCACAGAACCAGCTGTCGTTATGGGCTCCATAACAGGGCCCTACTGTAGCCCTCAAACCAAGGAGGTCTACTTCCTACAGAAGCCAAGGAGAACTCAAAAGCAGGCAGCGTTCATCAGAGGGGCACCCTCGTAAGGCAGGAGGCGGACTTTCAGGACTCAAGCATGAACAGTCTCTGGCAGAAGCCAGAAGCCCCGCCCCCTAACCCACCTCACCCTGTCCCTGCAAGCCTTTAAACTTGTTTCTGGCTGGTCCCAATGACAGTTCCCATGGACTCACCAGGTCTAGAATTCTACCGGCTGAGCCAAGGCCAACACGTAATTCTAAAGCCCCGCTTGACCCTCACCTGCCCAGGGAGCTGACCAAGCAGCCTGTCACAGAAAGGATCTCCTGGGGAACCACAAAGATGCAATCCCCCTCTGTAGCTCTCCTGGCTCCTGAGGCAGAATGGTCAGCAGCAGAACTTCAGCCCTGCAGACTCACCAGCATCTTCCCTGTGGTCTGTTGTGGTAACTGGGCTGGAGGGCCAGGAAGGGGCCTGGAGGACTGCTTCCTGCCCTGCGAGCCCCGGGAGCTGCTCTGAACTGCAGCACAGGCAGACAACTCAAGCCACCTGGGTGGGATAGAGAAGCAGAGGAGAAAGGAAACACAAATAAACCAGAGCCAGACCCGTCCAAGTGTGAGAGCAGCTAGGAGCCGGGCCGTTCTCAAGAGAGTCTCCCGGGTGACAAGAAGTGAGGTATTACAAATGGAGTTCAGAAACAATAGTCCTGAGAGGAGCCAGAGTGAGATGCCTTCCTTACCAAGGAAGACTGGTGGCAGTGTTCTGGTCAGGTTGAAGGATCTGGAACGAGGGTCTGGCAGGGGTGTGGGAGAAGGGCTTTGGGAGCAGCCTCCATGCAGGCAAGAGGCAGCAAAGACAACTTCTGAAGTTGCCTGGGTAATCGGGGGCCAGGTTGAGGTGACACTGCCATAGAGAGAAGGGCCGACAGAGCTAAAAGAAAACACACTATGGAAAAAGAAGGAGACAAGTGGCCCTCAGGCGGACTGGGCCTGTATCCTTTGTTTCTCTAGAATTCACATTAGGGCAGCCCACCGAGTCCACCACTCGGGCACTAAGAGTCTCCCTTCTCCTTTCTGCAGAGACTTTTGCTCCCTCTGGAGGCAAGTTTTACATTAAGAGGGAAACTAATAGCTTTGGGAAATCCATTTCTCCCAGAGTCTTCGGCTTTGCCCTTGGTAACTTGTTTCTGTCTTTCCTGAGGCATGCTACTTTATGAAGGGCAAACCTAAAGGAAAACGAGCCCTCACCATGGCATACCAGCCAGGAGGTCACAGAGTGAAGGGTCTTTATGAAGTCCCTTAAAAGAACAGAGCACTCAGGAGGCCCAGAGGGCTCCTTCACTAGCGTGCTGGTTTTCTTCCCATTCTGAGACACTCTCTAAAAAGGAAAGGGGACTAACTAGGCTCTTAGAGGAATGTGATGGATGGGTGGACTTCTCAGCCGATTTCAGTCTCCTGACTAGATGTTCTGCCTATGTGATGGGAAGCACCAGCCTTGTCCTGTTTGGCCACAGGACCAATAGGAGCTGAGTCAGGATGGGTATTTCTGCTTCTCTTGTGCGTTAAGTCAGACTTTGACCTTAAAGACAAAGGTGGAGCACGGCTCATCTGCTGTCTAAGAACTCCTAGTTCCCTGACCTTAGATCCTCTTCCAGGACATGCAGAGCTGGTATCATCCTCGCTAGTCATCTTCCATGATCTGACAGCTGGAGATGCCTCTAAGCACACCATTCCTCCCATCTGTCCTCAGGACCACCACCCCAAACACTGTGTGGTCCAGGCTCCTGGACGCTTCATCATTCCCACATCATCCCATACTCATAACTTCCTGTTCCATGGGCATTTCACACTTCTGTTTTCAAAGGACTCGAAGTCACAAGAAAACATGAAATAAAGCTACTGATTATTTGAAGATAATTGTAGAAAAGCTCATCCTAAGCTAATCTTTCAGCTCTACTAAGAATTCCATCTATTCCTGAGTTTCCTAATATTTAGGAAAAAAGAAAAAGAAGGGGTCACATAATTCTCCTGCTACAAAGAGGGTGAGAGGAATGGGGAAACAGGCTGTCCAGTGTGAACTCCTAAAGGCCTCTCTACAGGACAAGAATGAGCTGAAAACCACTGGACTTTTAGAAAGAAGTATTTACCAGGTGGTCCCTTTTAATATCAGCATCTGTTTTAAGAAAGCATCGAAATAGAAAAACACAAGTTTTCAAAGTCCATTGCTTCAGTATCGGGGCAGAGGTCTGGAAGCTAATACAAACCTCATGGTTCTCAAAAGAAAGCTGTACGGCTATCACCATCCATCCTGGGGGTGGGAAGAGAGGAGAAGGTGGTGATCAAAGACGTCAGAGGGCATTGAGTGTGTGGTGGGATAGACTGTCTTAATGAATTGAGGACAAAGGGAAGGGGATCCAATTACCTACATTAAACAGAACATTCATTAGAAAGAATACTTTGCTAAGATGCTAATAGCATCCTGCAAAGCAGCACTGGAAAAGGAATCGGTAATTAGTGGACCTCTTCTAACACAGCTCTTAAGTACCAATTAAACCTTCACTGGGAGTTGACGGCAGTGACCACAAGAATGTCTACTCCGGGGAGCACTGGAGGAACGAGGTGCCAGGTTTCTGCCATGTCCGTCTGCTGGTGGTAAAGTACATATTGTCTGTCTGAGGAGGAAGGATCCTGTCAGGCATCACTGGCTGGGCAGAAAGCTGAACAACACTGAGCTACAGACATGCCCAAGGAAGGAAAACACGCCTATCCCGACTTTGACTTCTATATACATCGAGAAGAGGGTGCAGCTGGGACACCAAAGTTCTACTCTAGTGTATCAGCGGAGAAGCTATTCGGCCTTGATGGTCCTCAGACTGTGGTCAGTTCCCAGTAAGCATCACCTGGGTAGGAACTTGTTAGCCTTGAAGATTCCTGGGCTGCTTAACTGAAACTCTTACGGTAGACCTGGGCATCAACAAGCTCTCCTATGACTCTGATGTGCTGAATCCGATAACCACCCATCCAGAAAGTGTGGGGCTATGGGAGCAAGCCACAGGAGATATCTTACAATTACTGCTTTGTCTCTCTACAAAGTCCCTGTTATACTCTGAGAAGGAGAAAGGTGTTCGCACATGCCCATGGCAGACAAATGACCTAAAGCACCTGGAAAGGGTTTCGATGGCCCAAGAGTTAAGAAATGAAGGAAAGGGGTAAATTTTAAGGAGCTAATTCAGGTCTCTACTTGATTCACCAGAGAGAAGTCTTCTGTCTTAGGGTAATGATGTGTTGCTCTCTGAACAGTCAGTGCACTGACAAGCTCACAAATCGAGACGCGGAAGAACCACATCTGCTCCCAGATGGCTAACACTAGAGCGCCTCCCAGAGCCAGCAGTATCAGCCATACAGTGGAGGTGGTGCAAGATTATAGATGTTGGAAAACAGCACTAGCAAGTCATAAGGTGTTCTTAGTTTGTGTCTTTAACACTCACTGGGTTTTAATTCTAACAGATAAAATATGATTTATAGTTATTGTACTTAACAGATAAAATCCCTTTAAGTCATGTCACTGCTTTGAGTTTTCTCTGGTATTTAAGCTCCTCTCTGCTTTTGTCCTGGGGTACCTGAGACACTGGACACTAGCACTATCCAGTAATGCTATTTTGTAGTCAATGATCGGGTCAAAGGTTCCCATATTACTGTCCACTGTAGCAACATTTCCTTCAAAACCATTTCTGTTCCTAGTTCTTCAGCACCATCAGGAAGATGTCTCTCCCCTCTGATTTCTACGAAGTTTTTTACTTTTACTTGTTTTTTTTTTTTTTTTTGCCAATGTAGCCTCCAAATGTAAGGCTTAAAGTAAAGAAATAAAGATACAAACAACCTTATTGGAAGAAATTCATATGCCATGGAATCTATACTAATCAGTAGGATTTTTCTGCTATCATCACAGGTCTGTGCAACCACCACCTTGGTAAATTCCAGAGCACCCTCATCCCTGAGAGAGAAAGTCTGTGCTCAATGTTGCTCCCCACCTCCCCAAGCCTCCCAGCTCAGGCAGCCAGCAGCCCACACACCGTTTCCAGCAGACCAACCAGCACACACAACACAGCCGAGGAATCAAACTCAGTGACCTCGGAGATAAGTCCACATCCAATGCCTCCACTCTCCACTGAAGAGCAGAGAAACAAAGGAATGAGGGGGAAAAATGAACATTTGAGGACAACAGCACAGTACCAGGTGTTCTAAAGCAAACCATATATTCTAAATAAGTATAAGTAATAAAAATGGTGGTGACGAAGTGAAACAGAAAACCCTCTCAAATAATATTACATCAGGTAGAAAAAGAAGATAAAAGCAAAGAAAGATTAAACAAAGATGGATGACATTTTATCCCAATCATATTAGTAATTATATCGAATAAATAGTCTAACACTAATTTAAATGGGATTTGAAAAAAGAAAGACCCAATTATATACTATCTACAATAAAAGCTTCTTTAAGGGATATAAATGCAAGCACTAATTAAATAAGACAGAAAAAGCTACACTAACACCAAAGGAGCTCAGAAGAAAGAACGCTGCCAGGAATACAGACAATCACATCACAATAAGTCAGTTCACTGGAGAAAGAATTACTCTCAAAAACATGCAAACACTTAACACAGATTTCCAAAATACTTTATTCAAAAACTCTTAAAACTAAAAGGAGAGCTGGAAAAATCCACTGCTGTAATTGAAGGCCCCAATACTCCTGCTCAGTAGTGATAAACCAAGTATACAGGGAACAGGAAAACATCAGATGACCTGCATACTGTTTTAACCCAATGACTAGATCCCTGGTCCACAAACACCAAATACACATTCTTCTCAAGTTCACATGTAACATTCATCAATTAATCCAGATTCTGGGCCACTGAACAAACTGAATCAAAAAGAAAGAGAGGGAGAAAGAAAGAAAAAGAGTTCCAACATACTAATGTCCTCGGAGAAAAGATGAAATTAAGTCAGCAGGGTTAACAAAATTGAACATGAAAAGTTCCTAAAATAGAAATCAAACAGTGTTGACTGAGTTTTCTGTCATGCCCCGTTCCTGCAGTCGTTAAATCCCAAAGAAATCACACAGAGGTCTACATTAACTATAAACTGATTGGTCCATTATCTCAGGCTTCTTAATAACTCTTATAACTTATATTAGCCCATTATTCTTGTCTATGTTAGCCACGTGGCTTGGTACCTTTTTCGGTGAGGCAGTTAAATCTTGCTTGCTCTGTGGCCAGGTCAGGACTGCAGACAAAGCTTTCCTCTTTCCAGAATTCTCCTGTTCTCATGTCCTGCCTCTACTTCCTGTCTGGTTGTCCCGCCTATGCTACCTGCCTGTCTACTGACCAATCAGAGATTTATTAAAATACAATTGACAGACTAGAAACCATTGTCCCACAGCAAAACAGTATACTTCTGAAGAACCCCTAGTTCAAAAGAAGCCACAAGGGATCTCAGAAACATTAAATTTTAGATTGACTGGGCATGGTGGTGCACACCTGTAACCCAGCACTTGAGAAGCTGAAGCAGGAGGATTATGAATATGAGGCCAGCCTGGGCTATCAGATGAGACTTGTCTACAAAAAAGAAATTCAAAGTGAAAGAACTTGAAAACACATGATATTGAATGTGAGGATTGCAAGAGCCTAAAAAGAAATCTTTAAGTTAAATTTAGAATTAAATACCTGTATCAAATCAGTGTTCTAAGCTTTCATTTTAGGAAACTTGGGGAAAAAAGGAAAACTAACCCCAAATCCATCATGAGGAAGGAAATAATAAAGGCAGAAATCAATAAAATTGAAAGGAGAAATGAAGAAAATTAATGGAACCAAAAGTTTGACTTATGAAAAGATCAATAAAGTTGATGAGTATGTAGTCATGCTGGTCAGAAAAAAAGAGATAACAGAAATTACAAATCTCAGGAATGAAAAAAGAGATTCTAGTACAGACCCTACAGAAACAGAAGAAATAGAGTGATCTTCCCTTATTCACCCAAGTGGATGTCAAAGAGTAACAAATTCTGTAAACACTTTTTCCCTACATATGCACTTCTATGATAAAGCTTAATTTACAAATTAGGCACAATAAGAGATTAATTGCTAACAAATAATACAACAGAACAAATATAACAATGTTCACATTTTAGGATCACCCTTAACTAAATTATAGGTTGCTTGGATACAAGCATCCCAAAATAACTGTATGTACATGATATGTACAAGATAATTGAAATCGTCCCTAACTGATTAGTAGGCAGATAGGATTGAGCAAGGATATTCTGGACAAAAGGACAGAGCTGGATAGGTTGAAATTTCATCATGCTACTTAGAAGCGTATACCACTTAACAATGACTTAAGCTGAATTCCTCATTTAAAATTTCTAGACTCACTGTGAACATTCAGCAACTGTAGCCATGAGCAGGGGTGGGGTACCTGCTACATTATGACTCACCCTATGACCACAATTTGGCAACAGATAAAATGGACAAATTTCTTTAAAGGTATCAGCTGTCAAACAACATTAAATTCTTTAGTATGAACTAAAGAAATGTCATGAGACCAACATTACTTGATATGAAAATCAGATAAAGAAATAATAAGAAATGGAAGATCATGGCTAATGAGCTGGCTTCATGGGTTATGGGGCTGGTGCCGAGTCTACTTACTCAAGTTTAATCCCCAGAACTCACATGGTGAGAGGAGAAAACTGACTCTTAAAGCTTGTCCCCTGACTTTCACAAGAGTGCCATGGCACACACATGCACACAAATACACAAATGAATGTTTAGAAGTATAAAAAAGGAAACTACAAGCTAACATCCTTCATATAAAATTGTATCAAAACAATATCAAATTAAACTCAACAATATAAAAAATACTTCATTATCATGAAAGATTTATTCTAAAAATATAAGCCTGATACAACATTTAGAAATCAGTTACAAAAAGTAAAGCTGCTTCTTGACTTGTCCCATCACATGTTGGAATTAGAAAACATTAACACTAAAAATTTAGGTATGATTTGAGCTAAATATGTATTCCTTTTACATAATAGTAAAGTCAAAAGTTCCTAAGTCAAATCACTGTAAAATCAAGAACCATCTACCCATGATAGATTTATTAGACAAACCTCTCCCAGAAATCTACAATTCAATTTCTATTCATGATTGGATTGCTCTAGTTAGGATACACAGAGAACAACAAAGAGAACAAGAAAACCTGTAAAAACTGGTCTGAACCAGACCCAGATGCTTAAAAGATCCAGAGTCTTCCGACATAAGGACACATGGTAGAGATGTCAATCATGTGATAGAACCATAATACAGTTGATTATCTAAGAGAGAACTAGTCATATGCAGGCAGATATCAACAGAATAAGACTCTTCATGTTATCAGGTCTCTGAGCCAAGGTAGCTGCTTCCCATTTAGAGTGGTGGACTCTTAAAACAAATTCAAAAGGTCCTGGGCAGGACTTGTCAGGGACACTACAGGACATCTTCTTCCTTAAACGGCATGGACCTGATGGCACTGGAAGTTCTAAATGCTAAGAAAGAGCAGGGAAAGACAAATCGAGTTGGCTTAATTAATGTTTGCTAAATGGCAAGTTAGGAGACGTGAAATTAATTTACATTTAAAACCATGATGGTATCTTTACATTAGTAATCTAGCAGAGATGTGTACATATGTCTAAGATGTATCACACACAAACATTTCTGTAAACTTTTTTCCTGCCTTTACTCAAAAGAAGCTAAATAACAGCTTAGCTCTTCCTGCTTCTTATCTTCAACCATTTCTTTTCTGTCCCCCTCCCCCACCTCTCTCTGCGTCCTGATTGGGCTTTTAAAGACTCACAATTATACCTACTGCTCTGTCCACCCCATTTCTCACCTCTCTTCAGTGAGTCAGTGCCACCTCCCGCCAGTTTCCTTTCCACCTACACACTCCTTCATTAACCTCCCGCAACCACCTCACTCCTGTTGTTATACCACCTAGTATGCTAGAATGTTACAGGTCTAGGCTCAGCCTAGATACATCGGGGTGGGCCTTGGTCCTGCCTCAACCAGATGTAACAGACTTTGCAAACTTCCCATGGGAGGCCTCACCCTCTCTGAGGAGGAGAAGTTAGGGGGAAGACGGGGGGGGGGGGGAGGTGGGGAGAACGGGAAGAGGGGAGAGAGGTGGAACTGGGATTGGTATGTAAAATTTTTAAAAAAGATTGTTTTAAAAAAGAACAAATAGAATAGAATAGAAAAATAGAATAGAATAAATAGAATAGAATAGAATAAATAGAATAGATTAGATTAGAATAGAGAATAGAATAGAACAAAATGCTACAGGTCAGGGAGATTAAAGCATCATCAGGAGGATGTAACATTGCTTCTCCAAAGCTTCTAAGATAGAAGTTGTTGGGTTTAGTTACTTGTCTGTTACTGTGGAAAAAATGTCCTGATCAAAAGCAAACTTAAGGAGAAGTTTATCTTAGCTTACAATTCCAGATTACAGTCCAACACTTTGGAAAAGTCAAGGCAGGAACTCAGGCAACTAGTCACATCACTTCCACAGTTAAGAACAAAAGAAAGGCATCCATGCTGTCTGCTTGCTGCCTCGCAAGACTCCTGTACAGTGTAGGACTCAGCCTGGGAATAGTGCTGCCCACAATGGGCTGGGTCAGTAAATAACCAAAACAATCTCTCAAAGGCATGACTACGGAGCAACCTGATCTAGATAACTGCTCAGCTGAGACTCTTTTCTAGTGATTCTAGGTTGTATCAAGAGTTAAAACATGCAGATAATCTAAATATTGATCAGGCAAGAGAACTTAAATTTTTGGAACCTTCTGGTATAAGGTTATAATAGATTGTTTCCTGTGACGTCATCAGCAATTCTTCCATATTCACACACTCATGTCATATCTACTCCAACTATATCACAAATCACAATAACAGACCATATTCACCAGTCAAAAGACAAATTTATACGTTTTATATATATATATATATATATATATATATATATATACTTTGCTATATATTCTTCACAAGACAAAGCTATAACACACAAAGACATTTAAAAGAAATGACTGTGAAAATATATAGGGCAAAAACTAACCATCAAAGAGCTAAGTTAATATTAGATAAAAATAGGCTTTAATAAGTAGTTAATCAGGAAAGAGACTCTCTACATGATGATAAGCCAACTGAGATAAAATCTAAACTGGCATTGATTTTAGGAACAGTATGTCAGCAACTGTAGTCCCAAAACAATAGCTCAGAATCAGCCTAATTTGCTCAGTTTAACTCAGTTTCACAATTATTTAGGTGAAAACACAAATTTCTTACGATGGGCAGAAAAGCTTGCTCTCACACACAATTATAGAACCTGTGTTTGATGATTAAAATATATACACTATTATTTTCAAACAGGAAGTGTTTTCAAAGGTAAGGCTTCAAAGGCGACACTGAAAGTCTCAACAAATTCCAAAGCATCGAGCAACTCAACTGGCCTGTTGGTTTCCTGCACCAGTATTTCACCTCCCAGAAGCTTCCCTACTCAATGTCCTTCTCCCCCCTTGATCTTCTCTGTGGACACTGTATATGCTCGTTCATACTCTCAATACATTTTGATTAAGTATTTAAACGCCAGTCACTATGGTAAGCACAGGAAATTCCTTCACAAAACAAAGAACAAAGGACCCTCCTGGGAGGCGTTTACATTCGAGAGTCACTCCATCACTGGGTTGCAAGTGTCTTAAGGCAGGATCATGTCTAACACAGATTCAGTTGGTTCCCGGGATACAGCTGACTCTGGTATGGCAGACGTCACATACTCTGATACTGAGCAAAGAGGACTAGGAGCACTTATAGCATGCTGTGACACGCTATGAAACATGACTGATCAGGAAGGTATCTGCGGCCAAGAGTAATGACAAAATATAAACATGCCTCATCACCCCACTATTGACAATGCAGTATCTCAAAGCTCAGGAGTTCTTGAGCTAAAGCAGGTCAAGGTCTAGAAAGCAGACTATTAGAGTAAAGGGGAGCCACTGATGATGATGGTACCAGAAACAATGAAGTCAGACTGGAAGGAGCAACTGTCTCTTATCATGTCATTGAAACTTGAGTTCTGTTTTAAGAAGCCAGGTGAGCCAAGTGACCATGACAAATAACTAGGTCCCACAAGTTAGCTTCAATGTAAGGGCTCTTTTACCCCTTCCTCCATGAGGTAGAAAGGATAGCCATGTCCGAAGTAATATAGGCCAGGAAACAGGGCAAGAGGAGTGCTTACAAGGGTAAGGGAGGATGTAGCTCACTGCAAACAGGTTCATGTTCTGACTGAAACTGGGAAGAATATGGCTGTCTTTGGAGAGTCTGCTAAGTTCCAGAAAGCCAAGAAAGAAAAAGGATCTGACGAAGATGCTTCTTTAAATACCAATTAGCTTTGTCTGCAGGGAGGTACCCATTTTAAGAGGCCACTTCAGTCCAGGGAGAATGAAAAAGAAAAAACACAAAGCAGTGGCCCCATGGCTAAAGAGAGGAAGGAAGCTATTGAAAGTCCTTGTCCCTTTGTCAGGTAGAATACAATAGCCAGGACCTCTGTGGAACAACCAGGGCTTCAACAGAGTCCCTCGGACCTGGTGTTTTTTTTTTTTTGGGGGGGGGGGTTGAGCCTGTTTGAGCACTGTTACTATGGCAACGAGGCTGGGATGCTCAGCTCTACACGAGGGGTTTATCCCTCCAAATATGCCTCTCCAGTAAGCAACAAAGGGATTCGATGAACCTCAACTAATCTCATATTCTCCTGGGAGACCTCTCTTAGGAGGCACTTCCCCTCCCTACTCCCACAAACTTCCTAGGTTACACTCTGAGTTCAGCCCACAACCACATCTAGACAGTTACTGTCACACGTCACCCACATCTGGGTCAAGCCTGAGGTACCCTGTCAGTCACAGGAGCTTCTCCCATACCTGCTATGCAGGGACAGAGCAAGGACAGTTTTGGAGTTCTCTTAAGATCCACATAGTTACTTACAGTTGGCCCTCTCTATGCACACCTTCAAATCCAGGCAACTAATAGATCACAAATGTCCTGAAAACCGAGTGTCTCTGAACATGCATACTTTTTCTTCCTGTTATTATTCCTTAAACAACACAGTGTAAAATCTGGAGACTGTTTGAAGGAGGACTGGGGAAATGGCCCCAGAGGTACCGGGCGAGGAGCACAAATACCGTACACATACGCACATGATTTAACACAGAGAGATATGACACATGCAGACTTGAGTTACAATCCCCCAAACCTACTTGTCTTAATTTAATTTCCTGTTGCTGTGATGAAAACTTTCTAGGCAACGTTGGAGGTAAAGAGTTTATTTCAGCTCACAGTTCCAGGTTCCAGTCCATCACAGAAGTCCCAGTGGTGGGAGCTTGAGGGAGCTGGTCATATTATGTCCATAATCCAGAACACAGAAGAAGGGACGTATGAATGCTTACGGTGTTTGGCTCACTTTCTTCACTTTATGCATTCCAGAATCCCCATCCCCACAGTGGCCATGCCTTGTCACCTCAACTAACATGATCAAGATAATCCCCACAGGCATGCCCAAAGGCTAGCCTAATCTAGTTAGCTCCTCATTGAGACTCTCTTCCCAGGTGACTCTAGACTGTTTTAAAACACCATTCCATACTCCTAAGGCTGATAAACACCTTCATCAAAGTGGCTGGATTATAAAATTAACTCAAAACAACAAAGCAGTAGCCCTCCCATACGTACATGATGAAGGGGCTGAGAAAGAAATTACAGAAATAACACCCTTCACAATAGCCACAAATAATATCAAATATCTTGGTGTAACTCTAACCAAGCAAATGAAAGACCTGTATGACAAGAACTTCAGGTCTTTGAAGAAAGAAATTGAAGAACTTATCAGAGGATTGAAAGATCTCCCATGCTCATGGATTGGTAGGGCTAATGTCTTAATAAAAGCAATCTACAGATTCAACATAATTCTTATCAAAATTCCAACAAAATTTTTTACAGAACTTCAAAGAACAATGCTCAACTTCATATGGAAAAACAACAACAACAATAAAACCCACAGAATAGCTAAAACAATACTATACAAAAAAAGTACATCTGGAGGTGTCACCATCTCTGGTTTCAAGCTATACTACAGAGTTGTAGTAGTAAAAACCACATGGTTTGACATAAAAACAGACATGTTGATCAACAGAACTCAATCAAAGGCCCAGATGTAAATTCACATACCTATGGACACCTGATGTTGGATAAAGAAGCCAGAAATACACAATGGAAAAAAGAAAGCAACAAATGGCGCTGCTCTACCTGGATGCCAGCATGGAGAAGAGTGGAAATTGACCACTTGGAGCCAGACAAACGGAACCTGATAAAAAAAAAAAAAAAAAAAAAAAAAAAAGACTGCCAATCATGCAGACACTAAGATCAGCGATTAATGAATGGGACCTTGTAAAACTGAAAAGTTTCTGTAAGACAAAGGACACCATCAAAAGGACAAAACGGCAGCCTACAGAATGGGAAACGATCTTCCCCAACCCCACATCTGATAGAGGCTGATTTCCAAAATATATAAAGAACTCAAGAAACTAGACCTCAACAAAATAATCCAATTTAAAAATGAGGTTCAAATCTAAACAGAGAATTCTCAACAGAGGAATCTCAAATGGCCAAGAAACACTTAAAGAGATGTTCAACATCCTTAGCCATCAGGAAAACGCAAATCAAAATGACTCTGAGATTCCATCTTACCCCTGTCAGAATGACTAAAATCAAAAACACAAGAGACGGTTCCTGTTGGAGAGGATGTGGAGCAAGAGGAACTGGTGTAGGAGGTTCTTCTTTCTATGTGTTGCTTTCATTGGTCAAATAAAGAAACTGCCTTGGCCTTTTGATGGGGCAGAAACTTAGGTAGGCGGGAAAGACAGAACTGGATGCTGAGAGGAGGAAGGCAGGCAGAGCGAGCAGCCACGAAGCTGCCAGGTCAGACAAGCTGAGTCTTTCCCGGTAAGCCACAATCTCATGGTGACATACAGATTATTAAAAATGGGTTGAATCAAGATGTGAGAGTTATCCAATAAGAGGCTAGAGCTAATGGGCCAGGCAGTAATTTAATTAATACAATTTCTGTGTCGTTGTTTTGATGGTTAAGCTAGTTAGTTGACTAGGAGCTGGGCAGCCAGGACAAAAAGCAGGCCTGTGTCCTTCTACTACCAAGGGAACACTCCTTCATTGCTGGTGGGAGTGCAAACTTGTATAGCCACTTTTAAAATCTATATGGCAGTTTCTCAGAAAATTGCAAATCAACCTACTCAAGACCCAGCTATACCACTCCTGGGCATATACCCAAAGCATGTGCTACCATACCACAAGGTCACTTGCTCAACTATGATCACAACTGCTTTATTTGTAATCTCCAGAAACTAGAAGCAACTTAGATGTCCATCAGCTGAAGAATGGATAAAGAAACTATGGTACATTTACACAATGAGATATGACTCAGTTGTTAAAAACAATGACATCATGAAATTTGCTGGCAAAGGGATGGTACTAGAAAAGATCATCCTGAGTGAGGTAACTCAGACCCAGAAAGACAAACATGGCATGTACTCACTTATAGGTGGATATTAGCCATAAAGTAGAGGATAGCCGTGCTACAATTCACAGACCCAAAGAAGCTAAGTAACAAGAAAGACCCAAAGGAGAGGGGAACAACATGAATCTCACTGTGAAGGGGAAATGCAAAAGACATCACAGGTTGATGGGAAGGTAGGCATGGGAACAGGAGGAGGGGTCAGGTGGGAGGAGGAGAAGGGAGAGAGAGAGACAGAGAGAGAGAGAGACAGAGAGAGAGGGAGAGAGAGAGTGAGAGAGAGAGAGAGAGAGAGAGAGAGAGAGAGAGTACTAGTAAAGAAACTGGAAGCAGGGGTCCCTCTGGGATGAGCTAGAAAAGTGGTACAATGGAAACTCCCACTTATCTATGAGGATGACCCTAGCTAAGACTCCTTGCAATGGGAACTACGGAGGCTGAATGGTCATCTCCTGTAGCCAGGCAAGACTTCCACTGGAGGGACTGGGACCCCAGCCCAGCCATATAACCTTGGACCTACAATTTACCCTGCCTACAAGATATGCTGGGTCAAAGGTGGCAGGGAAATTATGAGAATGGCCAACCAATGATTAGTACAGCTTGAGACCGATACTATGGGAGGGAGCCCACCCCTACACAGCTTGGAGGGCCAGGACCCAGAGGCTGAACAACCCAGAGACCTAGGATATAAACAAAAATGACTGGGGAAAAAAACGTCAGTGAAGTGATTCCTAACAATAGTCTGCTAGGCTCATAGATAACTGTCTACCCCAATTGTCATCAGAGAGGATTCACCCAGCAACTGATGGAAACAGATGAGAGACACAGACCAACATTAGGCGGACCTCAGGGAATCCTGTGGAATGGGGGAAGGAAGCTTTATGGGAGCCAGAGGGTCAAGGATACCACAAGAGAGCCCACAGAATCAACTAACCTGGCCTCATAGGCGCTCACAGAGTCTGAACTGCCAGCCAGAGGACTTATATGGGACTGACCTAGGCCCCCTGAACATATGTTAGTGATGTAGCTTGGTCTTCTTGTGGGACTCCTAACAGTGAGAGCAGGGACTGTCTCTGACTCCATCACCTGCTTTTGGGACCCTTTCCTCCTACTAGGTTGGCTCTCCCACTGTTAATAGGAGAGGAGGTGCCCAGTCTCACTGCAACTTGATATACCATGGCTGATATACATAGGAGGCCTCCACTTTTCTAAAAAGAAAGGAGATCGCATGGAAGGGAGGAGAGGAGGAGGGGAACTAGGAGGAGAGGAGGAAAGAGAAATTGTGATTGGGCTGGGGAAAATTAATTAATTAAAATAAATGAAATAAATGAAACAATGAAATTATTGCATTCATAGGGGAAAATATATCATCCCATGAAAAGCTGGGCACAGTGGCACACATCTCCCATCCAGTGCTTCCATGGAGAGATGGGAAACAGAAACAGGAGACTCTCCAGAAACTCCCAGATGATCTAGTCTGGCATACATAGTGGCAAACAACAAAAGAGAGACCCTGTCTCAAAGAAGGTAGAAGCTCTCTGACCTCTGCACTCACACAAATACACACACAAACAGAATACAGAGACAAACAATTTGTTCTAAAAAGAGAGATTATTTAATAGACATAGAAAGGACAGGTTACATGTATATATGGTGCCATTTTACATAAGGGACTCGAATATCTTTGGACTCTGACGTCTTTAGGAGGATCCTGAGGTCAATGTCCCACGGACACGGAGAGAGAATTGTATGCTCTCCGAGGTTTGCTGTATTCATTTACATTTTCCTCGCTTTCCTTTTGACCACTGGAGATAAGAGTCTGGAGTTGACACAGTTTTCAAAATATACATTAAGAACCCAATCCTTCTCTCCAAGATGAAATTTCTTTTAAAAGCGGGATAATCTGAGAATGTCAAGTAGTGACACCCACATAAGAAGAGCACCCTTACCTGCATAAAGCCTGCAGCCTTAACTGTGACCGAGGTGAACAGTCTCCAGATGCCCTAGACCCGCGGGTCCTGATCATTTCGCCCCTGAATCTGTTGCTGAGGGAGTCAATTAGGACATGGAATGTTGACAAGAATGTAAGATGAATCTAATTCATTAATTCAAGCATAAACATTTCATGTAGAAACCACGGCGTGGAAAGAACAGACACTGCAATGTGCTGGGCTTGAAACCACCAGGCTGTTCCTTCCAGAGCAGAACACGGTACACCTGCGTCTGGGCAGCTCCTGTGGCTGAGCCGTTATCCTTTCTGTTACAAGATAATAAAGTGACACAGCTTATATTTGGAACTGATACACGGAGAGTTTACAATATGTAGGTCGCTCTCTCCCCTATTCCCAGGAAAGGGGATCTTCTTGCCTTTGAGCAAGAAAGCTCACTTCCGTCCCAAACACACTGCTCTGTAACACACATCGCTGTCACCCAGGAGTGTTCTGAAACTGTCTCAGCACCTCACCAGGCTCAATGAGGATGTCAACCTCTGGCCCAAACACATGAAGGGTGGGCGAGCTCCTTTGTAAGTGTGCTCATTCTGTCTCTGCTTCTGCCAAGCCTTCCCTAACAGTTTTCCATTTAGCTACACTACCTGTGATGGCTAACCTTGGCTGTCAACAACGTGCCTGTGATGGCTAACCTCAGCTGTCAACAACATGCCTGTGATGGCTAATCTTGGCTATCAAGGCATCATGGTTGACTTGGAATCACCATGGAAGAAAACCAATAGGTATGTAGGAGCAGTAGTCCTAGACTGTGCCAGCTGTGGGGGAGACCCATCCTGTGGCTCTGAGCTGAATAAAAAGGAGAATGCAAGCTGAGCACCAGCATCCACTGCTCTCTCCCTGACTGCAGATGATGCAATGTGACCTGCTGCCTCAAGCTCCTGCGGCCAAGACTTCACCACCACGGCAGACTGCATCACCTCCAGCCGTGACCCTTCCTCAAGCTGACTTTATATCAGCTGTCTAGTCAGAGCCAACAAGGAAAATGATTAATATACTACCTTACATACTATCACACACGAGTGCCATCATACATTGTTCCGCTCCATCTTTCCCTCCCATGGTCCCCATACTTTAGTCATACAATGTAAGCCAGCTTATTCCCATGTTCAATGAAGGAAACTAGCTCAGACAAGCTCAGTGGTTTTCATGGTCTATACAGAGTAGACTTTGAGGTCAGGGTTTAGGTTTGTCTATTATTCCTGCAATCTAAGAATACTTCTTTGGGGTATTTAAAAAGTGTATGTCATGGGTTATAGCCGTGGGCACATTTTCAAAGTTTCCTACCTAGGGGCAAGTCCAGCCCAGTGGTCTATGCGGAGCCTGTCCCCTAGCTCATAGACATCCTTTCCCTCTCCAGTTCACCTCTCACACCTGTGTCTGGGATTGAGGCCTTAAGACATTCAACTCTGGGCATAAGGTAAACTGAGGGTCGACTCGAGTCTTTTCTTGATGTGGAGTTCTGGGCTCTTTCAGGGCCTGAGCCTTGGGAGTTGCCGCTGCCGCCGCTGCTGCTGAAGCTGTCTGCTTCTCAAGCTTATTTTTATCACTCACGACAGTGCCCAGATCCTGTGGTATTGGCCTTGGCCCTGGAGATGTATAATAAGCAAGAAAATGTGGAGCCTGACTTGGGAGAACTGAGATCTCCAGAGTAGGAGAAGTCTCAAAGAACTAAGGAAATAAAAACTGGAGCTAATTCTCAGAAATGCAAGCAGACTCTTACCTTTCCCTCACTGCCATGGTCTCTTACATAATTCTGCGGCAGTCTGAGCTAGCCATTGGCCTCATTGCAGGACCAGGCTTCTCCTCATCCAGTCCAGCTGACTCCAGATAGCTTCCTTGAATGCTTTTCCACACATGGCCTCGCTGGCGCTAGGACACAAGCTGGACAGGGGAGGGCATCCCCATTGGGGTAAGACTCAGAGATGGAGAGATCAGCTCATTAGCAGGAGAATCAGAAATAAATCACTGTGTCCCTGGCCTGAGTCCAGTGTTCCTGATGTGCAGACAAGGGTGTCATTGTGGGGAGTCTTGTCTTCATCTCTTCAACACTCACTTCTAGTGGGCTTTGATCGGGCTCATCACGTGAATTATTCCGATAATTAATTAGCAGCCCTACCACCATCTGAGTCCACGAGTACTCCGTCTCTAAGCCACTCATCACTTCAATACAGGATCTTAGTTAAAGCCAATCTAGACATGTTGCTACCGTGTGTGAAGTCATGGTTTTCTATGTTTTCCATGCTTAAGTTCAAAGTCCCCAAAATGGTGTGACATGGTCTTTATTCAATTCACCAGCCTCCTCTAAGGCCACACCCTCATACGTGAGCTGTGGCTCACAGACCTCTCTGTAGCTGCTGCCGATCTACTTGGAACAGCTTACTCCCACCTGACCTCCTGAAACATCTTTACCTGCATCCGTGTGACTTGTCTTAAGCAAGGTCCTCCTGGAGTACCTTCTGCCCTCTTGTTCCTAACTGTTACAGCTTTATCCCACCCATACCCAGGAGCTCCTATGGGGCTGGATGTTATAACCTAGGTCCCCAGAATGTGAAATCAGTTCCAGGCCATATAAAAGTAGATTAATAAACGATACTTGACTCAAGTCGAGGTTCTTGCCTGACTAATTTCTGTTTCACTCCTGAATATATAAGTTCAGGCTGGCCTCTGCTCAGACCATCAGACATTAGACGCAGGTATTCAGACCTGACAATAGGATCTTAAACTCATCCCTTTATGATCAACTTACTAACATGATAATCAGAAATTCTGGTTGAAGAGTCAGAATCAGAATAAGTCACTGTGCACTGGCCACTGCTGTGTGCCAAGAACCCGTCTCTCCTGGCTGCACAGACACCTTTAGAAAACCATATGTAGACAGCACTTTAGCCACACAAAACAATGCAGACCTCTTACAGCAAACCCACAAAAACCTCTGTACCTAACTATGAACGTGTGCATACAGGTGTATTCTTATTTTTGAGTCAAGTCCTCCTGTGGTCGAGGCTGTCCTTGAACTTGCTGTGCTATGCAGCCAAGAAGGACTTTCAACTTCTCAACGTTCTGCCTCCACCTGTCTAGTGCTGGAATTGCAGGCATGCAGCCCTGTGCCCAGCTCACCTGCTACATCACATCATACAGAATCTATATCCACCTCTTCAGGCTTTTTCAGAGACTTTATACTGTGGTTTAGAGTTGGGTCACTGAATCAGCCTGGCTAGTTTCAAATCCTGGCTCTGTTATTTGTTGACTGTGTGTTTTCTCATCTATATAGTGGAGATAAAACATATACCTCACTGGGTGTTGTGAGGATGTTTAATCTGTATAAACAGTTGAAATAACCCAGGTAAAGTACTTAGCACATGTGGTACACACAGTCACCCAGTAAATCTTAGCTAGAGGAAAAGTTCACACTTATTTAGGCAATTCGTTCTCTTTGATTGATATATAGATATAGATATAGATATAGATATAGATATAGATAGATCTAGGTATAGATAAATATTTTTTGATATATTGATATATATGTATAGAGATATATTCTTTGCTATATATCAATATGTTAGTATATATTGATATATTTCCAAGAATATATATGTGATATATATATATATATATATAATTGTTTTAGATAATAAAATAATATCATGAAAACATATATGTATTTCCACATTAGTATCCTCGGGGAAGTTTAAATAGCCATTTGAAGGTGGTTTGACACAGTTTATGAGGTCCTCTGTCAGCACCTTTTGCATCACTGTGGCCAAACACCTGACAGATTGAACTTAGAGAATTATCTTGGCTCACAGTTCCATGGTGGGCAAGACACAGAGGAAGAGTTCAGAACAGGAGTGTGCGGTGCAGGACATTCCCATTGCAGCAGAACCAGGAAGCAGAGGATACAAGGTGGAAATGAAAGGGTGGATATAACCTTCAAAGCTGGCCCCATCTCCCAAAGTTCAGAACTTCTCATAACATCATTAACTGAAGACCAAACATTTAAAACATGAGTCTCTCTTGAGGAGATTTCAGATTCAAAGGTCTCTTACAACTATTTTAACTAATATACAATATTTAGAGATATACATGGGCTATATAGCATTATAATTTGATATGTGTATATAATACAAGATAATCAAATCAAAGTAATTGCATCTATCTCAAACATTTATCATTTCTATATGTTGGCAGAATCAAACCTCTTCCAGTTATTTGGAAACATGTCATGAATTATTGGACATGAAAACTGCCTTACAGATGCGTACAAAAGTGAGTGAGAACACACAGTCTGTCTTTCTGTGACTGGCTCATTTCATTTATCATATGGCCTCCAGGTCTACCCATATTGCTGCGGATGACAAGATGTCATTGTTTTTATAGTTCAATAATAAATACTCTATTGTGTGTAATATACCTTATATGATTCCATGTCTTGGCTATTGCAAACAGTGCTGCCAGAAACATGGGAGTTCAGACACCTTTGATAGTCCTTGGGATATACACCCACCCGCGGTTTGCTGGATCCCATGATAGTTGCGGTTGTTATTGTTATTTTTTTTTTTTTTTGGTTTTTTGAGACAGGGTTTCCCTGTAGTTTCTAGAGCCTGTCCTGGAACTAGCTCTTGTAGACCAGGCTGGCCTCGAACTCAGAGATCCTCCTGCCTCTGCCTCCCGAGTGCTGGGATTAAAGGTGTGCGCCACCACTGCCCGGCTGTTATTGTTATTTTAAGAAGCATCTTCATTCTGATGTCTACAAGTTTTATGATTTAAATAATCACCAACAGTGTGTAAGATTCCCTCCTTCTCTATATTCTCATAGCACGTGCTAGTTTCGCCTTTGTAGATGTAGCCGCACTAACTGGGTTGAAATGACAGTTTGTGGTGGTTTTCAGGTGCACGTTCCTGGTGACTAATGATCTTTTTTATAGATAGATATTTTGTTTTACTTGGGAGAGTCTTCCAAATGTTAGTAAGGAATTATTCATACGTGGCAAACTTTCAGGTATTACATATATTTTACATCAAAAAGTAAAGCCGAAAAGTCTAAGAATAGAGCTGGCTTTTGTTGAAAGTTTTAAAAATAGCTCCACATTTTTAAAAGTATAAAAGAAGTTTGATAATTACATGTAGCAATTTTGCTTAAAATTATTTCTATTAATGTAACTAATTCTACTAATGCAAAGACATTTATGCCTTTATCATTCCTGTTTCACGGGTTATTTTAAACTGAGAACATCTTCAAAACTAACAAGTGCTGTAGGAGCATCTTTTTTAGACATTTAAACCACATTTCAAAGTAGAGAACAATTTGTAAATGATCATGTTGTAAAAGAAAAACAAACTGTTTAGAACCATTAAAAACAGCATCGTGGTTTATGAAATGATTTTTAAGCTATTGTTTTTTCATAATATATGTTTTCTGATTATCTCTTTGCATTTTCTTTTTTCTTAATGTACTTGTCAGTTACTTGCATGTCTTCTTTTAGGAAACAGACATGCATATTATTTACTCGTTTTGTGAAATGATTTTTTGCCATTGCGCTTTTCTGAGATGAGGTCTCACTGGATAGCCCAAGCTGTCCTCGTCCCCACAACCTTCTGCTGTCCTGAGATTTCCAGCACTGAGATTGCAGGTGTGTGCGACCAAGCCTGGACTACTGTTGAGTCTTTGGGGCTTCTTATCTACTCTGGACACTAATCCTTTGCTGAAGCAATGGGGTGCAAATGCTTTTGTTCATTCTATTTCTTTGCTCTTCTGTTTCCTTTGTTCGGCAGGAACTAGAGTTTTTTTTAAAAGCCCTTTTTAATTCCCTCCATCCTGGCAGTCAAAACTTTCTCTTCTCCATAGGCAAGATATTGACTGGTGCCACATGGTACTGAATTCTGAGGACTAACAGGTCCATCTCCAGTTCTCTCATCCACCCCACACGTCTCGCCTCTGCAAGAGAGCTATGTGCTTGCCGAGGGTCAGCAGGCTTAAAATTGTCTGTACTGATTATATTTATTATTGCAATTGCATGACTAAATTTACATGAAACTTTAAAAGTATATGAAGTCACTAAATATTAACATAAAATTGTTTCTGTGAACATTGGGTGATAAAAATGAAATGTTTAAAAATTATTGTTGAATTATGTTTGAGTGGGATAACTATAAAATAGTAAGAAAAATTATAAGAACTATAAATGTTCTGCACTTTAAAGGGTATAGAACATGTCTTTTTTAAACTTATTTATTATGTATAGTGTTCTGAAGCCTGCATGTACACCTACACACCAGAAGGGGGCACCAGGTCTCATTACAGATGGTTGTGAACCACCGTATGGTTGGTGGGAATTGAACTCAGGACCTCTGGAAGAGCAGCCATGCTCTTAACCTCTGAGCCATCTCTCCAGCAACACAGAACATGTCTTAAAAGTACAGTCCAAGTGAGAAATATAATGTTGACTCCTGTCAACAAACCCACAGGCAAAAAGTGTCCCCTCAGAGTGAAAGTTTGCAAAGTTGTATTATCTGTTTTAAGTTAAAATATTTAATACATACATTCATGATGTTTTTGACAGCTTTCTCAACTAGTCAGTTCACTGTTCATCCCAGTCATTCCTCCAACACTGTGGAGTCTTGGTCATCTCAGACGCCAAGTCTACGACAGGCTTACATCGGTCCAAACATGGTTACTAAAGCAACGCTGCTGACGTCAGCCAGCCTCACTCAGCCACATCACATGCCATCCAGTTCCGAAACTTGACTCCACGTTCAAAAGACGAAACCATGTCACACAAGGTTTCTTAAAGGTCTGTCTAAATATCATTATCTTATGGAGAGCTTCTATAACACAAGACAAATAGTTTAATAGAAAACATAAGGCAAGGTGAAAACAGACAACTGACACATCGCTACAAACAACCAACACCACCACCAGAGGCGCACACAAATTAGCAATGGCCTAGCATTGAAATGATTCTCAGTATCCGGTTTTCGCAAAGTATAGGCATCAGACTGGTGCCGGTACTTTCCTTTGGGTCATAGAAACAGAAAGTTTATACACAGGTGTGATTTTTATTGTTACTGTTGATGTTGGTAGTGGGTTTTTTGTTTTTTGGGTTTTTGTTTTGTTTTATTTTCCAAGACAGGGTTTCTCTGTGTAACAGCTCTGGCTGTCCTAGTACTCACTTTGTAGACCAAGCTGGCCTTGAACTCACAGAGATCTGCCTGCCTCTGTCTCCTGATCGCTGGGATTAAAGATGTATGCTACCACTACTGGTCTACATTTATAAATTTTTAAGTGACAGACTCTTCAACCTTTTTAGACACAGTTAAATAGGATGCAAAAAGAAAAAAAATGGAACTTATTCTCAAACCTAATGGTGAGATGAAAATCCAGTAATGGGCTGGCTGAGCAGCAGCGTCACTGAAGTTCTCTGAAGAGAACCACTCGACGGGAGTCAGAGATCTGACCCAAGGCTAATGTAAGGACCCCTGCTGTAGAGAGGAGCTCATGTCTTGCAGTCCTGACCCAGGGCTAATGTCATGCAATCCTGACCCAGGGCTAATGTACGGTCCCCCTGCTGTAGAGCAGAGCTCATGTCTTCCAATCATGACCCAGGGCTAATGTCATGCAATCCTGACCCAGGGTTAATGTACGGTCCCCCTGCTGTAGAGCAGGGCTTAAGCTCACATCTTTCGATCCTGGCACAGTGCTCCAGATCAGGGGCATGGCAAAATTCATGCTGTCAAGAAGCCAATATTGCTGTCTTTCCCTTGACCTGTGGTTCTTTCTCTACCTGTGCACAAGCCCTGAGTTATGCTAGGAGGGACAGTTCCCCTCTCACAGTATTTGATCAGGACATTGCTTCTCCATATCATGATTCAGACTTGCTGATAGTTTATCCCTTATGATATCCAGACCCAAGAGTAAAATAAAGACTCAGTTTCTTATATCCTCGAGCCAAGGACATAGTATTCTATCTATACAGTAAGATGTAGATTTCCCAATAAAAGGCAAACTGCTTGACTGAGGAAGAATGACTGGGCTGGAAAATAATTCTAATTGGTTAAATTTTGGCGCACGCGCGTACACACACACACACCAGCCAAACTGGAGAACATGCCCTTAATACATATCTTTTAGAAGACACAAGATGCAGACTCTAACAGCATCATCTCATAGGACGGTCACAAGGGGCAACCAAGCTCATTTAATAAGTGAAGCTGTCATGGCAGACATTCAAATGTTCCTTATTACAATGGATGACAGAAAGTGGGGAAGACGGTGATGTTGAGGAGCTTGAAATGTTGGCTGTTGGAGGTGAAGGCCATGTAGAGATATTTAACCATGTGCTCTCCCCAAGCTATGCTCATTCATGTCATGTGCTTGGTCTTCTCCATCTGGCACTACCACGCACCTCTCTGTGACAGTGGGATACAGCGTCCACGACAGCATCGACTCCCTTGTTCCCTCGGGTGTGTCAGGTAACTGGAAGGTAAACATGGCAGCCCCTGTCCTAAAGAAGCTCAACTTGTGAAGATGGCGGTAGCAAGAACAGTCCTGTGAGGAAGGTGTCACGAAGGAGAAAGAAGGGCTTTGGTTCCTGTCCTTTGAATGTGAGCAGGCCTATAACTGGGCCAACCAATGGAATACAGTAGCAGTGACAGCATGTGACCTCAGAGGCCAGGTAAGGACACAGCACAAAGCTCGCACGAATGCCAGCTCTCTAATGTGTCCCTGTGGGAACACCTCCTCCAGACACTCAGGCACCTTGCTCTGAGGAAACCCAAGCCACAGGCAGGTGGTGGCTCTGAGTGCTCCCCTGCCGAGCCCAGTCTTCAAGCCTGGACCCCAGTGGGTGATAAAGAAGCTCTCACATGATTCCAGCCTGTAGCCATCTGCCTGGTTCCTTTCAAATTACCGACCACCAAAAAAGACCTGGGCATAATACAACAATTGCTATTTTAGGCCACTGTGTATGAAGTAGTTTACTATCAGTAATGGAAACCCCAAACAATCCCTAATAGACTGGTGACAAGCCCTGGTCACCTAGGATAGGGACCTGTGCATCACCAGAGTAATACCCCTCAAAGATAATGACTGCTTAAGCCCTTTCCCAGTTTTTGCGCCCCTTCCCAGTTTTTGCGCCCCTTCCCAGTTTTTGCCCCCCTTACCAAGTGTGCAACACCTTCCTTTATTCAGCATTTAGCTCACACAGGCTGTGTACAAATGGCACGCCTTTAATATTATATAGAGACCTTGCCCTCGACGGTCAAAGCACAGAGGACCAGTGTCTTGGTGGAGTGCTCGATCATGTACAGGACATCTATATCATACCCCTTTCCCCCAGGGCTCAGGGAACATCCCAAAAGAGAAGGCAGAAAAGCAAAGAGCTTGGGGTTAGGGAATGCTGGGGCAGAACGGTGGCTTCTGGACACAACAGGCCCGCTGCATAGACTCATGGACTATAGCACCAGCTGGGGCTGCCTGCACAGGACCTGCACAGGATCAAGCCAGACAGCATTCCAGCACGGGTGGGGGAGGGGCTCAGAGCTGATGGCTGCTAGGGCAGGGACAGCCACTTGGCTCCTGGTAGGCTGGCCATGCTCCAGTGGGTAGCCTAGACCTATCTGTGTATGGGCAGCACAAATTGGACTGAGTGGGTTATTTAAAAACAACAACATAAAGTTGGAAAGGGGAATGAGGGTATCTGGCAGAAGTTACACTGGGGCAGTTAGGGGTGAATGGACATATACACATAAATGTATGTATGTATGTATGTATGTGTATGTGTATGTATATGACTTTCTCAAAGAATAAATAAAAATATTATATTTTTGAAAGTCTTTGCCTCAGGGGGCTGAAGAGATGGCTCAGAGGTTAAGAGCACTGACTGCTCTTCCAGAGGTCCTGAGTTCAATTCCCAGCAACCACATGGTGGCTCACAACCATCTGTACTGAGATCTGGTGCCCTCCTCTGGCATGCAGGCATACATCGAGGCAGAATGTTGTATACATAATAAATAGATAGATAGATAGATAGATAGATAGATAGATAGATAGATAGATAGATAGATAGATAGATAGAAAAGTCTTTGCCTCAGACCAGAATGATGGCTCTTGCTGCCAAGCCTAAAGACCTGAGGTCAAGCTCCAGGACCCACAAGGTGGAGGAAGAGAACCAAGCACAAGTTGTTCTCTGTGTGGCAAGCATGTGCCCACACCTATATCCCTACATGCACAAAATAAGTAAATAGATCAATGTAATTTTTAAGTTGTCTTTTAATTCGCCTCAATGATTTCACTGTGTAGTAGGAGAAAAGAGACAAAGAGGTTAATAAAACAAACCCGTGCTGGACAAGAGCTGAGAGCAAGAAGAAAATAAGCCAGCGAGAAGGACAAGAAAACCAGAGTGAGGCTGGCATCGTGGCCAGTGTGGCCAGGAGAAGTTCCTGGAGAAGCTGGCAGAGCAGTCTTGCAGAAAGGCCAGAGACAGGGACTCCAGGCCCCAGCTGGCTGTCCTCTCTTTAGTGCCCTCCCGTTATCTGCTCACACCTGGCATCCAGACATACCTTCAGACTATCCTTGGGGACAAGGAGCTTGAGCCTCTCCAAAGCGTCCAGCAGCAGCTGCTTGCTGGGAGCATCCCACAGTGGGGCAGTTTGGCACCATGGAACAAAGGCACAAAGGAGGGCCATACCTTTCACCTAGCTATGCTTTTCCTGGAACGCAATAAGAGGAGATGACACAACAGAGAAAATAAACCATCTGGACAAAGATGATCATAGCAGTGTTGTCTGTAACAGTGGAATAAAAACAGTAAGCCTTAATTATAGAACACTTTTTAAAGGGCATCATAACAATGCCTAAGGTTTTATGAACACTTGGCTCTATGCCACGCACATTGGAAGTGGGCCATGTACATTGTTGGATTCTTGTGATCCATATATAAACCAGAAGAGATAGTACCATTACTGTTACCCCTATTTCTATATAGATAAGGAAGCTTCTTCAAGATCACAGCACAGAGATAACAAACAGCCACAACTTTATACTCTCTATTCAGTTTGAGTCATAGATTCACCAGGGTCATTTGATTTTAAAAAAATTAACTCTCTAAGCCTCAGACCATCATCTATAAAATGGGAACAAGAGCGACACAAGAGGCCTGAGTCCGGGGTGGGCTGAGTAGGCTAGAAGCAGAAGTGTCTTTAATTCACTGAGCACAGGAGAGGCAAGATCCTCATCCCCAGACAGCTGTGCCCAGGCAACTGTGACCTTGGCAGAGAGCAGGGACCCTGGAACACAGGAAGAGGAACCGTTATTCTCCCACCACTGGGCAGTCAAGAGAATGATAAGGACGTAGCCAGACCCAGGAGTCCTGGACCACCAAATTTTACTGGTTGTGTAATTGGTTCCACCAATTTGAACCTGGCACCTCCAGGTTCCCATTCCAGAGAACCTGACTGAGTACCACGAGCCAGGAAGTTCAAAGCAACACCCAGGGGCGTCTGCTTACAGAGAAAACTCAGAGACCTAGCCCTTGGGTCACTCCTGCCACCCTTCAGCCAGAAACACCCGAGGAGCGGGGAAGCAACCATCTTGTATTTCCACATTCTTTGTGCAAGGGAAAGCAACCACCTTGTATTTCCACATCCTAGCTGTGTTAGTCGACTTGTGTCACGATAACAAACATAATCAACTACATAACTGTGACTCACAGTTTTGGAGCTTCCAGTCTGTGACTGGTTGGTCCCATTCTTTCCAGCCTTTGACAAGGTAACTCTTCACCTTGAAATAAGGAGCAAGAAAGACGTAAAGCATGGATCCAAACCATAGCGCTGTTCTGATGGCTTTCCCCATAGGGTTTTCAATGTTTGTGAATCTCTTGAGACTCTGGTCTACTGTTCCTCACTCCTTCCTTGGCCCAGGTCAGAGGTTAAGGTAAACCTGATAACAAAGCTGGGAAGTTGTCGGCCTCTTTCTTTTATAGATGACTGAACTGGAATTCAAAGTTGTTAAATTATACGCCCAGGGTCATTCACCCAGTAAGTGGCTGAACCGGATTTAGTAGCCTCAGCCCTTCATTTTAAAAAGGGGATCTGAGTGTATGTGTGTGTGTGTGTGTGTGTGTGTGTGTGTGTGTTGTGTGTGTCTGTTTGTGCGTGTGTACGTGTTTGCATGTATGTGTGTTTGTGTGTGTGTGCGTATGTGTGTGTGTGGTGTTGGCCTCCACACATGTGTAGAGGTCAGAGAACTGTGAGGCATACACGATGAGTTCCCAGGGATCAAGCTCAGGCCATCAGCTTTGAGCAGCAAGTGCTCTTACCTGCTGAACCATCTTGCTCACCGTCCCAGACTCTCATCCTATCCAGCCATATCCACCCTTCCCAACCAATAAGATAGAGCTGTATCAGCATGAGGTCATTCGGAAGCTGAACAGGCCTAGCCTTCTCACATACACAGCGCACACCCTTGTGTTAGAAGGGACTTCAGCCCTAGAAAGGGTCCAATCAAGTCCTCTCAGAAAGCCAGCATGGGGCTGGCACTGGGAAGACCAAATTCATGGTGCTAACTGCACCCTTTAGTGAAAGGGGAGCATAATTAGAGAGCAGATTCCATAGACAAAACCTGAGTGTTTCAGGATTGAAAGTTCTGCCTGGAACTCCAGAGTCCAACTCTTTCACATAACCCCCACTTCCTGCAGGCCTCTAAGCCGACCCGTGCAAACACTATGTGGGAAAGATGGCACCCATGGGCACGGCAGTACCCCTCA
The DNA here is from genome assembly GCF_903992535.2 of Arvicola amphibius. Classification (NCBI taxonomy): domain Eukaryota; kingdom Metazoa; phylum Chordata; class Mammalia; order Rodentia; family Cricetidae; genus Arvicola; species Arvicola amphibius. Next base: position 59,182,757 of record NC_052056.1, read on the forward strand.
GCCACAAATACCCAGGTGATGGGAGACACATGGTGGCGCTATTGTGGCCTTATGCTGAGATGCTCACAGCAAGGTGGTGATACAAGCTAAGAAACAGACTAGAATGTTCTGAACCAAGTGATGTTTATCTACAGAACGAGTTTATCTGGCTCTACAGATGAAAATCAACAACAAAATGAACTATACTGGCATGTTTTATAGCAGGGGTAGGCAAACTGAGCTTACTGAAACAGGCAAATCCCTGCTGAACATCCTGTTGTCTTTCCCTGAAAACAAAACTTTATTAAAATACCTCCATGCCCATCATGCATATATGCCCGCGGCTGTTCTCATGCTACAGTAGCAGGAGGGGCAAAGGAGGAAGACTGCAAAGCTGAAAATATTGACCACCTGGCGTCTCCTTACCAAAAAGTTCCCTCACCCTTCCTCCAAAGCATAAAGAGAGAGTCCTTCATCACCAGAACCACAGCAACCCCAGCTCCCTCTTCTGTGTTCCACAGACCATGTTGGGAACAGTGAGTACAGGGGCAGAAGGAAGACCGGCCACTGGCACCCTTAAAGAAAACAGCCTTCCTTCCTCTGACCTCACCCCAGGCAAAAGCCTCCGAAAATCCCTGCAAGAACCTGGGTGGTCGTCACTAAAACTATCCCTAGACATGATTACAGATAGAAAAACACTTCTGCACCTCCAAGGCACCAAGTCTTTTGACCCAGAAAGGAAAAACCTGTAAGTTATTAGAAAAGGTGTCAGGTCAGTGGCCTCAGCCGCTGCTTTGACCTGGTAGAAAAGAAAGGGCAACTACACCCAAGGCACAAGAAATAACAGAGAAGAAACCAAGGAATTAAACAAAAAATTAAAAGGCGGGGGGGTCAACGAAACCAACAAAGGACCAATAGAACTGACAGTTTTGAGTCAGACTAATGAAGACAAGAGAAAATGCAAACTACAAATATCAGGAATGAAAGATGAGATGCTACCATAACTCCTAAAGGCATTAAAAGGCATAAAAGGCATAAAAAACTTTCTACCCTCACGTAAGATAAACAAATTACTCAGAAGGCACAAACGGCTGAAAACCACTGACTAGCTCTTTCTTTATTTTTAAAATTTGTGAGAACCACCCCACCAAAATTTAAAAACTTCTCGGGTAAATCCTACCTAAAACTTGAGTAATAAGCAACAATTTATAAAAGTGTTAACTTCCAAACTCTTCCAGAAAATGTGAGGGATCATATCTTAACCTATCACGTCTGTCACTGAAATCAGACAGGGATGTCCCAAGAAAGTCAGATCAATACACTCAAGGACAAACACAAAGAGCCCTCCACTAAACATTGGCAAGCTGAATCTGGCACGTGGAAGTATGACCATGTCATGAGGAAGTGAAGCTCCCTGGAATCCAAGGCAGGCTCAATACTGACAAATCAACTACCATGGTTAGACATTGCGACAGGAAAGAGCAGGAGTCGAAAAGCAGGGCTGGGCACAGGCCACCCAGTCTAACCTGGAGCCTGTGTTTGAGTGACGACCCACTGACACGCAACTCTACCCACTTGTTTATATACTGTCTCTGGGCTTTTCTGGTTTTTGATTGGTTTGGGTTAAGACAGGGTTTCACTGTGTATCTTTGGAGTCTGTCCTGGAACTCTCTCTGTAGACCAGGCTGGCCCCAAACTCATATAAGATTCACCTGCCTCTGCCTCCCAAGTGCTGGGATTAAAGGCGAGCACCAACCCTGAGATTCCATCTTATATCTTTAAGAATGGCCAAGATCAAAAACACTGATGACAACTTATGCTGGAGAGGTTGTGGGAAAAGGGAACACTTCTGCGTTGCTGGTGGAAATGCAAGCTGGTACAACCCCTTTGGATGTCAGTGTGGCGATTTCTCAGAAAATTAGGAAACAACCTTCCTCAAGACCCAGCAATACCACTTTGGGGTATATATCCAAAGGATGCTCAATCGTGCCATAAGGACATGTGCTCAACTATGTTCACAGCGGCACTATTTGTCATAGCCAGAACCTAGGAACAACCTAAATACCCCTTGACCGAAGAATGGATAAGGAAAACGTGATACATTTACACAATGGAATACTGTACAGCAGAAAACAACAGCTTGAATTTTGCAGGAAAATGGATGGAGCTAGAACACATCATTTTGAGTGAGGTAATCCAGACCCAGAAAGACAATTATCACATGTACTCACTCATAAGTGGTTTTTAAACATAAAGCAAAGAAAGACCAGCCTACAAATCACAATCCCAGAGAACCTAGACAACAATGAGGACCCTAAGAGAGACATATATGGATCTAATCTACATGGGAAGTAGAAAAGACAAGATCGCCTAAGTAAATTGAGAGCATGGGGACCTTGGGGGAGAGTTGAAGGGGAGGGGAGAGGCAGGGAGGGGAGCAGAGAAAAATATAGAGCTCGTTAAAAATCAACTGTGTGCGTGTGTGTTAAAATAAAGGTGAGCACCACCACGGCGCCACACCCGGTGGCTCTGATTGTTTTCTCACAATGATGGATGGAAGTCAGTGAATATGTGGGACCTTGCAGACCACAAAGTCTAAAGTATTTATCTGTGGTTACAATGACTTTTTTTTTTCAGTCCTACAACATACTGTTCCAAAGGTAGGGGTCTGGAGATTTCTCTCATACTGTCCAAGTGTCTGGGACTTGGGACACCAGCTGGAGTCCTGCACTTCAGTTCAGGTCCCACACTGTTTACCCTAGATCACCTCACTGGCAGACCAAGGGCTCATTCCCCATTCCAGATGCCGGTCCCAAGTCCTGGGCCTGTGATAATTCGGACTGGGCAGCTATTAAAAAGCAAACAAAATACACTTCCTCCTCTGGCTCATTAATTTGCTACAACAGCTCTAAGAACTCGGGAACACTGGCTACTGACATTTGCAAGCTTATTATGAAGGATGCAATGCAGGAATGGCCAAGTGGATTAGAGATGCAGGACCAGCATATGTCAGGAGCCTCTAGGCATACCACCATGCTAGCAACCACCAATCCAGAACAATCCAGAAGTTGTTCAAACCCCATGATTAGAAGCTTATATGGGGGCTATATTATAATACAACAAAATGATTGATTAAATATTGTTTAGCCATTGGCAATTAACTAAACCATAGCCTTTCCCTCTTCTCTGAAGGTTGGAGAGCAACCTTTTAATTACACGACTGGCTCAGCTGACAACCTGCCCCTAGCCTGACTCTATACACAGTGTGGAAACAGTTGGAGCACCTTTTGAATAGCTACTAAAGGTTCTGCTCCCACTTGCACCACTCAGGAAATCTGTAGGTTTAGAAGCTCTGTGCCCAGAACTGGAGATAAAGGCAAATACATATTCCTTAAATATCATAATATCACACTGGTCCTCTACAGAAAACTTTACCAACTCATAGGAAAAAGAAAAGCAATGTACAACATTCTTAACAGATCCAAAAATAGTACTTGGAAAAAATCCTATTTATTTCTGATTTTTAAAAAAAATCAGCAATTATAAAGATAAACTCAAATTTCCTCAACCCTGTAAAGGGCATGTACAAAAGTCCTACAGCTAACACAGTACATAATCATATGTGCCTGGCCCCAGTGATAGAAAATAAGGCAGACATGTGGGTCTCCGTCACTTAACATTATACTGGAAAACTAACACACAAGCCAAGAACAATAAATGAAAGTCAAACAGATTCGAAGAAATAAAAGTCTTTATCGAAGATATTTATTCTCTACAATGAAAATCTCTAAGAATCTAAAAATAAAGTACTAGTAATAGACTTAAGAAATATCATATAATAAAAGATCAATTTAAAAAATCAAATAAAAAAAGAATGCCCAGGGAAAGTTTAGAGGCAGAAGTAGGTAAGGGCTTAAGCTTGATTCTATACCTCAGGCTCCAAGACTGTTCAAATTAAAAATTTTATTTGTCGGTTAAATATAATTAGGTACCAGTTACATTAGATCTCTGAGTACTATATGTATACTCCCAAAACTTCAAATTTAAAAAAAAATCTGTTAAAATTATTGTAATTATAAATAATAGTAATAATCAATCTGGAAATAAGGCTTTACTAAACATAGTATTTAAAGTTGTATTAAAAACATATAATGAATGCACCTAGAATCTAACAGAATACATTCAACATTTAGATGCCAAAAAGTACAAAAACTCTGAAGAAGAAATCAAACAGTACACAAATCAATGGGGACATACGGCTAATGGGCATACTACACACACACACACACACACACACACACACACACACTCACACCCCGAGATGTAAGCTTTCTCCTTAATGTGAAAATGCTATTGATCCAAAGCCCACCAAACTCCGAAGCTGGGTGAGGTGGCACACATCTGTAACAGCGGCACCAGGGCTTCTGGGTACCGGAGATTTAATCTGCACGGGGAACTGCAGGCTAGCCCAGGTCATGCAATGAAGACCCTTAGTCTCCTTTTCTGCAGGCTAGCCCAGGTCATGCAATGAAAATCTTAGACTCCTTTTCTGTTGCTATGGTAAACACCCTGACAAAAGTGGCTTAAAGGAGGAAGGGGCTGGCTTACAGCGTCATCACCATGGAGAAGAAAAGGCAGCAGGAAACTGAAGCAATTGGTCAGACCACAAAATACAAGCCAGTACCTACCTTGCTGTCTCCGTTTTATACAGTCCAGGATCTGCTGCCAGAGGAATGCTCCCACCCACAATAAGAAGATGATCTTTCATATCAATGAACATAATTAAAACTGTCTCTGGGCTGAAGAGATTGCCTATATTGGTTAAGAGCAATTGAAGCTCAGGCAGAGGTCTAACTTCAGTTCCCTGCACCCACACTGGGCAGCTCACAACATGTAACTCCAACTCCAGGGGATCCATTGCCTTCTTCTGGCTTCCTTAGGCACAGGTACACATGCGCGCGCGCGCACACACACACATGTGCACACAGACGAGAGAGAGACACACACACAGATAAATACAAATAAGTCAAGACAACCCCTCACAGACATTCCCAGAGGCTAACCTGATTTATACAGCGCCTTACAGGTATGCCCAGACACCTGTCTCTATTTGTACTTACAAGAGTAACCATCAGAATCTGTCTCAAAAAGATAAAAACAAACAAACAAACTTAACCGAAAAATCAATGACAACAAAACTTCCAGCAGGATTTTAATGTAGACATCAACACGATGGTTCTGAAATTTATCTAAACAGCAAAAGCTCTAAATCACTAAATCACTGGATGACTTTGAGAAGGAAGTAAGGTAAATTAACTTCTTGATTTTAAAAGGCCTGATAAAGATACAAAAATTTACTACTAAGAAAAATACATAAAGCAAGGTGGTGGTGGGGATACTCAGCTATGCTTTCTCTCTCTCTCTCTCTCTCTCTCTCTCTCTCTCTCTCTCTCTCTCTCTCTCTCACACACACACACACACACACACACACACTCAATTGACTTTCAACAAAGGTACAACAGGGAGGGGCAGTTTTCACTATACTGAACAACTAGATATTTTATTCAGAAAGAACTTCTTGTCTTGAAACAAGAACAAGAGCTGACTCAAAATCAAACTGTATCAAACGTCAGTGTAAAACCTGCAACTATAAAACATCTTCAGAATATCCTAACAAATTCACATAATGTAAATTAGACACCCTGGCTTCAGTACCAAAAGCATAACCCATTCTTAAGACCAATGGGACTTGATCAAAAAGTGAAAATCCTCTGTTCTGCAAGACAGAAACTGCTGAGAGGGTTTTAAAAGACATCAGTTCTAGGCTAGCTAAGATTCACACACAGATTCAGCTAAGTAAATGCTAAATGCTGACTTCTGACCTGCCAAGGCAGAAGGCCAGCCTCTCTTCACCGCAGCTCTCGATCCAAGCTGCCAAGAACTCTGCCATACTCTCCCGGTCATGTCGGACTGTGCCTTTCCAAACCATGGACCAAAATAAATCCATCCTTCTTTAGGATGCCTTTTTTCCCCCAGGTATTTTATCACAGAAGAAAATAACATCTAAGTACTGAAGTCCATTTTTCAAAGACCCTGGTTAATTTTCAGGACATCAACTTTTAGCAATATTATTTACTTATAGAAAAACCAAAGCCATACATTGAACCTAAAAGAAATGTAGGGAAATGTATCAGGCTTTCTTTTGGGTCACCAACCAGCTCCCAAATCATGACACAGAGCCTTATTATTAGTTATGAATGCTCGGCCTTACTTATGCTTGTCCCACTAGCTTTCATAGCTTAAATTTATCTGCTTCTCTTCATCCACATTTTGCCTAAGGGTGTTTTACCTTTCAGCCTGTATGCCCTACGTTCACCGCTTGCTGTGTGGCTGGCAGGCTGGCTGCCCCAAATATCTCCCTCTTTTTCTCCTTCATTCTCTCTTCTCTTCTTTCCCAGCCTAGATTTCTCCTCCTGCTTATTCTCTCTGCCTGCCAGTCCTGCCTATGCCTCCTCTGCATCACTATTGGCCATTCAGCTCTTCATTAGACCAATCAGGTGCCTTAGGCAAGCAAGGTGAAAGAGCAACACATCTTTACATAACACAAATACAGCATAAACAAATGTAACACACCTTTACAGTTAAAGTAATACTCCGCAACATAAACAAATGTAAAACATCTTTGCCTAGTTAATGTAATATTTTAAAACAGGGAAATTCTGGTAGACTTCAGTATCTCTGAGACTGGCTCTGTTCGTTCCAAAGATGTAAAGGTGTTAAAAATTGGAGGTTCAAACACAACTGGACAAAGAAAGCAAAGACAATAATTTTATCTCGTGAGTCATAGATGCAAAAATTCCAGAAAAGCACTAGACAATCAAATCCAACACAACAGAAAAAGAAACAACAAAAGGACACATCTTAACCAAGAGTTCGTCTTGGAACAAGGATTGGTGATCATTCAAAAATCATGAAGACTGGTTATAAAAACCAGCATTTCGGCTGGGCGGTGGTGGCACACACCTTTAATCCCAACACTCGGAAGGCAGAGGTAGGAGGATCTCTGTGAGTTCGAGACCCGCCTGGTCTACAGAGCTAGTCCCAGGACAGGCTCCAATGCTACAGAGAAACCCTGTCTGGGAAGAAAAAAACACAACAGCATTTCATCTTGAAATCCTGTGTAACTCTAACAAACACCGTTCAGAAGGGTTTTTATATTGTGATTCTACCAAGGATAAAGAAATCTGTCCCAACTCTACAAACAAAGGGATGCTGTCATTTAAACAGCATTTGGAATGTGTAAATCAGAGGAAATGTTTGCTTCCTGTGAACTACAAAATGCCACCGCACAGCTATTTATTCTCCCTCCCTTTCTCCCTCCTTCCCTTCCTTCCTTTTCTTTTTCTTTATCTAGTTGGTTTGCTAATTCTGAAGAATTATTGCTAATACACAAATCAAAGAAACGATGACACCATGGAAAACCAACTGAGCCCCAACTTTGGCTGTTCTCAGAATCCTCCAGGGAGCTCTGTGAAAACAAAACCAGACAGTGGAGTCCCTGAACCCACTGAGCCTGTAGGATTAGGGGGAACTTTACCAGTCAGCTTCGGAACCCTGTCATGTGGAATAGAGGGTCACCACGCCCTTCCCTAGAATACTTTTCACAGGGCGTGAAGGCGCGTACCTTTAATCCAAGCACCCAGGATGCAAAGGCAGAGAGTTCAAGGCCAGTCTGGTCTAAAGAGTGAATTACAGGACAGCCAGGGCTCTGTGGAAAAAAAAAAAAAAAACCCTGTCTTGAAAAATCAAATAGATAGATGATAAATAGATAGATAGATGATAGATAGATAGATAGATAGGTTTTTACCATGAAAAAAATCAAATAAAAAACTCCACATTAATACATGACTTGTCACCTTAAAAAGAATTTTACAAGAACAAATTACTACAAGATGTTGAGACTGAGATCAAAGGCAGCCTCCATTGTTGTCAAGAATTAGAAACTCAATGCATTTCTTGAATGAACAGGCAAGGATAGAACTTAACAGGCAAAGAGACACGTGGAGAATATTCCAGAAGATAATAAGATAGAGAGAACGGGGAATATTCACTAGGCAAAGGCTGTTGTGGGACATAGCAGGGAGTGTGTGGTGAGTTTGGGGGTGGGGGTGGGATCCCCTGAATTTCTAGGTGAGTTTATTCCAAGGGAACAGAACTAGCAGGTTTCCGAAGGGGGGGTGTGTGGCATGGTCAGTGTGTGCTTTAAGATTAACAAAGCAGGGACTGAAAAGATGGCTCAGGCATGAGGAGCCCTGGCTGCCCTTCCAGAGGACCTGGTTTAATCCTAGCACCCACATAGTGGCTAACAACCTATCTGTAACTCCAGCTCTGGGAATCTGATGCCCTCTTCTGGCCTATGTGGGCATTTCATCCATGTGATCTATAGACACAGGCAAACAAAACACCCATACCCATAAAAGTAAATAACGATGTAAAATAAATAAAAATAAAGCGGACCACTCTTAAGGACTCTAAAGAGGCAAGTGAGGTAAATAACGGAGCCAATGTGCACCCATCCCTCTGGCTTAGGAAAGGACGTCGGCCTCCCCCCGCCCCCCGCCCCATATACTAGCAACACAAATGGGGGATAAGTAGTATGGGTGCTTCAGTTCTTTCTCTCTGTCTCTCATGCCTCCTCAGTCATGCAAAGGTCAGCTGGGTGTGACTCCATTATTCCGGTGCCCTGCAGTTCTAGAACAAGAAAATCAGCAACAGTAAATGAAGCACGGGAAGAAAACATAGAGCCCCGGAAACCCAGAAGTCTTCTTCAGGATTGGGCCTTTACTGTAGCCATAGATTTGCTGCCTCTCGTTTTTGATTCAGCATGAAATTGAATTCATTCCTGAAAGACTCTGGGCAGAAAGAAAACAAGCCCAGAAATGAAAATCATTCACAAGATAAATCTCAGGAGAAGCAGGCATGCATGGCTGGGAGAACACCACAGGGTCAAAGGTGTCACACCAGGTTCCTTCAGTAGTCTGAGAACCTTCAGATGCGGGGCCAAGTGTCCCTGCCTCCTCTCTTCTGGCGAACAGCTACATTGCTCTCTTCCTCGAGTTTGAGGACCTCCCCACCACCGCAGCCCCTGAATGTCTTTGAAATTCTGTACTGTCCATGTTTTCTGTTTATTTCATCCACATCAACTGTTTGCTCACCCAAACCCAAGTCTCACAGGCATAAGACCCTTTGCTTTACAATCACTAGGTGCAGAGTAGACATGTGTGCCAGCCTGGTTATAGCTGTCCTGTGGACATGGTGCACACTAATCAATGTTACAATAGTTGTTACTCCTTTCCCCATTCTGTAGTCCACATCACTGTGTGTGAGTGTGCGTGTGCATGTGTGTGAGTGTGCGTGTGTGTGAGTGAACATGTGTATGGGCATGCATGCGTATATGTGCATGTGGAAGCCAAAAGTCAACCCCAGGTATCTTCTCTCGGGTGTATCTGCCCATATTTTGTGATAGACCAGAAGATCACCTAGTAGGTGGGCTGGCTACTGAGCTGGCTGGCCTTGAGCCCTAGGGATCTCCCCGTCTTTGGCTCCGCAGTGCTGAGATCATGAGCCTGTGCCACTATGGCTGCTTTTTAACAGGGCTTCTGGGAATGAACTGCAGGCTTTCACACTTGGAAGGCAAGCACTTCCCTGACTGGATTATCACTGGCCTAGTCTTCCCAGTTTTAAAACTGCTCTCTCGGGGTCAGATAAAGATGTTAAAGGCCGCTCACAGAGGTTAAGGGCTGTGCCTGAGAGCACCCAGCCAGTAAGCAAACAAGGCAGGGCAGATCTGAATGCTTAAACGTCACAATGCACCTGCCACCCCACTGCCACCTCCTGCCAATTTGCTGAAGAACTATCTGTATTTTTTTTAAAAAAAAAAAAATCACTAGTTTCTGGAAACAAAAAAGATATACAGTTTTTTGGTTTTTTTTACTTTTTAAAAAAAACTTCAACTATGCTTCCAAATTACCTGTGTCCCCCTAGAAGTAATTTATAAGGTCCTGGATTAAGAAATTAACATTAGGCCTGAGGGCCCAGAGCTGGGGGGGAAATCAAGCTGCAGATCTGAAAGAAAGGGAAATCCTCTCCTCATCCCCTTTCCTTTGTCCTGGGGGCTTTGGGTCTCCAGAGGGCTCTGCACTCAAGACCCAGGAGGGAGGAGCAGAGCTGGGGTGGGCAGAAAGGGAGGGCACAGAAGAACCAGAAGTGGGGGATGGGACAACACTGGGGAATTGAAGCTGGGTCTACACAAAAATTCCCACAGCTTCCTCGTGGGGTTCCCATTGTGAGCATTCGCCCTCAGACACCCAGGGACCTTGAGCAGCAGGGCACTGAAGAGAAGACCCCAGGGAGCATCTGAAAAGTCAGCCTTCTTTAGTCCCTGAGCTTCAAGGGGCAGTCCCTGCTGACCCTGCCTGTGCCCTGGCCCCCTAGGCTGGCTGTCCTGGCACAGTGCACAAATGTTACAACCCTGGTATCTGAGGAGCAGGAACCAAGGTAGAAGGGACAACCTGGCACTGGGGCTCGCTGCAGTGACAATGCTCTGTCCACACTCTGGATGACTGCGTGATGATGCCTTGGTTCTGAGCCCCCAAGACAGCCAACAGACTCTTCTGGGACCCAAGCACCCAGGTATGGAGACCTTCCATGCAAACGTCCTCTGTGCGCACCCCTTGTTTGCCAAAGGGGGGAAATGGCTCAACATTTAGAAATATACATCTATATGTGTGTGTATATACACATATGACTATAATAACAAGTAATGAAAAAGAGGCCATAAATTTGAAAGAAAGAAAGAAAGAAAGAAGAGGTATAAGGAAGTGTTCAGAGGGAGGAAAGGGAAAGAGGGAATGCTGTAATTATAATCTCAAAGAAATTTTAATTGCTCTCCATTGAATGTGGGCAAGATCAAAGTCCACTGTTAGAAAAGTCACTTTATGCAGGGGTGTTCTCTAAGTTTCACTAGCTTTGCAAAAAGGGCAGAACAGGAGGTTTTTGTTGTTTGTTTGTTTTGTTTATCTGGTGATGTTGTTTTTAGCAAGGTCTCTTACTATGTTGACCAGGCTGCCCTCAAACTCACAGGGATATTCCTGTTTCTGCCTCCCAAGTGCTGGGATTAAAAGCACATGCTAGTAGGCCTGACCAACAAGAGACTTATTTATTTATTTATCGTTTTATTTTTGATTTTTTTTGAAACACAGTTTCTCTGTGTAGTCCCGGCTGTCCTGGAACTCGTTCTGTAGACCAGGCTGGCCTCCAACTCACAGAGATCCACTTTCCTCTGCCTCCCGCGTGCTGGGATTAAAGTTGGGTGCCTCCCACCGCCTCCTTGGGAGGCTTTTAAGAACGAGTAATCTCCTGTATGTATTGCAAAACATTTTTCTGAGGAGAGGAAATGAGATGCAGCATTAACAGAGCCATTTCATTCTCAATCCCCACTGTGTGAATCTTTTTAACAAAGAAACAACAAACCAACTATAGTAGCATTTCACAGAAAAAAATGGGTCTAGACGAAGTGTGTAGTGATTCGTCTTCTCCTTTGAAGGAAAAATCAAGGGGGAGACAGAGAACGCACCGAGGAGAGACCTCATCAGTCAGGACCAATACTCTTCCTCCGCAGTGCACCTTGCACAGGTCCCTGTCTATTCGGCACAGCTGACACCAGACACGCCTTTGCAGACCTTTCCCTGCTCCATAGCGACTGCAGCTGTCTGTCTACTTGATCCAGGTAGACCTACCAAGTCTTACTAGTTGGATCAGTACTATCCCTAAGTTCTGATTTCATACATGTCCTCTAAAATCTACCCCTGTGGAAAGTCTCCTGTGGAAGGGTCAGCAAATCTTTCACACACAAACCACTTTGAGAACCCAAACTGTCACGTCTACTGCCCAGACGTCCTCTACCCCTAACCCAACTACCCTCCTCCTCCAATGACCAAGCATAGTGCCCTCCAACACTCCCCTCTCTTACACACACACACACACACACACACACACACACACGACTGAATAAGAAACAGTAGCTGGTACAAATGTGCACTACAGTGGGATGTTTCTCCAAGCTCATGCCTGGTGCTGGATGATCCCTCATCAGTGAGGCTGGGGCTGACCTGCTTGGTACAAAGAGTCCTGTGCATATCCTCAGAGTACAATCACTTCCCATTCAGAACCAAGTATTCCGGTGGACCCTGAGGGTGGGAACACACCGACAAGCTCACTCTGGACCAGGACAGGACCATTGACTAGCCTAGGGCACAGAAGTGAAGGCATCGCCCTCCACAGTTCTTTCTGGGGCAGAACAGAGAAGGAGGCTCAGACCCCAGAAGACAGTTGTGAAGGTGGTCAAGACAAGAAAAAGATAGTTGATGGGGAAGGAAAGGAGAGAAAAACAAAACAATTCTAAACACCTTAGAGGCCTTTAGGAACACAGATTACAGCGATACCACACTCCCCCCAGAGACCTGTGTGTGGATACCCAAAGTGTGTGTGGAGTAGAGTTGTGTATTTTAACCAACAAGTAAAGATTGTTCCAGCACAGGGACGGGCACAACCTCGCTGGGAGGGTGAAGCAGCTCTCAAGCAGGCTCTGGAGAGATGAGGTATGAGGGGTGGTGGGACAAGGGGAAATTCACATACCCCAATCTTTGCAATTTAGCAGAGGGTTGGTGAGCCAGCTCCCTAAGCCCTAGCACCACGTCCACTGCCTGGGTGCACCCTAAGCCCCACCCAGCTCCCTGAAACCACAATAGCTATTGTATTCCCTTCAGACCCCAATGGAGAGGAGTTTTTCTCTTTATAATATTCTCACCTCAGTTTTACTTAAAAAAAATTTCAAACACTCTCCACAACAGCATCTTTCCATCTGCCATGCCAATCTCAGAAGCTCAGTCCTTTGAGCTTTGAAGGGTTACAAAGTCCTAAGATCCAGAGAGGGGCACGATCTAAGCTACCCTTAGGGAATCGGTTTATCTATCCCAAACTTCCCAACAGCGGTCATCTCTAACAAAGTCCTTCAGGAAGGCGCCCCAGCTAAAGTGAGGGAGGCGAAGCGCGGCGGGCTCGGTGCGGTGCTAGAGAGCAAACCGGAGTCCCAGCCCGCGAGACGGTCCACGTCCCAGCATCACACTGGTGGGTGTGGGGACCAGGCGGTCATCAAGCTGTCTGCAAAGGCCGGGACTGGAGGAGGAGCCATGCTTTTGGTGTTGGCTTCCCCTTACACCCAAACTCTCGCCGCTCGCCGGAGACGGAGGCAGGACAAAAGCGTGCGGGGCAAGCTCACTCACCCGCGCGGCGACGACCGGTGCGAGCCGGCTCGGGTGCTCGAGGGTTGGCGTGCAGCCGCAGGCGTCGGGCTCCGCGGCCGGTCGAACAGGCGCCTCGGGCTGGACGGGCAGCGAGCGCCGAGGTGGCGACCCTGCGCGGAGACAGCGAGCGGCGGGCGGGAGCGGACCGAGCCGGAGGGCCGCAGCGCGTCTCTCAGGACTGGGAAAGCTCACAGAGCTGCAACTTCCACGCGCTTATTTGCATGTCATTTGCATGGAGCTCCAGGAATGGACCTGACACCCTGACGCCACGCCCACTCCCGCTGTGCCTGGGTTACTCGCGACAGACCGGGTCTGGATCCCCTCTTACCCTCACCCCGCACCTTTACCAAGTTCTTCCCAGCGCGCCACGAACAGCGGTGCCCCCGATTTTTAAATTTTACTTTTGCATCTCATGAAAGAACTCTCAACACAGAACAAACAGGCATCACACGTTGGAAAATGAATTTTGTCTCTCACTGATATAGCTGTTAACATCAGCGCGCGCGCATACACGCGCGTGTACACACACACACACACACACACACACACACCGTGTGTACTGAAACATTTTCTACAAAGTATCCTGAAAGCCTTAACTTTTTTTCGAAATTACATTACATGCAATTTCCTTCAATTAATGACGAAAAACAAATTACGTAGATAGGATAACATAGCATTTTAAAATGTGGATTCTGGAATTGATTCTACCCCCTTCTCGTTTACAAACCTTTGGACATGTTACTTAACATTTACAAATTAGATTTTCTTACCCCAGGTCATTGCAACCATGCCGAACATGCAGTTACTAGTAAATCTGAAATGTGCAAGTTTGAACTGAAGCCATTTAGACTGAGAGAGAGGTAGCCAGACCTGCCGGGCAGGCAGAAGGAGCAGACTGTGGGAAAGGCTACAGAAGCAGTATAGAAAAAACAGCTGCAGGCCCAGCCAAGGATAACCCACCCAATCCTTCAGGCTAATCAGATCCCATCCTAGAAAGTTTCTGGACCTGCTTTCTCCGAAGAAAACCAAACCCTGGTGTTCTTTGAAGCATTCTCTTGGTGGCTTCTGTCATGGGAAAGTCCCAGATGGGGAGAGCTGAGTTTTAGGTCTGGTTCTGATAGAGCTGGCCCTGTGGGCTGGTGAGGTCCTGCCTGACTCTGGTCTTTGATTTTCTAATCTAATTAATGATGATGTCAGAGGACCAGCTCCAGTTCCACAGCTGCTAGGGTCTCTGTTAGATGGTTTTCCAGGCATCTCTCAGCTCTGGACCGTTAGTTCACGGTTTCTCTGACATATTCCTTTTACTGTCTGTGAAGATCCTCAGAGTTTGGAAGATGCCTTCAAAGTCCTTTTAAAAGCTTGTTTGGGCTTTGCTGTGGTGGCTTTAGTCTTTAATCCTTGCACTCTGGAGGCAGGCAGATCTCTTTAAGTTCAAAGTCAGCCTGGTCTATGGAGCCAAAGCTGTTACACAGAGAAATCCTGTCTCACAAAACAAAACAAACTAACAAAAGCTGGCTTAGGGGCTTGCCTTTTCATTTTGCTTGAACTTAATAAGAAATCTTTCTAAGTTTCCTTATCTCTCTGTCTGGACTTTCTTTGGAGTTGTTTAGTATTAGTTTGGTTTTGTTCTTTTGCTTGTAGAGAACACCAAAGACAAACACATAGACTGAGTTATTGAGAAGGGAGCATCCTGGAGTCATGACTCAAATCAAGAAATACAGTTCTGTATAGCTGTAGCGGCATGTACCTTTGTAATCCTGGCACCTGAGTGGCTGCGGTAGGACCCTGGCTACATAGTGAGACAGAGATCCTACTGATCTGGAGTTACCACATCTGGAGTTGCCTGATGTGAGTGCTGGAAACCAAACCCCTATCCTCTGCAAAAGTAGATGCACTCTTAACCACTGAGCCATCTCTCCAGCCCTTGTTAGTCTGTTAACCAATTGCATCTTCCAAGGCTCATCTTGCCAGTGTCTTTAACTTGATTTGTCTCTGGAGTCTCTTCCTTACAATTAACTTGTTGAAGAACTTGAGGCCTCGAGAGCCCCCCAGTGTGGGAGCTGCACATTCAGCCTGATCTGGGCCTGTGCTGACTGCAAACTAGCAGCTGATCCAGACTTCATCAGACCAAGGTCTGATACCTTTTCTAAGATTGTATGTGGTGACACATTTTCCCCAAAAGACAGGAGATAGCTGCATTTTGCATCCGTGTGTGTGTGTGTGCGCACGCGCATGTTGGGGGCTGTGGTGTGCTATGCATGTACACCTGTGTGTATAGGCACACACATATGCATGCATGCATGGAAGCCAAAGTTTGGCATTGTGTATATTTTTCTACATTGTTCCACAGTATTTTTGGGGACAGGTTATCTTACTGAATCTGATGCTTTTGGATTCACCTAGGCTGGCTAGCCAGCAAGCCTCTGGCACCCTCCTGTCCGCCTCCCAGTAATGGGACTGCAATGTATGCTGCCAGGCCCCTTTTTACCGAGATGCTTGGGATCTAAACTCAGGTACTCAGGCAACAAATGCTTTACCAACTGAGCCAACACCCTTGCCCGGGTTTTTGTTCATTTTGGGGGGTTAGTAGCAGTGAACATTAATTCCTAGATTCATTAATTAATTGTTTGAAGGTGACAATTACATTTTTATTTATTAGTCGAATACATTTATGAGGATATACCTCTTGTCTACTTGGCTTCCCCCTGTGAGGTAAGATCATGCAGAAAGAGCTGGATAAACACTTTCCCTTTTAATTTACCACTTAAGATACAACAAAATTGCTTTTATCCCTAGAAGGATATTTACTAGACTTTGTTTCTTTTTTTCTTTCTTTTAATACAATGTCTCATTACATAGCCCAGAATGGTCTCAAACCTGGCATATAATCCTTCTGCCTCAGATTCCCAAATGCTAGTATTACAGGTGCTTGCCACCTCCCAGCTAGGGCTCAGTTTCTTTTGAATATCATTATATATTCATAAATTTAAATATATTTAATGAGTTTCAATATACCAAAATTCTAGAGCTCAAACTGTCCCATTTGGGATCACGAGGGAGAAGCCTCTTGCACATGTCTCTGAAGACTACGATCACAAGAGTCTAAGGAAGTGTCTGGGGTGGCAAAGTGGGAGTTGGTATCAGCACTCTTACAGATCCAGAGGGATAAGAATCCATCATGATGGAGAGACATGGTGGCTGGAGCAGAAAGCTGAGAGATCAAGCTCCACCACAAGCACAAAGTAGAGAAAGTGAACGGGAAGTAGGCTAAAGCTACACCCTCTCTCAAGGCCTATCCCCAGTGACACACTTCCTCCAGCAAGTCTGTACCTCCCCAGCACTGTAAACAGCACCATAAACAGAACCTAATGTTCAAATGCCAAGACTTACGAGGGTACATCTCTTTCAAAACACCATACTTCTCTCCTGGCCACCAGAGACTCGTGGCTGTAACAGAAGGCAAAATGCATTTCGTCCAATTTTTGTTGTGCGCAATGTAATTGGTCTTAATAATAAAAACCCAGAGTCAGATATCAAGGGTAAAAGTTGAAAGATCAGAGAACCAGAGCAGCCAGCCACTAGAGAGTTCTTGCCTCTATGAATATCCAGACCAAATAGGTAATCCTGTCCCTACGAATCTTCAGACTGAACGCTCTGAGCTCCTGTTTCCTCTCACCATCTATAACTCTCTCCACCCAGCCATATCACTCCTGTCTCCATCTCCCTAGTGCTGGGTTTAAAGGTGTGTAATCTCAAGTGCTGAGATCAAAGGTATGAGCTCTGTTTCTCATTTAGACTGACTCAATCTCAGTGTAGGCCAGGGTGGCTTTGAACTCACAGAAATCTGTCTTCCTCTACTTCCTGAGGGCTGGGATTAAAGGTGTGTGCTGCCACTGTTTGGCCTTTATGGATAACTAGTGTCTTAGCTCTGCACTCTGATCTTTAGGCAAGCTTTATTTGTTAGATCATAAACAAAATATCACTACAAAGTTAGAAGATCCCTGGGACAGTTTGAATAAGAATGGCCTCCATTAGCTCATGTGTTTGAATGCTTAGTCATTAGGGAGTGGCACTCCTTGGGAGTAATAAGGGGGTGTGGCCTTATTGGAGTAGGTGTGGCCTTATTGGAGGAAGTGTGTCACTGGGGGTGGGTTTTGAGGATTTGAAGGCTCAAGCCAGACCCAGTGACTCTCTCTCTTCCTGCTGCCTGCTGCTCTGGATGTAGAACTCTCAGACACTTCTTCTGCATCATGTCTGTCTGCACACTGCCATACTTCTGAAACTGTAAGCTGGCCCCAATTAAATGCTTTCTTTTATAAGAGTTACCAGCCGGGTGGTGGTGGTGCACGCCTTTAATCCCAGCACTCGGGAGGCAGAGGCAGGCGGATCTCTGAGTTCGAGGCCAGCCTGGTCTACAAGAGCTAGTTCCAGGACAGGCTCTAGAAACTACAGAGAAACCCTGTCTCGAAAAACCAAAAAAAAAAAAAAAAAAAAAAAAAAAAAAAAAAAAAAAAAAAGAGTTACCATGGTCGTAGTGTCTCTTCACAGCAACAGAACACTGACTAAAGCAGTGCGCATAATCTCTCACAGTCTCAGTACTATTTAAAAGTCCAGAGTCTCTTCTGAGACTCAAAGCAATCTCTTAATTGCAATCCCCTATAAATAAAAAATGCAAATTAGATACTTTTAACAAATAATGGCATAGAATATTCATTACCATTCCAAAAGGGAGGAATCAGGGAATCATGAGGAAATACAGGATCAAGGCAAGACCAAAACTCAGCAGGGCAAACTTCAGCTCCCATAGCTCCATGTCCCGCCTCACTGCCTACTGTATACACCTTTCTTGGTCTGGTTCCACTCCCTGTTTGGAGTACTTCTTTGCAGATAGCTCATGGGTCTGCCATCTCCAACATCTTGGGGTCTCCACTGCAACCAACTCAGGCTTCTGTTTTGTTTCACATAGTGACCTCTTAGGGCTCCCTGCCCACTTAGGGCCTTCATGCAGGGACTTCTCTGCCGCATGTTGCTTGGATTCATCAGCTCTATGGAAGTGCAGAAGAAGAATCGACCACCCATTAATGTAGCCTTTATGCTTCTACATTCAATGCAATGGATGACACAGCAGTGTGGCTGTCAGTCTGGGACACCCTGGTGCCTTGGATCACATTAGTAGTGGTGCTCTCAATCAGGCGCCTTCTAGGGGCAGAAAACACTTGGGCTCCCCTTTATCCATTAGAAGCCTAGTTAGCTGGGGTCTTGGCTCCACCCCCCCAGCACCTTTCCCTTAGTTCCAGTACAGAGTAGGCCTTTGCTCAATGGCATTTCTCTCCTCAATAATTCATTACAGCCTCTCCTCCAGCACACGCCTCGGCTGTAACATTCAGCTTCTTCCGGCTCATTTTCTCTCCAAACTCTATCTTTTCTGCTCCTTTCTGCCCCACTCACCCTTTTTCACTGAAGTCCTGCATAAGCATTGTCAGTAACAACCATGCCATAGATCCAACACTGTGTTGTCTTTGAATTTTCTCCACCAAAAAAATTAGTCTGTTCTTTTTCCATTTAGTCACAGGAATGCTCTCAGAACAAGGGCAGACGGCAGCCTGATTCTTTGCCAAAGCATTAGAGGAATTGCCTCTATCCCAGTTGCTGTTGAAGTGTTTGCTTCCTTCCGAAACCCTTTGACCTGGGTCTCTACAGTCACCTTGCTCTCATTTACTCTGTCTCCTAGGTTCCTTTAGAACTCCCCTGTATGCTCTGCTAGCAGCCTTCAACTGCCTTCCTTTCTTCCTTCCTTCCTTCCTTCCTTCCTTCCTTCCTTCCTTCTTTCCTTCCTCTTTCTTCCTTCCTTTCTTTTCCTTCCTTCCTTCTTTCCTTCCTTTTTCTTCCTTCCTTCCTTCTTTCCTTTCTTTTTCTTCCTTCCTTCCTCTCTTCCTTCCTTCCTTTCCTTCTTTCTTTCTATTTGCTCTTTACGGTGTTGGTTTTCACATTTTTATTAGGGAGCAACAGGGAGGGGGACTTCTTCCATCACTGGGAGTATTCGCAGGTTCTCCAGCCATTCCAGGCTTGGGCCCTGAGATTCCCGTGGGTAGCTGGGCACATTGGACATGTCCCAATATCTCACACAGACACTGAGGAGTGCACCTTGTAGGGAGTGGCCTGGTTAATCATGGTAGCATATTGCTGTAGGGGTTGACGATGGGCATAATTATATCAAGGCCCCAGACAGAGAAGAACACCACCAACACTGGCTCCTTCACCCAGGCATTCTTGAGGAAGGCAGAGAGTCTTCTGGGTCATCTTGGTCCGGGCCTCCACTGCTTTTTTAGTCCAAAGTCTCACGCTTCTCAACAACAACAAATGCAACACGGCCAGGCTCTTCACAGTGAACGCCCACTCCCTCATACCAACTTCTACCTTAGCAAACTGGAAGCAGGACTAGGCTCCACACTCTTAAAACCTGTCTCCAGAGACATACTTCCTGTTACTTTTCTGTGACTGTGATAAAATCAAGAGCAGCTTATGGAAGGAAGTATTGAGTCCATCATGGCAGAGAGGTGTGATGGCAAACGGCAGGCACGGTGAGTGGAGCAGGAAGCTGAGAGATCACAACCTTAAGCACAAAGCAGAGAAGGCAAACTGGAGGAAGTACAAGGCTACTGAAAACCTATCCCAGTGATCCACTTCCTCCAGCAAGGCTGTACCTCCTGAATGTTCCAAACAGCATCATCATCTAGGACTCAGTGTTCAATGCCTAAGCTTACAGTGGGAATTTCTCATTCAAGCCCCCACATTCAAGTATTGGGTTTTTACTGAAGGCCTTTCAGGAAACTAAAATTCTCTGTTTTAAATAGTCTAAAAGAGCAACACCAATGGCTTAAGTGGATAACTATGAACTTACAGTGGATAACTATGAACTTACAGTGGATAACTATGAACTTACAGTGGATAACTATGAACTTACAGTGGATAACTATGAACTTACAATGGATAACTATGAACTTACAGTGGATAAAACTATGAACTTACATGGTTATACTCTTATTTTACATTCTGTCATTCCCCCCCCCCCATTTTTATAACAGTCCTAATAATCTGTGGGTCCTCTACTCCCTCAACTAACGATTGCAAACCCCTTGCAGATGTCGACTTTCAGAAAGTGTGGTTGTTTAAACAAGAATGGCCCCAATAAACTCATCTATTTGAATGCTTAGCCATCAAAGAGTGACACAACTTAAGAGGGATTAGGGGTGGGGTCTTGCTAAAGTAGGTGTGGCCTTATTGGAGGAAGTGTCACTGTGGGAGGGCTTCAAGGTTTCAAAAGCCCTAAGCCAAGCCCAGCAGCCCTCCCTTCCTGCTGCCTGCAGATCTGGTTGCAGAACTCCCAGCTTCTCTAGCACCATGTCTGCCTGCATGCGGCCATGCTCCCTGTCATGATGATGATAGACTAAATCTCTGAAACTGTGAGCAAATCAAATTAAATGGTTTCTTTTATAAGTGTTGCTATGGCTGTGGTGTCTCTTCACAGCAACAGAAACAGTGGGTAAGACAAAAAGTGATGGTGATCTAGTTAGGAGAGGAGCAGAGCAAATGGATCATATAAAGCACATCTGACATATTCTATGTAAAACCTCTTATTTACTAAGTTCCGCAAGCTTAATTTCTACACAATGAGAATCTATTACCAAATGATATCATCTAGGAAAAAAGCTTTCTTGGACAAAAAGGGAAGTGGGGGTAGAGGGTAAAATTAGCACTGACACCTATCTAGCTGTCTGGTCAGAGCAGCTAGGCATCACAGCCCTTTGCGCATCAGCTGCCTGTTGGACGGCAAATTCCTCTCCTTTCTCAGCACTAACACTTGCCTTCACTGTCCCATGATGGTGACAGCCTTCCAACTGTCTGTGTGCGCTAGTCTTATCCCTGTACTCTACAATCCACACTACCTGACAGAATGATTTCCTCAATACACATCTGTTCAAGCATGTAAACCAAATACCTGCAACCACCTCCAGCTATAAGCTCCTCATCATTGGCCGATCAGGTTCCAATATCCAGAACTCATTAATCCTGCAGTCACTCAGTCCCAAATAAACACACAGAGGCTTATGTTAATTATAAACAGTTTGGTCTATTGCTCAGGCTTATTACTAACTAGCTCTTACAACTTAACCAATAATTCTCATCTATGTTTAACCACATGGTTTGGTACCTTTTCTCAGTAAGGCATTCTCATCTTGCTTCCTCTGCATCTGGCTTGCAACTGTGTCTCTGCCTTTCTGCTTCAGAATTCACCTAGTCTGGTTTCCCAGCCTATACTACCCACCTTTCTACTGGCCAATCAGAGTTTAATCAAAACAATACTAGTGACAAATCTTTACAGTGTACACGAACATTATCCCATAGCACATTAGCTGTTGGTGGTGCTAATACTCCTATCTGTAATCTGACCACATCCATGGAGGTCCAAAGAGGGTTTCGGAACCCCTGGAACTAGTGTTACATACAACTGTGAGTTACATGTGAGGGCTGGCAATTGAACCCAGGTCCCTTGGAAGTTAAATCCACTGGAGGAAACTTCTGCTCTGGATTAGCCCTGCCCATTTTAGAATGGTTCCCTCCATGTCTCTTTACCCATCAGAAAAACCAACTAATTAGGTCAACAACTCTGGCCTGAACAGAAGCCTGACATTAGGGAGTTAGCTAAGGTAGCCGTGGTCTAGATCCAGGGCTCTGTAGCTCTGCCGGGGCTCGTCTCTCAGCATGGCCACACTTCAATAGTTGTAGAAGGCACACATCCATTTGTCTCCTCTAGGAAATGAGCGGTGGCTTTCAATCTACGCATTTCAGTGACTGAAGTTCTACCTGGGAAATTTTCTCATAATGCTTAGGTTGTCATTCATGATGCTAATATAAACCTACTCCGAGTATGGTAGTGACAGAAACTCTAAATGCTTATGAATAAATTTAACCAAACGATTCAAGATCTTTATTATTAAAGATGAACAAAGGTATTAATTAAAAGGCACAAGATGAGATTTGAATAAACTGAAAGTCATATCCTTTTCCTAGGAGGAAAGACTTCATATTAAATTTAACTCTAGAAATTTTAATAAGGAATTTTATTGCTATTGCAATCAATTTTCCCTTGGAAATAGATAAAATGGTTCTAGATGTAAAATAAAGGATACCAAAGAACAGCTATAAAACTATTGAAAACTGTAAGGAAGGAGCTTGGTGATGTCTTGGTAAGGAAAGGGCTTGTCACACAAGCATGACCACCTGAGTTTGGATCCCCAACACCCACTTAAATGCCAGATAGGCATGGTGACCTGCCTGCCATCCCACAATGACACACGAAGGGTCTCTGGAGCAGGCTAACTAGCTACATTAGCTCCAGAACCAATGAGAGGCCCAGCCTCACTGTGTAAGGTAGAGAGCAATTGAGGAAGGCAACACATCAGAATTGGTCTCCACAGCCATGTGCACATATATGTTCATTCATCTGCACATACAGATGTGCCTCCCACATGAGAACATTCATATACCACATACAAATACATGCACAAAAATATAAGAGAAAGTGTGTACATATCAAGCTGTTAAGATACCAAAACCACTACAAAACTGAATTGAAATCAACATGCCATCCGCAAGGACATAAGGTGTATTCATAGAGTGAATAACTGAGAGCTGCGTAGCACTGGTTATTAGAAACGTCTGTGAGTGAACTGGGCCATGGTGGCACACACCTTTAATCCCAGCACCTGGGAGGGAGAGGCAGGTGGATCTCTGTGAGTTTGAGGCCAGCCTGGTCTACAGGGTGAGTTCCACGGCGACAGAGAAACCCTGTCTGGAAAAAGTTTTTGTGAATAGCAATATGTCTGAGAAACTGCTATCCTGACACAACATTTCTCTTTCCACACAAAATACCCTTTGAAAAGCAATGACCAACAACATGAAGAGAATATAAATAGTTCACTGATAGTACCAAAGGACCCACAAACATGAGCTTGCTGAAACTCAGGAGAAACAAGAGAAACAAAAACGAGATGTGACAAAAGCATCTCTTGATGTTTGTCACATTGGTGGACACTAGCCGCCAGAGTTTCCATGGATCTAATGGACAGCATGAGCATTTATAAAAAAAAAAATCACAACCATGATGGGCTGAAACACATCAAATAAGTTTAGCCAATCACTTCATAGTCATACTGAAAAGAAAGGTTCAATAGAATCACTTTGAACTTACAGGTTAATTTGAAGAGTAGCCAGCCATCTTTATCTATTGAGACCTATAACCCATGAATGTTGTGTGATGCTCCATTTATTTTTCCTTAAAGATCTTGTTAATTTTTTTATGGGACTTGCCAGGTCTTTGGTGACAATGAGATTAGGCAGACAACATGGAACGGTACAGGAAGATCAGTGTCTAAGCAGTGAGACGCTCTATCAAGTGTGTGCTTATCAACTTGCCTTAATTTCCTTTCTCAACCACTCCATTTCCCTATTGACAGCAAGTGCAACCCACAGGAGAGTGAGCAGAGGGGAGAGAAAGGTGCAGGGTGGGCGAAAAAAGAGGAGAGGAGGGCTGGAGAGATGGCTCAGAAGTTAAGAGCACTGGCTGCTCTTCCAGAAATCCTGAGTTCAATGCCCAGCAACCACATGGTGGCTCACAACCATCTGAGACCTGGTGCCCTCTTCTGGTGGGCAGGCATACATGCAGACAGAACATTGTATACATAATAAATAAATAATTAAAAAAAGAGGTGAGGAGAGGGGAAGAGAGGGGAGGGGAAGAAAGAAGAGGGGAGAGGAAGAGAGAGAAAGGAAGGAGGGAGAGGGAGGGAGGATGAAAAGGTAGCAGAGAAGAAAACAAACAATGGTTATCTTTTTCTCCATTCATTAAAGCTCTGCGTTTGAAAATTATTCTCCTTTTGCCAGTTTCTTCCTGCCGAGCCAAACTGCCACCCTCCAAGAGGGGCTGTTCTGCTTGATTTGGAGCAGCTGGCTTTAAGGTATTTGATTTTCGTCTCCTCTCTCTGGACCTGAAGTTCACAGCCAAGTGAAGAATCTGGAAAGGATGGTGGGGTGAAAATCCATACTTGGCTGTGTGCTCCCTACTGAACGGCTGACCACATTCTTCATGAAGATGCAAACAAATACACGACCCCTGTTTCAAAGGGGGCTAAGTTCAGGATGGTCTGTGGTATTGCATGTCTCCTTGGAATCTCCATGAGATGAAGGTGCGAAGATGGTACCGGAGTCTGGAAACTGAGAGGACTCACACCGAATGCCGGTGCCAAAGGGAGAAAAACACAACCATTTTTAATAATAACTCATAATAAAATTGGCCAAGTGACAGGCGGGAGTCTTGTTCTATTAGTCACATGCCAGACAAAGATTTTAAGAACAGTGTGTCTTCAGAAAACATAAAAAAAGCTTGGGAGCTTGGCACAGTGCACGCACGCACGCATGCACGCGCGCGCGCGCGCGCGCGCGCGCACACACACACACACACACACACACACACACGAGTGGCCAAAGGCAGTCAGCACTCATCGGGATCGTGTTTAGTTCAGAGAAACTCCAAGCTATCCTGTTTAATACACACGACAAATCCCAGAGGGGATTCTTGGCTATTATACCTTGGCTCTCAGGAACCCTGTGTGGTCCCATGTGTTCAGTTATGGCAGTTAGTTGATGTCAGGAAGAAAACATAAGAAACTAGACTGAAGATTATTCTACCTTGTTTAAGGTGTTCCATGGCAGTAAATTAGTATCTGGTTATGTTAACTTCACATTTTGGTTTTCCTGTTTCTAGTTATTGTGACCTCAAGAAAAAGTACTTTGACTCTGCAGTAAATGTGAGCTTTTCCTTAAGAACAACTGACTACTTATTTGGAAATGTCTGTTCTAACATGGTACCATTTTACCTCCAGGAATGACAATGTGATTATCTGGAAATTGTATCCCTAATATGATCTGTAGCATGATATGTAGCCAACTCAATTGTTGCCTATTTTAAGACAACTGTAACAAATTATAGGAAAGTCATTTGACCTGTATTTCATTTGATCAGATCACATCCACTCATAGTTGCTGTATCTATAATTTAAAAGACTCATTGGTAAACTGGCCAACACCAGAACAAAGACAAACAGAATGGTAAATAAGAGCTCTTTAAATGCCACAAGTTGCTGGGCATTTGTTGTACACGCCTTTAATCCCAGCACTTGGGAGGCAGAGACAGGCAGAAATCTGTGAGTTCGAAGCCAGACTGGTCTACAGAGTGAGTTTCAAGACAGGCTCCAAAGCTACACAGAGAAACCCTGTCTCAAAAAAACAAAGGAAAAAAAAAAGCCACAAGTTACAGATTACACAGTGCCCAGTTTTCAACAGCTTTGCCCCCATTAATCCTTCACACAAATCAGCCAGGAAGGCTGGTGGGTAAGTTCTGCACAGACGACATGATTAAGTTTCTGTCCTATCTCTTCATAAATAGTGCTGTGCATGTGTCGTCTACTAGCAAAGGGATTTCTGCCTCTGAAAATAATAGGAATAAAAAGGATAAGATTTCCAAACAGCAGGCTAAGGTTAGCAACTTAAGTGGAATAAAGCAATAAACTGCTATGGGTACTTAATGCCAAGTAAAAAACATCCCAGGAAGCCTAGGGCTGTCTGTCAGGGATTTAGTGAAGACTGAGAGGAATTACTGTCACCCACTGTATGAGAGTTAACAAGTGCTGTGGGAAATGACTGTACTACTTTTTTTTTTTTTTTTTTTTTTTTTTTTTTTGGTTTTTCGAGACAGGGTTTCTCTGCAGCTTTTTTACAGCCTGTCCTGGAACTAGCTCTTGTAGACCAGGCTGGCCTCGAACTCACAGAGATCCGCCTGCCTCTGCCTCCCGAGTGCTGGGATTAAAGGCGTGCGCCACCACCGCCCGGCTGTGCTGTGGGAAATGAACAGGACTAGGCAGGGTAGAGAAACCTGAACATGAACAGGCAAGTATCAACAAGGCAAACACAAGCAGTATGGTGGGCTTGATAGGGACTTGTCGCTGGACAAAATGAATACTGGATGTGCTTGGGGTCTCTCCAGTACTGTCACTATAGAAGAGACTCCCTCTAGTTATAAAGATGGCTTTTAAAGTCTTTTGAAACTCAACTTGTAAGTTCTTAAGAAGTTTTTAAGACGTTACCATTTCTGAAATTCTTTGGGAGGTCCAGCTCAAGCCAACCGCTTTAGTTTAGTTTAAGCCCAATTCCCTCCAAGTTTTAAAACATGGGGAAGAGAAACGTGAGGTTTCATATGTAAAGTGAGTTCTATTCTCAGAACCCTAAACAAGTCTGAATAGAAATCAATGGACTTGAGTGACTAAGGGAATGTTTGTGCCAAGAGAATCCAATTCTTACTGGTTACCTGCTTTGATTCTGAACACCCCACGTTTATAAGTTTAGAAATGGGCCTCTGACTTCAGTGAAAACTTAAGCCAATTCCCTCACTATGCATCCTGTACAGTAGGGATCACAACACAGGGAGCATATCCTTGGTCGGTTGTTGGGTTGGCTACATTCTGTTCTACCAAAGAGGAATTCCGCCCTTCTTCCCATGTGTTTGAAGCAGGCCTTCTGCATCTCTAAGACACTCATCACCCAGAAAACATCATTATTAGTACTAAGTGTAGATTTCTGGGAAAGGATTTCAAGTGAGGCGGGAACACACACTGAGTGTTGCCTGGGTTGTTTTTTCAGCCTTTTTCTTTCCTCCTAGACCAGAACTGGAATTTCCTCTCAAGGCATCGCAGAATGAAAAATCTTCCCCCATATTGAATTCTCACCTACCTCCTCTGAGAGTAGATCATAAGACTCACTTCAGCCCGTCACACTCAGGAGCAGGAATGCTGTACAGAAGCCAAGAATTTAAACAGGCCTGCTGGGCATTAGATCATGGTTTGCTGTCCGATCATTTATCTATGTCAGCGTTTCTCAACCTGTGGGACGTGACCCTTTTTGGGGATCAAATGACCTTTTCACAGGAGTTGCCTAAGATCATCTGAAAATAGATATGTACAGGACAATTGGTGACTAGCAAAATTATAGTTATGAAGTAGCAACAAAAATAATTGTATGAGCACCAGAGCTTGAGGAACCGTATTGAAGGGTTAGCATTAGGAGAGCTGAGAACCACTGATCCACGTGGATGTCTGTGCTTCAATTGTGATCCTGCAAAGCCATCTCAGTGAAGGGCAGGGGAGGGAGAGCTTTTAGGCAGTTGGATTATGTGGCTTATAGGAGGTTGAACAAGTACAAACCCATACACCTAGAGGACACAATAACCCAACTTGATGGGGACAGAAACTGTAGGTAGTATCCTTCCACACATTGTCCTATCCACCTCTTTTTCTGGCTGTTTACCTTCTTTAAGATAAACCTGTAAATGTGTTTTCTTCAGTTTTGTGAGCTGCACTAGCAAACTTTCCTATTGTGATAAAAACACCACGACAAAAAACCAGCCTGGGAGGAAAGGATTTATCTTACAACTCTCAGGTCACACCCCATCATTGAGGAAGTTAGGTCAGGAAGTCCAGGCAGGAACCTGGAGGCAAACACTGAAGGTCATGGAGGAATATCACTTTACTGGTTTGCTCCCCATGGCATTTGATCAGTCTTTATTTCCTCTTCCTTCTCTACTTCTACTTTTTGGTTTTTTCAAGACAAGATTTCTCTGTGTAACAGCCCTTGCTGTCCTGGAACCAGTTTTGTAGACCAGGATGGCCTCGAACTCAGAGATCTGACTGCCCTCTGCCTCCCAGGTGCTGGAATTAAAGGAGTGAACTGCCACCACCATCATCCAACTGATTAGTCTGCTTTCTTATGCAACAACCCAAGAGCACTTGCCTAGGGATGGCACTGTACCCAGTGAGCTGGGCTCTCCCACATCAATCAGTAATCAAGACAAGAATATTATTTTAACTGTGTGAAGGCTTGTTATAATTGTTTATGCTGCATTTAATTTTGTAAAGATGTGTTGCATTTGTTTCACCTTGCCTGTCTAAGGCCCCTGATTAGTCTAATGAAGAGCTGTATGGCCAATAGCTAGGCAGAGAAAGGATAGGTGGGGCTGGCGGGCAGAGAGAATAAACAAGAGAAATCTAGGTTTGAGGGAACAAGAGGAGGAGAGAACGAGGGAGAAAGAGGGATACACCCAGGGCCAGAAACCAGCCAGCTTCCAGCCAGCCATAGAGACAGCAGGAAAGATATCAGAAGTAAGGTAAAACGTACTGAGGCAAAATGTAGATAGGATAATTGAAGTTAAGAGAGCTAGTCAAAAATGAGCCTAAGCTAGGCCAAGCACTCATAACTAATAACAAGTCTCTGTGTCATGCATGATATTGAGAGCTGGTTGGTGACCCAAAAGTAAAAGCCTGGCACAAGACAATACCCTATGGACTTGCATACAGGCCAATCTTATGGAGGCATTTTCTCAATTAAGATTCCCTCTTCCCAGATAATGTCTAGGTTTATGTCAAGTTGACAAAAACTCACCAGCACACTGATCAAGTCTATTAAGGGGCTCATAGGAACCCTGATGTACAGTTGCTCAGTCAGTGGTGAACTTGTGACTAGCATCTGAAGGTGTTTAATGTTCAAAGTCTGTTGGCATTGAGACCACAATCTATTGACTCTCCCCCAGGGACAGTGTCTGAACTGGACTGGAGTTTCTGCAGAACCCACTGTTTGCTTGCTGGTGAGGTGAAGTCCCTATGCATTCTGAGATCACGGGAATGAGGTGGTGTCCGTGTATAGTAAGAGAAACACTTCTTTTCTTGTGCATATTCAGAACTGTCATAGCAAAGGGCTTAAGGGTTTAAGTGTGTGGGCACGGATCTACCATGGCGCACAGGCGGAGGTCAGAGGTCAACTCGCAACGTTGGTGTTCTCCTTTCACCTTTGGGGAAGCCATCTAACTGGCCCCCGAACTGACTTGGGTTTGTGAGTAACAGTTGACACCTGAGAGCAGAAAGATGACCCAGGTTTTCCTCTTTATATTATTTTGTGTTTCTGAACTTCGATGAAGAGCTGTGACCTATTAACTCCAAATAAGTAAACAAATTAACTTAGGAACACTGAAAGTAAGTATGCTTAAAATGTTGATGAACAAGTCTATGACAATACTTTACAACTCATTTTAATAAATTCATACCTAAAACAAAACCCTCTATGAAGTCTGGATATATTAAAGAGTCTATCAGGGTCCTTCAGAGGTTGCAGCACTATGAAAACACAGCAGGAGGGAATCTTGGATCTGGCAGAATGCTTGAATGCCCAAGTACCAAAATCAGCTCCACCAGACAGGTGACTTGTACCAAGAGTTACCGACAGCACAAGACTTAGCTTCTAAGAGGTCAAAGGTGTTTACACAGAGAGGTGACAGCAGGCAGTTAGGAAGTGTGGGTGCATCCATTGCACATCTGTAATCACGGCATCAGGCTGAGGTGGGAAGATGGAAGTGTGAGGTCATCTTGGGCTATATGGCAAGATAGGACAATGGGCTGGTACTGAAAAGCAGAGAGGGCAACACAGTTCATGTTAACCACAGAACAACATTCTCAGCTAAATGATGGGGAAAAACTGGGCCAGAGAAGCAGAATTACCACCAGTGCCGAGATTTGCAAACTCCGTCATTTTCAAAGACAGTAAAGAAAAACCCAAATCTTACTAAAAAATAAAATTATTAAGGTAAAAGTTGGTTGTTAGCATTACCTGATTAGTCTGACTTTATTTTTGAAAGGACTTAAAATGTACATTTAGGAAAATTATAAATAAAACGTCCAAGACTTAGGGATCATCATTTAGGATATCACCTATATTTCCCTGGACCAACCAAAGCTTTGTATGAGGTGGGTATACTGGCACCTTTCTCTCAGAAATGTTAATGCACGTCATCAATACCATGGTTTATAACCCAGAGGATCCCACGTATAAGCACACTATCACTCACATACAAACAACAGATATTCCAAAGCAGAGAGGAAACTTTAATTGCCAGCTCCTTTCCCATTATCCTTCTGGACAGTCGCAGTCCTCGGTACCCGCACCACGGACATGGCAGTTCCACACGAAGACTCTCTCTGTGACACAGTGAGGCACACGACACTTGCTTAGTTAGACACAACTTTCTTCTCTTAGCAATTGTTAATTTCTTTAGAGAATTTGTTTTTATAAGCTTCAGGTGTTAAAACAGTGCAATAATAAATTTATTCCATTATTATTTCATACATAATTAATAGTATAAAATGTTCTCTGTAAGGAAACCTAAAATATACTATGAATGTAGCCAAATTCTACTATTTAAAAAAAAGCACCCAGTCAGTTTTCTTCCAAACTCATTTCTCCAGAAGGCCAGTCCTTAGGGACTTTTGGAGTCGAGCAATGTTGGCATCCAAAGCTGCCAGGCCATTTCTGAAGTCTTGTTCATCATGAGACGTGAACGTTGAGAAAGAGGAGATGCTCCAGTCTGATGTCAAGTCGGAATTTAGGAAGCTGATATCACTGACGACATTGCCCTTCGCTGGGACAACAGGGCTACGACAAGCTGACAGCCCATGATGTGTGGCCTGTACCTCTGGGTGCTCAGCTTGGGCAGCGACAGCAGCAGCGGCAGGGATCTTACCAATCGCTTCCTTTATTTTCCTGAGGAGCTGCATGTCCTCTGTGTCAGATGGGCTGGGAAGTCTCCCAGGTGCATCTTCTGCTTCGTTTCGTGAAGAACAAGCTGCAGGTGCACACAGTATGGGTTCTCTTTTAGAGGTGGGTGTGATGCCGCTGGCTAGCTGTGTTGTAGCAACACTTCTCATTGGCTGGGGGGACAGTCTCTTAGAAAGTGACGGCTGCTTTTCAGAAGTGCTTCTTGCAAAAGGAATATAAAGTGTACCATCCACGTTAAACTCATCTTCTGTCAAAGCGATGGTTTCACATTCTGTATCGGAATCCTCTACCACAGCAGTAGAAGCCACTCCAGGTGCAGGACCCCCACCCACTGCCCTGGTGTCACTCTGTGGAGGGCCCTGTGCAGGCAGCACGTTCTCACAGAGCCTGTGCGGCTCTGTGGCTTTCTCGTTTTTAAGGAGCTCTGAGTGAGCAAAACTGTGATTCGTCTCTAGCTTACTTAGGTAGCTCATTATGGACGTGTGAGAAGAGGCTGGGTCCTGTTGAAGCTGCTGATCATAAATATTCAGAAGTGACTTGGTGAGGTTACTCCCCATCTTGCAGTGGGCAGTGTCCACACTGAGATCTGAGAGCAGCTTCGCCATACTGTTCTGTAAAGTTCTGCCAAGAAGAACACTACTGTTTGTTTTATGCAATTTCTTAGCTCATTTCTAATGCTTCTATCCTTTAAAAGAAGGACTTAAAGCAAGTATGAAAATTAGTGTTGAAAGGCTTTGACAACAGAAAATTACAATAACAAATGACAAAAGATCTTGATTTATACCAATTTACTATCATACCTAAAGGGAAAGGCTCACAATTTTTTTCTTAAGGTATAGAAATATTTTATTCTTGGGCAACATTGCAAACTGAACCTTTGAGTTAAAAAAAAAATCAGCCTAGTAAGAGGTATGCTAAAGTAAAGCAGAATTTCTATATTAAATTATTAAGTATATTCATAAACTAAGCACATTATATATAACATATAATTTATATATAACAGACATCTAGTTCCCAAAAAGCTTATAATTAAAAATGAATCATTTGGAATGATGAGCTTCCAGGATCACTAGAGGAATAGTCAAGAGCTACTGGTTTTCTGGCCTATAATTACTAACTTCTCTGAAATGTTTAAAAGTACTTGAAAATCCAATGATTACCAAATGTCTCAAAAAAAAAAAAAACCCTGATTTTTGTAAGGTTTCTATAAAAGTATAAAAAATAAGATAGATTTATTTATTTGGAAAGAGACTGAGTAAAGAATGAAGATATTTAGAGCCTGTGGTCAAGTCTCTCACTTTACTGATGAAATGAAAATCAGAAAGCCAAAGAGGTTAAGAGACGTACCCAATATCATGTGGATGAGGACTCGACATGTTAGATGCACACCACGGACTATTTTGTGGTTCCCTGACAACTTTATGACAGAGCTTTAATGGTTAAATAACACACACATGATTACTCTGCTAATATGCAGCACGGCTGAGAGTCCACTCAGGCCTCTCAGTGTCCGAGCCAGGGAGCTCCACTACTTCACTGGCATCAATTGGTTCCCCATAATCTACAACCTCATGGTTTAAAAAAGGCCTTATACAAGTCTGGAATCTTTAAAGTGAAATAGACCAACACATTAGAAATTAAAAGGGGGGGTAAAGGAAACTATCGGGGAAAAAGGAGGAAGAAAGGTCTGTGGCTTGGGGGTTTATAAAGACTTCTAATAAGAGGCCTGGGTTATCTCACAGGAAGCGAGTTTACCTGGTTAGTTCTCTAAGTCGAGCAACCTCAGCATCACGCTGGCGTAGTGTTATTCCCAGTATCTGATTTTCCTTTTCTGCAGTCTCTAATTTAAACCGAGAATTCTTCTCACTGGCCAAGGCATCCTCCAACTCTAAAGCAACAACAAAAGCAACCTCAGTTTTCTTACTGCTGTAGAAACAGAGACTGTAGCTACAGTTCAAATACACACCAATTTTTACCCTCGTCATCTCAATGTCAAACTGCTGCTTATTCTGCACAAGAGTTTGCTCTTTGTCTTTAAACAAAGTTGTAAATTTTTTGTTTTCATCTCTCTGGTTCTCTATCACTTTTAAGAGTTCTTCATTTTTACTCTGTAGTAACTCCTGGCTCTTCAGTGACTCTTGCAGCTGACTTTGCAGTGACATATTCAACGACTGTAGGGAGAACACTGTAAGATAAACACATCAAACAGTTGTTTCCCAGTTTTTAAAACATGCCCCCAAAATACCTGTTTTTAGGAAAAAAAAGAAAAGCCCGTAAGTCCACTGATTTTCCTCAACAGTAACTATGCACAATAAGGCTATGTAAATATTAAATACATCTTACAAAATAAATGTCTTCTCCAATCGATATTTTAGTTATACATTGTTTTTACCTTTTAAAACAAATTAATAGTACATCTGCAAATAATTATCTCAAACTCCACAAAAATGCCAAAGATGCCACCAAAAAATTCTCAATATGTTCTCCCTATCCCCCGTTAGCTCTCACACCAGAATCGTACACTATTAATTTCGGTTACTTTACTAGCAAATACTTATGCTGATAATGATTTACATAAATGTATATTTAAACACAAAAGAATCATACTATCCCACAGTTGCTAATTCCACACCTTTCCCCTTGTAGACTGCTCATGTCAGCCCACAGATCTACCAGTCTCTGTCAGAGCTGTAAAAGTGCACGTAGACTTCCATGTAAGGAAGTCTGGAAGACTCCGAAATGTGGTGAAAGAAAACAGCGGAAAAAACAAAATACACGTGAGCCCTTGCCTTCAAGAGATGAGGTCTGTAAATGGCCTAAGGAAAACCTTGCAAGGAAGCAGGCAGGAAAACCAAGGATGCAAGCGCAATCGGAAGTCCTTCCAGTTGGCTTACTGGAAGCTGCAAGGGAAGTGCTCCTCACAGGCACCACACAAACCACAGCAGAACCACAGCAGAGTGCAGGGGTCCAGGACACTACTAGAAAACTTACAAGCTCCCCTCCTGCTTTTGCCAGAACTCCAAGAAGGCTGAGGCTGCAGAGACCAATGGCACTCTCCCCTCTCCCACATAGCAGCACTGGAGCCCTCTAGAGTCAGAAGGATCCAAAGACTTTACCTTCCAACTGTGCAACCACGCCAGCAAGTCATTCCATAAGGCTAGCAACCCTGAGTTCCGAGACTGAGAAATTATTTTCTGAACTACACACTCAACTCTACCTTATATAAGGACCACTTAAACATTGCAAATCCTCCAACTGAAAAAATACAGCTTACAGAAACAGACAAAAAACAACCAAGCAACAAAATAATACTAGAGGTATAAACCTCAGTGTTGTGGCATAAGAAACAAACAAAAAATCCAAGACAAAACAGCTTCTCCAAAAATTACTGTTCCGACAGCAATGGCATCTGATGAAATCTATAAAAAAGAACTAAAAATAATGATTATGTGTGGGATTGGCAAAACAGCCATTAAAGAATGCTTGCTTTCAAGGACAAGAATTTGGTTCCCAGCACCCATATTGGGCGGCTTACAACCCCAATATGCCTTTCTGGCCTCCATGAGTACTCTCACACATGAACACACACACATGCACATACGCACACACACACACACACACACACACACACACACACACACACGTGCATACATACACACAAATAAAGAATAAAATCTTTTAAATATGCTCAAAAACACAAACAATAGCAAAAAGGAACACAGAGAAATGTTCAAGAAAACCCTTTCTGAATTGCTGAAAATAAAACCAGAAGCAGTGAATCAAACAAAAAGCTCTGCAGAAAGTCTCTGCAACAGACTGGATGGAGAAGAGGACAGAACACTGGAGTCTGAAGACAAAGTAGAAGACTTGGAACAATTCAGCAAGGACAAAGATAAAATAACAAGGCACCATGGGGATTTCAAGATATACCCGACACTGAGAAAAGACCACATCCACATGCAATGGGCACAGAAGAAGAATCTCATTGTACTTGCATAGAAAAATACATTTTCTCAGAATTGGGAAAAGATTCAAATCCAGATAAAAAAAAAGTTACTTAAAACACTGAACAGGAAACAACCTCCCCTTGTCAGATTACAATTAAAGCACTTTTCTAATAAACATTAACTGTCAACTTAGTACAGCCTAGCACCACCTGAAGAGAGAATCTGAACTGAGCAATTGTCTATCAGATTGGCCTGTAGATGTGTCTGTGAGGGACAGTCTTGATTGTTTTGTTAACTGTGGGCAGCGGCATTCCCTAGGCAGGTAGTCCTAGGTTACATAAGCAAGCTAGCTAATAATGGGCCAGAGAGCAGGGTTCCTTCAGTGGTTCCTGCCTTGACCTCCTTCTCTCTGTAATGGAGTGTGACCTGGAAGCACAGGTCAGGTACACAGGTCAGGTACACTCTTTCCTCCCCTAGGCTGGTTTGGTCAGTGTTTAATCACAGCAACAGAAAACAGAGTAAACATACTGAATATACAGAATAAAGAACAACTGAAACACCAGCAAGAAAGGGACACCAAGTCATATATAAAGGCAGGCCCATCAGAGTAGCAGATTTGTCAGCTGAAACATCAAAAGCCAGGAGGGCCTGAAAAGCTAAATTTCAAGTTCTGAAGAATAGCATTGCCAACACAGATTACTCACCAAGAAAATTATTTGTCATAACTGAAAAAATAGTAAAAACTTTCCATGATAAAAATAGACTAAAGGAATTTATGACCACTAAGCTGATTCCAGAGAAGATGCTAGAAAGAGTCTTTGAAGAAAAACACAATTCTACCTATGAAGTCACAAGAAAGAACAACACATGCTAGAGTAATAACCGACAAAGGAAGAAAAACTGAACACAACGAAATCAACAAAATGCAGCAATCAATACATACCTTCCAAAAACAACTGAATACCAATGCAGAGCCAACTCTGTAATCAAAAGACACAGCTAGTGGATTTAGATCAAAAGGCAGGAATCATCTATGTACTGCCTCCAAGAAATTCACCTCACCACAAAAGACAGACACTACCTTATGATAACAGAGATGGAACAAAGTATAAATAAATAGTAATTCGTACCTAGAAAACAAACAAGGGTCACTGTTCTAATACCTGACGAAATTGATTTCAAACCAAAACTAGTAAAAAAAAATGATAAAGGTTACTTCCTCCTGATTAAGGGAACAATCAATCAAGAGGACATTAAGATTTTAAATGTATGTCCCTGGATTCCTGGTGTACCCAACCTCATAAAACTAGATGTAAAGTCAGAAATGAATCCCACTGCAATAGCACTGGCTGATTTCAGTATCCCACACTCACAGTTAAGTCATCCTGACAAAAAATTAACAGAAATACCTGATATTACAGGTCAAATGAACTTAACAGATATCTACAGAATATCCCACCCAAACACTATAGAAATCACATTTTTTCCCTCAGCAGCTCATGGAAAGTTCTCTAAAATAGATTATGTATTAGGATGCAAAACAACTCTTGACAAATATAGGAAGACTCAAACAATTCCTACAGTTATATATCTGATCACAATAGAGTAAGACTACAGATGAACAAGAGAAACCCCAGGGAATGCACAAACTCGGGTAGGGGAGGAGACACCAGCAGTCATACCTACAACTGGTCCTGGTATATGCCACAGTGCTGATCTGCTAGGCAAGACGTGCCCACTAAAGAGTGCCGAACTGTGATGGAGGCAGCCAACCACTGTCTGATTGGGTTTGAGCCCTGCTATACAGGAGGGAATTCGTACGGTAAACCTCATGATGCAAGAGGTCATAGGCCCTAAGGGGAACTTGTTTATTATTGTTTTGTTAAACGCTTATGCTGTCAAGCTATCCTCTGAAGATTTATGTTTATACTGATAGATCTATGCTGCTCATGGCTGTGGTCAGAAAAACTTCTTTTTCCAGTGGGAAACAATGCAGAGACTCATAACTGGTCAAAGTGCTGGAAATAAAAGACTCAGAATGTCAGACATAAATGTGACAATTATGTTAACCCCACTCCCCAGGTTCTGGGAACACAGAAGAGGGGCAGAAAGAACCAGGAGCTAGAGGATGGGGAAGAATGCTGTGAACACAACATGGGCATTGCACTCGAGCTCACAGCAGCTATGGTTACCTGAATAAGGCCGAACCAGTCAAAACCCTACCCTAATAGTGGAAGGACTGCAGGCCTGCCCGAATGGAGGAGTTCTTTGTAGCTGATGGATCCCTAGGGCTGAGTCATTTTCTTTGGGGGAATGCCATCGGTATGCTGCCTATGCTACAATAGAAGGCCACACAGCAACACACTTGGAGGCAACAATAATTCAACTCAGTGGGGTTTTTAAGAAAAGAAGAGGGCATGAAGTTGGGCAGGGGATGTGTTGGGAGGTCTCCTGGGAGTCAGAAGAGTGGTATTGAGGGGTAGGAATGATGAAAATGCATGGTATATATTCATAAAATTCTCAAAGAATAAATGAAATTACATGAAAGTATATGGCAACATTTTGTTTATCTAATACAGTGACTAATCTAAGTGAATGCTTACTGTGTATGAGTCACTAATAGAATCTGGGTATGCAGCAGTGAGCAACACAGACAAGGTCCTTTTTCTCATGGAGCTTGTAGTAAGCAAGTTATCATAAACAGTAATAAATACTCTCCGAAGAAGTACACCAAGGTAAATGATTATGAGAATACAAAGAGATAAGCCACTTAGAGAGGCAACTGCTGATTCCCACTTCCGTATGGCCTCCTCTCTGGCCTTCTTCCTACCCACACCCTTGTTAACAGCAGAACCAGAAAGACTTACCATAAATTACTCTGAAGCTAGGCATTTTTGAAAAATGCTTACTCTGTTGCTTGCTTGGATTTTTCTCTGCTTTGCAAGAGAGTTATACATTAAAAGAAATAAGTCTGTTATGTCATATATTACAAAAGAGCTTTTCCCTTTTCTGCTGATACTTTTTGAAAATATTTTATCATTCAGAAATTGAAAAAACTTCTAGGGCATCAATGTACTTCTCACATATATTAGACTCAAGAAAAAACTCCAAGAACATTAAAAATCATTCTCATCTGTTCTTATGCTCTTGTTTTTCTCTGTGAAGCTCTGTGATCCATAAAGACAATTTGGTATTCACCTTGTAATTCCAGCAACTGAGTAAGGATGGAGGATCAATTGAGCCAAGAAGTCGAAGAATAGTCTGAGCAACACAGTAAGACCCCCATTTAGAACAAAACATCAGAAAAAAGAGGGGTCATTTGACAATATCTGTCATAACAGTCACTATATATACATTTTGGCTTATCAATTTTCCTAGAAATCTCCCCTGTAAAATGTGTATATATGTGCAGACATAGGGACAGAGATCTTCATTTCCCCTGTGAAATGTGTATGTATGTGCAGACATTGGTACAGAGATCTTCATTTCCCCTGTAAAATGTGTATGTATGTGCAGACATTGGTACAGAGATCTTCATTTCCCCTGTAAAATGTGTATGTATGTGCAGACATTGGTACAGAGATCTTCATTTCCCCTGTAAAATGTGTATGTATGTGCAGACATTGGTACAGAGATCTTCATTTCCCCTGTAAAATGTGTATGTATGCGCAGACATTGGTACAGAGATTTTCACTTCATTGTTGCTCACACTGTAG
Organism: Arvicola amphibius; assembly: GCF_903992535.2. NCBI lineage: Eukaryota > Metazoa > Chordata > Mammalia > Rodentia > Cricetidae > Arvicola > Arvicola amphibius. The sequence goes on from NC_052056.1 coordinate 59,221,475, forward strand.
GAAAGGCTGAAAGTACCCAAGAATCTTTCAGTAGACCTTAAATACAGGAGAGTCAACAAGAAGAATACTTATGTGGTTATTTAAGATATATCCATATTTATTAACTTGTTTTTCTAGATAGGGTCTTACTGCATACACTTCTGGTTGGAGTAGTACTCGATATGTCTGCCCAGGCTGACCTCAAAATGTGGCAATCCTCCTACCTCACGAGTCCTGGGCTTAAGAATATACTTAGTAACTGTTTTAAATTCCTAATTTTAAAGTTGATAAAGAGAGAAAACCCACTTAGACAAAGTAATTGAGAAAGCACAAGTCTGCACCAACATTTCCAGAGTAACAAGGACTTCTGTTTCATTTCTTAAAGTTCTTTTACCTACATTCAAGGTTACTAGGTGCCTTTGGAGTTTTCTCTTCTTCTCTGAGACGCTGGCTCAAACTTCTTAGTTGCCTAAAGGAAATAATGAAGACTTGTAAAAATCCTAAACTCATTTTACAGTATATATCTGATACCCTATCAAAAATACATACATTTACCAAAAAAGACAAATACTATCATCACCTGTCCATCTCAAATCCCAAACCAAACACAAGATCTAAATGGACAAAACAATAAAGACACACTATTCAGGGGTCCATTTTGAACACAGCAGACCCTGACCCCCCAAGTACTTTTTATATCCATAGAACACACACACACACACACACACACACACACACACACACACACACACACACACGAGACAAAGTCTCAATCAAATTTCCAAGGCTAGTCTTGAACTTGAAATCTTCCTGCCTCCGCAGCTGGACTACAGATCTGCACCACCAAGACAGATAGTTGCAGAACTACTGTTCAGGACACCATAACCCGGCCCCACAGTTTCCAAGACTGGCCTGGAACACAGTACTGTAGCTCACAGTGGCTTGAACTTCGGATTCTCCTACCTCAACCTTTCAAGAGCTGGGACAATACTTATGCACCATTGTAGAAGGAGGGGCGGGGCTGCGTCCCGCCACCCAGCTAGCTTTACACTCAAAATAATTACACGGAAACTGTATTCTTTTAAACACTGCCTGGCCCATTAGTTTCAGCCTCTTATCGGTTAATTTCTCACATCTTGCTTTAACCCATATTTAGTAATCTGTGTAGCACCACAAGGTGGTCACTTACCAGGAGAGATCTTAACCTGAGTCCATCTCGGAGAGGAGAGGCATGGCGACTGCCTATGGCGACTGCCTGAAGCATCTACCTCACTTCCTTCTTCCTGTTCTGTCTACTCCACCCACCTAAGGGCTGGCCTATTAAATGGGCCAAGGCAGTTTCTTTATTAACAAATGAAATCAACACAAACAGAAGACTCTCCCACATCACACCATCATGTCCAGCTGTTTCCTTTGTTTTCCATATCTTTTCCTTCACATCCCTTTTGAAATAATACTTGTGTGTATACATATACAGAATCTTTACTACTGTAGTTTACCTTTAAAAATAACTGTCATTGGTGTCAACTAAAATACCTGTAGGTTTCAACTACCAGATATATTTCTGCTTCACGTCTGTGATACACTAACAACTTGAGACATATAAGTCTATGCCTCCAGCAATTTCATTATTAGATGGAAAAGTTCATTTTTAATAGCTACTTCATCAGAATGTTGGTATCAACACTGTTTTCATAATATGTACCTGTTTCACAAACAAGAATATGTAAGTAGGTACTGATTAGCACAAAGCAAAAACTCTCTGGTATTTAATATCTTTCCAGAACCGGAAACTTTTTGAACTAAAGTATTTGATTTAGTTATTGAATCTAAAATGATAGTACCCTTACCAAATACCATTCACAAGTATTAATTCTTGATAGAGTTAAGAAAATAAAATATACCAATAACACAAAATCCAACAACACGAATTTTATAAGAAAATATAAATAATCTTTAACTAAGGAAGGCATCCCTAAGCAAGACTCAAAATCCAACAACCATCAAGTAGAGAATATAAAGTTTAAACACATCACAATTTGAAGCTTGTTTTAGAATTGAAGTTCTGTAAAATGATAAAATAAGCAATTTATCTAAGAAAGCTAAATGATTAAGAAGCATCCAAGAAATGCATTGCTTGAGGATAGGGGATGGCTTACCACAGAAACAAAGAGCCTGAGTTTGGATTCCTAGTGTTCACATGAGAAGTTAGGCATAGTGGCATGATACTACTGGCCTCCAGGTGTATACACAAATACATAAATGTACAGAACACACACACACACACATGCACACACACTCATACATTACAAAATATAAAATAAAAGGAAATAGTTCTTCATTAGTGACAATATAGGGGAATTTTCTCAGTCAGTAGGAATTTATTGTAACCATTTGGATAACAGTTTGGCATCATCCAAGCTAAAAAACATATATCTTTGACAGAATAGTTTTTAAAATTAATTTCATTTTATGTGTATGGGTGTTTTGCCTGCATGTCTGTGCACCACATGTGTGCCTGGTGCTAGTGAGGCCAAGGAGGTGTCAGACCCTCTGGAACTGGGGTCACAGATGGTTATCACTGTCATGTGGGTGCTGAGTCTGCAAACCTGGGTCTTATGTGAGAGCAGCAAATGCCCTTAACCACTAAGCCATCGCTCCATCTCTGGAAAGCTGGTTTTACCCATAGGTTACTTACTCTGAGAAATAGTTATAGAAATACAAAAGCCTGTAAAACATTACAGATATATACAAGATATATAGTGTTATATTCGATGAGAAACTGAAAACACCTTAAGATGTGATACACATTATAGCTCATCCATATGATGAAATACTAATATGCATTGAAAAATAATAAAATATACATATGTACTGCCATAGAAAGATCACCAAAAGGGCTTGGGGCTAGCTTAGTGATAAGTGTACTTTCGGAGCATGTGCTAGATCTTGGGTTCAATATCCACCACTGGGGAAAAAAAAAAAAACAAAAAACTCTAAAACACATTATAAAGTAGAAAAGAATAAGCGGCAGACAGAACGCTATTTTTTTTTCCTAAAGGGTTCACCTCAATAACAAAACATGCAGATCTAGAAAAGGCAGAACAGAGTGATGAACCAGAATATAAAACAAAATACCTCTCCTGGTATCTTCCAGAAAACCAGCAGGTACCTTGTATGGGAAAATGCTTTTTTTTTTTTTTTTTTAATCATCTTTTTGAATGCTACTGTTCAGGTTCTTCTCCTTGAAAACATTAGCCAATTTGAACTTTCCTAGCCTCAGACCCCCGATCCTGTTCTCTAAGTATTGCCCTTCTAAGGTGTGGAGGGCCTGCTGAAGGTACAGTTGTGAGAGAGCTTGTGGAGCTTGGGAGTGGGTATGCTGTGCATGACCTCAGCCCCAGTGACCGGGGCTCTCTAACCAGCAAGCCTAGCAAAACAGTAGTCTTCTGGTTCAGCTCCAGGTCCTATCTTACAGGAATAAGATGAAGAGCCATTGAGGAAGGCGCTCAACATCTTCATCTGGTCTCCACAGCCTGTACATAGAACTCATTCTCTCTCTCTCTCTCTCTCTCTCTCTCTCTCTCTCTCTCTCTCTCTCTCTCTCTCTCTCTCTCTCTCTCTCTCTCTCTCTGTCCCCTCTCAGTTTTGCGCCTGCAGCTTCATTCCTTTGGCTGACTCCTGTGTCTTAGCCAAGGTGTACCCTGAAACTCCTCCCACATTGATGAAAACACTCCTTTAAGTCCAACTGTACCAGTAACCACTCTTTTCTCTCTTATTCACTGCTTTTAAATTTTTGCTGTTTTATAAATACTAAAAATTCATAACAATAAAAACAATCTCTCAGGAATGGATATTACATATACTATTTTAAATGTGTTCAACTTAAATATATTTGATTTTAACCAAAGACAGATGACATTTAAGTAAATATTCTTTAATTGGCTTACTTTTACATAACTGTTTGGAGATAAAGCCTATATACACTAATATACATATACTTGAAGTGTATTTTATCATATGTGTGATAAAACCCTCACAATAGTAAGATCCACATCATTTGGAGTTTCCTCGGGCCACTTTCATACCTGTCATTTCCTGGACACACAACTAACCATGGTTTAGACTGTTTTCATTTCCTAGAGTTTTATAGATATGGAATCCTGAAATAAATATGCTGACATCCTGCCTTCTTCCACTCAGCATAACGATTCTCAAGTTCACCCATTCTGCTGCATGTATCAACAATTCCTTTTTTTATTGCTGAATAGCACTATGAACACCTGTCAACAGACATTTGTTTCCTATGAATATAAGTTTTTATGAACATATGTGCTTTCATTTCTGAGAAAATGCTGAAAAGTGGACTAGCTAGATCATTCGACAAATTTACGCATCATTTCTAAAAAACTCCCAAACTTGTTTCCACAGTGCTCTTACCGTTTCACATTCTTACTAGCCAAGGTGGCTCCTCACCCTCGCTAATAATGGCTGCTCTCTATTGCTGCTATTCCAATGGTGCCATGATGTTCAACTGCGCTCCTACCCTGCAGGTTCCCAGTGGCTGATGACGACAACTATCTTTTTGTGTTCTTATTTGATTTCCATGCATTACAACCCTAAGCTTCATTGATATGGGATGCCCCCTCTGTATGCTGTGAATGTTTTATTACCATTGGTTAATAAAGAAGCTGTTTTGGCCTATGGCAGGGTAGAGGTGGGAAATCCAAGCAGAGATACAGGGTGAAATAAGGCAGAGTTAGGGAGACGCCAGCAGCGGCTAGAGGTGTAAGATCCTAAAGCATTACTGGTAGGTCATGGGCATGTGGCAACACGCAGATTATTAGAAATGGGTTCATTTATATGTAGAGCAGGTCAGTAAGAAGCCTGAGCCAGGGGTCAAACAATTATAATTAATATTAAGCCTCCGAATGATTATTTTATAAGCAGCTGTGGGGACCAGCAGGTGGGAGAGAAACTGGTCCAGCAACACTGGATGGGACAGGAAGACTTCCAGCTACACTTCACACATGCCATGCGAGAGATGTCCTACTAGGCCACACACGTCCTCAACCCAAGCCTTGTTTTGTTTGTTTATATTTATTTATTTAGAGGGAAGGATCTTCCTGTGTAGGGTTTCCCTTGAATTTAGGATTACCCTTGCTTCTAACTTCCATCTTTCAAGTGCAGGTATGTGTTTCTGTGACCAGCTCTGTGTGCTTTCTGTAATAAAGTTCCTGTTCAAATATTTTACCCATTTTGAAAACAACACAAAAACAGAGCTACAACATAAAGTTGTAACTGTTTTGTATTCATTCTAGATATAAGTTCTTTGTAAGATATGTTTTGCACACTTTTCTTTCAAAGTCTGTTGGTTGCCTCTTCATTTTGGATTAACAGTATTTAAACTTTTAAAAAACAAAACTTGAAATTTTGAATTTCAATATAATTACTTCATCTAGTTTATATTTTGGGATTATTAAGAAATCTTCTCCAGTAAAAGATAGAGGACCCTATAGGACCCTCCCTATGCTTACACCCACCAGCTTCTGTGCTGTCATTCTTTGCAAGTTAACTTGTATATGGTATGATATAATGGTTACAATTCATTTTTAGTACATTTTAAAAGAGGACAGTGTGAGTGTATGTGTGTGTGTGTGTGTGTGTGTGTGTGATATGTACATGCTCACATGAATGAAGGCGCAAGTGCTGGTGCATATGCATCTACAGTGTGAATGAGCATGTGGAAGCCAGAGGTTCATGCTGGGTGTCTTTTCTGTTCTCTATTTTGCTCAGGAAGGGTCTCTACCTGAACCCAGAGTTCACCGACTTTGCTAGTGTAGCTAGCAGCTTGCTCACAGACCCGTCTCTATCTCCCAAGCTAGAGGCCACTAGGCCCATATGGAATTTTTATGTAGGTGTTAAAGATACAAATGCAGATCCTCACACATGTGCAGCAAGCACTTTTATCCCCAGGCCTCCAAAACATTATTTTTGAGCTTGAGCTTAGGGTATGAAGCAGTGGTAGAAAGCTTACACAGTATATGCAAAGCCACAGGGTTCATCCCAGAACACCGAATCCCACACCTCCCCCCACACACATCAAGGGACGAGGGACGACGATGAGACACAAATGTAAAGTGTTTGGAAAAAGAAATAAGACTGTTAGTAGAAACTAAAATGGGAAGGAGAAAAAAAAAACACAAAAGCCCCAAACCAATACAATAATTCAGTGTTCATATGACCCAAGTTCGAGTGGCCTGCAATAGTCTCTCTTATTTCTCCAGACAACAGAATAAATCTAAATTTTCACACATTGGCTCTCCCACCACCTCTCCTCAACTCTGCCCGTTTGCTCTCAAACTGTTATGCTCCGTCTAGACTCTAATGAGCTTATATTTGAGTCTGAAATCAGGAAGTGATCATAAATCCTAAGTCACCTCACAAATATTAAGGTACTCTCTAAACTGAAGGTTCTTAATACGATATAACATTCTACTCTGAATCCATCAAGGATATTTTGAGATGTACTAAGGGCTCCTATAGTTAGAGTCAACAAAACATTACAGATTACAGATATCTTGTGCGTTGGGAACAGAAAGAATAAATAAGAGACTACTGTGTTTCAAATATGGCAGAAGATCTGGACATGAAAATGCCCAAAGTACTGGAAGCAAGGCACCCAGCAGTTTTTCTTTTCGCCACAAGATGGCGATGCACTAAGTTGTGTGGGGTGGGTGGGAAGGGAAAGGATCAGGTTTCTAGTTAAAAACATGTAGTTTACAAATGTCTACAAGGAAAAAAAAAGAAAATCACTTCTAAATAAGTCCACCCATTCTACTTTTTATTTATAGTGAGATTTATGAATTATTCTTTCCGAATAAAGATAAAAATAGTATAAAATTCCCACATGGCTACTGGAAGCCTCAGCCTATTCTAAGGAACTCTAACAAATTCATTTTTCAGTAATTTTATCCTCTAAAAAGTCAAGTAACTAACAGTGGCAAGAGAATGTTCTACAGTCTTTTTTACCTAAGGACAGACAGCTAAAAATCTCTGCTGTCAATTAATCAGAAATGGATACCAGTTAAGTTCATTTTTCTAAGTCACCTTTAGAAAACTTAAAAATAACTGGTTACAAATTAAAGAGTAAGCCTCCATTTCATGAGCGGTTTACAAATGAACTCCAGCAATTCTGAAATGTTCTGAGGGACGGAAGTGAGGAGCAACGATATTTCCATGGAGACATGCTAAGTGGATAATGTTCTCAGATAGGTTCTGGTATGCTTAAGAACCAATTACTGGATTATCACTCTTTTAAATAATAGGCACTTATTAGTATTATTCTTTTGTTCTGCAAAACACACCTGAAGAGTGACCTTTAATTAAGCCAGTGTCTATTTCCTCATGGAGTTACTGTAGAAGCCCACAGCTAAGATCTGAGACTCTAAAATCAAATTACCTTGATTCCCTCAATTCCTAAATACACAAGTTTCAGCAAATCCCATACCCTTCTGTGCCTTGGTCTCCTCCTCTCCAAATGAAATAGCATAATACTGTACACAGCTACTGAGGGGACTCGAGCGACGGCACCTATGAAGAACAGCAGCCAGCACAGGACAAACACACTGCTATCCATTTCGTACTACTTAATCCTGATTTTAATATTGAAAGATTAATACTGACTGTTACAGGGATCCCTCAGATCAGGACTGGTGACAGTACGACAGTGTTATTCGCATTTAAATGCAGCAATCCTATCCAGAAATGACCTCTTAAGGATCCTAAGCAAGGAAATCTCACTAGATGTCATCTCTGTGTGCTACAGAGCCATGACTTTGAGCTACTCTCCAACTAGGAATCCTTTACAGCTTTCAAGTTTCGTGTAGGTCCCTGCAAGTCCCATCTATCCCCATGGTAACACTCAGGGCGCATTCACAATACAGAGCTGCAGAAGCATTTGAAAACGAACCCCAGTACAAAGCACAACAGATCCCGGACTTAAGCTTTAGTGGTCATCAAAGAAACACTCAAAGTAAAAACAATACTGAGATTATATGGGTGATTTCCTCTACATTTCAAAATTACTTCACTGGTTTAAGTCTTTCTTAAGCAAATTAAGAATATAATTCCAGTAAGTTAATAGAGCTAAAAAGAAAAAAGTATTTAAAAATTTAAGTAAGTTTTGTCCAGTGTCTCAGTGTGTCAGGGCTACCAGCACTCAGCTTACCCTTATCCGGGTTCTCTTCCCTGACCACACATTGTAGGCAATTGTATTACGACTCAGCATTTGACTGGTTTTAAGTTTAGACTACAAAATGTTAAGGACGGCGAAATGACTACTTCTGGTCCAAGACACGTAATATTCACACTCCCTGTCCCCATCTGTCCCCTGGAAAACATACTGAGACAGTAGCTTTGTAAAGTAGAAGGAATCTTTTCCCTTTTCTACACTTTTTCTGTGACCAAGACGTTTGTTACTGTAAAAAACTTAGACTATCACACAAACTACATGAGGCAGGTACACCTTCCTAGGTACATGCTAATAAGTGACATGAGGGATATTGGTGGGAGAAAATGTATCCTAGTGGGCAGAGGTAGTAGAAAGTTGAAGAATGTAGATGCCGTTGGAAGATGAGAAAGGAAAGGCATAAATATTGGAGCACTGCTCCTAGCTAGCACACTCGGCATCTGTGCACTGGCTGTGGAACTCCTGTACCCATAGACAAAACACTAAAGAGCAGGTCTCACCTCCGCAGCTGAGCATTCTCGCTTCTCAGTGGCTGCAGGGCCAGCGCTATTTCAACGTCTATGTTTGTGCGGCCACTCACTGCTGAAAGCCCGGATACGCATGCCTCTACTTCTGTTACCAATCTCTGAACTTCCGAGTCCTCTATAAAAGACAGGTTAGTAAAAACAGCATTTTAAATTGAAAAGATTATTAGCATGTATTACTAAAAATCTTTATAGACAAATATATACCCATTATAGTTTTCATTACTAGTGATTATTATACAAATTCTATTTCCCTTTATCTTGCTGTCTGTATTTGCTCACTCAGATCAATTCTAAAGAAGTTACACCAAGTAAGGAAAGATTACTCTTAAATCACAGTATTATATTTAATGATTTTCTGGTTCAGTTAAGTGAAGTGGGAAACAGATTTACACATATCTCCTAGTTGACATTTATCAAAGATCTATAGTGGATTTCATCATTGCTGTCGAAGTTTCCTATAATTGGCTACTCTATAAACATCAGTAATAAAATCTTTGATCTTGCATTAAAAAATATAGCTAATTTTGGGCCAGGCGGTGGTGGCGCATGCCTTTAATCCCAGCACTCAGGAGGATCAAATCACCTCAGGAGGCAGATGGATCTCTGTGAGTTCAAGGTCAGCCTGGCCTACAGAGCAAGTACCAGGACAGGCTCCAAAGATGCACAGGGAAATCCTGTATATATATGTAGTGATTAATTTGGCAAAATATTGTAAGTGGGTTTCCTAGGATATGCCATTACTTAACTTTATAAAGCACTACTGTGACCCAGCGTACCCTCTCTTTTGGTACTAACTGTAGAGAGTGTCTATGTTTACACATGGCCAACAGATATAAGGAGCGAGTATCAGATCTTCTATCTATTTTTGTCCTCTCCTCCTTTCTGTCAAAGTGTTTACTTAATATAATATTGCAAGGATAATCAAGTTATAAAAATATATTCAGTGCCACAAGTATTTGAACACTTTGATGAAAAGCCCACGCACACAGTGAACAACTATGTCCAGCAACTGAGCAGTCTTCACTTTCTCTAGAGTGGCTCTGCCCGTGGCTCTGCTCGCGGCTCTGAGGGTGAAGTGCTGGCTCAACCACTATAGCATCTCTGACCTTAGTCAAGCCACAAAGAAATTGCATGATTTATTGCATATAACATGTTTTGAATTATGTATGCGTAGTGCAATATCTAAATTATGTTAATAGATATGCATTGCCTCATGTATTAATTTTTTGTAATGAGAAGGCTGGCAACCTAATCTCTGAGCAATTGAAAATTACATTGTTATTTAGTATAGTCAGTGACCATACTGCATATCAGATCTCTTGATTTTAGTCTTTCCTCCTCTTTTTATTTATTATATACTCTGGCCAACATTTCAATTACTTTACTCTTGAAGTCTAAATTTCTTCATAGTTAAATGGAACTAAAAAAGCAGTCTGTTATTGGCTGACGGAGATCAGAATGAGATACTGTTATCCAAAAGTCATTTCCTTCCCGAGAGTGGAGACCATTTCTGCTGTGAGACTCGGGTGAGGCCGCCCAAGTGAAAGAGCACAGTGTTGGGCCCTGGTGAGTATTCTAGACCCCTAACACTGGTGCTGTCCTACACTGTTGCGAGCATGACTGAACATTTGGTTAAAGATGAGAAGAGTGGTGGTGCACACCTTTAGTCCAGTACTTGGGAGGCGGAGGCAGTTAGGTTTCTGTAGGTCCAGTCTGGGTCTACACAGCAAGTTCCGGGCCAGCCAGAGCTATACAGTTAGTTCTTATTTCAAAAACAAAAAAACAACCCTGTCTAATTTGAAGCTCTGGAAATGTAACAATTTTAGCACACTTAACCTATACCTTAACTGTGCTGTTGTTCACAAGGACTTTAGAGTTCTGTATGTATGTCAGCCTGTATAAATGGCAGCTATTCTGTTAGCTTCACAATCAATTACTGCGCTTTGTACTCATAGCTCTGATATTTGCAATTCATTCCAAGAAAAAGCCACTACTTCAGAAAAATACATACATAATGAAAAATCACCAACTTGGCTCAAAAACATTTTATTGGTTTAAGAGAAAAATACTAAACACAAACTAAAAGGCCAGTAAGTGGCATGGGTTACTAGGCAAAGTGAAATCTGTTGAACAATTCAACAGTCAGTTATAAAATAATGGAAGGAAATTTGGATCTTTGTTAAACCAAAAAATAGTCATCTAACTACTATAATTTTCTTTCTATGGATTCTCAGTACTGGATCTTTTCAAGTCTGTTTGCATCAAGCAGAATGAATACACACTTGGAAGTGTTTGATATTTCTCAATACATGTCAAGTGCCAGGAACCCCAACACACAGGCAGTGGAGGAAGACCAGCATCACCCTCAGCTACACAAGCTGGAAGCCATCTTAGAATACATGAGACCCTGTCTCAGGAAACAAACAAAAGCCTTAAAATGTAAGACAACAAACAGAACTCTTTTCCTTACTGGGTTAAGACACAGTTCTGTGAAAACACCAGACACTCCTTAGCAATCACTGTCACTGGAATGACAGCTAGAAGACTCAGCACTGCTATTAAGCATTATACCACATTACAGAAAGTTTGAAACACTCATGTACCTTGTTCTGCGACCAGGGCCTTGAGCTCTCCCAACAAGCACTTGGCAATTCTGACTTTTTCAGCAGTTTGGCTCACGTTTTCTGCCTGCTGCACATTCTTGGCTATTTTTGCATCTTGCACATGTATGCTTAAATACTTTCCTTCGTTTGTGGTCTCTCCAATTTGTTCTCTGGCACATTTTTCTTCATTAGTGGCCAAGGAGGCTGGCTGTAACTGAGTGGGGCTTTGGTGTGCCTGACTGTCCGAGGGAACGTCTCTTCCCTGAGCTGGAAACAGAGACACATGTGTTTGGAAACACTTTCGTAGGTCTGCTTCCTTAGGAGCTCTTTGTTGTGGCAGCATCCACGACAAATTAGCAAGAGTCGGCTGCTGAGGCGTAGGAAGAGCTGCTTTGTCAGTGTGGGGAAGGCCACAAGGAATTCCAGGAAGAACACTAGAGGAATTCCTGGGAACATCAGGGCAGTTCACAGAGCTTGCTTGATCTTGCAATGCAAGATGGTTATCGTCATCAGTCTGAACTCCCTAAGCAGGAAAAACAAAAGCCTTCAAAAGTATGAACAATCACTAGTAGACAATTAAAAACACAAACCAGTAATATTAGAAAATAATTTTCTACCATTAAAAACCAATTTTGTGATTGGTTCAGCTTACAAGCAAGCTGGATTTCTCCACTACACAACAAAGACTAGTTTTTCAGAGCTTAAGTAGCTCACTCTGCAACATGAGAATATTATAAGATCATGATGAAAATAGATTGTTTACAAATACCATACATGCTTTAAAGGCATCAAAACACTAGCCCACATTTGGACTGAAACAAATATTTTCACTTTGAGAAACATTACAAGAAGCAAGCTAAGAGACTGGAAAGACAGCACATCTGTAGAGAACTGCCACTGTTGCAGAGAACCTGGTTCAGCTCCCAGAATCCACGTGGCTGCTCACAATCTTTTTTAACTTCAGTTCCAGGGGACCCAATGCCATCATGCATGTGGTGCACGGACATACATACAGGCAAAATCTCCACAAAAAAAAAAAAATAAAAATAAAATGATTATTTTATTAAAAACCACATATACAGAACTTTAAGGAAGATCTATTCAGTTAGGGATGTAGCTCAGTGGTAGTGTGCTTTTCCAGCATGTGTAAGGTGCTGGGCTCAATTTTTAGTACCACAGAAATAAAAATGCATGTGTGTATATAGAATGTATATGAACATGTTAAAATAATAAAACTAGCTGTTGGTTCAATATCAAATCAGAGACTAGTGATTTTATTATACAACTTAGCTCAAAGACATTTGTCTTATGAGAAAAATACCCACAAAACACAGCTTCAACTATATAAAAGGTATATGGTAATAAAAAGTCATCAACTAGGTCTCATGATGCACACCTTTAATCCCAGCACTTGGGAGGCAAAAGCAGGTCTCTGGGAGTTCGAGGCCAGCCTGGTCTACAATGTGAGTTCCAGGAGAGCCAAGGCAGTTTCTCAGAGAAACCCTGTCTCAAAAAACCAAATAAACAAGAGAGAGAGAGAGAGAGAGAGAGAGAGAGAGAGAGAGAGAGAGAGAGAACACAGTCATACTAACAATGTATTAAGTGAAAAAAAGCAGCATATAACTGTATAAAACTATAGCATATATTTTAAAAAGAAAATCACTTGAACAGAAAATAAGACACAGAATTAAATGAGTAAAGACACGCATCATCAGGTGTTGGCTGTGCTTGGGTACTGGGTATGCTTGGTTTCTTTCCTCAGGACTGCTTCTTAATAATACCTATGTTCTTAACAGGTAAAACTTTTCTAATACAAAAAATACACAAAATTGGTTTTACATCCTAGTACATTGGATCGGTTAATTCAATATTCCATTGCTAAGATGACAATTTCTATAACTAAGTTGTTTCTTGTTTAGTATACAAACTATACCTACCGAGTGAACCATTAGAGGGCAGGACAGCTGCTGAGGTGACCAGACTGAAGTGGAAGTATAACAGCCATAACCAGAATTTGGTATTGCCCGAGATTCTAAAAGAAGTGAAAAAAAAAAGTATACGTATCATTCACATTTTATAGTGCTTATATAACAACAAAGTAATTTAATCGCAGCTTACATTCAATATTCAAATATCATACTAACCTAAACCAGACACAGTATGACACGCAGTAGGCATTCTGCTGGGGCCATCTTTTGAAGCCAAGGTATTCATCAGTGACATTTGAGTCTGCACATGCTCACAGAGGGCTTGGTATATTATCGGTGAGTACATTCTATAATGGTCTCGTAGTGACCAGTGCTGTGCTGTGTCTGGTGTGTCTCTCTCACTTCCAGTCGAAGCTTCACTAGATATCCATTTCTTACTTTCTGAAGACACTAATGTGGAGAAAGGAAGTAAGTTCTAAATACGCGTCTTAAACAACTTTTACTCTAGTATCTTAGGTGGGAAAAGACTCAGATGTAGTTCAACTGATCATATGTTTTATAGAAGGGCTTTACTCAACTCCCTGAAGAAAACCATCCCAAGTCTTAAACTCTCCATTCAAGGCTACTTGAAAGCTCTCCCTTTAGTTTCAACACCTGTTACGGGTATTATCACGAACGCTCAGTAAGCTTCTTGCACCCGGTCCCTTGTCCAGTTCTTCTCAGTGGAAAACAGAATAAGAAAGGCAGGACATTGTATAACTTTCTATGTTTTCATAGAAGGCCAACCGGTAATAATAGTAGATAATCAAAATGCATAAATTCAATCTTCACCTAGTACTTAATGTTTCCCAAAGTCTGACCAGCACCTACTTCCCAGATCTCTTGGAACCACAACTCGAATGATCATCACTAGGGTAGCAGAGAACCCAGGAAGCCTGGCCTGCCTGCTATAACATTGCTTGTGACGAACTATCTCTTCCAATCCCTTCACCAAGGCTCACATAAGTGTTCCTCATATGAGTCTAGTGATGCCTATTCTTCACCATCTCAGAGCACAGTGTCTACTTAGATCATAAGACGATACATATATTGGTCTATGTTACTTATGTTTTATTATCTTTGCCCTCTGACTAAACTCTAGCTTCTCTAGGCAGGGCTGTTTTGCACTTCATTATTAAAGCCTTCTCTAGTGTATGTGCAAAGCACACGCCTAGTATTAATAAGCTAAAGAATGAAAAAGACCTTGACACAGCAATGTCCTACAACCAGTATAAAAGAAATCTAGATTTTTTTATTTTTAATTTTTGGCTTTTTGAGACAGGGTTTCTCTATGTATCTTTGTCCTAGAACTCACTCTGTAGACCAGGCTGTCCTTGAACTCACAGAGAGCCTCCTGCCTCTGCCTCCCAAGTGCTGGGATTAAACACCCAACTACTTTCTTTTTTTCTTTTAAGGACTTTAACCTTTTTTCTTTTCTCCCAAGCCTACATATATTTTTAAATACACTGTAAACTGTTTAGAGGCTTTTTCTTCTGAAATTATCTTTACTGTATCTCTCTTTTTCTGACCACATGAGTCTTTAATTTGCTAAACAATATGGCCAAGATTAAAGCTGTGGCATTGGTGGCTGGATCCAGCCCATTCCTTGGCTTTATAAGATTTCAGCCTCATGGCAGAGGTACTGGCTGTAGCCGTGTTTATTGCCACAACTCTATGGCATTTCAAGGTCCCTGCCACCACCAAAAAGCATGCAGTCAGCTTTGTATAAGTGTTTTATGACAGGACCTCTTAAAAGAGCTGCAAGGTTTTGCAGCTAATGCTGAGTCAGGAAGCCTCTCTTAAGTGAGAGTGCTTGCCTCTAGCAAACAGAGCCCACCCAAGAAAGTGCTGCTATCAATAACCCATGTTTAACTCTATTCTTTTTTGTCTAGAATTACTTTCCAAGTTCTGTCAAGCTTTATGTGGATGCAGTTGCCCATGTAGGCACCATTCTGTTACCTGAGGTTTCTGTCCTGCCCAGTTCCCGCAGTTGTTAAGTCCCAAAGAAATCACACAGTGGTCTACATTAGTTATAAACTGATTGGCCTAGTAGCTCAGACTTCTTATTAACTCTTTTAACTTATATTAGCCCATTATTCTTGTCTATTTTAGCCATGTGGCTCAGTACCTTATTCAGTAAGGCAGTCATATCTTGCTTCTTCTGTGGCTGGGTCACCAAAAGAAAGTCTAAATTCTATTTCCCTGTCTAACAAGACCCCCCCTCCCCTAATGTTTGCTAAATAGCATTAACAGAAATGAGCATATAGATACAAAATAGACTTTGAAAAATAGCTTGGAATGGCACCTACAAAAGTTACATACAAGCTATGACACAATTCCACTTCCAACACACAAGCATTAATGGCTACTAAAGGACACATACTAAAATGTTCACTTACTAGCTGAGTACCCTTGAGGATATGCCTAACCTTTCTTTACCTCCTCATTCTTATTAGAAAATAGGTTAAAAAGAATGGTTTTTAAAAATGACTAAAAGAATACAGTTTCTTCAAAGCAGAGTGGGTTTAGGGTTGCTGAAGACTTTGAGGCCTGACTCCTATTCTGACATAATATTGTTACTTCTGCAGGAATAATATTCTGTAGCACAAATAATAAAAGCTCAGAGACAGATATTGGGGTTCAACTTGAAGATAAGAAAAGCAAAACAGCCAGCCACTAGAAAGACCTTGTGCCTCTACCAAATCTTCAGACTGAAAAGGCAATCCTGCAATACTCTCCAACAACCTGACTCCACACTCCACTGAGTTCCTGACTCTTCCCTTTTATATTCCTCTCTCCATCCAGTCATACAGCTCCTGTCTCCACCTCCACAGTGCTGGGATTGTATGATCCCAAGTACTCGGATCACCTTTGTGTGAGCTCTGTTTCTCTTTTAGACAGATTCAATCTTGTGTAGACCAGGGTGGCCTTGAACTCACAAAAATCTGTCTGTCTCTATCTCCCGAGTCCTGGGATTCAAGGTGTATGTTACCACTCCCTGGCATGTATGGCTGACTAGTGTGGCTGCTTTACACTCTGATCTTCAGGCCGCTTTATTTATTAAAACACAAATAGTATACCACAATAGAAAGCATAGGAGGGATGACAAAGTCCTTACAAAAATAAATTCAGAAAGAATGCCTGCTGCATCTGCATGGAAAGTCACCTCACAGACCCAAGCGCCACAGAAGGCAGGTGCAGTTTTTGCAGGCCCTGTCCCCATCTTTCCTGGGAAGAAGCCCAAATTCTGTCTCTTGCCTGCTATGCAGGAGACTATCACAGTGGCGAGTCTTCAAAACCAGTACTGTTATGAAGACTGCATGGACTGCTAGAGAGGACAGCTGCATGCAATGCCTGAACATGGAGGAACATGTTATGTAAGATTCACAGGGAGACAAAGATAATTTTCTAGAGATGGAAAGAAGATGTTGTTTGCTCTAATCCAACCCTCAGGAACACAAGGCTCACAGTCACTGTCACACTGAAACAGTTATGGGAAAGCTCCTAACCAAATGGAATCTTGTGGGGCAACATCCAAGAAAACTGGAGAAATCTAAAGAAGGGAGTTGAAACATTGACTGATGGATTTGGATTTAGAGTCTCTTCTATAACCAAACAACACGATATGCTGTTTAACAATGAGAGAAGTTCGATGTTTAGAAAGTGAATCTTTAAATTCTGTTAGGCATTACTGGGGTGTGGAGAACCCAAAAGGTTCATTTTGGGGAAACCCTACTAGGAGGTGATTGTGAACTCTTCAAACTGCACTCTAGAAGCCTGGTGGAATTCTCAGATAAGACAGAGCCTGGGGCCTGGGGAGACAGCTAAGTGGGTAAAGTGCTTGCCACTCAAGCAGCCACTTAAAAAGCCAGGCATAGCCACAGGCATCAGTGACCCCAGTGCTGGGGAGTAAGAGACAAGAGGATCCCCAGAGCTCGCTGGTCAGCTGGTCAGTCCAGCTAGAGGAACAAACTCTAGGTTTAGTGAAAAAACTGCCTCAACAAATAAGATGGGAGGGAATGAAGAAAACCTGTGCTTCATGCATGTAGCCCCGGGTTCAAGCCCCAGAGCTACCAAATAGATTAGCAAGATGAGGGGTGACGGGACATGTGACAGCAGCCTCTCTCACGCGCACACGCACTCAAGAGCTGAGCCCCATCTCTTCTTTCGTGTGAGGACAGGATAATCACTAGTCTCCTCACCTCCTGAATGTTTCCTCACTAGATGGAAACCCTAGGAAAGGTTGGTATAGTCTATAATTTTGAGAGTAGAAAAGGAATTTGCTTAATGTCGTCAATCACCACCTCACATCAAGGTTCCCTACTTACTCCTTCAATTTCCCTGTTATTCTTTCATTCCGTCCCCAAAGCTGGTCACACATCATAAAAACCCGACTGTCTGGTTACTCCTTATCTGAAGGAGCCCTCTCAGTTAAAGTGAACCAATAATACTGTACTTGTCTTTTTCTACTTTAATGTAATCTCACTGTTATTAAACACAGAGTAAAATGCAAATAAAATCACCAACCTCAAGACACTTGGGCTATAAATAAATTTGGCAACCCATAAGAACAATATGTGGTACATAGTAAAAACTCAACATGTCATATCATCAAATAGTTTCAAACTGGCCAGATAAGTAAATATTTTGTGTTAATAAATCAGTCTTGCTATCTTAAGATATACTTCCAAACATGATCCCTCTGAGACAATTTAAATCCAGAGCAATAAGCTGGGCGGTGATGGCACATACCTTTAATCCTAGCACTCAGAGGCAGAAGCAGCCGGATCTCTATGAGTTCAAGGCCAGCCTGGTCTACAAGAGCTAGTTCCAGGACAGACTCCAAAACTATAGAGAAAGCCTGTGTCAAAAAACCGAAATTAACCAACCAACCAAACAAACAAAATATCCAAAGCAATAATGGATCTTCTCTACCAGATGAGCCACAACAAAATTAGCTAATAATTTCCTATAAAGTACCAGTTTTTATTGAAAATACAATTTTATAATAAACAAAATAGGAAATATCCTCTAAAAATACTTTCACTTTGAAGTCTAAGGTGAAACACAGGAGATTTTTGTACACAACCACAGAGCACACAGCCTTGTCCTCTCCTTTAGAGTCCCAGGCCTCTCTTTTTAGACTTCCTTTGGTTCCTTAAGAACTGTCTAACCTGAGGAGTTCTGATTTCATGCTCACGGGCCCAAGTCCTCCAGCCGTTAGTTCTCCTCCACCTTCTCTCTGTAGTCTCGGTCACCTGAGCTACACATACTGCCCTGTCTCTGCCAGCAGATGTCACCGCTCACTCAAATTAACAAACTCCACACAAGCTTCCTTCTTAAAAGGCCAGAGTCAACATTAAAGGCTTACTGAGATAAAAGTCTCTGTTGCAGCTACTCAGTGCCACCAGGGCAGCACAAGCACAGCCATGGAGAATATATGAACAGCAGACTCCAACAAAACTTTAGTTACAAAATAAACCTAAATATTGTTTCTAAAAACACAACTGGCTATATGGTACTGACCTAGTTAAGACTGTCCAACAGAAACAAAATATAAGCAATATATGTAATTTAAAATTTTAAGTAGTCACACTACAATGTAGTTAAAAGGATGACTTACTTTCCATGTGTTACTTAAATGTAGCCAGAGCTGGGGTTGCAACTCAATAGTATAGCTCTTGACTAGCACGTAGAAGGCCTTGGGTTTGACCCTCAACACCATAAAAATAAATAAGGAAATGTAGCAAGAATACTAACATTTCAGTGTGTAATGCCCAGAACAAAATACTTTCTGTATTCAATCTTCAAAATTCAGCATATATTTTACACAAAGCATACCTTAAACTAGATGCTAATCAGAGATATTTCATCTCCATTTAGACTGAATATAATTTATAGTTAAAAGAGTAGACTTACACATGCAAATTATTCCAAAATTCTTAGTTTTATAATTGCATCAATATCAGTTTTCAAATTTATTAAAATTCCAGCCTAGGGGTTGCAATGGTAGCTCAGTCAGTGAAGTGCCTGCTGCTCAAACACAAGAGCCTGAGTCTGGATCCCAGAGAGCTGACAGCATGGCCTTTAACCCACGCCTAGGGAGGCAGGGACAGAGAGAACCACGAAGGTCACTGCCAGCCAGATTACTCAAACCTACAAGCTGCAGGTTCAGTGGGGGGCGGGGGTGAATAAGGAAAGACAGATGCCATGTGTATGCACATGGGTGCACAGCCACAGTAATCATGTGTGCACACACACACACACACACACACACACACACACGCACACTCAGCCCACTGGTTGTATCAGTCAATTTCAGGGGGTCAGTAGGCACATGTTGGCTAGTGCCTACCCTATTCACAGTGTAGGGAAACACAATATACGGTGATAGGTCTCCAAAATGAAAACCTGAAAGCTGTTTTTCTGGCTTTCACTCTTAACTGATGATCAGATGGGATGACAATGTTCAGTCCTTCCACTTCCATTTTCTAGGCTTTTTGCTTACATCTTATCTCTTAATATCTAGGGAGACTGTCTTACATGCTTTTTTAAATTTTTCTCCTTGTGCTAAATGTAAGCATGCACTTATGTACTGAATGACATTTTGACCACTTGAAGAATAGGACTAGCTGATTCCACCCACAATTCCCATTGTAATATGATTTGATTACTCTGCACTGTATACATGTGTAGAAACATTTGACTGTACCTCATAAGTATGTATAATTCCATGTTAACTTAAGAATGGACTTCATAATGTAGACTGTGTCAACTGTTTTGTGCTACAGGTCTTTAAAAGACAATATTCTCAAAAGGTTCGTATTTTAAAATATTTCCTCAGTCACTACACTTCAGCAAGGATAGCCATGAAAGTATGAACTACCATGTCTCTGGACACATTCAATGTCCATCACTGGCAGGCGTTTTGTCCTAACTGCACAGTTCAACAAGTTTATTCTTTAACTAACTTAAATTGTATGCTCACAAGTTCATTTTAAAATATATGTAAGTATATACCCCAAATGCAACCAGTTTGTGATTAGCTATGAAAACAAAGAATATGCCAGGCATAGTGACACACACTTTGAATCATAGTACTAGGGAGGAAGAGGCAGGCAGATCTCTACGAGTTTAGGCCAATCTGATCTACATAATGAGTTCCAGGCCAGCCAAGGGCTACACAGTGAGATCGTGTTTCAAACAATCAAGCAAACAAACAATGGCAGTGTAAACAAAGCTGACTGTACACTTCCTAACATCATTAAGTTAGAAATTTCTATACTGCACACCCAGAAAAGAACCTCATCCCCTGCTCTGAAGAAAGTGACAGCTAACAGAGTGACTATCTGGCAATGAAGAGCTGACTATAGAAAACAAGTACACACTTAAACTAAATAAAATAAAAAAGACATCTGTATCAGCCTGATAATTTATCAAAATCCCAGAATTGTTATCTTTAAGAGCTGGAGAGATATTTCAGTCAATAAAGTGCGTGCTGCCCAAGAATGAGGGTATGAGATCAAATCCCAGCAGTCGTGTGAAAAGTTGAGCACAGTGGTGCCTGCACTCCCAGTGCTGGAGAGGCAGAGACAGACGGATCCCTAGCTTGCTGGTCAACCCTCTAGCAGAACCAGTAAGCTTCAGGTTCAGGAAAGAGACCTTGTTGCAACAGTGGAGATTAACTGAGGGAGATGCCTGGCATTGCGCGTGCGCACACACACACACACACACACACACTCTACATAGACACACACATATGCACACACACAAACATACTCTACACACACACATTCTAAATAAACACAAACACACTCACTCTCAGACGCACAACCTTTAAGTAAATATGGGGGAAATGCTTACATATCTCTTTGCGAACCACGGAAGGAGCATGTTTTCCAGGTCCTTTCTTTTTAGCTCTGCAAGTTTTGCCTCCTAAAGGTCTGGCATTGCACCTGTTTTCCGAATATACTATTTCCGAGCCTGTTAATAATAAAAAAACAAACTTCTGTAAACATTAAGAAGAACAAGTTCATTGATAAAAGGTGATAAGCAAAGAACTTTAAAAAATAAAACCTGAATCTTCATTTTTCAAAATGTCACGCAGCAAAGAAGCACAGCCATCAAGTCCCTGCACAGTCTCCGTCTGGAAGAAGAGGGTCGCTTAGAGATAAATTACATCCCGCCACTTCAAATGCATCTCTTTTTCTTTTTTGGTCTTTCAAGGCAGGGCTTCTTTGTGTAGCCCTGGCTGTCCTAGAACTCAGTCTATAGACCAGGCCAAGATCTATCTGCTTCTGCCTCCCAAGCACTGGGATTAAAGGTGTGTACCACCACTGCCTGGCTCAAATACATTTTTCAACAGCCAACATATTTCCTTGGTGCAAACCACACTTTACCTTTGGACTGTATGCAGTCCCACTTCTTAGCTTTTACTTGAGGACTAATTAAAATAGCATATTGTATCCATTCACTTGGCTTATTGTATCCATTACCTGACTTTCCGAATCAGAATAAACAGGACAGGCAGAATCTGCATTAAAATGTGCTACTTTCCTTGGGTGTGTCCTAGAAAACAAAGTAGATAACCCAAAATATGTAATTAATCACTTCCTTTCCAGTAAAGATTGAAGAATAAAGTTCATCTAACCACACATGAAATGAACACACTGTGGATATTATGAGGACTACTAGACACTAAAATCGCTCAGTCAAGTTGGTATGACCCACGTGGTGATGCAATATTCTGAGAACATCTCTTCTGTTCTAAAAGACTGGAACTTTTGCTGGATCTCACAGCCAGAGTGAATAATATACCTTGAGGTCACGTAAGACTAAGACTGCTCTCCTACTGTGTGTGTAGACCTTTTTCTAACCTGCCTTTAAGAGAAGCACCCAAACTAACTGCCGTGGATTTCCCTGTAATCAACTTTTACAACCTAAGCGAATATACAGCTGCAATCTTATGCCCTCTTCCATGCCCCTGACCCGTGCCCGTGTGTATCATTTGCTGAAAACCCAAAACACAAGTGGAAAGCAACTTTCTAAAATCCACCACGTAAAGGCTGGAAGCAACTATTATGGATGCTGGCTGATAACAATGTTGTCTGGTCAGTTGGAGTGACAAAAGCCCTTGTAAAACTCTGCTAAAGATTTCCATAAAGTATCCTACTCCTTCCCCCATGTGACGCTTTCTGTACTGTTCAAGAAATTCAGAGCAAAATCCTCTGTTTTTATACACAGACACATAAAACAGACAGACACATACAGACACAGGGACACATTCACAAGACAGCCTTTAGGCAGGCAGAGATTCAGATTCATAAAACAGAGGATGGAAGACAGGGAATTTGATGTAGAGAATTCAAATCTGGACTCACTCTTGGTGCTTTTCTTCTCAGTGTGACACCGACGTATTATTAGTGAATTGGACTTACTCACTAATGATTTATAATTTGCATAACAACTAACTACTCGTAGAGGCACAGCCCACTTATTTTCCTGGGGTTGGCAAATACAGTCAAGCCCTAAGACCTGAATGAAGATGTACCTAAGTGTTTCCTGAACTTAGAAACTTTGACAAGTACTCACCCTTTCTTTCCATGTGTTACCTTAGATCCCGGGTACCTTCCTGAAGATATCACCTATGACATAATAAATTATATTACAATAGATATATAATTATTGTTCTATTAGGTTGGCATCCTAACATTCCTGAAATATTTTTTTTTCCACAAAGAAAAATTGAATCATAGTCTCCACTGCCTGGCAACCACTTTTCTACTCTCTAAAACATTTGGCTTTAGAAACCACTTCTAAATGGAATATCTGTCCTTCTGTGACTAGCAGAGTATCTTTAACCTTAATCCATACTGCAGCATAAACCAAAACTTCCTTTCTTTTATGAGGTTGACTATTCCATTTCATGTAGGTAGCATGCCACTTACTCTTTATAAATGGGAAATATCTTAAAACTGCACAATTGTAATTTAGCTTTTATGCAATAAATCTGTTCTATAAGCAATGTGAGGAAAGCAGCACACACATTTGTTCCTTTAGTCTACTTCTTACGTCTGCAAAGAAAACTCAAATTATTTTTAAGTCAAAAGGACCTATTACTACTATATTAGGACTATACTCTTTCCTTGAGCATGTTCTAAAGTCTCCAAGTTCTCTGATAATGTAATCCAAATAGAGGACAAAGGGGTAAGGAAGGCACTTTAGAGGAAGCGCGCTCGTCCAGCACAACAAAGCCAGGGAGACAAAGCTGCTGACTGCAGCTCAAGCATGACGAACTGAGGTCAGACCCCCAGCATCTACATAAAAGTCAGGCTTTAGGGTCCCTGTCCATCACCCTAGCAATGGAGTGGGGAGTGGACCCCTGGATTCTTGGGGGACCACTGGCCAGCCAGTCAAACCAAAACAGTGGAGAGCTCCAGGTTCAGTCAGAGATCCTGTCTCAAAAAATAAAGTGAAGTGTGTTAGAAAACTGATCTGACCTCCCCACGCATATGCAGAGGTGATTACACCCATCCACATGCACTACAAAGTAAAAGCTTTCTTCAGAATTCTGGCTCTGTCTTCTAACTTCTTAGATGGTGCGACAAAACTAGCACATTAAAAACTTCCTTGCTGGGCAGTGGTGGTGCACGCCTTTAATTCCAGCGTTCAGGAAGCTGAGACAGGAGGGTCTCTGAGTTCAAGGCCAACCTGGTCTACAAAGCAAGTTCCAGGACAACCATGTATGGATGGTCATACAGAAACCCTGCCTCAACAACAAAAAAGAAAAAAACAAATCCTGCTTTTATCTAGATCTGCTTCTCTTATTCTTTTTAAACTCAAATAACAATTTTATGTCTGCATTTTACTAATATAGCTTTTCTAAAGAAAAGATGTTCATTGCTTTTACATGCACTCAGCACCTTGGAAGCTGTGTAAGAAGGATGTCTTCAGGGAGGAAAACTGAGTATCTGGGGAAGCAGATTAGAGAGACTTACTTGCAGAGCAGGGCAATCATATATACCCTTTCTATCATATATACCCTTATATCTTAACTTTGTATCTGATAATAGCATCTCCACTCAAAACAAAATTTTAAGACACCAAAGCCCATAATCCTCTTCTCATTCTACTCCTAGATCCATTCAGTGTTGGCATCCACTTAAGTCTTTGCATATTTACATATTTCATACTTTAGAGAGTAACTACCAAACTTCCTGAGTTGCTTACTGTTCTCTATTTGGAAACTCTCTCTCTCTCTCTCTCTCTCTCTCTCTCTCTCTCTCTCTCTCTCTCTCTCTCTCTCTCTCTCTGGCACACATTATGTATTTTTTGCCCCTTCCAATATTATTGAGAATACATTTTTTACAAAACTGGATTGGTTAGAGTTACATTTTCTGAGATGCTTTGGAATCTGATGGAGTGTCATGAATCTACAATATCATACAAAAACAAAAAATGTTTTACCTGACACAATCATGTCTCAAAACAAAGACCATTATTTTTTTGTCTGCCCACTTCAAAATAAGTCACAATCATAATATTCTTAAATGTTTTTTTAGAACAAAATTCCCTAATATAACCATAAAAATTCAAAATTTTGGGATTATAATCTAACTAAATAGACCTGATTCATATTACACTTATCCCGATACTGTCCTTCAAAAGAGTAGTCCGTACCTAGTCCAGGACCACACTAAATTGCTATAGTCCTTGAATCTCCTTAAATCCAAATTCCTTGCCGGGCGGTGGTGGCGCACGCCTTTAATCCCAGCACTCGGGAGGCAGAGGCAGGCGGATCTCTGTGAGTTCGAGACCAGCCTGGTCTACAAGAGCTAGTTCCAGGACAGGCTCCAAAAGCTACAGAGAAACCCTGTCTCGAAAAAAAAAAAAATCCAAATTCCTTGAGCTGTCACTATCTTCCCTAGCTTTGACATACTTAAAAAGTAAAGGCTAGTTATATTGCATAATGACCCCCTGGACATTTAGATGGACTGTTTCCTCAGGATCAGACTCAGGCTATCCATTTCTGGCAGGAACACTATAAGAGATGTGTCATTTTCGATACAAGTAGACAAATGACATTAGTTTGTCCTGTTACTGGTGATATAAATGAATTTAAGATGGTGTCTGCCAGGATTTTCATCATTAAGGTTACTATTTTTTTAGTCTTCTAATTAAGCGTTTTATAAGATACCCTGACACAATGTGGATATCGTCAGACTTTCGCTAGGCAGTCTGAACATCCATTTATGACTCCTGTTAAGTCAATGATCTATCAAAAGTTGATTTATTCATTTTGCTATACAGTTGGTTCTACATTTATTAGCTAATTTCAACTAATAAATTTGAACTAGGGCAGGACCTTTCTTTTTTCCTTGCTAACTGGTTAGTGTGAAAACATTGATTCCTATCTAGTCAACACACCAAATATGATTCATTATCATTCACACTGATGCTCATATGTAAACAAATATACAGGTGGATACAATATGAAAAGTGAAAAAAACAAGAAGGAATAAACATTAGGGATGAAGAAGGACTGAATGCAGATAATGGACAGTTATAAAAGCCATGGCTTTTTCATTTTTTGGTGATGGAAAAGTACATAAAAATATATTTGATAGCTAAAGTATAAAATACAATGTGAAGCTTCACAGCTTCAGCAGGGTTGTTCTAACTATGCAGAATTCACTGAGTTATATAGACTTTGAGACTGAATAATTTTCTTTTGTGATATTTTCCATTAGAGAAAGGTTTTTAATAATAAAGTTTATGAAACTTTCTTTTCAAAAAAAATGATGGTCAAATTTTTCCAGTCAATCAGAGGAAGCACCACCAAGTTGGCTACTTTATCATTTTTAACCAAGCCTCAGAATCTTTTGAGCTGTTTCTTTTTTTTTATAAAGACTGTTATATAAATATTTAATACTTCATCTACCTTAACAAAATAAAGTATCAACTGAAAGGAAAAGTATCAGCTCAGGACCCCCAAGACCAAGTTCTCAGCACAAAGGAGATTTATTTGCCCCAGAGGGACAGAGGACAGGGAATAAGAAACAAAGATAGGAGATAGAGAAGGAGAGGGGACAAGGGAAAGGGGGCCAGAGCATTTATCCCAAGAGGACAAAGGACTGTCTCTAAACAGAGGTGACAGATGTGGAGCATAGGAAAAGGGCAGTTTATGAAGGCATAAGGAAACCCCCTCCCCCCAATTAGGATGAGGTGTGTAATTTTAAATGGGCAAGCTAATTAGAGCAGTCAAAGAGGGCTTTTGATTGCTGGACTTCAATAGTTTGATAGCTGGATCTTGGTTGTCAGCCTCAAGAGGAGAGAGTGGCCAAATAAGGGAATAGACCTTTAAGACTGTAATCTACTGGTTTTTAGCAAGGCAGAGGGAATAGGAGAGAAGGGCAAGGCCTGTCAGTCATGCTTGAGTGAGCTAGTGTCCCTTTGTTAACTACAGGCAGAGATTTCTAGATTTCTTATCATACATTTAAAACTTATACCTCTTGAGTAGCAACCGCACTTTCTCCCCAGCCCAGCCTCTGCAGTCGCCATTATATTCTGTTGAACCGAACCACTTCAGGTCCCACACCAAAGTACAGTCATGCGGTATTGTCCTTCTAGGACTAGCTCACTGCCGCTCTGAATGTCTCAAACATCACATTTGCTATTGCATACGGCAGAACTTCCTTAAGGCTGAATAATATTCCGTTAGAGAACCGCTCACTTCTTTACCCATTCACTTGTAGATATTTAGGTTACTTTTATGCTTGGCTATTGTAAATAATTCGACAATGAACGAAAATGCAAACAACTCTTCAAAATCTTGCTTTCAATTCTTTTGAATAAATACCTAGTCGTGGATCTGGCTGGGTCATATCAGCTGTACTTTAAATAATTTGGTTTTATGAAACAAACTTTCACTGTTATTCAGGCTGGCCTCAAACTCATGATCCTCCTGCCTCAGGTCCCCAGGTACTAGGTCTACAGTTGTGTATCACCATGCTTGGCTTATTTCCTGAGAAAATTTCACCCACTTATTCATAGCAGCTCTACTGTTTATATTCCCACCAGGATTGTATACAAGAGTATCGACATTCTCATTAACACTTATTTTGTGTTAGAAACTATCACATGGTTTTAATTTCCATTTGATTATTAGAGCATATATTCATGCACATATTGGCAACATGCATCCATTCAAAAAAGGAAGTCTCAAGACAGGTCACGAAAAAAAGCATGCAAAATTCACATTAGTAGGAAAGACATTATAGGTATATTGATAAATGATGGAAAACAAAACCAAACCCCAATCTGTCATATATGCCAAGATTTCTAAATCTCCAAGATAGGGAAGGAATATTCTAGTACAAGATATGGAAGGTGGCCTGAAAAAGCACACCCAACAAATGGTGTGAGGGCGTTAAACAGAGTCTAGAGACAGCTCTTGAGCTGAGGGCCAGACAGAAAGTGGAACTACCACAGTGTGAGAAAGCATGGAAGCACGCAGGGAACTGCAGGGCCAAAGCTAGTTTAGCTGTGTTGGATTTGATTGGACTGGGGCGGGGGCTGAAGAGGATCCAAAACAGCTCGGTTCCAAGCCAAAGAATATTTATTTTGAAATAGGGTTCCTGTCGTACTTTGGGCAGTTACTAGAGTACATCGAGAGTCATGCATTTGAGAACGGTAGGGCTGGTACAGAGATCAGCTCACTAAAGCACTGGTGGCAGCGCCGAGAAGCTGGATATGGAGGCAAGGATTAACTAAAACTAAGTCACTGTACCGGTGATAAGAGCTGGAGTTCGAACCTGGGATCTGACACCAAACCCAGCGCTTTTTTTAGACTGGGACGCCTAAAACAATGAATTCACCTAGCGACGTCCTCACCACTCTCAGTCTTTGTTTTTATTTTTTCTAGCACCTTCCTAAGTCCCTTTAGTCCCTCGCCACCCCAAAGTGGACTCCTCGGGTCCGCAGCCCTCACCTGGCCCGGGCGAGATCCGGACCTGACCATTTCTCTCAACTTCAGAACCGCCCAGACGTAGGGAAACGAAGCCGTCAGGAAAATAGAATTAACCGCCGAGGCGTCCCGACGGCCCTTGTCCCGCCCCCCAAGCTTCCGCTTCCGGGAAGGCGCCCGCCGAACGCCGCGCCTCATGGCCTCCTTGGCGCTAAGGTCTTTCCTTCGGGTCCGGACCTGGCCACCGGGGCGTGCGCAACAGACTCGCCCTTCTCCATCTCGTCACGCTCGGGGCGGGGCCCGGCGGGAGGGGCGGGGCGGATACGGTGGTGGGTGGACTCGGGGCGGGGCGGGGCCCGGCGGGAGGGGCGGGGCGGGGCCCGGCGGGAGGGGCGGGGCGGATACGGTGGTGGGTGGGCTCGGGGCGGGAGGGGCGGGGCGGATACGGGAGATGGGCTCGGGGCGGGGCAGGGCGGATACGGGGGGGTGGGCTCGGGGCGGGGCCCGGCGGGAGGGGCGGGGCGAGGAGATGAGGCTCTGCTCTAAGTGAAACCACAGGCAACAGAAGAAGGAACTCACTGGCCCTGCGGCACCTGTTTCAACTGCTTGCAGTGGGAATCAGCCAGCGCCAGAGGAAGGACCCAGCATAGAGGACTCTATTGTTGGTTTTCAGAAGTGACCTGAAGTTTTGTGAGCTGTTTTAAATGTATTTGTTCTTGATACGTGTTAAAAAAATTAAAGCTCGGTAACATTAACTTTTGGTTCCGATGGCAGTTTCAGAATTATTCATTGTGGCCTTTCTGCTCAGTGTTCAATAGTTGGGATTTTGGGTTTCTTCTGTCTTGGTTGTCTATTCTTCTACTGAGATCATTGCTATTGATAGAGAATGACAGTATTTTTATCACTGACAGCTTTGCTAAATAGAGAATGAGGTTTAAGACACTGTATTTGGGATTGTTTTAAGTCAAGATGCAGAGAAATTAACTCAGTTGATTCTTCTTTCTATGGTTAAATAGCTACCTTTGTTTTTTTTAAGTGCATTAATCTTTAAAACCCTGGGGACTGTAGAGATGACTTCCTGCTCGTTCATAGGACTCAGGTTGGGTACCCACATCCAGTGGGTCACAACCACCTGATACCAGTTTTGGAAGATCTAGCACCCTCTTCTGGTCTCCTCAGGCACCAGGCATACAAGTGGTGCACATACATACATGTGAGTAACTGCCTGACCTGAAACTTACTATGTAGAGACCCTGCTGGCTTAGAACTCACAAAGATGCTCCTCCATCTGCCTGCTTTCTGCTGGAACTAAAGGTGTGTGTTACAACACCCTACTTAAATAAATCTTTTTAAAGAAATTCATTAAAATGGAGCTGGAGAGATGGCTCATCTGTTAAGAGCACTGGCTGCTCTTACAGAGAGTCCTGGTTCAATTCCTAGCACCAACATGGCAGCTCACAACTGCCTGTAACTCCAGTTCCAGGAACCCGAATGCTCTTTTCTGACCTCTGAGGTCACCAGGCACTACACAGCACATAGTACAGACATACACACAAGGAAGACACATATATGCATAGCAATTAATATATATTAATAAATTTAAATGTAAATATATATAAAATTATATATAGGTACATATTCTACAAGTAAAATCTTTCTTCCTGTGTATTTCACACTCCTACTGGAGGGATTTTACAAAGTATGTTTGTTGTTGGCCACTAGGTGGCATGTTCCCCAGGATACCTATGAATGCCACCCAAAAGAAACCTTAAACTTATTACATTATGAGGTGAAGGTTTTGCTTTTGTTTTTTCTTACTCTATTGGGGTTCTACAGTGTAAACTTTATAACTGACAACCTTATGCTTCAATTTCAAAAGGCTGGGTATACCTATATACTCCTGACACTTCTTTCTTTCTCCAGCCCTCTGGTAAGTGTTTCCCTAAAATTACAAATGTTTCTCTTTTATTTTCTTTTTCATTATGTATATGTGTCTGTGTAGGAGTTTGTGCACATGAGTGCAATGCCTGCAGAGGCCAGAAGAGGGCACTGAATCCTGTTGGGGGCACAGAGGTCCTTGCACTCACAGAGAAGAGCTAGGAGAAACAGTTAATCACAGAGGGGTGTCGTCTCAGTGGAGGAGATAAACATCAAATAGCTACATTCCATCCAGAAAGCTGAAAGTAAATTTTGATAATGACCTGGTGACTTTTTGATATCAAGACAGACCTCACTCCAATTCCCCAGAATGACGACCCCAGACTCTTCCCTCCCTGGACTGTCACCCAGCCTTAGGGGAGGTGTCACAAGTACTCTATGGCCTGCTGACCTCTATGCTATGGTCAGAGACCACACCAGACTCTAGGCCTTTTAGCCTAGACCCCACCCTCGTGGTCACATGTACTTGTAAAGGAGTTTCTGTGTAGTCACGCCTTAAGCTTCACTGTGCACCTGGAATTGGGCTGCCTGCTGCCTGGAAACCTTTCCCAGATTGTACTCTGTTTAAATATGCTGACAGTGAACCGCCTGGCATTAGACTCCCCAAAATCTGACCCAGGTTGGTGAAGTCAATCTGTACCAGGTTTTTGTTCTCATCTCTTGACCTGGTTTTCCTCCCCATATGACACCTGCAGGGACCCCCTCAGGATCCCCCGGAGCTGGAGTTACAGGTGATTGTGAACCTCCTGATATCGGTGCTGGCAACTGAACTCAGGTCTTCTGAAAGAGCAGGAAGTGCTCTTTATCACTATGGCATCTCTCCAGCCCCACAGATATTTTTCTTAATTTGATTTTTTAAAACATTGTTTTCTTAATTTGTACATACTTACTTTTTAAATATATGTAAGAAGTGAAAAAAAAGGAAAGAGAAGTCACCTATAATTCATACCACTCCTTGGCACATTTCTTCCAGACTTTTTCTACTTGAATATTTATCTATAAATACACTTTGGATAGGTATTAACATTTTCTCTAAGTAGCACATTAGCATTTCCCTATTCATACACAATTACA
Source organism: Arvicola amphibius (assembly GCF_903992535.2). NCBI lineage: Eukaryota > Metazoa > Chordata > Mammalia > Rodentia > Cricetidae > Arvicola > Arvicola amphibius. The sequence continues at coordinate 59,252,779 of NC_052056.1, forward strand.
GAATGGCTGTGTGCAGTTCCATTATTCTTTCCTTTTGCTTTTTCTATTTTTGGTTTGTTATTTGATATTATAAATGAAGCAGTAGGGAGAGATGTCAAAGTGAATTTGGAGAGGGGAGAGGAATATTCTTTTTCTTTCAGGCTTCATGTTTTGATTTTAAATTTTTTATTCCTTACAAATTTCATAGATGTGTACAATATATTTTGGTCATATCTGTCTGGCATTTCACCTTCCAACTCTTCCAGGACTCCCTCCAAAAACATCCCAACTTCATGTCAAGTATTTATATGTAGTGATGAGGAGCGGGCCTGCTTTTCATCCCACCCAGCTCCCGCATTGCTAGCTTAGCCCCAGAAATAACAACACACAACCTGTATTCATTTAAACACTGCCTGGCCCATTAGTTCCAACCTCTTATTGTTTAATTCTCACATCTTGATTAACCCATTTCTAATAATCTGTGTAGCACCATGAAGTGGTGTCTTACCGGGAAAGATTCAGCATGTCTGACCTGGAGGCTGGCTCCATCGCATCTGACCCAGAGAGGAGAGGCATATGATTGCTCGAGGCATCTGCCTCACTCCCAGCATCCTGTTCTGTCTACTCCACCCACTTATGTTCTAACCTATCAGGCCAAGCAGTTTCTTTATTAACCAATGAAATCAACACAAACAGAAGACTCTCCCATATCATTTCTAGATACAGATATATAAATATCCCGCTGAGTCTGTTAGCACTGTCTCCATACACACAGAAGCAGAGGTATCCATCAGAGCACAGGCACCCTCAAGTGGCCACACCCCCAAAGAAGAGTCTCCCTCCTCCAGCAGCCATCAGCTCTCAGTTGCTCCTCAGCTAGAGGTGGGACCTTTGTGAGCCCATCCTTTATCCACAGTGGAATTTTGACTGGTTTGGTCTTGTTCAGCTGCCAAAGGAGAAAGATGCCCTTGGAACCTTACTGATAGGTTACAGCCTTGTGGTGAAACACAGATTAATAGAAATGTTGGGAGAAAGAAGACAGAGTCAGGGAGACGCCATGTAGCTGCCGAAGGAGAAGGGCACCACTGGCACCTTACTCAGCCTTGTGGTGATACACAGATTTATAGAAATGGGTTGATTTAAGATGTAAGAGTTAGCTAGGAATATGCCCAAACTATTGGCCAAACAGTGTTATCATTAATATAATTTTTGTGTGATTATTCAGGTCTGGGCACCTGGGAAATGAGCAAGCAGTCTCTGATTATGGTTCCCAGAGGAACTGTGTGTGTGTGTCCTTAGTGGAGCGGGCAGGAAAGGCCCACCCTCAATGTTGGTGGGCATTGTCCAGCACAGGAACAGTCAAGATGGGCTTTCTGATCATCCACAGCTCCTTTCCTGCCACAGCAAATGAGCTGAGCACTAAAAGAGACCCCATGTCCTTCAAAGCTTAAACGATCTCCTGCCTTGCTCTTTATGGTGGATGTACTATTTCAGGAGAAAGGCAAACACATATGTGAGCTCCTTCCCCACCTCCAGTTCCGCCCTTCCCTGTCTCAGGGACTGACCTGTAAGAACAACATCACTTAGACTTGTTCTCCAGTTTCAGGTCTTGTTTAGTCCACAGGAATAACCAGCCAAAGACAGGAGAGAAGGGTGAGATTGAGGTGTTTCTCCATTCAGCACCTGGTGCACTGGATCTCTACAAATATAGATCCTTATGGGCTCATGGGCGCCAGGTCTCTCCAGCCTTCAATAAATACTGTCTCCCCTCATCTATTCAGTCTTAAGGGTGTTGATGGTTTGCCACCTCCTGAGTTCCTCAATATTCCTTTATGGTTCCTTTGTCCATGACTCTGTAAAGCTGGTTTCATTTAAACACTGGGCTGTCTTCTGTTCCTATCTGATGCAGACTGATTGGAAGTCTATGTTCAATATATAATGGCATTGAGAAGGATGGAGAAGAGGTCTAACTGGTGAGGAAGGATAAAAAGGACACACTTGAAAGCACATGGGAAGTCAGATGGATAGGATTTGGGGAGATATTTGGGAAAGCAAAGGGTAGATATTTTCCTTGCCCTTGTTTTGCATGCTTTTATGCAGGAACAATCAACACTGAGGAGGAACGCTTATGAACTCAATCGCCCCCAGACATTTTGTTGTGGGAAAATGCCAAATAGGATGTGTCTGGGGGCATGTTGAATTATGGAAAGCCTTGGAGTCACTCCAGAGGACAGAGTCAGCGATTGGTAGGTATTTGAATCTGGAACTTGGTGAAGAAGGTGTGGGCTGAAACACATCTCTTTCATATGGAAGTTTCTGTGTTTGCTCTCAGGTTAGTTCAAGGAAAGCTTTCCTTCCATCTCTGCCCTGCTCCCGAATACGAGATTGTGTGCTCCAGGCTAAGATGGACTAACATCAGTTCTCATCACGATAATCTTATGGCTAGCTCTATGTCTGTGGTCTCAAGTAGAATTTAGTGTCTGAGAATGCAAAGACTTTGCCTTATTCAGTGAAAATCTCTGTTGTCTTAGCACAATGCCTTGCATGTGGTAGGAATTTAAAAATCATTCAAGTAAATAAATTAGTCAATTATTTGGGGGACTGCTGTGGTAAACCAGAGTTGCCAGCTACTTAAATGTCCAAGATTCAGGACCACCCAGTGCTAATCCTGTGGGCCTGACATGGAAGTTTTAGTTCCTCTGCTAATTCAAGTACATGACTCTACTTTCTCTATCCAGTCTTTTTATAACTCAGCACACTGGACCAATGAATGACTTTCTAGGTAACTCAGCACACTGGACCAAGGCTTTCCAGGTGACTCAGCACACTGGACCAATGACTTTCCAGGTGACTCAGCACACTGGACCAATGACTTTCCAGGTGACTCATTTCTGAAGGGCCTAAGTCTGTTCGTGTTTGACCATGTTCCAAAGAAAACCAAAGTTGCATGCATGTGAAGGTCTGAATTTAAAACACAGGTTTCAAACCAAATGTAGAACCCAAGAGACTGTGTTACATTCTGGGTGCGTAGTGAGCTCTGTTGGGCTTGAAAAGATTTGAGGACTATTTTGTTGCCTTTCCCCAAGGCATTCGGTGCTTTCTGGAACCATTTCCAATCAAAAGGTTTTTAACCTTTACAACTTTGAGATTCACTAAAAACTTTAAGTTTTTCCCCCTTGGGGAAAAAATGCTAATGTGTACATTTCTGCAACACATTTGCCTGGAATATCATCATAGGTATTCAGGAACCGCTCCAAGAATTTCAAGTTAAGATTCTTCTAACCTATTTCAAAAATCAGCCATCCAGAGTCAAGTGTCCAGCTCTGCTTGCTTAGCAAGGTGACCCTGGACGTTGTTAGCTAAATAGGGATGGTAGGGGGAAACCCCCGATTGAACAGCATCAAAGAGCTGGCAGGGCATGAAATACAGTGGAATGAAATTAAACCATGGTTTTGCATTTTCCACTGAAGTTTTAAATGTATCTTTAGATGCAGCTTTCACTTTAATCTAAATAGCTTAATTTAGGGGAAAAAGAACCCACTTCTTTTTTCTTTATAAAATCCTGAGTTTATTGCTTCCTGAATGTATTTTTTTTTTCTTTTTAAGGAAGAAACACATACCATCTGCTCTGAGGAGTTCCATTTGACAGCTTAGCCAGGGTCATGCTAGGATTCCGAAACTGCCGAGTATGAAAGAGAGGCCCGAGGTACAAGTCTGACACAGGTATTGGCAGCAAGGATCAACCTAAGCAGTGTGGGCGCAGGGGTGGGGTATTGCCAGGCTTTTGGGTCATGTGTGAATTCTGATACATCTCCTCATCAGTCATACCTTGCCCTACAGCCTCCAGGGACTTGCATCAGGCCCATGGAGAAGCAGTAACAACGATTAAATATTAAAATTTCATTTAAGTCTCTGTAAAGCCTGCTGTGGATCCTGATGGCTGCTCATTGCATATACCTGTGACTTCCTGCCTGAGAGCAGATTCTGCCGCAAACTGAGCAAGCCTGGACAAACGACGTGAGAAAGTTAAGCCTTTAGACAATTACGGATAGGGGTTTGGTGAGGAAGCAGCCCTCAACAGTGGTAGGGGAAGAGCTTTTATCACGCTCCAGGCTGGGACAACTGCGTATGTTCTACATTGTCTGCCAGAGGTCCTCGGCAGAACTGGGATTCACGGCTAACAGGCGGGATAACTCACCCTTTATGACTGACTACTTTTCACAATTTCTCACTCTATCCCCTCCTCATACTTCCTAGGAATGTCTCCTTTATAACTTACTCTGACTTAAATACAGGAGTAGCTCGGAATCCTTTCCAGGAGGGTCCTGTATGTAGTGAGGCCCCGAGCATATAAGCAAACAACACAGCTCTTAACCTGGAGTCACAGAGACCTGGATTCAAATCACTTTTCAATGACATTGAAAAACCTACTTGTTCTAAGACAATTTTTCCATCTATAAAATGAGATAATGGCACAGCTTTTATACAGTTTGATTCAAAGAAAAAAATCTGAGAATACGCTTAAACATGTTTCCTATCATTTTTTTTGTACATGGTAAATGAAGTAGAAATATTGGTTACGGTTATTGTATTCAAATTTCAAAAAAGAACAGGGGTGACCATGATCAAAACACCTGTATGAAATTATCTAATAAAAATGTTCTATGTTTTAAAAGCTGGCCAACTTGAGAAAAGCAACTTGGAGGAGAAAAGATGAGTCTTGGCTTGCAGTTTCTGTTTGTCATGGTGGAGAGGGCGTGGCAGAGCAGAGCGGCTCCATCACAGAAGCCAGGAAGCAGCTGAGAATGCGAGCAGCAGACGAGAAGAGGCCACGGCAAGGTATGTCCACCAGGCACAGGCTCCGTGGCCCACTTCTCCTATCTGAGCCTCATCTCCCACTTCTAACAAGCCCCCAATGATGCTATGCAATGAAGCCATTCAGGGGTTATTTAACTGATGAGGTAAGAGACCCCCAAACCCCTCATCACTTCCCAAAAGCCTGTTACCTGGTAACCAATTCCCCAGTTATATGAGCCTGTGATTAGCACTTCATAGTCAACCCATACCAATCATTAACATGACACTTAGTTGATACGGTAGGAGAGTTTGAACAAGACGTGGCCCCAGATATTTGAACAGTTGGTCCCTAGTTGGTGGTGTTTAGGGAGGTTGTGGGGGGAGGGGTGCACCTCAGTTGAGACCAGCTTCCTTAAGTTGCTTTTGATTGATGCTTTATGACCGCATCAGCAACGTGACTAATGCATACAGCATAGCGCTGGAGGCCAGTGCTGTTTCCCACCCTTAGGGTGAATGCTGACCATGACTGATTCTGCAGATTTGCTGGAGGACATGATTCCGGTGAGCACTGTAGGCTTAGCAAAATCAATAGCACAGAGAATAGGGGGAAAATGATAGACCGCCAATGTTACCTCAGAAACTGAGCAGCAATGTGGGGTTAGGGAGATGGCTTCGTGGGTAGACCATCTGCCACACAAGGGTGTGAGTATCCAGAATCCACGTAAAGCTAGATGCGGCTGCAGACATTTGCAGTCCCAGTGTTTCTACACAGAGACGGGCCAGAGATAGGAGACGCCAGGGAAATCTTGTGGGCCAGGTAGCCTGGCATATAGAAGCAGCAAATAAGAGACCCCTATTTCAAACAGGGGCACGTAGAGATTAGATGGGCTCCCTGATCGGCAAGCAAGGAGAGGGACCATGACTATTAAAGACAGTGAAGCTCTAAAGTCGATGGCTTTTTCCTCACCCTTGCAACTGGGACAAGAGCCTGGCATCTTAAAACAAAGGCATTGTGGGCTTTTTTCCCGCCAGTAGGCCCTTGCTGATGGACTTATGTAACAAGTTCAAGGTGGGATCAGGACATGTCTACATACCAGTTGTCGATCAATCAACCATCCTTCCAGCAGACCAACTCTAGGCTTGGGACAGAAGACCCTTCAAAGACTTGAAAAATAAACAAGCAAACAAACAGCAGCCCATAGGGAGAAACTGGGCTTTGGTTTCCCTAGTCTGCCATCCACTTAGCAGAGGGTCTTTCTCTGTGCCTGCTGTATGTGTGTTTCTTCACTCACAGTAGAATCCTTTCTTCAACTGCCAGTTCTGTGAGCTTCTGCTTGCAGTGTTTGAGATTTCTCGGCTGCTACCCACTGCATTTAAGAGTTTTCCTGTCTTTTATTTCACTGGCAGAGAAAACAAACTGATCAAGACCCCTAGACTGTTAACAAAATCAAGTGGAATCCTGAACTGACACACAGGTTGTCCCCTAACTGCCCACGTTTGCAAACCTTAGGACGGACACACACACACACACACACACACACACACACACACACACACACGCACACACGCACATGCACACACACGCACATGCGTGCGCACTCCAACAATTTTTTTTTTTGTTGTGTGTTTTGTTTTTTTTTCAAGATAGGGTTTCTCTGTAGCTTTGGTGCCTGTCCTGGAACTAGCTCTTATAGACCAGGCTGGCCTCGAACTCACAGAGATCTGCCTGCCTCGGCCTCCCGAGTGCTGGGATTAAAGGCGTGCACCACCACCACCCAGCCTAACACTTTTTTTGAAGAGCAACAATGCAATAGTGGTGTTGCCAGTTGCTTTGTCTCAGCTGATGACTACAGTAGCATCTGTAACTTTATATCTAGATCCTTCCATGCACTATTCTTTTCCAAGACAGGGATTTTCTGAGTAGCCTTAGCTGTCCTAGAATTCAACTCTGTAGACCAGGCTGGCCTCGGACTTGCAGAGATCCACCTGCCTCTGCTTCCCCAGTGCTGGGATTAATTCGATGGCCCTACTCCACACACTTTAATGGGTGAAATTCCAGTTTTATTCTAGGATTATACTCAGGGCTGCCGGAGACCCGGTTTTTGATTTTTGTATTCCCTTTTCTCTTTATGTTTATGAATTTAACTTTAGAGTTACTTTAGAGTTTTGCTCAGGAAGGCGAGCAGAATTAGCGCTTCCCACCCCATTAGTTTCTGCTATGGCAGCAGCCTGCCTCTGCCAAGTAGTGTCTTATCACCTGTTGGCAGGTGCCTTTCCACTGTCAGCTGTGCAACACGTGCACCCCTTGCCCCTTCTTTCCTCTCCTGCTCCTCTCCTTTCTTGTTTCTTGCCTCCTCTCTGTCTGTCTGTCTGTCTGCTTGCCTATCTCATGTCCCCACTTCTACATGGCCTTTTGCTCTTTCTTGTCCCCTCCCTACTCCCCCAGTAAACCTCCTGCACTAGCACTGTTGTGCATGGTGTGTTTGTTTAGTGTCACACATTGGTAGGGCCCGCTGAAAGGTACCAACTTTGCCTTTCTTCTTTCTTCTTCTTCTTCCTTCTTCTTCTTCTACTTCTTTCTTTCTTTCTTCTTCTTCTTCTTCTTCTTCTTCTTCTTCTTCTTCTTCTTCTTCTTCTTCTTCCTTTTCTCCTTCTTCCTTTTCCTTCTTCTTCTTCTTTTCCTTCTTCTTTCTTCTTCTTCTTCTTCTTCTTCTTCTTCTTCTTCCTCTTCCTCTTCCTCTTCCTCCTCCTCCTCCTTCCTCCTCCTCCTCTTTCTCCTTTCTCCTCCTCCTCCTTCTTCTTTTCTTCTTCTTTCTTCTTCTTCTCCTCCTCCTCCTCTCCTCCTCTTCCTCTTCTCCTCCTCTTCCTCTTCTTCTTTCTTCCTTCTTCCTCCTTCTCCTCCTCCTCCTCCCCTTCTCCTCCTCCTCCTCCCCTCCTCCTCCTCATCCTCCTCCTCCTCCTCCTTCTCCTCCTCCTCCTCCTCCTCTTCCTCCTCCTTCTTCTCTTATCCTTACACTCTTTGCAGGTATACAAATTCTGCTCTGGAAGAAACTAAGGATCCACGATGACTTTCCACTATAGTCTTTGTTTACCTTAGATACTAACAGATACATTTCTCCCTAGTTTATGCAGAGACATAAATGGATATAAACTAATGTGGCTCACTGGGCCTTGAGGAAAAAGAATAAAAAAGGCTAAGCAAATAAGTTGGGTGAAGTGCCTGCCATGTGAGCATGAGAATCTGAGTTCAGATCCTTGGAATCCCAGCATCAGGACAGTTTGTAGTCTGGTTTACTGAAGCAAGCAAGCAAGCAAACAAACAAACAAAGGACCCACAATTGGGAGGGATGGGGATATTGGAAGTCAATCTGAATGGAACAGGGGTGAATATGATCAAAACACCTGTATGAAATTATCTAATAAAAATGTTTTATGTTTTAAAAGCTGGCCAAGATTGCTGCAGTGGGGGAAGGAGCAGGTGAAAAAGGGATTTGGGTTGGGCAAAAACAAGTGTTGAGAACAGGCAAAAACTTCTTGTCCTAAATGCTGCCATTTTGACTTTAGACTCTATGTTACCTATGGGATGGATACAAAGTTCAGGCCCCCAAGCCCTAGGGGTGCTGGGAACCTTCCAAGGCTGATCCACCTCCTCCTTAAGCCATACCATAATCATAGTTATGTATCTTCAGTTCTCTAGAAACATCGTGGCTGTTCCTAACAACAGAGGAACAAATGAATCTGATGGTTGGACTGAAAGCTGGCATTGTAAGTCGATCAACCATGATGAAACATTCAAGGAAGCCCCTATTCTCTAGATCCTTATTGGTAAAAACTGTAACTGTAACTTGACAACAACTGTTGGTGATTTGTGTGCTTAAATGCTTGCTTCAACTAACAGTCAGGGTCACAGTTCAGCTTCCGAGTTTATTCTGTGGCCCTGATCAATAAGCCTCCTCTTTTTCCCCCTTCTTTTGTTCTGCCATGCATTAAATCTTGCCTTATGGTACCCGCTTGTGTCTGCTTGGGTTGATTCTGAGCCTAGGATCACAGCACAAGCAGATGCCTGGAACTCACTGGCCACCCATTCTAGTCAGTCAGTGAGTGCTGTGTTCCAGTGAGAGACCTTGTCTCAGAAAACAAACCAGGAGAGGTGGTGCCCATCTTTAATCTCAGCCCTCAGGACACTGAGGCAGGAGGTTCTGTGTAAACTCATTTGATTGGATATTACTTGCCACAAGGGAACTTCTCCAAAATTAGAATTGGGGAAGGGTTTTTTTTTTCTACTCAGGAGCTAAGGAATTTGAAGACTACTGGACAAATGAGACATATGAAGAAAAGGAACAAATTATCCAGAATAAAATGTCCCAAGAAAAAGAGTAATTTGGTCTATTTGTATATTATATCTCCAATGGGATATAATTTCATAAATCATCCTAAATGTTTCTGCTTTTCTTTACAGACATATAAGGCAAATGTTCTTTTCGTAGCCTCAGTCCAATTAAAAATTAAAGCTGGCTTTGAAGTTGGAGTGTAATCCTTCTCTAAACCCAAGCATGCTTATTAAAATAAAAAATCTCTGTCTCAAGTCAGAAGGGTCACCTGATATTGGATAAAAGAGAAACAAAAACTAAATGACCATTTTGTTGCCATTAATCTCATAATCCTTTGGTTTTATTTTGAGTTTTTGAAGTTTTTCTTGAGGTATATATATTATCTAAAAATTTATAAGATTAAAATATATTTTAAAGTTTTTTATCATGATATTAATGGTCACATAGAGTAGTAATTAACTCTAGAAAAATGCTTCCTCTAGCTTTCTGTACATGATTTTGGGTTTGAGTCTCTATCGGGTAACTAGAAATTAAGTTTTTGTACTCTGGATGTACATAACAAATATTGATCATTTAATCTCTTTGAGATCTGCTGCATATGACATTTAAAATGTTTAAGTTTTCTGCAGTGAACCATGACCATGTCTAACAGCAAACTGTGGAATACACAAAAGAATGATGGGGTCCTACAACGATGATTCCTTCAGGACCATGATAACACCACTAAGCTGAAAATCACCATCTAAAAATCAGCTTTGGACTACAAACTGCTCAGGACCATTTTGAGGTGGCTAGCTGAGATGATCCAACCTTCCAGACTACTCTAGCCAGGACTTGAGACAAATCCTGCACTTTCTCATTACACAGAGATTGGACAACAAATGAAACAGCTCTCTCTCCCAGAACTTGACAATTAACCCCAATTTTTCTTTTCAGGATCCTCTAAAGATGCTATCACCCCCATATAGCAAGAAGTAAATTTAAGAGCAAGACGCCTACATGCCCAAGAGATAGGATGTGTGGTTTATGATCATTCAATGAGTTATTGATATTTGTCATTGTTTAGGGGGCTTGGTTATAGGTAGAAAGTTGAATAAAGGAGATTAGACTCAGAGTTCTTGTTTCAAAAAAGGGAGAAATATAGATATAAGATTATTGAATCTACTCTGAAAAGAAATAAAGGGGGATATAATGAAATAGGATTAAACAGTAGATTATTGAATCTACTTTTAACCAAAAAGCTACTACTGGTTTTAAATATTTTGCATTGGTTTGGATTTTTGTATATTGATACAAAGTTGAGATTATTTTTGTTAGAACATACTGTACATACATTTCTAATCTTGTTATAAAACCTATAAAACTCATTTAACAATGTAAATCAAATGTCTAGGCCTTGAAAGCTATTATTCCCAACTATTTAGGATAACAAGGAAATGCAGGTTAGCAATTAATCACCTATTACAATTGAACTTGTAGTCATATTAGTTTTGTTTTCAAGGTCAAACAGAGATATATTTTAGATAGGCAGACCATCTTCAAACACTTCAGAGATCTGCAGATTATGGCATTTAAGATGTTTTATTAACATAGGTTATTCTTATTTTTTTTAGGACAATGGCAGCACCAATCTACTTCAGAGAAGATGATGAGCATCAAAGAAACTTTCTTTGTGGCAAAGGTTAGCTACTGGGTAGGAAAGTGTTCTTGCCTCAACCGCTGACAGTGTGCTATCCAAATTGGACAAGCAGGACAACTGCCAAATTTTGCCAAGACAAGTTAGGAGAGTCCTTCAGAATATCCTGCTTCACAGAGAAATCTGTCAGATATGCTAGGCCTACAGGCCAAAGATAGTGTCCCAACACTGCAGAGGAAACGGGGTGACTCCAGGCAGCCAGCTGTTTTTGTCATTTCTCACTTTTTTTTGGAAGCTGCTAGCTTGTACTTCCTGCTTATTCAGGTACTGTTATTTCCATTTTGGGGTCTTTGATTGGATTGATGATTTTATAGCTATAGTTTTAGTTTTCCTCGTTACCAGATTCAGAAAAGAAATTCACTGAAGAAATGTAAAATATATAAGGTTGAGAGACATCAAAAGATAGTCTTTTTGGTAATGCAAGTTAGAATAGAAAGTGAATTAGGTACCACCTTTTGGACTCACCAAGATAGGATAGATATGGAGTATTTTCTCTGAATTTGTCTATTGTTAATGGACTAGACATTGTTGATGTATTTATTGCCTGTATATATTGTAGTTATTGTATTTATTGTATATAGTTTCTTACATAAGTTATAACATGTTTTTAAATTTTTAGACAATAAAAGGGGAAAGGTGATATTTTGTTTGTACAAATAAATCTTTCCTGAAGATTAGAGGGCAGAGCTTAGCCACTAGCTAACCATAGAGCTCTGGATGTCTGTACAGACAGAAAGGAAATGATAAGGCTAGACTAGGAGAGACGAAGTGCTGTGGCTGGGAGGAGAGAGGAAGTGATAAGGCAGGAGGAGAGAGGAGCTCAGTCTCTTTCAGCAGTGAAGTTGAGTAGGTAAAGTGGCTGTGGTTTTGCTCCTTTGTCTCTCTGATCTCAGCATTTCCCCCAGTATCTGACTCTGGGCTTTCATTGTTAAGACCTACTAGAACTTATGCTATACAAATTTTTGTTATTCATCTGAAATTCATGTTCAACTGGGTACTTTAACTTTTACCTTGCAACCTTATACCTCAATAAAAATTGGTAACTAAATGAATAGATGCATGATGAGCAAATGGAGCAGTGGATGAGCAAAAGTTGATGACCAGGATCCTTATGTAAATGACACCCAGCAATCACAAAGCATCACAATCACGGCAGTCGGCCTTTCTGCCTTTTAAAATTCAGTCTGGCTGTGACTTGAGATGAGTTTGGGAACCAAGTTTTATGAGCCACCTCTACACCATGTGTGAGTGCCTTGTCCCAGCAACCTTACATCTGAATTCCACACATTTCTGGCTAATTGTTTATTAGTTGTGCCAGTTGTAAAAGAAAATTGACTTTGGGTGGTGTCTGGAGCTCACTTATTCTGAAGTACACCTCTGTATCTTCCTTTAAAACTGTCAGAATTGTGCTTTTATTCCAGCCGAACCCTAGGGTTTTGAGTAAAGTCATTCACCTTGATTAAGCCATCAGGACCAATTCTGTTTGGGAAATAAAAATAGATATCTGGAATTAGATTTAGAGAGCAATTTAAAAAGTATATTATATATATATATATATATATATATATATATATATATCACCCAAATTAATTTCATTGCTGCTGCCCCCAAGGCTCTTATTCTTTTTCTTTAATTAAAAATGTTATTATTGTATGTGCACAATGTACGTGTGGAGGCCAGAGGACAACTCTATGGAGTTGCTTCTGTCTATCCTTACAGGTATGGTGGTCTGAATGAGAATGGCACCCCTAGGCTCATACATTTGAGTGTCTGGTCCTCAGCTGGTAGAACTGTTTAGGATAATTTAGAGGGTATGGCCTTGTTGGAAGAAGTGTATCATCAACAAGGGCGGGCTTTGCGACTTCAGAAACCTCAGGCCATTCCCAGTGTCTAGCTCTCTCCGTCTTTCGTTTGTGGATCAAATGTAAGCCCTCAGCACCAGCTCCAGCAATATGCCTGTGGTGTGCTCTCCCGCCATAATGGCCATGGCTCTAACCCTCTGGACTCCAATAAACTCTGCCTTCTGTAAGCTGCGTTGGTTATAGTATCTCTTCACAGCAATAGGAAAGCCATCAGGACACACGGGCTCCAAGATCACATTCAGGTCATCCGGCTTGACCAGCAAGCACTTTTATTAGCAGAGTCACCTTGCTGGCCCCTTTCTCTTTAGTCTTGATTGCCTAATCGTCTGCCTCCCTCCCCCTCTCCTCTTTCTCTTTGGTTTTCTTCTCTGTTTTCCTCTGCCTCTACCTCTTCTTTCTCCTCCATTGGTCAACTTAAACTCATGCAGAGGCACCTGGCTGGTTTATTAAGACACAAGCTCCTGGGCCTCACCCCAGAATTTCTTATCCTATAAATCCATGGTGAGCCTTGGATTCTGTGCTTCTAATATGCTCCAGGTGGGGGCTGCTTCAGTTAACCTCTGAAACCCTCCATGGGTCACTCTCCTATACTGTTCCTTTTCTAAATCACAGAAAAGTATGCAGATGTTCCTTGACTTTGAATCCCATTGTAAGTGGAAAAGACCATGTTGAGGGGCTGCAGAGATGGCCCAGATGTTAAGAGTGCACATTGCTCTTGCAGAGGACCCGAGCTGAGTTTCTAGCACCCGTGCTGGTTGGCTCATAACCACCTGTAACTCTGGCTTTGGGATATCTGGCATCTTTGACCTCCAAGAGCACATGTCACATGCACATGACTACCACCTCTTCATCATTAAAACAGACCTTAAAATGTAAAGAATCTTTTCTTTCTAAAGAAATAAAATTTTAAGCTGGGCGGTGGTGGCGCACGCCTTTAATCCCAGCACTCGGGAGGCAGAGGCAGGCGGATCTCTGAGTTCGAGGCCAGCCTGGTCTACAAGAAAAACCAAAAAAAAAAAAAAATAAAAAATAAAATTTTAGCCGGGCGGTGGTGGCGCACGCCTTTAATCCCAGCACTCGGGAGGCAGAGGCAGGCGGATCTCTGTGAGTTCGAGAGCAGCCTGGTCTACAAGAGCTAGTTCCAGGACAGGCTCCAAAGCCACAGAGAAACCCTGTCTCGAAAAACCAAAAAAAAAAAAAAATTAAGAAATAAAATTTTCATAATGTACTTAATACCCCAAACCTATCTGGGCCATCTCAGATCAGCCACACACTAGACTATAAAGTACTGCTTCCCTAGCAATATAAAAAGCTGGTTGTTAGCTGTGATTTGGTGCATCTGTCAGCATCAGGGGAGATTATTGTACTGCAATATTGCTAACCCAGGAAATTATATCAAAGTTCAAAAAAATGAAATTTAGTTTCTACTGAATATGAATTCTTGTACGTCATTATAAAATTAAGAATTGTAGACGAAGCTACCAATGACAGGGACTGTCAGCAGCAGCCTCGCCCCTAGGTCCACGCCAGTACACGTTTGCTCTCCCTTGCTAACAGTTTACTCACACTTCCTGTTCAATGTAGTTGAGCATCCTGCTGACGTGGGATGAAGAGATCTCTCCATCCACTTCGGCAATGTATGTGTAGAGAAACTGGAAGGTGCTGAAGGGGATCCGGGGCTGTCCTCCATCATGATCGCTGGACAGCACTTCACACACTATCTTGAGAGTTTTGGCAATGGTCTAGAAAACCATAAGACAGGAGGAGGAGAAAATCACTCTTCCGGGCTAGACCCCTGAGATCAGGCTAGACCCAGGAAAGAAAACAAAGTCACTGCTCACGGAGGGTGGAGTGAGGGTAACCCAAGACTCCAGAAAGCTAACATGTCAATCAACCCATTCCTTCTGAACACTGACTACCGCATGTCTTACCTTTCTTTCTGGAAGCAAATTCGATTTATAAACTGAAAAGTACTTGGAGATATTTGTAAGTTTAATTAGAAGAACCTCTTCCAAGGAGAAGCAGCTTTTCATTCTATAAAATTAGCACTCTCTTGGGCCGGGGAGATGGTGGGGTGAGAAAAGGGGCTGGGCACACAAAGCCTGGTGGCCTGAGTGTGATTCTCAGGACTCACATGTTGGAGAGTGTTATGGCATCCCCATGCCTTCCCAGTGGGGAACCACACCAAGGGCACAGGGATTACTAAAGGAAAAATTGGTGCAACAGTAGTTCTGGCTAATGCATAGAAGGGAGCCAGGCTTGCACAGACATCCCCAGCGGTGTATGCAGCTTCACAGTCCCCAGCTACATTTTGAGTAATTAAACATGTTCCAAGGCTTGATGCTTGAACAAGTGGGGAGACTTACAGTGTAACATATTATTATAGCTGTCTCAAGCCAGCCCAGGCTGCTCCTCCCAGGCAGGTGTCAACCAGGAACAGAATCCTGCTCTCCCTGATAAGAGAACTGAGTACTCCTTAGCTAAATTCTGATCTGTGTAACTTAGCGTTTCCTAAGAAAGTTTAGTAGACCCTTTGAAACATCAACTTATTATTCACAGTTTTTCCTAGAAGAGAGCCAACTCCTGCAGCCCGGCCTCTGACCCTGTGCACATGCACACATGCATAGTGAACAAATGAAAAATGGGGAAAAAAAGAAAATTAGAAATATTTATTACCTTCCAACTTTATCTCCTAAAGTGTAGAGATCTCTCTCTCTCTCGCTACCTACCTATATAAATATATATAATAAATATAAGACACACACATACACACACACACACACACACACACACACACACCTGGGGCAAAGCCCATAATATATATATAATTTAATTATATAACATAATAATATAATAAAAGAAGAGTTGAGGGAAGTGTACTATTTCTTTTCTTTTTTCTCTGTTTTTCGAGACAGGGTTTCTCTGTACCTTTGAGTCTATCCTGGAACTAGCTCTTGTAGACCAGGCTGGCCTCGAACTCACAGAGATCCACCTACCTCTGCCTCCTGAGTGCTGGGATTAAAGGCGTGCACCACCACTGCCCAGAGGAAGTGTACTATTTCTAAAGAGATAGGAGGCCCACAAGATAAACACCCATTCTTCATGAGGATCCACTTAAGTAAAACCATCTAATAAATAGTCCTGGTTAGTTATTGTCAACTTGACACAACCTAGCACCACCTAGAAGAGGGAACCTCAATAGAGAAATTGCTTTGATCAGATTGGCTCGTTGGGCATGTCTGCTTTATGACGAATTCGTGTCAGAGGGCACAGTTCACTGTAGAGGCACCATCTTCAGGCAGGATGCCCTGGACTGTGTAAGAAAGCTCCTGACATCAATAATGAGTAGTCATCCAGTAAACAGTGTTCTTCCATGGTTTCTGCTTGTTTTCCTGCCTTTACTTCCCTCAGTGATGGGCTGTGGACATGGAAGTATAAGGTGAAGTAATTCTTTTCCTCCCCAAATTGTCTTTGGTCAGAGATTTATTACAGTATCAGAAAAATGACCTCCTCTCTCTCTCTCTCTCTCTCTCTCTCTCTCTCTCTCTCTCTCACACACACACACACACACACACACAAACACACACACACACACATACACACACACACACACACACACGCACATTTTGCTAAAGCTGCCAATGAAAAGATACATACTCCAGGGCTCAGTCAAGAATTCGTCCTGAGTGGTGAGCTAAGTGCCTTGGGATGAGTAAGCAGCTGCTATATGTCCTTATACATGACCAGCCAAAGAAGTTTTGTGGATGTTCAGCTCCCATCCCCTCCTAGAAGGCAAAGACTGTCTGGATGGTGCATCTTTTACTGTGAGGCCTAAGAGGATGTGAATAAATTTGGCTCATCTTCCTAGAGACGGTTTCACTGAATGGCAGTGATTTTTAAAGGTCTTTTGCCCTAATTAATTACTATGCATTTTGAGTTAATAGTTAATTTTTATATCCATTTAACTCACATTGTATAAAATAGGATCTTTGACATGTAACAGTTTAAATATAATAAACCCTAGGTGTCAAAAAACTACTGTTGTTTATAGCTTTGAAACAGGTCAGTCTCCTGTTACATGTCTTCTGGGGTGGGGGTCGAATGGCAAGATGTGTGTGTGAGGCTGTTGGTGGGTAGGGAAAGCCTAAGTGTCAGATGAAAGCAGTTTGGAGTGTGTGTGTGTGTGTGTGTGTGTGTGTGTGTGTGTGTGTGTGTGTGTGTACTGAGCTGCATAATTCTGCCCACAGTATTTCCTAATACAATTCTGTCCCTCTACTTCCTGTGCTGTCCTCTTTTTGGGGTACTATTATAGGCTCCACCCAAGTTCTTAAGCCCCAGAATTTCAGAATTTAAAGGGTTAATGAGAACTGAACAAAATGGTGAATACCTGTAGTTGAAGCACTCAGGAGGCTGAGGCAGGAGGATGGACAGACCATCGGAGCGATCTAATGACCTGCTGCCAAAAAGCGCAACACCAAGACAAAATGCCACCCACCATAAACGTTAAAAAGCCAACTAAATTGCAGCGAGATGAGCAGGGTGGACCTTAGCTCGGCACGACTGGTGTGTAGTGTGTGGCAGGGATGGTGGAGAGAATGCACAGGCTCTGACACGGGAGGAGGAAGTTCCTTCAGAAGAAACCACCTGCTAACATCACCACCTTGAACTGTCTGGCCTCCATGGCGGTAAGACAATACTTTTTTGTTGTGTAAACCACCCAGCCTGTGGTAAGTTGTCCCAGCCCTTGCAAGCAGCTAGGTGCTTTAGGCCTCTAAATTCTAAGGGCCTCATACTTACAAAATATTCTATGTTTGGTTATGTGTGTGTGAGCATGTGCACATGGGTACATGAGTGTAAGTTCCTCACAGTCTAGACCAGGGTGAGGAAGTTCAAGATCCAGGGCTGACAGCAACCTGTTTTTCTTAGGAGGTGGTTCCTTGCTGTAGTCTCTTATGGTGGAAGGGGCAAACAACCTCCCCCAATCTCCATTTATTAGATTGTCCAGTCCCTGTTACTGAGGACTGCACTCTCGTGACTTCAGGCCCAACTCCTTGCAAGATTTCAGCACATGAGTTCAGGGAACACAAGCCGACTGCTTACAGCATGGAGCAGCCTCACAATTAAGCTCCAGCATGGCATAAGTGAGTATAGACATTTTCCTGGTTTCACAGGCACCTTTGGTATAGACTATACTTCCAGGCTGACTTCACTCCTGCGTATTGGTGGGCACAATGAAGGGCATGAGGCTGTTTTGGTGGAAGCAGATAAGTGGGGCAGAAAGTCTGGACCTTATAGAATACCTGATCCAACATCCTTGTTTTGGAAGAGATGGAGAAAAATACAGCTCACCTCCTGGCTTCCTCCAAGTTTGGGAGGCAGGCACATCAGAGCAAGCCTGCCAGGTATGTGATGTGCAAAGCAGAAAAGGAGTTGTGGCTTTTCCAAAGACACCCCCAGGCTACTGTGAGGTATGGGGCATGAAGATGACCCTGTCATCTCACACAGCTTACTGTGAGCTGATGAGGACAAAGTACACAAAACACTGGTGTGGGCCGGGGGAGGGGCATGGAGCAACACCAGGGAAACCTGAGATGGGCTAGTGGGGACCGTGGGGACCATTATGATGCTTTGACCAAACCAAGAGATGCAAAAGCCTAAGCTACAAGTGGCATTGCAGTGAAGACCAGAGGGCCTAAAGAGGCCACACACCCTTTCATCCCAGATCAGCCCTTGCCTAAAGCATTACATTGCTACTTTGGAGAAGAGCATGAGGAACCCCAGAAGCAGCGTTTACCTGGAGGCGGTTTCATTTGTGGCACCAGTCTAAGCGCTAAGACTGGATCAGATCTACTCAGTTCCTACTCTATCCTTTGAAGATGGGGCAGATAAGGTCAGAATTAACAGAGAAAGAGAATCTCAGAGCATCTTGTTAATAAAGTGCAGACTTATGAGACTTTAATAAAAAGTGTGCATTTTAAAGTAGTTTTCTTTTCTGATTTCTTTTGCTCCTTGAGGTCCTTCCCCCAAGAAATGTGAGCTTCATCCTGGTTGACAGGACATTTGCCCTGCCATGTTTGCCTGCCCCCCGCCCCACCACCTGCCCTTGGAGAATAGTCATTTATTCATTATGTAATGTTTCTATGAAAGACAATGAAAAAAAAACCCACAAATATTCCTCTCTTTCCTCCTCTCTGGAGAAATGATTATGAATCGGTTGCAGGGGAAACCCACGGGAAAAGTTGGATTACAATATTTCTGCTAAATTTACACAAAAGAAAAAATGCCAAGTACGTGTTCGGAGCACATTTGAAAAGGAAGACCAAGATCGTGCCTGGCTGTGCTGAGAGATCCAAGTTCCTTTTTCATCTTTGTTCGTCTGTGTGGAGGCAATGATCTCCTAACTGACTTTTACATGTATCTCAGGGCTTTAGAAATGAGTGAAAACTCACTCTCATAAAAACATTCCTGATTCATTTTGGTTCATTATCAGTGACTAATGAGTAAGTCCACCTAGACGATACCTCGTTTTAAAATTCACATAAAAGCTGGCTTCAGCATTTCCTTCTTTCAAAACAGGAAAACTTTTCCAATTTTTAAACTAATTTGGAAAAGGCCTGAGTTGGTGTGAACTTTCCCTCTCTAAGATTATGATTCTAGAAATCAAAACCTTTTCTTTTTTTCCTTTGAAAAATGTTTCAAATCCTCTTTGCTTTCTCTTTTTCTGACTCTTATGTCCACTTGCGTTTGCCAGCTGTTTTTTCATCAGGCTGGATGCCCCTTTAAGGTCGCCACCATCATGGCTTCCAGGTATCTAGACCCCACAAGTAAACAACGACTTATACAGCTAGAAAACATGAACGAAGAACGGACTGAAAATCCATCTGAGGGTAAGGGTTAAAGGTCACAAAAAACCCAAAGCCAATCTTGGCCAGCTCCTGCAGAGCCTGGTGAGAGCTGCCCCATCCTTTCCCCACACCTCTTGGTTCTGATGACCGAGCCTGGAAATGACCTAATTCAGAGAGCGGAAGAAGGCACAAAAGGCAATTTTCTTTTCACCACCTCTGGGGAGCTGAAAGGGAGCAGATGTATTGTCCTTCCAGGCCCAGAGAAAAGTTATGGGACATTTCAAAGTTTGTCTTTTGCACATTGAGAACCGAATCCAGAGCTTCACCTGCACCAATGTGCCGAGTCATGCCAGCCCTCCGCCCTGGGAGACACAGTACAACACACCAATGTGCTGGGTCATGCTAACCCTCCACCCTAGGAGATACAATAGAGATACACCAATGTGCCAAGTCATGCCAGCCCTCTGCCCTGGGAGACACAGTACAGGCACACAACCAAAGCTCACTTACAACTCCGAGAGAGCTACACGCAAGGGCTAAAAACTTGAGCCACTCAATCTCCTCCGTGAAGCGACCCACGTTCATCACACTGTTAAACAGATCTGTTGGGAGATTCAGCACCTTCCACATCTGGGCCAGCTCATCTGCGTGGATGATCAGTCGGCCAGCAACCTTCAGGACAGAGGACACACAAGAGACACGTGAGCGCCTCAAGCAAGATGCTCTGAGTTCTCCCAGCACTAGGAGGGGGATGGGGAGCTGGAGAGGCTTGAGGGGCCCACTGGACAGTTGCCTTTGCGAGGCTGTGACACAGTTTTAGTATTTTAAAATTCCAGACGTCAGAATTATGGGAAAGAGATCCATTTATAGTACATTCCATTTGTAAATGATGCCTTTATGGTTTCTAGTTTTGTTCTTCGGTTGCCCGTGTAAGGTCGACAGAGGCTTGCCTGAGACATTTAATGAATCAAGAATGACATTGTCTCTTCCAGACTACACAGGGTTCTCTGCACTGAGTCTCACATATATTCCTCCTGTCTCTGAAAGAGTGATGTGGTACCCTATGGCTGACCTATAGGGTTTAGCATGGATGCCTAACATTAATGGGTCCAGGAACTTGAGAGCTCTGCCATGTTCACTCCACAGAAAACTTGGCAGTTAGAAAGCAGACGGAAAAGGATGGGTGGCAGTTAGCTAATGGCACGGTGAGGGTGCAGATGCCCCATTAAGTGTCCCAACCATTTGCCAGGGCCTCTGAGCCCTGGGAAATGCTGGAACCCAAGCTCCAGTGGGTCCCCAGTCATCCAAGCCTCCCCTAATGTGGGGCACCATGCCGCTCAACCATATCCTGTTAACTGGACAAACCACCAGTTTCTCAAGCCAGTCCCTCCTTTTCCATCACAGGCCAGCTCCCGGGGGAATGTGTGGGGATTGGCACGCTTTGTCCTGAAGGTTGGGCTGTGCCTGTACTTGGCACGGTGGTGAAAGCAGAGTCTGCACTTCCTCTCCAGACTGCGCGAGACCTCTCATGGTCTGGATCCATCAGGGAGATGCTGAGGAACCCGGGGAGTTACTGTCTCTAGGCTAGGCAGCATTCATTCCACTGAGGCCCCAAATAACCTTCCAGATTTGGGGGAATCTGTGATGACCCCAGGAGACAGCCATCCATCAGTTTCTTCCATACTGATTCCTGTTTATCTGAAGGAAGCCCTTTCAGGCCAGGCTTTAGTAAACTTTGGGGTAGTGCTATGGCTACCTGCCTGGCGGAAGTACAGGTAACCCATGCCTAACTCATTCAGTCTCCACACCATCCATGAGTTCTCCATACCCGAGAATGCAGGACCTTCAACAGCTCGGGTGTCAGCTCAGCCCAGTTGGACAAAGTGACTTGCTCAGACCTCTCTCTCACTGGAGGCATCTCTCCACGGGACATGGCCCCAAAATACCTGCAGAGAAAAGGGAGTAGAGGAAGGCTCCCAGGCTCCAGGGACCGCTGGATAATTTATTTACTCTTCTTTCCTCTTTCTTTTGGAGGAAGTGAGTAGTTAAAAAAAACAGTATTTTACCGTCTTTAGTTCGTTTGCATAAGGACAAAGTCTGATTGTGTCATTTCCACTTTAAGGAATGAGGAACGCTTAGGGAATTAAAGGGTTTTCTTTTCTCTAAGAATAATGGGGGACAATCAAGAAAACTTTGCCAAGCCATCACCCGAGGCATGTTCAGTCACCCCTCCCATCCCTTCTTAATATTTTATTCGCATGCACAGACAAACGGAGATCCTAGGACATTTATAGGATATCTGTATGTGTGTGTTTGGTAGGTGGGGGGAAACGTGTGTCTATGAAAATAAGAGAAGATAGAATGTTCCAGAGGTGAGTGAGGCCAGCATGGGACCTTATGAAGGGGAGAAGGACAGTAAGGCATGTCAAGGAGGGGATAAAACAACATGATACGGAGCGTACAAGGCACCCCTTCTCTTCCCTCAGAACTTAGTTAAATATGGCTGCCGTGTGTCGCAGCTTTGTGGGAAGGACTTGATTTGGGGGTGATGTGAAAGATAGGTCAGGTCCTATTTCAAGACTGGGCAAGATAGGAAATAAGCCGCCTGCCACCCAGAGAGGATGTGGGCAACAAGATGCCAGGGTCTGTCCCCATCAAAACCTCTACCCCTTCCTGCCCTCACACCATTCCTTTCTTCAGAAGCAGGTAGCATAAAATACAGAGGGTGTTTTATAAAAGGCCTCTGTAGGGTCAGTATACATGACGGAGCTAACTATTGCCCATCTCTGAGACACAAGACAAGCAGGACTAAAGAGACGTGGATCCAAAGAGTAACTTCTAGTCCCTGGCTGGAGGTCCTCAGCTGTAGAAATACTTTGATGCTTTTGAACCTTTACCTGGGAACTCTCTGGAGGCAGACCAGTGTTTGGGTGGGGACAGATACAATGGGACACCTAGAACGGGATTGTGGCCTCTGACTTTACAACCAGATGAGGGAGCGAGCTGAAATGGCAGGAATAGCAATCCCACCGCACCATTATACAGATGAGCCTGGGTAGAGTTCCTCTTGGCACTCTCGGAGGAACACTATATGAATTGTGTTATTGGTTAGAAATTGGCGGAAATGAAGCCGAATCCATGGACTCAGCCCTCTAAATCTCTGAGCTCCATTTGCACGTGAATGATTCCATGGTTATGGTTGGAGAGATTTAGGTTCTCACACAGCCTGCTGCAGGACAAATTGGCATCTGCCCCACTGATGCTGGGAGAATTGGCTTCTACATTGTTGGGGCACAGGGGAGGAAATTCCTGCGTGTGATGAATTAAACACTTATTTTATCCTGGAGATACCTGGTGGCATCCATGTGCTGGAACCCTACAAGTTTGGGAGCCGCAGAAAATGAGTGGTTGAGGGCTTTTGATGTCTAAATGGGAGGCAGAATGTTCTTAGGCCGTGCTCTTTTTCATTGCAGTTGAAGTACAGACTGATCTTGCATGGATGTCTCAAAAAATGTGTATATATCTCACCACACAATATGGAGCAAGCAGGCTACAGCGGTAGAAAGTTATTCTCCATAAATGTCAGGGACAATATCAAGAAATGTCATTTTTCTTCCGATAACCGAGGAGCACAAGAACAATAAAATGGAGTTTTAAGCAATCATATGGCATAATACAAAATCTGTCTATGCCAAAAGAAATCAGTCTTCTGACATTAAAGTGTAATCTTAGAGGTAATACATACAGTTCAAAATAGAAAACGACACAGGAGTCATGACTAAGCAAAGCAACTCCCTTTAGGCCATTTAAAAGCAACAGGGCTTTACTTTCTAAAGGGCTTCATCCTGGCTCAACCTGGGAGCCTGGGAGCTTATGCCTCCTGAAAGGGCTCCACAGCTTTGTCTCCACCACCTGCTGGATGTACCCACACACACCTCAGGTTCTCTTTCCCCAAGCCCTTTCCCTCCACAGGCCGAGGTATCTTCCCGCAAAGGCACCGCTAAGGAAGTAACCCGCCAGCGAGAGAAACAGTTAGAAAAGGACCTGGGAGCGTCTGTTAGCTCCCAGCCCAGGCACAGAGGCTGCCCAGTTTCCAGCAGGCACGTGTAAGAAGCAGTTTCATAGTTGAGAAGCTTTCTATGTGAAGCGGCCACGATGAGGTCAGCCCGCTGAGCAGCCTCCAGGGGCCCTTCGAGGAGCAAGGGTGCTAGAGGCACACCATGGAGCCCAGCCTTGACCTCGTCACCCAGTTCTGCCTCCTTTTCCAGAAAGTCATGTGACCACGGACATCTTCGTGCAGAGGGGAGGGATCAATTTTAGGATTTTTTTTTTTAAATCAATAACAGGCCCCCTCCCCCAGCCCCTAGACGGGATGCAAAGCGTCTTTATTCTGGCACAAGTTTGAGTTTCCACAGCCTTGAAGGAAGGTGTTTCATTAATCAGAGGGAACCAGCTTGGAGAGAGACCACCTCCTCCTCTTTCCTGCGGGATCGCGCACCGCCCCACTAGGTGTATTGCTGCCATCTAGCGGTGAGAAGCGCAAACCAAGGAAAGGTGAGTTGAGCTGCAAGCCAGATTCCCAGGCCCCTTCCAACCAGGACAAGCTGATGGGAGGCAAGGATGGCCTAGGTGGTCCTGTGCTAAGAGTGACGTGGTAAACTAACTGCTAGTCTTTACCCCAGGACACTTGGCCTACTTCCTCCTATGCTACGAGCTTAGGGAAGGACATCCCATCCTCTCTCTGTTTGATACATTTATTTTTAAAACTCAGCTTCTCCTTAACAGCCTGATTGCCAATCTCTTCAGTTTCCCACAAACCATCTTTCCTCACCCTTGCCCTTTGATAGGAACAACTTACTCGGCCGCCCACTGGATGAGATCCGGAGGCTGGGTCCGAATAGCAGCTTTGGTGAACTGCTTCAGCAGTTCCGGCAGCTCCGGGGGGATGCATACTTGTTTGTCTGTCTGAGGCATTGATCGCTTCCCCTAAGCGCACGACAAAACAGAACACGGGGATTGTATTTGAGTCATCAGCAGTCATGAACTGTAAAAGGCGAAGGATTTATACGATCTGAAGAGAAACCAGAGTTAGCAATCATGAACTGTAAGACAGCAGTCTGGAAGAAGAGGTCCCACAGACCCGATATGATCCTTGTTTTGGATGATTGGCTAGCACACAAGATATATGCAGTCTAGAAAGTAGAGTACTCATCTTTACATTGTGCTGTATGCTTTGCTTTGCTTGTTTTTGGTTTTTTTTTTTTTTTTTTCTTTTTGAGACAGGATTTCGCTGTGTTACAGCTCTAGCTGTCCTGGAACTTGCTTTTGTAGACCTTGAACTCTCAGAGATCTGCTACCTCTGCCTCCTGAGTGCTGGGATTGACCACAGCCTGGCTACATTGTGCTGTAAATAATTAAGTCCTTTACATAAAAAATACAAGTACTTAAAAAATAGAAACCAGCAGAAGTAAACAAAAACATTCCTTAATATGTCATCCCCAAATCTTGAATTTTTTTGTAAAAAAATTCAACCTACATATGTATAGTGTGTGGTGTGTGCATAAATAAAAGACAGGGTTACACAAAGAAGCTTATGTAGCACCGAATCATGAAAACCTTTTTGTGCTCCCTCAACACTTCACTGGATGAGAACTGTAGCAAAACTGACTCCATGAGTCCTATTCTATGATTTGACACTAGGTCTTTTCCAAATCAAGGCCGTTATTAAACAGTCAGTTGATGAACCACACTCTTTATATCTGTGTGTTCTTGCCTACTCTAACATTTTCATGTTATATAAACATGAAAATCTACAGATGGAATACACTCCTCTGTACAAACAAACAAAGGATTCAAAGTCTCTGAAGGAGGCAGACTCAAAAGAGTAAACTGTCCCAGCTTCAAAACACCGAGATGGCGGACAGATCTCAGCAAGCACCTTGTGTACTGCCTTGCTGAGCTTGCAGTAAAGAGGGAAATCTTCAGCTGCCAAATCAAGAATGTGACAGAGAGCCCAGAATGGGGAACACATGAAGAATTTGAGCTGACCCTGGAGGCAAACGTGGCTGGAAAGAACTTGAATGCAGGCTATAAAAGGCAGTGCAAGGAGGGAAGAGACCAGGGATTGGCCCACCAACACGAAATGACTAAACCAAAGGACCCTCTCCCTTTCTGGCCTGCACTTGAGACCCCACAGGAACATCATCTTTTGTGTGGGTGCAAAGGATAACATCTTTAGTGTAAGAACGCAGATTGGAAACAACTGTGTGTAGATTCACACACGGAGAGCTGGCTCCATAGATTTTTGTGGGGGGAGAAAGCAGCCCCAAGAGGGTGACATTACATGCAAGAGCTAAGTTTAGATTGATACCAGCAATGCCTACTTGGGAAACCCCAAGACCATAGATAGCTGTGGTCTTAGGTTAGTGGTGTTTCTCTACTTTTTGTTTTGTTTTTTGTTTCGTTTTGTTTTTTGAAGACAGGGCTTCTCTGTAACTTTGGAGTCTCTCCCTGGAACTTGCTCTGCAGACAAGCTGGCTTCAAACTCACAGAGATCCGCCTGACTTTGCCTTCTGAGTGCTGGGATTAAAGGCGTCTGCCACACACTGACTGGCCTTGCCGCTACTTTTTAGTTATTCATTCATTTGGAAGATGAGGATATAAAGATGTTTAATTTTAAACTTCACAAAATGTCAACTGTGTGTACGTTTTACTAATACTTCTCACAAGCTAATACAGAAGATTATAATCGGCATAAAAGTAACTGCTAGATATGTAAAAAGGAGAAACAGAATTTAAGTACACCCAATGCTGCTCCACACAAAACAAAGAAACAAAATCCCCCAAACCCAAAACATCCTGATCAGTTCAAACAAGACAAAACATGAGGTGGGGAGGAAACCTAGGAAAAGTGAACTAATAAGACAGTTGAAAAGAATCCATGCTTAACTCTAACCACAATAAAAGGAAGTAGCCTTAAGCGTGCCAGTGAAATATAGAAATCTGGTGTAAACTCTAGGGACAGTCAAAGCTGAGAAAGCCTGCAAAGGCAGAACCATGGAAGGTGAAAAGGCACAAACCACCAACCAACCAGATTTAGATGCTGGTTTAGATGTCACTATGGCTAAGAGAGACTTCAAGGCAAACCACTTTAGGAGAAAGATTTCCTGTGTCATGATAAAGTCTTTGGATACTGCCATCACAGGGCCATTCTGAGTCTGGAGATACATCACCATGGGGGACTCTCATGGTGCCTAGGGGAAAGCAGGGAAATGTTTGGTATCCTCTAAATTTTATAAATATATTAATAATGATTAAGGGTGAGAAGTACCAGTCTAGTATTGGCAGTACACCACCATAGGGGAGTCTCACAGTGCTCAGGAGAAAGTAGAGAGTTCATTGCTTGGGATCCTCTCAGTATTGTAATAATGACTAGGGGTGAGAAATACCAATTCAGAATTGGTAGTTTCCCTGGTTGGAGTGGGAGACGATGTTATCAGGGAGATACAAAAGGGGTTTCTATTGCTGGGAAGAGGCACCATGACCATGGCAACTCTTACAAAGGAAGACATTTAATTGAGGTGGCGGCTTACAGTTTCAGAGGTTTGGTCCATTGTTATCATGGTGAGGAACATGGGGCATACAGGCAGACGTGGTGCTGGCTATGTCTTGATCAGAAGGCAACAAGATGTAGACTGTGCCATTGGGCAGTATCTTGGGCAAAGGAGACCTCAAAACCCACCCTCAAGGTGATACACTTCCTCCAACAAGGCGATCCATACCTACTCCAACAAAGTCACACCTCCTAATAGTGCCACTCCTTATGAGCTCATGGTGGGGGCCAATTACATCCGAGCTACCACATACCTATATTTATATTAAACACTTTATTTTTTTATGTATAAGCTCTGTTTTCCAAAGCTACTGTTGCAAGTCGTTTTTGTTTTGTTTTGAGTCCAGGTCTCATGTAGCTCAGGCTGGCCCTGAACACACTTTGTAGTGAGAATGTCTTTAAACACATGATCATCCTGTTTCCGCCTCCAATTGCTGGGTTTACAGATATTAGCCACCAAGTGCAGCCTTGTAGATTGATTTGGATGACTTTTCAACCTATTTTATTTAACAGACAACAGTGCCTTCGATTGCTTATTTGTGTGTGTCTGAATTTATTCTGATAAAATATGTAGCATGAGATTTACCATTTTGTTTTCAGTGTACAGCATTACATATATCCACATTTCTCTGTAGTCAGCACACACACACACAGACAGACACACGCACACAAACACACACACACAGACACACACACACACACACACACACGTTTCCAGAGCTATCTCATGATCTCCACTGGAAACTCTAGGATTGGACATATAACAACAGCCAATAACAACAGCTCTGCCTTCTCATGCCATGAATTTTATTTCCTTTAGGAGCCTTATAGACAGGGGCCATACACATTTGTCCTTCTGGATCTGTAGATTTTGTTTAGTATAATGTCTTTCTGCTTCATGCATGGTGCAGCATGTGCTAAAATCTCCGTCCTTTTTAGGCATGCATAACATTCCATAAACACACAGCCCCTTTTGGTTGTTTTGCTTATACATTCATCTGTCAATGGGCATTTGTAATAGGCTGTTGGCATCTTTCAGCTATTTTAATGATCCTGCTTTGAACATGAGTGCACAAATATTCAGTTGTTCCCGGCTTTCCTTGTTTTGTATAACCAGAGGTAGAATTGCTGGGCCACATGGTGAGTTCAACCAAAGTTTTTGAGGAACCAAGAGGCTATTTTCCACAGTGGATGCACCATCTACTGTCTTAAAATATTTTGACAGGATCTTAAGAAAAAAGGTGCGGGGGGGGCATGTGGGGGTATGGAATGCAGGGGCTCATGTATGCTAGCAAGCACTGTCCTACTGAGCTATATCCGCAGATTACCAAACTACCTGAACACAACACTTGTCTTCTGTCCTGGGGCCTCAAAGCCCTGCAGTCAGGTGCTCGCTAGGTCCTTTGAATCACACTAAATCCCATTGATAGTTCCTTTGATGTGTGCCTCCTGCTCATTCCTCTCTATCTCTGCCCCTCTATCCCTGACCCCTCTCTTCCTCACTCACTGAATCCCCATTTCAGGTCATTCTCTGGTCCATCCTACCCAGGTCACATCCATCTTCCTGACTGCTTTTTGTAGACCAGAAAGCCCTGCTCACAAAACAGCGATCAGACCCAGACCGTCAAGGTTCTCTATGATCTGTGCATAATCTAAACTCCCTACTTCCTGCGGCTATTGCCAACACTGTCTGCTGTGCCCACTGCCTAAGGAATTACACTTGCAGAGTCGACACCTTCGTTTCTCCGTTTCCCTTGGGAAGTTACTGCCGCTCGAATGGCCTCCTTTTCTTCTATTCAAACCCTGCTCAACCCCAGAATTCACCTTGAGATCATCCTGAGCTTTCCTAGAAAACCTGGGTAGCAGCAAGTATTGTTGACATTTTGTATCCAATCCTGCCCTGTCTCTTACTTTACTCAGGGAAGCAGAGCTCCTTGCGGTGGCTGTCGAGATGGAGAGCAGGTGTGCAGAGAGAGAGAGAGATTTGTAAACAGTTTACAGTGATGCGAAGTCTACAGCCATTTGCAAGCAGACAGGAGTTGAAATTATATTTGGATGCTGTTTGGCACAGTCAGTAAACTTGCAGATTTCAGTACCTTTTTTTTTTTTTGTGCTTAAACTTTTATGCGTAACACCTGCCACCAGGCATACATAGAGGGCCTTCCCCATTATACACGACAATAAAACATCCCTGTAAATCTGATTTTCGCTTTAACCATGTTACATTTATTATCAGTGTCAATCTTTGTGCATACGTGTTTCAAAGTATTTTTTAAGTTTGTTCTTGAATTTTCACATTAGTTCTTTGTAACAAACTGTATGCCTCCATAAATCATCATTATCTGTCTCTAATAATTTACATTTGTTCATTTATAACTAGATCATGTCCTTATTCTAGGCTTTTTGTGCTGAGGAGTCAAACGCAGAGTCTTGCCCAGGGTAGATAAGGCTCCACCACTGGCTTCATCTCCGACCTTGGGTTTTGAGACAAGATCTAAGATCTAGGTTGGCTGTGCACTCAAGAGCCTTCTGCTTCCCAAGAGCTGAGATTACAGAGCCATCATGCCTGGCTATTTTGGTTTTTGATCTTAATCTGAAATCAAACATTTAATGGATTTTTTTAAAAAAAGATGACTTTTTTGTTTATAGAAATTGCAAATGCTTCCTTCTAAAAACAAAAATAGAAAATAATACAACCAATTCAATAAAATCTAACTTTAACATAATAAAAACTTCAAAATATTTTAATTGTATAGCTCTTGAAATAAATACTTATATTGAAATATTACCATTTTAATTATTATATTCAATATTTCTTAAATTTCCTCCTTATTTAAATGTTCAAAATTTTAAAGGTTTCAACTTGGCTTTCTTTGAAAATCAATGTTGCAGTCAAAACTCACAGCCTCCTTGAACACCACCTCACACAAAACCCACAGCCTCCGCGAACACCCTACATGAAACCCACAGCCTCCGTGAACACCCTACATGAAACCCACAGCCTCCGCGAACACCTCACACACACTGTTTTCTGCTGTAAAGAATTGCCTAGCAGCTGTGAGGCTCTGGGTTGATCTTTTGCTCCAGAAAAAAAAAACCCAGAATATTCCTAAGTATTATAAATTTTATTAATTAGCTCAGCATTTTTAAAAGACTAGCAAATCATTCAGTAATTGAAATATAATTCACTTAGGAATATACAGAGAGGGACTATTTTAATTTGTACTCTCTTCTCTGTTCAATTTTTGTAAGCCTAATGATGCTTGGGAAAACCAGGGAAAGAACAAAACTGTGCCAGGCATATTATGCCAAGGCCTTAAGAAACAATCTAACGATACAATGTCCCTTGTGAGTGCAATGTGTTTATTTACTGGGGGGGGGGCACAGGTGCCACAGAGCACCTGTAGAGGTCAGAGGCCAACTTGCACGAGTTGGTTCTCCTCTTCCACTCTGCAGGTCCCAAGGACTGAACTCAGATCCTCAGGCTTGGCGTTAGTACCTCTGCCGACCTAACCACCTTTCCAGCACCCTCCCCCCAAAAGCAGATAAAAATTCTGTTTTTAAAAATTACACTGTGTGGGGCCGGGCGGTGGTGGCGCACGCCTTTAATCCCAGCACTCGGGAGGCAGAGGCAGGCGGATCTCTGAGTTCGAGGCCAGCCTGGTCTACAAGAGCTAGTTCCAGGACAGGCTCTAGAAACTACAGGGAAACCCTGTCTCAAAAAAACAAACAAAAAAAAATTTACACTGTGTGGGTGTAATATTTTGCATTTAATTGTTCAAGAATTTTATGCATGTGTGTAATGTGTTTTGATCAAATCAACTCCCGTTCTCTCTCCTCTAATCGCCCCCTTTCCCTCCCAACTGCTTTTGTTAATGGTTTAAGTCTATCATGGGCGTTTGTTATTTTAGAAATCAAAGTTGAATATTTTAATTATATTTAAAAGAGAAATAAATCTCTTAGATGTTACTGTAAATAGTACATTTTTATGAAAAATAGCTACAGTTTGTGGAAGACGCTTGTGGAGAGCGGTACTGTTTGCTTCTCTCCCCCAAATGCGTGGATGCCTGGCTTAATGAAGATAGTTTCACATCCTATTGGTGTCCTGTCCTACTTGGAGTCTCTGCTGTGCACTTTTAGAGTGACAGAGGAGGCAGAGAATGACTGTGTTGTCACAAAACAGCTCTGACCACACAGATACCTCCCCCTCCAAAGTCAGGGCCTTTCAGAAGTCTCCAAAAACACACGAGGAAAAGCACAGCTTTAGAAAACTGCAAAAGCACTCGTGACAACTGGACAACTGTTGTTCCCATCAGCCTGGGGTCAAATAATAATGACAAAATAAAGCCCAAATGTCTCCCACAGAGTTGCTCTTGTACCACACTGTCTGACCATGAATGGGGCCAAAAGGAGCAAAGGAATAAGAAGAGGACAGCTCTGGGACACACTATTAGAACGCAGTGGTGACACACCCAGCGTGTACTGAATCATGAGGTTCCCTTATAGAATGATGTGTCTGCATTGGCACAGGAGACCACTTTCTAAATATAAGCCCAGCAGCACAGACACTGAAAGAAACAGTTAATAAATGGGACCTCCTGAAACTGAGAAGCTTCTGTAAAGCAAATGACACAGCCAACAAGACAAAACAGCAGCCTAGAGAATGGGAAAAGATCTTCACCAACCCCACATCAGACAGAGGTCTGATCTCCAAAATATACAAAGAACTCAAGAAATTGGTCATCAAAAGAACAAATGATCCAATTAAAAAAAATGGAGTACAGACCTAAACAGAGAACTCTCAACAGATGAATCTGAAATGGCTGAGAGACACTTGAGGAAATGCTCAACATCTTTAGCCATCAGAGAAATGCAAATCATATACAGAATGTCAGAATGGCCAAGATAAAAAACACCGATGACAACTTATGCTGGAGAGGATGTGGTGCGCACTCCTGCATTGCTGGTGGAAGTGCAAACTGGTACAACTGCTTTGGATATCAGTATGGTGATTTCTCAGAAAATTAGGAAGCAATCTTTCTCAAGACTCAGCAATACTACTTTTTGGTATTATATCCGAAGGATGCTCAATCGTACCACATGGACATGTGGTCAACTATGTTCATTGCAGCATTGTTTGTCATAGCCAGAACCTGGAAACAACCTAAATGCCCCTCAAGTGAAGAATGGATAAGGAAAATGTGGTACATTTACCCAATGGAGTACTACACAGCAAAAAAAAAAAAAAATACTGACATCTTGAAATTTTCAGGCAAATGGATGGATCTAGAAAACATCATATTGAGCAAGGTAACCCAGGTTTAGAAAGACAAATATCATATGTACTCACTCATAATAGCTTTAGATATAAAGAAAAACCAGGCTACAATTAACAATCCCAGAGAACATAGACAGCATAGAGGGCCCTAAGAGAGACATACATGGATCTAATCTACATGGGAAGTAAAAGAAGACAAGATCTCCTGAGTAAATTGGGATCATGGGGACCACGGGAGAGGGTAGAAGGGGAGGGGAGAGGAAGGGAGTAGAGTGGAGAAAAATAAAAAAGAATGATGTATCCGTAAAGCTAACAGTATTAGGTTAATATACTAGTTAGGACCCCCGAAGAGGCATGTTTGGAGGATGTCAACTATCCTGCGAAAAAAAAAAGTACCAAAATGAACTACACAAGATGCAAGATTTGAAGCCGAGACCTAACAAGACAAGGAAGACTTTCTGGATGTCATCAAATACACAGTCTGAGCAGACAGAAAGTTGGGTGACAGAAGTTAGGTCTTTTCTTGTGCTGTTTGTTCATTGGTCATGGAACCCCAAGAAGTATAGAAATGTTTTAGGTTGTTCCCATAGGCACCCTGGTCTGCCCATTCACCTGTGGATGTGAATTTCACTTTGAAAGGCTATCAATAATAAAGTCCAGGCCACCATGGTTCCCACCTGTATGTATGTGACTGTGAGCAATGAAGATGTCCTTTGTTGTGTCCCTACCAAGTTACCTACCCAGGGGAGTTTGCTAGACTCATTCCTTTGTCTGGAGATTAGATGACACACATCAGCGATCTTCAGAGCACAATATTAGTTTACTGACTTCAAAAATGGTTTGACAATTTTAATCACTAGAGTGATAAACATCACTTGTAAAATGGTTACTAACACAGTTAAGAGCTTTGAAGGAGAATTGAGGTCAGAGGTTAGCAGGCCAGTGGGAGTGTTCTCAGTCCAAAGACTAGTAGAAATGCATCTCAGTGCGTGGGTGGTGTCTCTTCACAGCAATAGAAACCATAACCAAGACACAAGTTTTTAAAGAGAAGTTCTTGGCAGCTTGACCAAAACCAAAGACATTTTGAGGTGATCATGGGGATTCTAAGGCTGTGCAAGTTGAGGGAGGCATCTAGAGACACACACGTGGTAAGAGCTTAGCTGCCATGTTCAGTGGCCGTGCTGATTCTCTAACACTCTAGGGCATAGGTTTGTGCGCAGTTAAGCTTCATATAATTGGCAGTCACCTATGACCCAGGTTGTTCTTGAAACCTTGCTCCATAAAACGTAAGTTTTACAATAACGTCCGTTGCAGTGAACCCCTACTTTACATCACACCTACTAAGGTAGCTGACTTACTAAGTGCTCTGCTTAGTACCTGCTCCCCAGGGCCACTAACTCAGCTTCTTAGTTCACTGCTAGCCTGCGTCCCATGCAGTGACTGTCCCTCATTGCATCAGAGTGAACTTATGCCCCCACCCCTTTGCCACCCTCAGTGTGCCTTCCGGTCTCCTGCCCCCTTCTCCAGCATTCAGACACTCAGTTCTTCTCCTTCACAAGGCCCAGTGAGCAAGACTATGACATCTGTCCCTTTGCCGTCTCTGGAAAATGCCATCTGTGTCACCTCCGTCGCGCAGCTTCCATTAAGGAAGTCACCGTCTGCACTCCTTTTTAAAAAATTGTCTTTTGATCTCATTACTTCTCAAATGATCTCATTTTCTTCCCTGCCGGACCACTCAGGCTGCCCCCAGATTGACTCCCCTCCCTCTGCAGCGTGTCCCTTAGCTGCTTCTAGAAAATCTTCCATCTGATGACTGCCTTGCCACTAATTTCACAGATAAAGGTGAGCAGTCTCCCCTCGTTTCTAAATTTAATGGTTCTTCCAGGGACATATTTTCTTCCATGATTCTCTACTGCTTTTTAAATAATGGATTGCTCCCTCAAGAAACGCTTCCTTCCACTGGAAATGGCTACTCCAACTTTTTTTGTCCGAACTATGTTTAGTTTCTGGGTGCACTTTAGTGTATGCTGCTCTGCGTCTCTTCCATCCCTTTAAAGATACATTTTCTAAGGGTCTATCCCCTCTCATCTGTGTTTCTCCTTCAGATTGTTCTGGTAGATATTCCATGTGTATTTGAAAAGAAAGTTGAGGTTGTAGTTGCTGAGTGCCATGTTCTATACATATCCAGAGGGTTAGTTATGTAAATCAAATCTTTGACATCAGATTTCCTTTTCTGTTTGCTACTCTATGAATAACCAAGGAAGATGTAAGGTCTCCATCTGAACTCGGAGTGAAACACACCAGCGATGCTAGTGAAGGCAGGAAGGCCAAAAGTTGGATTATTATGTAGCAAAATTGCATCTCAAGAAAAAAAAGAATTAACAAAGGAAAAATGCAGGGGAGAAAAAGTGTCCAATAATTTTTGTTTATTCTTTTAATTATGCCCATTTTTACTGGTTCAATTTTAAGCTATTATATAGCCCATTATATATTATATATAACCATTTATAAATGTTTTTATTTTTAAAATCTTTCTATTAAATAAGTTCAATATTATATTACATAAAGCTTCTGTACATAGTTTTATGTTACACATGGTATTAATAGTTGTCTTAAACTCAACTTGGCTTGTCAGCTTTTGTTAATTTTTTTCATGATGCATATATTTCAAAACTTTTCCTTTTAAAGTATAAACCTTTAAAAAAATCCTGTAGATTTCTCAATTGAATCATTTATTTTTAAAATATAATTATCCCTATACCATTCAACATATTGCTTTTTCTTTTATATTCATGTCATCTATTTTTTGAGTTTTGAAACTGATCAAATATTTTTAGTAATCTATCTTTTTCTCATTTATTAGATTTTAAGATGTGCTTTAGTTACACCTCTGCAGGTTGCCCTAAGGATTACAATATGCATCCTAAATTTATTAAGTCTACCCTTAATTTTACTTCTTGAATAGTGAAAGTATGATAATTTAACTCAATATTCTTTTCTTACCCTTGTACTAATGTTATCATTTATTTTTACATATATTTTTATTGCTGTTGGCAGGTGACATCATCAATTTTTAGGCCATCAATATTAAGCTATTGTTTTTCCATGTAATTATTCTGTATTCTCTTTTCCTTCTGGCTAATATTACTTTCTGGCATCATTTTCCTTCAACCTAAATGACTCTACTAAAGTATGGATGTTGTGGACCAACCTTGACAAAAACACCTCTTGCTAGGGTAGGGGTGTGGGGTTTTAGAAATATTAGTAAAGAATCTGAAGATGCATAAAAAAAGAATAAGAGCAGAAACCATAGAAAGTATTGGGAGGGCATTCCTGTGAATATTGACATCACCTACATTTATTTTTCCATATGTTTTTATACCCAATAAAAATGGGGTGGAGGGTGGGGGTGGGGAGAATGTAACAAAAGATTATTAACATGATACAAAGGACAACTCAAACAGTTAATTGCTTTGACACTTTGAGGCATCAAATCATTAGCATTCTGTTGAATGCTAATTCAGTGAAGCTGCCCTAGACCATCCTGAAGACAGCCACTCCCCAGGTGACGTCACAGTTCCAAAAGGAGGAGCAGAAGTTCATTTGCATATCCTGACCACCTGTCAGGATTGAATGGATCTACTTGTTATGGGCTATCTTAATGTTAAAAGAATTAAGTAATCACATTCTGAGTTGGGACTTGCAGCAAAGCTTGTCAGACACTTTGAGCAACCTCCAACTCTCTGGCTGTCAGATAAGGTGGAAAAAGACTCAAAGTTTTGGTCCTCCGCGTCTGTAAAGATGGCTCAGTGTTTAAGAGTGCACACTGCTCTCGGACCCCAATTCAACTTCTGGTGGCATCCACATTGGGCAGCTCACAACTGCCTGCAATTCTTGCTCCAGGGAAGCTGATGCCCTCTTCTGGCCTTCAGGGATGCAGGCTCACACGTGCTCACATACACGCACACACGCTCAGATGCACACCAAGCAAAAAAAGTCTCGTAAATCTAAAACACAGTCTGCTGTCTTTCTCTTGGAGAAAAGTCTCCCCACAAGGACTATGCAGAATGCTCAGTCCAGAGCCTAAGTTGGCAAATGTCACCAGGCAAGAAAACAGCTTCAGCTCTTAGATATCTTTATATGGCTTTTAGAACAAATTTTCAATGGGGGTTGACAAGACGGTTAGGTAAGGGGCCTTTATTTATAAGCCTTCAACCTGAGCTTGATCCTCAGAACCCATAAAAAGACAGAAGAAGAAAAGTGACTTCACAAAGTTTTCTTCTGACCTACTTCCATATGCATACCATGGTATGAGAACTGGCACACACACATGCAACATACTTGCACACATGCACATATACACACAAAATAATTTAAATTTTTTTTAATATCTTGCTTTCAGCTGAGGCTTGAACTCCTAGAGTTTACCATATACTAACTGGGAGAAAGATGACACTTTTTGTGACTAGCTTGAGCTCTATGCTAACGATTCCCAAATAATTGCAAATCCTTCACCTATCAGTTACCTATGGTGGCATTCTCTTTTCCCACCAAAGTATCCCTAACAGACTTCTCTTACTCTCTCAATTGTCCAGCTGTCATACATCCTAACCATTTTAGGTTCATCTTTTTCTTTCAGTCCCCATTTCAGCCCCATGTAGTTACCTTTTTCCAACTAGGAAAACAAAGGCAAGCATCTTTTCAAAGAACAACAAAGAGGCTTACATTCTCATAAAGTTTAGTGTCTTCAAGATTGACGTATAAAAAGGCTAAAGGGTGCACACAAGGGTAACAGGATCTGTTGTGCTGAGTTGAGACTTTGGTCTATTTTACTGCTGTCCACACTGTACCGTACACTTATGTCAAGGATTTGTGTCCAGGACAGCCCCAAGTTTAAAGAAATATCTTTCCCCATTCTCACAAATAACTAAGATATTCTGGATAATCTCATCTGCATCATATAAAGCTCATTCTTAGCACCCTGAGTAGAACAGAAGTCATTTGTCAGAGTAGGTCCCAATTTTATGCCCAGATTTTTTTTTGCTATTGTTTCTTTAAGCATATTCTGACAGTTGCCACCCATGAAGGCATACTCAGAACATGACCGGCATAATGCAGCCATTCACATTCTTCATCTCACTTCGTCCTTGCAAGAACCGATGGGTAGGTAAGTTCTAATAGCAAGAGTGTTCCAATGCCAGGAAACTAAGGCGCTTCCTTAGTTTCTCAGATCAACATCCTTAACCACCCAGAAACCCTCAAAAGCCTTCAGTGACCCTTCATTTCTTTTCAAGATCCCCACAAATTAAAGCCTGGAGTGGTGGAACATGCCTGTAATGCCAGCACTCGGGAGGCAGAAGGAGGAAGACTGCACAGGAGTCTTAGACTACCCATGCGACATAGTGAGGTCCTGTCTAAAAGAATTGTTTTAAAACTCTACACAATTTATCTTATTTATATTAGCTTTGTTTATTTCCCCAACTTTCTATTATTGAAGCCTGGATCTTTTATCTTGGGCAAAATCCATGTTCAAGCAGATGCAGTGTTTGCATGCCAACGGCAATATTGCTAAGAGCAGGCTCACTTGACTGCATGCTTGTTTTTTTGAGTAGTTTTTTTTTCTCATGTTCCCAAACTTTCATATCCATCATGCTAGTACCACCTTCTAGAAGCCATAAGTTCCACATTATTTAACAGTTCGACAGGTACTTCTTTCAATCTAGCATGCTTAGTCACACTTGTATTTCAAAAAGTCCCTCCCTGTTTACATCATGGCCCCTAAATGTACATAGCTTGTTCACAAACTGTCACATGCTTCCTAAAGCTGTCTAATGTGATTTCCCGATTTTAGGATCTGGGTCACCTTAGTCTTGTCTTTTCTAAGTATATTATGAAAAATTTTTTTATCTAGGTATACGATAGAAGTATTATTTATTTATTTATTTTTATTTTATGTACACATTTGTCTGTGTGAGGATGTTGGAACTGGGATTATAGACAGTTGTGAGCTGCCATGTGGGTTCTGGGAATTGAACACGGGTCCTCTGGAAGAACAGCCAGTGCTTTTAACCACCAATCCATCTCTCCAGCCCTGATGTAAGTATTTCTAAGTATATGATGGTAGTATTTTTTTTATCTAAGTATACAATGGAAATACTTGTTTTTTTCATGTTTTCATAAAAACACTTCACACCATTTCCCCTTTAGACATTCTCCCTACTTCTGGTATAATTGTAGCAATCTTCATTCAGAGACTTGAAGTGTAGGAATAAAAGTTCTCGGGCAAATGCACAATGGTCTAAAAGACAAGATCTGAACTGCGCTCCTCTCCCATTACCATTCTCCATATTTATAACATCATACTGTTCTTTTCTAACATAGTACACACCCAGCTACTGTCTTTTATAGCAAGGTATAGCATAACAGCTCAAATAGCAGATGCACCCGTTGGTGAAGGAGCTCTCTTGGCTGCTAAAACAGGATGATAGAGCTGGGCATAGCTTTAACTTCCTCATCCTGGGAAAGCCATCAAGCTAATCCAACTTTGTGTGTTTTCTTGGAATTAGACTAGACACTGGAATACAGAAATAAATAGAGCATACACACCCAGTCCATGAAGGAATGAAAAGGAGTCCCTCACGGTCAGGGACACTGTGCGAACACAGCCCACTGGATCAATTGACTGGGACTCATGGGAGCTCCCCCAGAGATCAGGGCGCCTGTAAGGGTCTGACATTTTGACTGGTAGCTTGATCTTCTCGTGGGACTCCTAACCGTGGAAGTGGGGGTGTCTCTGGCTCTTTTGCCTGCTTGTGGGACCCTTTTCCTCCTACTGGGTTGCTTCATCCAGCCTTGATGTGACAGTAAGTGCCTGGTATTACTGTAACATGTTACGCTGTGTTTGGTTGATGTCCCTTGGAGGCTTTCTCTTTTTTGAGAGGAGGCAGCAGAGGTGGGTAGATCTGGGGGAGAGTAGAGATGGAAGGGAGAGACTGGGTAAGGAGAGGGAGAAAATGCAGTCAGGATATAATATAGAGAAGAAAAAAGAATAAGAGTATGGTAAATGTCAAGGAGCCTGCACTAGATAGAACAAAGGAATGGGGATAGAAGATAGTTTCCAAAGACTCGTGGTGATATTTGGACTGAGATATAGGGAGGCCTGGAATGTTTATTACTCTGTTCCCACCCAGCAGAAGAGTCCTCCAGTAGAGAGCAATTGTTCAGTAAACATGTTTGCCATTGAGAGAGAAGAGAGAATTCACAAGAAACAGGAAAACAAACAGTATGGAGGTTTTAGAAGCCGGTGAATTTAGTAACTGTAATCATGGTGCTAGTGGGGATGAAAGGGGACTGTTGGGTCTAAGGCTGGATCTGTTTCAGCTCAAGGTCTGAATGTAAAAACCCTTCTTAGGCTTTGTACCTGAGAAGCAATAGAGAGCCACCGCAACATGATTTATGGGCCCCAGGTCACACAGGCAGATTCTGCTGATCCACTGAACATCAAACCATGGCCTCTCAACTCCAAAGCCATCCTTCACTGCCTCAGCCAAAAGGGAAGTAGGTCCTTTAAATGTTTTCCTTCTGCCAGCTGCCATCATGTTGGGCTTTGCCTGTACAGAGCACTGGAGGGACCTACCGGGAGGGGCAACCATTTTTCTGAAAGGTTCAGATGTGTCCTTGCTGGACTCCAGAAACAATTTGGATGTCTCTGGTGTCCCCAGCTCTGGACCCTGAAGCACAGAGTCTCTAGCATCTGACTCTCTATGCCATCTCTCAAGTGCATGTCTGTGGTGCCCATAGCTGGCATTTTTGTTTGTGCTATGGTTCAGTAATAAACTCTTAAAGTCTGTATGTTAAAGATCTGGTCCCTAGGGGGCGCTACTGAGAGGAGCTTGAACTTTTGAGATCATGTGATCTTAGAGTCTTCCTTTTCTCTTTTCCTCCTGACTCAGGAGATGAGTGGCTTGATCTGCCACGATTCTCCATCCTTACTTTATGATGGGCTGCTATTGCTAGAGAACAAAATTATGGGGCCACTTGATCTTGAATTAGACCCACTAGAACAGTGATCCAAAATAAGTCTTGTCTCCTTATAAGTTAATTACTTCTGGCACTTGGTTATAGTGATGGGAAGCTGACTGACTCTTGCTGGCACCTTCTTGGGAAGCTCTGTAGCAGAGTGTTGCCAGAGAGTCATGATCTCATAGTTTCTCTGACATCCTAGAGAGTCAATTCTGTGGGGTAGCATCTCGACAGTTCCTCTGACCTCTGGGGAACTGTGGTCACAAGCCTCTATAACACGCTCGGTATTAGTCTTTCCCTGAAGGGGTCTAGCTCAAGGCTGCTCCTCATATTTGGGATTCCTGCATCCTTTGATTCTTCCCTATCTCCTTTAGCCATTCCTCCACCACTTCAAGTGTTAATTTTTTTTTATGATGATCCTTCTTTGTTAAAATTACTTGGTGCTGTTTCTCTTTGTTCGAACCTAAAACTCACTGGCCAATAACTTCATGAGTGAACTTAAGAGAGTGGGGTGGGTCCAGAGAAGAACCTGGCAGTTCTTTGGGCACAACCAGAGCTTCAAGTCTCTAGAAAGTAGGGAGGGACAGGAAACAGACATTTAGGAGATTGGACATACAGGAGTTGGTAAGAGGTGGGGGAGGAGAGAAGAGTCTAGAGTAACTCCCAGTTTTCAAGGCTGGATAATGAGATGGGAGGTGGCATTACCTTTGTAGAAATGTCCAACACAGCAGAAGTGCAGAGCAAAGTCTCCTTTACTATCACTTACTTTCAGGAGTTCCGTGCACTCTTGAGTCACAAAGCTTTGGAATCTTAGATTCTTTGTCATCCAGACTCAACTTCTCAGCCTCTGAGCCATATGACCGATTTATTCCCATCCATTTCTTAAAGGAGGGGAATGGTCTATTCCATCTCACGGTTCCACTCTCTCACCGTTCCACTCTTCCAATGTTTTGCAAAGTTCTTTTCTTTCTTAAAGCTCTCTTGGTTTGGATAGGCTTTCTTCATTCCAGGGCCCACCTCCACTTCTTACAACTCAATAAATGCCAGATTAAGTGAAACCTTCACACCTCCCAGAGGAGAACATTGAGCCAACACATACTCGCTAAGTGCTAAAGAATATAGGTTTATCAAGTATCACCTATGGGCTTGTTCTGGGATTTCATTTGGTTTTATTGGTGTGGTCTAAGGGTTCAGTTATAGACGTTAAGTTGTTCAGTTACAGGAATGAAAGGCTCCACACACCGGAATCTCAGAGTTGTTTTCTATGAACAGTTCTTGGGACACAGGGCCAAGCCACTGTGCATCCTTGCTCTGATGTGAGATAGGGAGTGGTGGGCTTGGGACACACAGTAACTCTGGCCCGGAATGTGCTTCCTTCTTTACACAGGCGAAGTCTTTCCTTAGAGCTCAGTTTCATTCTTCCCTGACCTCCAAGACAGTTCCATGACACCTTTTCAGTGACACTGAGCTTAAAGTTGACATGATTTGTGTGATCCTTTACACTTCTTTAGGGCTGGCTTGGCCAGCATTTTGCTCCCCATAGAATCCTAGTGCTGGCCTAATGCCTGGAACTCAGAGTTCAGTAGATATTGGTGAAAGAGCACGTAGTAGCAGTTTATAGTGTGTCAGTCATACTTGTTAGTCCCCACAACTGTCTTTCCAAATGTATTCTTATATCTGTGTTACAAATGGAAAAGCAATGGGGGCTAATCAGATTCCACTGTGTTTTCAAGCCACAGTATTAAAGAATATAATAGTAGTTCTGGGTAAACACACAACATACACACACACACACACACACACACACACCACAATTTGACCAGAAAGCAATACTTCCCCACTTAAAGATTTCTGTGCGCTCTTTCCCATTTCTGTGGGCAAGGAAGAGTTGGGAATTCAGGTGGGTCTCCTACAGAGGTGGCA
The DNA here is from genome assembly GCF_903992535.2 of Arvicola amphibius. Taxonomy (NCBI): domain Eukaryota; kingdom Metazoa; phylum Chordata; class Mammalia; order Rodentia; family Cricetidae; genus Arvicola; species Arvicola amphibius. Next base: position 59,295,124 of record NC_052056.1, read on the forward strand.
ATGGCCAGGGCTCCTCCCCTCCTCCTTCCACTCCCGCTCCTCGTCCCACTCCTCCCACTCCCCTTCCTCCTTCCATTCCCCCTACCTCAGGTTCGCTCCCCAAAGGGGCTATCCCGCTTCTGGTGATTCCTAGCGCCTGCTGTCAGGCGAAAGACGTGGGGAGCGCCTGGGACCTTTGGCGGTGGAAGAGCGGCAAGATTTACTCCGAAAGGGCGGGACCACGAGGGACGCAAGCACTACTCAGGGCTTTATTAGCGGAGTGCCTTGCTGGGCAACCCTACTGCCTGCCGACCAGGGAGTAGGAACATTATGTGACGTCATAGACTCTCCAGCACCGAGTTTGCGTTTGCGGGAGGGAGGATGATAAGGCCTGTGGAGGGGTGGTGGTGGTGGAGAGCCCATAGGATGGAGGAGGGAATTAGGAACCCTGTGCATACGTGAAGCGGTGGGCCCTAGGCTTGAACAGAAAGTGGCTCTAAGAACAGAAAGTGGCAGGTGAGGGAGACCCTTGGGGATTGCAGCTAACACTACAGCACGTTTTTTCATGCCAGGGCATACTGTGAATGCAATTCTGGTATTAACTCAGTTCGTCCGTTCGGCTGCTTTTACTTCCACATTCTCAGATGAGGCGATTGGGGCATTCAGCAACTAGACCAAGATGAGGATTAGCTAGAGACAGGTCTAAGCTAGCTCCAGAATCCTCCCTCCTAACCTCTATCATGCTAAGAAAAGGGGTAGAGCTAGGGTGTATAAGAACAGAGTCTGAAATGTTTGGGGGCACAAAGCAAAAAGGAATGTGTATTCTTCCTGCAGAGTGTGGTCATGTGTGACGGGTGGTTTTACACACACAAGGCAATGATGTCTCCGGGTACCTTCACTATAGGGGATAGCATCAGGCTCAACGTTTGGGGTAACTTGTTTATGGTTAGCTCCCTGGCAGTAACCCCTAACTCCAAACCCCACTCTGGGTCTTTTGATTTGAAGGTGATTATTATTTTTTTTTTAGAGGCAAGCAAAAAGACCCACCATGGTCTGCTACCCTTTTTGTCCCTTCACATCCATTTCTAAGGGTCTGGTCACAACCATGCAGTCTTCCAGCCCGTTTTACGCAGTAGTGTGCATCAGCCAGAATCAATGAGTTCCTTCACCCAGGGCCTTCAAAGGTTTCTGTAGTTGTGAGATGAAAGCCGTTGTCTCCTTAAAGCAATTTCAAGCCTCAGTGAGTACGTGGGGTTTTGGTTTATGTATGCAGAGGGCTTCTCACAGCGCGCTGCCATCCCTTCGCAAAGGGCCTGTCCTCCTGTTATTTGTCAAAATCCTGCAGGTGCTTGCACACCTGGGTGATCTGGGGAGCCACTTGCCCACAGGCAAGATCTAGGGATGAAAGAAATTAATCACTGGCTATCTACTGCCTTCCCAAGGCCTTGGTGGAGGGACATTCAGTCGCTGGCATAGGCTCCCACTAGCAGCACGCAAGGGAGGGGATTGTGTGGGAGGAGATTGGCGGGTGTGTATTCCAGGAGAAAAAAAGAAAAGAGGTGGGGAAGACTATTTGATGTCTTCTGGGCTCTGGCCACTGGGGTCTGTCTGTCGTGTGTGTGCGTTTGTGAAGATGCGCTGGTCTTTTCCTTCAGCATGAATAATTAGACAGGAGTGAGTAAGGATGTTCATGCAGAAGGGGCTTCTCAGACAGAGCGATAGCCACCTGGTGATGGAATATGCTAAAACCTGAATTTTAGTGTGCCCGATGAAATAGAAGAGAGGAATCTCACAGCGCTGTCTGGAGCAGACAGATGTCTATCTGTAGGAGGCAAGGTTGAGAGGCAGCTTGGTCAATCAATACATGAAACAGAATCCGGCGCAGAGAACACTACAAGGACCAGCGATGGTAACACTCAGAGATGTTGTTTTTCTCTGAAAAGTGGGTGTGGAACGGGAAATGGGATTGCTGGTCTAGCCTTGGAGTGGATGGTGGGTTTGTGGGTGTTCCTGATAATTCAGAATTCACACAGACTTTTAGATGTGTCGTGTATTAAAACTTTTAAAGTAAACCATCCAATAGGCCCTGCGAGCTGACCGGACCTTTCTCCCCACCATTTTACCTTTCCTTCTACTAGATCATCCTCGTCAGTCTGCAAACACGGTCTAATTTCTCCCGTTCTGTTCCCCACCATTCCACTCCGTTTCTCTGCCCCTCTGTATTGCAAAATTGTTCTAGGCTGCTCTCCCTTCGTCTCTTTTGCACTTACTTGAATTAGGGTTTCATTTCCATCACTGCACCAAAACCACACCTGCTGGGTCTCCTGTTACAGGGAGACTGGCTCTGAGCCTTGGCTCCCTGTCATTGACCCTGTGGCTCACTCTCTCATCCTTGAGATTTTTCTCTTGGGCTTCCAGGACACACACCCTGCTTAAAATCTCCTCCCCTGATGGCGGCTTCTTCTTCACCTCATCCTGGTGCCTTAATCTGAGGCTGATTTTTGGATTTCTTTACCTGCACTCACTCTTCTTTACCCCCCCACCCCGAGTCTCATGTTTTAGATGCCAAATTTAGGTCTCCATCCCGACTCCTTCCTCAAACTCCTCAGAGCATTCAGCTGTCTTCCTGAGCCACCCCATGCCTGCTCCTCTTCCCCGACTTCACGGGTCTGAACCCACATTTCTTTGTAAGCCAGCTCCTTCAATCTTTTCCACACCAGCAATGGCAAGAGTTGCCCCTTTAGAGGTTCAGGTTCGAGGCTGTGACTTTACCCCTGAATGCATTCTTTCACAGCTTATATCCAACCTGAGCAAATTCTCTTGGATCTGTTTTTGCAAAAGTCACCAAGCACCTGAAAACGCCACCTCCAGTGCCCTCGCCAGAGCGAGCCGCCCTTACCTGTGCTACTGCAGTGGCTTCGTAGTCCACTTACTGCCCTGTTTCTGTTCCTGCTCTTCTGTGGCTCCCGGTACCATCCTTTGGACACTGAAGACTGCTAGTGTCACCACCTCCTAAGATCCTCCAGTGTCTCCTGCTTTACCAGAGTAGAAGTCAAAGGGATCCACAGGCCCTCAGACTCCCCATACACACCCTGCTCTCTTCAATCCAGCCACCCTGGTCAGGCTGATTCCCGGAAAGACCAGGTTCACCCGTGCTGTGGGAATCCATTGCCTTGCCTCTGCTGGGGCTGAACCTCTTCAGATTTCCACAAGGCTAGCTCCTCACGCTTGTATCCAAAAGTTACTTTCGGAAGAGGCTTCTCCGACGCCTCTATTTAAAGGGGAACGCAGCATCCTTTTCAAGTTCTCCCTTACTTTACTCTCACCAATGATAAATGTTTTCAAAAATTCACTTTTTTAACTTTCTGTATTCTCCTACAGGAATGTGTGGGACCTTTGAGCTTTGTTTTATTCATGTTGCATTTGGGGGCCCTTGAATAAGACTGAGCGCAGAACAGGCACTGTCATTCTTCAGTGACTTAATGAAGCTCTCCCTCTTCCCTTCTGCCACTATTTTCTTCCTTCTTCTTTCCTTCCAAGAGGATGTCCTAGAAAATGGTAGTCCAGTGTTTGTCCAGCTGGCATCGGTAAGAGGTCTTTGGAACTAAAGCGTTACCTGTCCCAGAAATGGTCACTGGTTTCCGTGACACGACTGTCCCTGCTGTGTCTTAACTACCAACCACCCATGATGGTCATGAGCTCAGAAAGGTCTCCCCTGCTGCATGGTTCACCCACAGTTCACTTTCTCCTGGTTCTCCATGTACTATTATATAGGAAGACATGAGAGGGATTGTGCTACCTGCTGCTTGGGTCCCAAGGAGGCTGAAATGGAGCTGGCAATGGTTGTATTACAGTCAAGAACTTAGCTCAGGTCTAGCCCACTTCTGGGTTTGGCTGTGGAGAACATTCGTCCAACTCTTTGGAGCTGATGCACCCTGTGTGTGTTAGTACAAGTTAAGGCACATTCATGTTCTTTGGCAAACCTAGTTTAAAACAGCACAGATTTATCAGCTCAGTTCCTAAGGTGCAGGAGTCTAGGGAAAGGCTACTGATCTTCTATAGGGTGAGTCTAGGCTACCATCCAAATCTAAGGAATCTGTGATCTTAATTTGAGGCTCTAGGTCCTCTTCCTGTTCAATGGCTATTGGAAGAATTCTATTTCTTGTGGTTTTAGACCAGTTTTCTTAACAGCTATTGACGAGAGATTCCTCTTAGTTCCTGAAGCCACCCTCAGATCTTAGTGACATGCTCCTCTCACCAAAGTCACAGCCTGGTTGGTTGTCATTGTTTTCTAGCCTGGCAGAGGCATCTCCTATTCCTTCTTGCCTTTTTAAAAGGCTCACATAGTTAAGTCAGGCCAACTGGAATGATCCTTCTTTTGGACAACTCAGAGTCAACTGATTAGGGACCTTTTAGTCACATTTGCAAATTCCCTTCTGGCACATAAACTTTATCATAGGAGTGATGTTCCATTGAATTCATAGATGCCACCACACTCAAATGGAGGACAATGTGGTTGAGTACGCACCACAGCAGGTGGAACTGTGGCAGGGCCTTAGAATTCTGCCTGTCTAGCATGCCTCTTGGTAGGGTGACAAGGAGAGATCCACCATCTTTCTACAGAGAATCGGGACCCTCAAGATAACAAACACAGCCACCATAAGTGGTCCTGGGTCACCTTTCTCCCTCATTTCTCCTTGCGCAGCCTTTTCCTGAGATCCTTCTAGAACTGTTTAAGAAAAGCGGAGTGACTCTCTTAGGTGAAAGTAGCCACCTAATCAGGATTTGCTCAAGGAGTTGAAACGTGTGTGTGCGTGCATGTGTGTGAGCGTGCGCATTGCTAACTACCACAGTGAGATACAAGATATGGATGTGGCTCTTTGTGGTGCTATTTTTTTGCAGTTGATTTGACTCTCTGAAGATCTGACTCTCTATATGGCACCTTTACTTCCATGGGACAAGGTGGTCCCAAGGCAGACACGGCCCCTCGGCATATGACTTAGCAAGTGGGGCAGGAACTGGACTTCAGCCACTACCATCCCTCAGAAAACTGCCTGCTTTTCCTGCCTCCAGACTTTCTATTCCTATCCACATTATTCATCTTCTAAATATGCACAACACTCCCTCCCCCACCCCAGGAAAAGAAAAGAACGAATAAAATAAAGTGAAACGTCTCCAGTATTCTCTCCCTTCCTCTGCAAGAACTCTCCTTTCTTCATGTGGAGAGAGGCTTTGCTAGCTGTTTCTGTATAGATTATTCAAATCTGTCCCTTGGTCCCTCATCCCTCTTCAAATCTCAGTCCTCTGTCCGGTGTCCCAGATTCCCAAGGCCACAGAAGATGCACGCTCTTTCCTTAGGCCAGCCCCAGATAATTCCAGTGTGCCAGCGGTGATGCAGTCACCCTGTTAACCCCATGACATACTAAACCGTCGACCCGACAATATTCCCTGTCCACAACGGAGTCTGGATCATTGTCCTTTTCCGGCGGGTCCCTCTGCTGTACACTGATCTAAGCCTTTAGCGTCTCGTGTCCATGCTCACATTTCACATCAAGTGCAGCGGGTTTCTGATCGTGGTCCTTTCCCTCTCCTAGTGGTTCTCGGCTGAGGGCAGTTTTGTGTCCCTAGGGGTGATGTATGATTACATTTCTGGTTATCACAACTGGGTGTGAGCTGCTATCAGCAAATGGTGAGCAGAGGCCAGGCATGGTGATAGCCATCCTACAGAGCACAGGTTAGCCCTCTAAACAAAGACTTATCAGCTGTGACAAGATGGAGTAACCATGGTCTACAGCCCTTCCTCCACACCTCTTGATGCTACAGCCCAATTCTCCTTAAGGAAATGTATTCTGCACACACTTCACCCTCTCTTTATAAAAAAGTCCAATTTCCTGTGTTTGTAAAAGCTACCGCTGCCCAAGATAGTTTCCATTTTCCTTTTCATGCCATACATCTTTCTGTTTTCTTAAAGCCCATACGTAGCGGGATCGCCATGCTGTGTTTTGGACTTTCTTCTTGGTTGCTTTAAGTCCACTCTTTAGCCATCTCTGTCTTAGCCTGTGTATCAGGATTGCAGCTTATGGTCTATGATGGGTTTGGTGGGTTTCTCTGGGTATCTTGTGGGTTTGACCAATGGGAAGAAATAGTAGGTATCGTTCCCCAACTCTGAAGCTGAATCTCCTGCTTTGGATGTCCAGCGTCTGCTCTGATCTAGCACCTCTTCTTCCACCCACCATCCACCTACCTTTGCTTATGTATTCATTTACTTTCAGATGGCTTTTACCATGTAGGCTGGGCTGGCTTCACACTCATGATTCTCCAGTCTCAGTCTCTGGGGTGCTGGTACAGGTAAGGTTCTCCACTCCAAACAACACTCAATTCTCATTGTTTGCTTTTGTTTTGTTTTGTTTTGTTGTTTTTGAGACAGGGTTTCTCTGTGTAGCCCTGGCTGTCCTGGAACTTACTCTGTAAATCAGGCTATTTTTGAATTCAGGGATTCACCTGCCTCTGCCTCCTGAGTGTTGGTATTAAAGGCAAAAGCCACCACATCTGGCTTGGCATGCAATTCTTATGGGTCCCCAGAAACATGGTTTCCATTGGGGTTGTAGTTCACTGGTTTTTCTTATTGCTTGTCCCTCTCAGGTCTAGGTAGGAATAGTAACAATTTCCCTTAGGTTTACCACTGTGATCAGTTTGGTAAACTCTGTCAGTCCTCAGTAAAGATTTTCTTAGCTAAACTTTCCTTTAAAAAGGTTTTTAAGGGGGCTGGAGAGATGGCTCAGAGGTTAAGAGCATTGCCTGCTCTTCCAAAGGTCCTGAGTTCAATTCTCAGCAACCACATAATGGCTCACAACCATCTGTAATGGGATCTGGTGCCCTCTTCTGGCCTGCAGACATACACACATGACAAAATATTGTATACATAATAAATAAATAAACAAACAAATAAATATTTTTTAAAAAGGTTTTTAAATGTTCACTTTATTTGTGTGTGTATAAATGTTTTGGCTGGATGTGTGTTGGTGTACTATATGTGTACTTGGTGCCCTCAGGGGCCAGAAGAACTCTGGAACTGGAGTTAAAGGTAATTGTAACCCCTGCCCCATGCCAAGTGGGTACTGGGAACTAAACCTGGGACCTCTGGAAAAGCAACCAGTGCTCTCAACCACTGAGCCATCTCTCCAGTCCAGCTAAACTTTCTTGAGAGTACCATATGCTTCTTGCTTGATCCTCACTGACACAGGAGAATTCTCTCTCCTCCTGCCTCCTAATTCAGGGCTGGCTGTTGGGATCACTCCCTTGCCATTCAGTGTGTATGTCCTACAGTGTGGTGATCTATTTATGTCTACTATTTTCTGTGTTTCTACATTCTCTTGGCATTGTTCCACGCTCAGCAAATGTTTACCCATGAAAATTATTAGTTTCCTAAGCAAAGTGAGTTTAAATTAATTCCTTTGTACCAGCATTTTTTTGATGGGACCTGAACTCAGAGGCCTTTCTTTGGTGGTTCATGACTGAGCAAATTCCGGACCCTGTGATGTGAATTTTGCTGTTCAGGCGCTTGGTTCCGCTTAAGGTCTGGTGCCAGGAGTTCTGTCTATTCATTACTGCTGTATAAGGAATTCTCATTAGAATGGATGTTTTCTGGATGGTCTTCCTCCCTTGACACCAGTATTGCCTTCCTCTAGGACTCTGCCACACTAGCCTACTGCCGGCCTGCAGGGAGCAAATGTTCTGCTTGCTCGTGTCCGAAGCCCAGTGCCGCGCTGTGCCCAAGCGTGTGCTTAATAAATGCTTCTTTGTCCCATGATTCACTTCAGTGAGTTTTTATTTAAATATTTAATGAAGTAAAATTGGCATAAGTGCCTCCTTGGGGAATCTTGGGAAAGTGCAGGGATGTAATCAAATGGTTTGCAGATCGTATTTACTTATTTATAACTCTAATTTGAAAAGGACTGGAATTATGAAAGGGGACATTCGCATTTCACAGAGTCTCCTATGGAACGAAAGAGAAATCATTCCTAGGAGAACGGGTACATGCCAAGCCACTGTCTGGAGTTACTGCTTCCTACCCGTCTGACGCGGTAATGGCTATTTGTAGGGGTAATTAAAACAGCAATTCTTTCTGATTGTTGCTAAATACAGCCCCATTTGTGCTGTGGAGGTCTGAGTGCAATCCTGATTCTGGTTATTTTCATGGCAAAAAAAAAAAATCCCACTCAGGTTTTTGGTGTGCCCAAGTGATGAGGGAGGGGAGGAGAGGGATGGGAGGCATGTGGCCGCTCCATCCACCTGAATGATTTTTACAGAACTTGCAATCTCTGAAGCTGCGAACAGGCTAAGTCATCAGCCACATTATGGTTGTTGTGGGTTCCAGGCACTTTTGTCCTGGTTGCTCTCCCTTCCATTAAGAATATAGAAACTCATCTTTTACTACCGTGCTGGCATAACGACAAATAAATATGATGTATAAAAACATTTCTGTGACCCCCTTTAAGCACCGGCTCTTCTGTGCCGAATGAATGGGCCAGGTCTCTAAGTGAAAGCACAGAAAGAAAAGGCATCTGAAGCCTCTTTGGATGATTCAGGAAGACTCGGGTCCTACTGTGTTCTCGGTGACTTCTGAAATAGGCGGTTATGTTCTCAAACAAGATGAATGGAATTCTTTCTCTGAGACTATCCCAGGTGTGGGCTGCTCTGTAGCCTGTCCTGGGGTCACGCACACATGGTAGTCCGTGGTGATTGCTCCCTTTCTCACGTAGGGCGTCTTGTTGTTTCCTCGCAACTGATTGAGATGCAGCAGCGGAAAGAAACATTTAAGATTGTTTTTATGAAGATGAACGTGATACTGATTTGCTGTGCAGTTTATACAAACAGTTAAGAGATTTAAGAAAATCCTCACCTCCCCACCCCTTAGTCCTGCCTCCCAGAACCAGCTGCTGTCTTCTGCTTCACAGGTGAAGGATAGCCCAGACAGTGGGACAATCCCCACTCCTGGGAGCCAGCCCAAGTGCCAATTGCTGGAGCTCTTGTCTGATGCTTCCTCAACTGGAAAATGCCTGGATTCTACTTCAATGCCTCCCCCTCAAAGGCTTAGAAGCTGAAACAGGCACTGAAAAGGGCAGCTTTCAAAATTGCCAATGCAGTATGGTCTTACTCATGTAGAAGTGTCCATTAATTTGGATAAAAAATCAGGTTCTTATGTCAACTGTGGCATTAGAACTGCAGAAGCTCCGGAGTCGGGGAAGGAGAGCATTTTGGGGACCAACATACAAACTCTCCACCCAAAGCAATTTCCTCATCCCTCTAGTAACGATGTCACTTCTGTTTATCCTCTATAAAATAAGAGGGACAGAGACCACGCCATGTCTGAATTCCAGATCTTTGGATATTGTGTCTTTGCTCATCTCTTCCTGTGCCTACTCAGTGGTTTCTGCAGGCTTCTATTTGTATTCTACACTGGCAGTGGGTTTTCCCAGCCATCCTCCTGGGAACACGACTCTATTCTCCACATAAAAGCGAAGATACAATTAAAGCCACGCATCCGAGAGCAATCAAAGGAACAACTCACATTGCCATGGAGAGGATGCTACTGAACAGGCAGTTTCTGCAAACATTCTCTCCTCGTTGTTGCTCCAAATGCAGACGAAATGTTCCTGGTGCCTGCCTCTGCAGCCCCTTGAGTCTGGCTCATCTCAAAACATCAGGATCTGCGCACAAAACGTTCTGTCTTTCTTCAGGGGTCTGGTCCACAGACTCTGGTGCTTCCCTTAGTTCTCCTCTGTGGCTTGTGTATTGTGTCATGTCTGCTTTTCTTGAAGACCAGGGGCATTGGCTCCTGTGTTCCCACAAGATAACCTTCATCAGACAAGCCCTGTGCCTTGCTTTTCTGCAGCGAGCTCAGATCCTAATGTCTTGCTGTTTACTCAGCAACAGAAAGAGGATACAGACATTGTGGTTCATAATCCATCTCTCAATGATTTCATGGAAAGGCTTGAAAACGATGACTCTATGAAATTGATGCAGGTTAAGTGACCAGAGCCACATTATATTTTTTTTGTGGGCCCTAACTACTTTTGCAAATTTGGGCCTTTCCGCCATTAAAAATATAAAAACCTGTATTTTATAATTGTTGGCATAATGACAAACATATCATATTACAGAAACCCAGGTTGACATTGTTTTTTTTCCCTAAAGTATTGACTTCGGGCCTTGGATGTTAGAATAGTACCAGGTGTGTTAGGCTTTGCATGTCTGTGACAAAATGCCTGCCAGAAGAACTTAGGGGGGGAATGTTTATCTTAGTTCATGGTTTCAAAGAGTAAGCTGAGCCATGGTAACTTGGATCTGGCAAGACTGAACATCACAGCAGAGAGAGAGAGAGAGAGAGAGAGAGAGAGAGAGAGAGAGAGAGAGAGAGAGAGAGAGAGAGAGTGCATGCATGCGTGCGTATGTGTGTGTGGCTTCATGGTGGATAAGAAGCAAAGAGAAATAGAGGACCAGACAGGATTGTGTGTTTTGAAGATGTAGCTCCTTTTATTTCCTCCAACCAAGCCCTACCATCCACAGTTTCTAGAACCTTCTGTAACAGTGCTGTTACCAAACATTTAACGCAAATACCTGAAGCACGGTTAATAACACAGAGACAGATACTGGGGTTCATCCTAAAGACCAGAAAAGCAAAACAGCCAGGCACTGGCTCTTACCTTCACCTCACTCTAAAAACGGTGATCCTGCCTCCAGGAAACCTCAGAAGGAGACTGCGTCTCAGAGCTGTCTCCTCCCGTTTTATATTCCTCTCTAGTTCTGGGATTAAGAGCATGCACCACTACTGCCTGGTTTCTATGGCAAGCTAGCGTGGCTACTGGGATTAAAGGTGTGTGTCATTGCTGCCTGGTCTGTAAGGCTGGCCAGTGTGGCTGCTTTACTTTTCTGATTTTCAGGCAAGCTTTGTTTATTAAAATAAAAATGAAATGCCACTACCTGTACCCATAGGGAATTTCATATTCATAACACCCAGTAAAAAGATAGTTCATATAGTAGTTCAATTCAACAAATAATCGTCTGATTACCCTCTTTGTGCCACACAGAGAAGAAACCAGTCAGAAGACAGAGGACACAACAGATATTAATGTCACATACTGCCTCTGACTCTGCTCACAGGCTTCAAGCCCCCTTCAGGACTTTGAAATGAGCGTTGACAATAGATAAGTTCAGCTGGATCCATTTTTACCCCTTATTGCTCATATTATAAAGAGAAGTTGTTTACCTGTGCAAGCCCCAGTTTTATGCATCTGAAGCAGGCACGCTAATACTCGCTGCAGAGGCTGTGGAATGAATAGAACCATTCAGGTACAGCACATTTTTTTATAGTAGAAGGCACTCTGCACCACTGTTTCTTCCTTTAGACTGTAAAATTATTTGATGAGAAAAACATAAGAAATTTTGGGTGTCATGCGAACTTGGTTCTTAATTTAAAAATGTGACTTTGCACACACAGTTCACTTTGTGGATTAGTTACAATTCCCGACAGTGCACACTTATTCTGTTCATGGCTTAATGTTTACTATACCAGTATTGAGTATTCACTGGTTCATTCAACAAATATTAATTTCATGCATGTATGTGCTAGTTGTACAGGCACATGGGTGTGGGGGGTATACATGCAGGTCAGAGGACAGTAGGTGTACAGGCACATGTGTGTAGGGTATACATGCAGGTCAGAGGACATTAGGTGTTGTATAGGCACACGTGTGTGGGGTATACATTCAGGTCAGAGGAAAATTGATGTTGCTTCTTGGGTTTATCAGTCCTGGTTTTATGAAACAGGGTCTCTCATTGGCCTAGAACTTACTGAATGGAGAAGGTTAGCTGGCCACTAAGCCCCAGGGATCAACCTGACTTTACTTCTCCATTGCTGGGATTACAAACACACCCCACCACACCTCACTGGTTTTCGTTCTTCTTCTTTTGAAAATGTCGGCTCTGGGAGGTTGGATTGCAGTTCTCTTCCTTGCAAGGTTAGCACTTCACCGACTAAGCAATTATCCTGGCTCCCAAACAAATATTTGGTGTGAACCTTTTATGTGGGCTGAGGAAATGAATCAGTGAGAAACACTTGCTGTACAAGTGTGAGAACGGGAATTTAGATGCCGGCACCCCTGTAAATACTGTCTGTAATACCACCAGTGCTGGAGGTGGAGACAGTCCCCCCTCCACACCCCCCAGAGCAAGCTGGCCACTTAGACTGGCCAAATTGTGGAACTCCCAGCTCAGGTAAGAGACTCTGCTTTGCTGTGAAAGGTAAAGAGCCATGGAGAAAGATACCAAACATCATTCTCTGGCCTCCATGTACACACACACATGTGTGAATGACCTGTACCCACCTGTGCACACACAAGCATGCACACGTGTATAAACATACATGCATACCACACACATTAGGGCAAAATAAGGCCCTTGAATGGAACAGTCAAGCTATGCTTGAGGAATAAAAACCATCTTTTAATTTAAGCTTGGTCCAGACAGGAATAGGAAAGGAAATCTGCCAGGAAGAAAACCCTTGCATGGGAGGAGTTTCCAGGACCCCGGGAGGTAGGCATGACGACCACAGCGATGCTCACTGAAGCCTGGCAGAAAGAAATCTAACAAACACCTGGCTGCAGAGAGCCCGGAGAGCTGGACTTGCTTCTCATTCTTGAATTGCATTTATTCTGGGAACCACACAGAGTGCTGTGTCAATCTGCTACGAGGGAGGCAGAATTATAAATAGAATATGTGCTGAAAATAGGAAAGAAGATGAAAGATGACATTTGGGGCTCTCACGGCTCCCCCACCCCAGCCAAACTCCCCTTCAGGAGAGAGCGAAAAGCCACCCAGTTTTGGTGGAGATAAGAATTCGGAACCACTGTTCCAAGAGAAGCTGAAGGGAGGGAGGAGGCCGAAAGAGGTGAGAAAAGGAAAGGGGGGAAGAACTGAGAGAAATGTGAATGGGGGGGTTGTCAGACAGACCCCTAGGCAGATGAGAGGAGATGGAGGGGAAACACTAGGACAAAGAACGAGGATTTCCCCAGCAGGAAGGAAACTAAACTGGAAACAGAATGATAGTGATAATTTGTGGCCACGAAGCAAGACTGGCCAGGAAAAGCGGTAAAAATTCATATCCAGGAATGGGGAGATGGATCCATCAGTCAAGAGCTTGCTTTGCAAGCATGAAGACTTGAGTTCAAAGCCCAGAACCCATGCAAAAAAGGCAGGGATGATGGAGTACTCTTGTAATCTCACCACTGGAGAGCTGGAGACAGGTGGGTCCCTGGGACTTGCTAGCCAGCCATCCTCGCCTAGTTGGTGAGTTCTAAATCAGAGGGAGATCCTGTCTTCTAAGAGGTGATGAATAGTACCCGAAGTACACCTAAGAGTGTCCTCTAGCCTCTACATATGTGTACATGTACACCTGCACATGCACGTACATTCTCTCTCTCTCTCTCTCTCTCTCTCTCTCTCTCTCTCTCTCTCTCTCTCTCTTTCTTTCTCTCTCTCTCGAAGGTTGACAGGACTATGAGATAGAAGACCCAGTTAATCAAGTTGTTCCATTTTCCCATTTCCTCAAAACAGTCCTTGGCATCCCACTCAAGATGAGTGTAGTTGAAGGTATTGTTGAATTTCTGAGTAAGATGGCCTTCCAACAGGCATGGGGAAGGATGTTCCAGCTGTGGCTGAGGAGGGCTGTGGTAGGAGACTATCATGGAAGCAGAGGAGCATTCAAGTCTTAGTATTACCATTAACCAGACTTGATCTTGAATATGTCAGCTAGCTCTGGTCTATAAACTAGATTTGGGTATAGACTCTACCACAAGTGTCTGGCTTGTTTGCTGGCTTTCTTTTTGTAGGGCTAGGGACTGAACCCATGGCTCTACCAGGGAGTCACCCTTTCAGCCCTTCTGACTGATATTGATCAATATACTTCTCCTTTATATAGATTTTTATCCATGCAGTGTGGAGAAGCTGCCTGCTATATAATATACCTCTATAACTGGGGGAATACTCAAGCTGGGCGAGAACCATGTGACTCCTAATCCAATCTATATGCAGCACACGGCTCTCACGGAGATCAACCTGCTTAACTGCTGGCCATAGATAGCTTTAAGTTCTTTGTAGCCAGAGCATCTCTGCTTCCCTTAAGGCAGAGATTCGGTCCTCCTACTCCTCCCTCTACTGCACGGATGCTGAGTTTGAGCCTGAGGAGACCAAGTGCATGAACTGCAATGTGTTAGACGATTGCTTCCCACCCAGAGAGATGCCGAGGAGGCCTATCGATGACATCAAGTAGATGATCCAGAGGAACGCTAACATAGCCCTCTGCTTAGGACATGTCATGTATCTAGTCATTTTATAAAGATGAAGGATAGGTGGAATTTTAGGTGCAGTTTGGTTTTGTTCCAAAGCACCAAAGTCTTTTTTCTTTTCTCTCTCTCTTTTTAAATGTAAGTAGGCTTGTTTTGAATGTTCAAATGTCTCAGGCATTTGAACATTTGGATTCTAGTTGATGGTGACTGTTAAAAGGGGGGAGGGCTTGTTTGTCCCAGCTGCCCGGCTAGCTTACACCAGAAATAACCACACAGAAACAGTATTTATTCATTTAAAACACTGCTTGACCATTAGCTTTAACTTCTTATTGGCTAACTCTTACATTTTAATTTAACCCATTTCTGTTAATCTGTGTATCATGACATGACTGTGGCTTTCCAGCAAGATTCTAACCAGCATCTGTCTCAGGCAGGAGATCCATGCTCTCTCTCTCTCTCTCTCTCTCTCTCTCTCTCTCTCTCTCTCTCTCTCTCTCTCTCCTTCTTCCCAGCATTCACTCCTGTCTTTTCTGCCTACCTAAGTTCTGCCCTATCAGGCCCAAAACAGTTTCTTTATTCATTAGCCAATGAAAGCAACACATGAACAGAAGAACCTTCTACACCAGTGATGTTTGGGCAGATTAGGGGGTGTGGCCTTACTGGAAGAAATATGTCACTAGGGGTAACTTTGATAATCTGAATCCTTGAGCCACTTCCAGCCTGGCCCTGCTTTCTGCTCCTGTCACTGTGCCTGCCACATGCTGTCATGCCTCTGCACCATGATGGACTCTTATCCTTCTGGAACCATAAGCCCAAATTAACTCTTTCTTCCATAAGATGTCCCGGCCTTGGCGTTTTATAACACCCAACAAAATGTAACTAATACATTCAAGCTGGCCTGGAGTTGCTCATGTAGCCCAAGCTGGCCTCCAGACTCATGACAATCCTCTTCCCTCAGAAGAAACACCATGACCAAAGGCAAGTTGGTCAGGAGAGGAGAGGGGTTATTTGGATTATACTTCATGATAGTCCTTCATTGAAGGAAGTCCAGATAGGAACTCAAGCAAGGCAGGAACCTGGAGGCAGGAGCTGATGCAGAGGCCCCGGAGGCCTTCTGCTTACTGACTTGCTCCTCATGGTTCATTCAATCTGTTTTTTTTTTTTTTAAATAGAACCTAGGACCTCCAACCAGGCTGGCTGGGCACTACCCATAATGGGCTGCCTCCAACATCAACCACTAATTAAGAAAATGTCCTACAACTGGATCTTAAGGTGGCATTTTCTCAATTAAGGTTCTCTCCTCTCTGATGACTTTAGCTTGTGTCAAGTTGACATAAAGACTAGCCAGCACAGCTTCTCTCCCGAGTGATATCAGAGGCCAGCCATTTACATTGTGTTATGAAGAACTCGATCCAGCTATTTTCCATTTAGCACATTCCCATGTAGAATGAGAATTTTAGTTAAAACTGAGGGGCAATCACAAACTCCAGTTTCTGACACCCCTACTAGAACTTTGGTACTTACCACATAGACCTAGCACACAAGGAGACACAATATGGTTTTAAATTTTTCATGGGCTTTATTACAAAAATGAAAATAAAGACATCAAACATCAAAATTAACCAGACCCAAAGAGTATACAAATTAATGAATTCTATATAGTTAGGAGAGGCATTCAGAACAGAAGCTGTGGAGCATCACATTGAATTTTACACTTTAAATATCAGCTATATTTTATGCACTTATCCACAACCAAAACCGAAAACCCCATGACAGAATTAAAACTAGAGAAACCCTTCACTCATATCCTCTTTCATAATGCTTGTCCATTACTTACACCCAGTCCTTCCTCATCCCCTTGTATTAGCCTTTCCTGCTCTCTTTTCTTCATGCTACACTGTATCCACTTGTACATTTGTTTATACAGATACATATATTATTGACTAGATTCTGTAGATGAGAAAGAACATTTTTCTTTTTTATTTCTGAGATTGTGTGGCTTTGTTTAATATTATAATCCTAAGTCCACATCTTCTTATGTGGCTGAATAACTGATTAACAGTTTTTAAAAATGAGACTCTGTGTGTTTTTTCTATGGCCATGTGCTTTGTTGCAGTAAGTAGAACAATAACATTAACGATCCATGTTATTGACTTCTAGAAACTATGAATGTGTTTCCTGACACAGCAAAGGGGAGTTGAGGTTGCTAGTCAGCTGAATTCAAAATATGGAAGTTATCCTGGATTTCTTTCTTTCTTCTTTCCTTTTTTCCTTCTTTTATAGTTTTTGGAACTCAGGTACACATACTTAAAGTAATCTTGTTTCCCATTTAGCATCATCTATCTATGGGAGGACCTTCTCTGTGTTTGAAATATTTAAAAAATTTATCATTTTCCCCCTTTGCCATTCTAAATCTTACTGCTTCCTTCACAAAGCTTACGCTCTAAGGTATTTAATGGAGTTTTCCCAATGTTCCCGACAGCTCTTTAGAAGTGAGAGAACCCTTATGAAAATGTATCCTGCTGATGTGTGTGTGGTTCTGGTGGACGGAATTGTGTTGTGGGACCCTTCCTGACCTCGCTTTCCCCTGCAAGTCCATCCTAGAGATTTTCAGGAATCTGCATGAAAATCTTGTTCCTTTTCTTGTTTATATACCTTGCATTTACATTGCTGGAGATGGAAGTTCAGATTGCTCCCAATGGGGTGGCAATGAAGCTCCTTAGTTCCCTGTGAAGAATTTCCCTAGGTACAGAAATGTAGGGTGGGCTTGCTAGGTTAATGGTTCTTCAGAACAGTTGTTTCATCGGGGAATGAAGGTCTTCTCTCCTCGCTTCCTTGCCAATATTTAGTCATATCTGACCCCAAAGCAATACAGCTATATAGCTAGCTAGGGAAGGGAATATGGATGACTGAGTGGAAGTCATGTTGTGAATGTGGATGGTCCAGGAATAATTAGAAAACAACCCTTGGAATAAGAGAGTACTACAAATGCTGGGTGTAGCTGAAAAGGAGAAAGCCCTCAAGGGAGGGAAGATGCATGCAGAGATCCCCGGAACTCAGAAGATTCAATACTGGGCGGTCCCTATGCACAAGGAGACTACTTTTCTTCTCACCATGGCTACTTGGTGCTCATTTGCAATTTTGTTCCTATTCTTCCCCTTCCGTGCTTGTAGCAGGGAAAACATCTTCACTGAGCTTCCCTGGGACGTGAGGGTACTCTTGAATTTCAGCTTCCAAATATCTGTCTTCTTTAACTCCCTCTTTGACATTTTGCAAAGTTGTGCAATTTGATGAGTTTTGAAATCTCCATTCCCTCAGGGAATCGCATGGTGTACAAGTCTATGATCTCTCAATGTCCCTGACACATGTGCTGCCTTCCCTGTCTCTAGAGTCATAAGCTGTTCCTCTGCTTTCTGTCAATTCAGGGAGGTGGGAATTTTCCAGATTGAAATAAATACAATTATATTGTGTGCATTTAACCATGCATGCTTTTTTGCTAAGCATAATTATATTGAGATTCATTTATTTTATGGTATATTATAATTTATTTCCATTCCACAGCATTTTTATCTTTTCACTTGTTGAAGGACTTGAGTTGTTTTTAGTTTGGGACTGTTATTACTGAAGCTGCTACAAATATTTATATACAAGCTTTTGTGTAGACATGTGCTTTAATTCTTAAGGATAAATGCTTTGAAGTTCAATGGCTCATTCATATAACAGTTGTATATTTAAACATTTTAAGAAGCCACTTCATTTCATTTTCAAAGTAGCTATGTCATTTTCCATACCCTAAGGCACCCTAGAAGAGCCCAGTTGATTCCAGTGTTAACTTGCTGTGGTCAGTGCTTTTAATTTCTTAAAATGCTAATGGGTATGCTATGATGTATTTTATTGTGGTTTTAATTTGCATAATGACTAATGCTCATTAGTAACTAATTATGTTGGTTGCTTGTAATGTCTTTAAAGGCCATTCATATGTCCTCTTTGGTGAAGGGGCTCTTCAAATATTTGCTCATTTTATTTTACTCTTAAAGGTTTTCTTACACTTTTATTTGTTTTATGTGTGTGCTCTTGTTCAAGAAAGTGCCTTGACATACACGTACATGTCATAGGTCAAGTACCCAACATAATTGGTTCATTCTCTCCTCCCACCACATGGGGCCTGGGGATTGAACAGGTCTTTAGGCTTTGAGACCTTTGCCTGCTGAGCCATCTTGCTGGCCTCTTTTGTTTGTTTTAAAAACTATACTGTTTAACACACTGTTTAATATATTAAGTGATAAGACTTCTTTATATATCTGTACACAAGCCCTTTGCCAATGTGTATTGCATTGTGTCCCACTCTATAGTTTCATGCTAACGTTAAAATAGTCTCTTTCAAAGAACGTTTAAATTTTTTTTATTAAATCCAACTTGCCAATTTTTAATTTCATCATCTACACTTTCTCCTAGTGAAAACGCTTCATTTACTCTCCCGCCAATTTCTCCTCTAATTTCTTCTAGACATAGTATGGTCATAGATTTACATCACTCATGATGGTTAGTGTAATTGTTACCTTGATAGAAACACATGTGAAAGCAGAAAAAGACTAGATCTCCGGAGTAAATTGGGAGTGTGGGGATCATGAGAGAGGCCAGAAGGGGAGAGGGAAGGAGGGGAGAAAAATATAGCTCATTAAAAACAATAAAAAAAGAAACACACCTGAGAGGTGAGTCTCTGGGTATGCCTGGGGGTTGTCTTGATGGCATTAAGCGAGGTGGGAAGGCCCACCAGTTTTGAGTGGCATCCCTGGCTGAGATGCCGAGCAGGGAGCTGAGCATCATCATCTACTGCTCTCTGATTATGGTGGCAGGTGCAATGTGACCAGCTGCTTTCAGTCTCTGCTGCCTTCCCTCCGCCACGATGTATTTTTTTCTTGAACCATGAGCTGAAATAAACCCTTCCTTCATAACGTTGCTTTTCTCGGGCTATTTTTTATCACAGCAACTGGGAAAGAAACTGAGACAGAAAATTGGTACCGAGAGGCTGAGTCATTGCTGCGATAAGCTTGACCATGTGGTGCTTAGCAATTTGGAAACTGTTTTTAGGATGAATGTAGAACAATTTGGAACTTTGGGCTAGAAAAATTCTTGAATGCTGTAAGCAGAGATTAATGGGCCATTTTAGTGGGAGCTTGGAAGACAGGCATACAGAGAAATGTGGACAGCAGGCTCTCAGCCCATGAGGTGTCAGAGGGGAACAAGCACTATATCAGGAACCAGGATAGAGACCATTTGTGTGCTATGTTGCCTAAGAATCTTGCATTATTCTGTCAGTGTCCTAACGACTCGAGTGAAGCTGAACTTAAAGATAACGTAGTAATTTATTACGCAGGGGCGATTTCAAGACAGAAGATCATTCAGGAGGGGTCTGGGAAAGCAACTGTAATTATTAAAGAGATCAGCACCACTGAAAAGAAGCTTTCTGTGTTCCACTAGGACAATAGGAAAGATGTCCTGAAGGCAAACTCACAGCCATTGGAGGCTGTGTACCAACCCTGCAGTAGAATTTGGCTGTGTTATCCACACCGTGCTGGTTTAGATGCAGGAGAGGTGAAAGATCAAGGAGTCTCGTTCCACAGTTTTGGAGAATGGCTGAGGCTGAGTGATGTGTGGCAGGGTCAGATCCCCTTTAAGGAAGCCCTGAGAGGCCATTTCTGAAGCTGTTAAAGTTAAAGTGAAGCCTAAGTTACAACAGAGACCTCACAATACTGGGGATTCCAAGACCGTGGGATGTCTGCCAAGAAGAGCTATGTACATGAAGTTGTGCTGTCGCAGGAGAGAGAAGTTGTGCTGTCGCAGGAGAGAGAAGTTGTGTGTGCTACGGGCTACAGAGAGACAAGGCTACTCCAGTCCTTTGAAGTCTAACCAACATTGTCATGAGCTCCAGATGTCAGATACTAAGTGATAGGATTTAGTGTTTGCCCTGCCGGATTTTAGTCTCGCTTTAGTCCAGTCATTTCTTGCTATGCCCCCATTCTTCCTTTCTGGAATAGAAATGTTCATTGTGTTATATGCTGGAAATATGTAACTTGTCTTTATAGGTGCTAGCAGTTAAGAGACTTTGGGCTTTTAAGGGGTCAGAATGGTTAATGACTATGGAGCTTCTTTTGCTAGTCTGGATGCATTCTACATTATAGCCTGTTTCTGAGCCGACGGACACAAGAAGTGGAAGGTTGTGATTTAAAGTGTTTGGTTTGGGGAGTTAAGGTGACAAGGGGTGGAACTGTAAATTGGTGTTAATTGTCAACTGAACTTGCCTCTAGGATCAACTGGGAGATGAGTCTCTAATCAAGTCTGTGGGGATTGTCTTGGTTGCACTAATTGAGGAGGTAGGTGCACCCATAGTGGGCAGCACCATTCCTTGGCTGAGATCCAGACTGTGCAAACGGAGAAGGGGAGCTGACCAGCAGCGTGTATTCATTGCTGTTTACCTTACTACGGACGTGCTGTGCCCAGCTGCTTCAAGTTCCTGGTGCCTTGACTTCTCCACTATAATGAGCGATACCCTGAACTATGAGCTAACCCCACCCCCTTTATTAAGGTGCTTTTGTCAAGGTGTTTTTATCATAGCAACAGGCAAACAAATTAAGACCTTTATGTATATTTTTGATATTTTGGCCTCTGGGATCGTTGGGTCCATAAAGCCTTTCTAGATAGGTCATTAGTGTAGAAAGAAGCGGCGGGGCTGCGTCCCGCCACCCGGCCACCGGCTAGCTTTACACCCAAAATAATTTCACGGAAACTGTATTCTTTTAAAACACTGCCTGGCCCATAGTTTCAGCCTCTTATTGGCTAATTCTCACATCTTGCTTTAACCCATATTTAGTAATCTGTGTAGCACCACGAGGTGGATCGCTTACCAGGAGAGATCTTAACCTGCGTCCATCTCGGAGAGGAGAAACATGGTGACTCACTATGGAGACTGCCTGAATTGTCTCCCCAACTCTGCTTCCTTTTTCCCACAATTCTGTTCTGTCCACTCCGCCTACCTAATTTTCTGTCTCTTAAAGGGCCAAGGCAGTTTTCTTTATTAATTAACCAATGAAAGTAACATAGACAGATAACTCTCCTCCATCACATTAGCATCTATTTTTACCCACACTAAGAACAAGCTTCAAGACCTGGAACCTTTACATCATCATCCATTTGGCCTTACAACTTCACAGACGCTGCTATGGTTTGAAAGTACCCTGAAGGTTTGTGTGCTAGATAATTAACCCCTAAGTAAGGATATTTGGAGGTGGAGTTTGGGGAGGCCACTAGGATTCGATGAAGTCATAATGGTGAGAAGCCTGTATTGATATTAGTGGTCTTTTTAAAAGAACAGGAGAGGCCTGCATGGGAGTCTTTGCTCTGCCGTATCACGTGGTGCTCTCTGCTAAGTTCTTATGGAGCAGGAAGGCCCTTACATCATGCCAGCAACATGTTCTGTGACTTCCCAGCCTCCTCAGCAGTATGCTAATGAAACTTCTGAACTACCCAGCATGTGACACTCTCTTATAGCCATGGAAAATGAACTAATGCAAACATATGGAAGAAAATGAAAAATTATCTCCTGCTTAGAAATTATAATACAGATGCATTTGCTTCCTTTCTTTTGGTATGATAAACACCATGATTAAAAAGCAAGATGGGGAGGAAAGGATTTATTTGGCTTATGGGTCTAGATCACGGTATATTGAGGGAAGTAAAGGCAGGAACTTAGGGCAGGGACCTGGAGGCAGGAACTGAAACTGAGACCACAGAGGAGGGCTGCTTACTGACTTTCTCCTCCTGACTTTTTCATACACCCAAGGACCACCTTCCTTGGGGTAGCACCACCCACAATGGGCTGGGTCCTTCCATATTAATTATTAATCAAGAAATCAGTTCTTAATCATGGAAGCATTTTATCAATTGAGATTCCTTCTTCTCACATGACTCTAGCTTGTATCAAGTGACAAAACAAAAAACCTAACCAACACAGTGGACTGTAGCTGTCCATTTAGAGCCTAGAGGGAAGGCAAAACTGTCCTCTACTAGGCCACTTCTGAGGGAAAAGGGGCAGAAATCCAGGAGTTGATTTAGTTACTGAGAAGGGGGAAACATTCTTGGTGAAGTACCTGGTGAGAAAAGGAGGATCGGGAGGGTGACAGGTATCTATCCTGGATGCTTAAAATGAACCAAGTTCTGGGGAATCAAGCAGAAATTGCAGGATAGGATTTGATAGCTGTTGTGTGGTAAAGGAAAGAGTGTGAGCAGAGACTGGCATTCAGGGGTGGCGTGTCCTACACCTCATAGTCTCAGCGAGGCGCCACCCGGGAGATCCTGGGTGGCATACAAAGCTACACTTCTATTACAGGAGCTTGTTGCTCCAAGAACTGCCGGTCCGGGCATAGATGCCAGTGTAATCACTGAAATAAAGAAGAGGTTAAAAACCAGGCACTTCCTTTAGTGCGTGAGAGACTGTCTATAAGAACGATCAGAAATACAGAAGCAGTTGGGTGTGATGGGACACACCTCGAGTCCTGTTGCTGCGGAGAGTGAAGCAGGAGTGAGGCTAAAAGAGAAGAGAGAGGGGAGATGGGGAAAGAAGGGAGAAGAGAGGAGAGGGGAGGAGAAAGAGGAAAACTAAGAGGAGAGGAAAGGAAGGGAAGGGGAAGGAAGAGAGGGGGACGAGAAAAGCAAAAAAGAAACTCAGAAACGTAATTCTTGGCTCTTGTGAGTAACCACAGGAAATGAAGCCAGGGTGCACAGAGTTACAATGAGAATGACCGGTCCAAGCGAATGCTCCTGACCACTTACAGCTGTTGAGAAGGACGATGTCCCATGGTCATATATTTGGGCAGTCTCCTTCTTTCAGCTCTTGCGAATAATGTTGTTATACATGTGTGTATACAAACAGCATTTGGGTTTCCTGATTTAAATCCTGTTGGGTTTCTATCCAGAAGCAGACGGTTGGGCGATGCAGTAGTTCTAGGTTTAATTATTTGAGGAGCCGTTGAACTATTTTCTCCAACAGCTAAGCCATTTTACCATCTCCTCAGCAAGGCACAGAGGCCCTAGCCACTCCACACCCTCAACAACATGCATTGTTTTCTATTATTTTCCTTTTTATTGATAAAATCCATCCCGATGAATATGATCTTTTTGATATTTGCCTATTTTCTTTGGGGAAAATGTTCATTCAAGTCCTCTGCCCATAATTTAACATATTTTTGCTGTTATCATTGAATTGTCAGAATTCTTCATATATCCTCATCAGATGTATGACTTGAAAATATTTTCCCCCAGTGTATACAGTTTGCCTTTTCTCTGTATTGTGTTCTTTGATGCTCGCAAGTTTTCCATTTTGATGTAGTACCATTTACCCATTTAAAAAAGATATGGCAACCTATGCTTTGGTATAGGCTCCTATCAAATGCTAAATTATATGGCTCACATTATATTACCTCATTTCTGGACTAGACACTTAATTAGATTCAGGTGAAATTTTTCGGTCAAGAACACATCATGGACCCTGTTGTGTGCTTCCAAAGGTATCAAGCACAGTATCAGACTTCCTGAAGCTCTTGGGGCTGTGCCGGGTTGCCTAGTTAAACAGGTGGGTTGCTAAATATCTAAGCTACAAAGTATGTCTTCTCTTTGTGATTTATAAATGATCTGAGAGATTATACTTTGCCATAAGTACACCTTTCATTTTTATTACTACTATTAGTATTGCTTTGGGTTTTTTTTTTGAGACAAGTCTCACTATATATACAGGCTGGCCTTGAATCTCTCTCTCTCTCTCTCTCTCTCTCTCTCTCTCTCTCTCTCTCTCTCTCTCTCTCTCTGTGTGTGTGTGTGTGTGTGTGTGTGTGTGTGTGTGTGTGTGTCCAGCTACAGGGATGAGAAAAAGGAATGGAAAAAAGGCAGTGAAGGGACAGGCACATCAGAAGGTGGCCCAATGATACAGGCGAATGAAAATGTCAAATGAAACCCTTTATTTCATAAGCTAACTCAGAGCTAATAATAATTTAAAATGAAAAATGAAGAGCAAAACTGTGAAAGCAGAAAAGAAAAATTAAAATAAAAGAAAGACACAATGAGCATTTCTCCAAAGAATCTATCTATTCTGAATATAGAATTTCAGGCAAGGAACTCAAATACTCTTGGTATACACATGCTCACAGCAACAATAGCTGAATGACGGGGAAAGCTTAGCTAATATCAATGGGTGACTGGAGCAGCAAAACATGGTTTCTGCATAGAATCATTTAGTCATGAATAGGAGGGAAGTTCTGACACATACTACCAATTCAGATAAACCATGGAGATAGCACGCTAAGGGAAATAAGCTCATCACAAGGAAGGGGACAAGCAGTGGGACTCTACTTCTGTGAGGACCTGGTGCTGGTAAATTTATAGAGATGGTTGCCAGGGCCTGCAGGGAAGTAAAATACAGAATTATTTTTTAAAGTTGCCATTGAAGAAGATGGAAAGTTATAGAGATGAACCTTAGCAATGGGAATGGACCTAAGCCATTGAACTTTATGCTTTAAAAAGGCTAAAATAGTCAGTTTTGTGTTGTTTATATTTTATCATAATAAAAACAGCTATAAATGACACTCTGAGAAAAATTAGGGAAACTTGAGGTTCTATGATTATTACATTTTTAGGAATAATAATAACATAATAATAATAATAATAATAATAATAATAACAATCAGCTTATATAAGAAGAGGACAATGGGACAATGTTCTTATTCTCTCCCCCCCTTTTGGTTTTTTTTTTTTTTTTTTTTTTTTGTTTTTAGTTCCAGGACAGGCTCCAAAGCTACAGAGAAACCCTGTCTCGAAAAACCAATGTTCTTATTCTTAGAAATTCCGAATAATTGATGATAAAGTTCATGATATGCATGACTTACTTTGAAATGATTCACAGTAATTAAAAATGAGGAAGAGGACTTACAGGTGTTCTTCATTCCTAGAATTTTTCTCTCTGTGCTTAAAGTGGTCTGTGTCAGGTGAGAAATGGTCATCAAGCCTCAGGAAATGCCCAAGGCCTGCCCCATGCAGAGTACACAACCTTTTCCCTTCCTCATGACATTCCTGGGGACAATATATAACCAGGAATCGATAGCCAAGGCCCGCAGTGCTCAATGAGCTTGTGTTTGAAAGGCTGAGCCTTTGTTAAGCATCTTGGGAGCACATGGCCTCGCCCAGAGGATCTCCTGTCCCTCTGCTTTCTCTAAAGCATGAGCCTGGACTGGGGACTTTCCCAATGGGATGAGACCCGACAGAAAAAAAAAAAACTGCTTACTACAGCAAGCGTGGGAGACGGTAATTGAATATCAAATCTTTTTTTCCTTTCCTTTTATTGAAAATAATTTTCTCATACAGTATATCCCTTCCTCTACTCCTCCGAGTTCCTCCTCTACCTTCCCTTCCCTCCAGATCCACTCCCTTTCCATCTCTCATTAAAAAAGATCAGACTTCTAAGTGATAACCGCCTAGTATGATGAAATAAAATACAATTAGATAAAGAAAAAACATCATATCGAGGTTGGACAAGGCAGCCCAACAGAAGGAAAGGAGTCCGAAGAGTAGACACAAGAATCAGACACCCACTGATTCTTGCACTCAGGAGTGCCATAAAAATACTAGTCTAATAGCTATGATGTATACAGAGGACCTGGTGCAGGCTTGTGCAGGTCTTGTGCTTGCTGCTTCAGCCTCTGTGAGTTCATATGCACCTTGTCTAGGGGAGCCAGAGGGCCTTCTTAGTCCGGTGTCCGTCATGTCCTCTGGCTCTTACACTCTTTCTGCCTCATCTTCTGCAGGGTTCCCTGAATTCTGAGGAGTGGAATGTAATGAAGACACCTCTTTTAGACTCCCTCTCCACACAATGTCTGGCTTTGGGTCTCTGCATCTGTTCCCATCTGCTGCCAGAGGAAGCTTCTCTGGGGATGACTGGGAAAGGCACTCGTCTATGTGTATAGAAGAATATCATTAGGAGTCATTTGCTTTGAACCACTCCTGTTCTTAGGTCAGTATTGTTTGATTCCCCTCATCCCCACCCCAATGTTTCTGGGCTTTCTAGTCTCTGGTCTTGGTTACCCAAGAAGTGTCAGTTATGGGTTCTGTCTCATGAGTGGGTCTTAAATCAAATAAGACATTGGTTGACTGCTCCCACAAATCCTGTGTCACTATTGTTCTGGCATATCTTGCAGGTAAGACAAATTGTCAAAGGTTCTGTGGCTGGGTTGATGTTTACATCCATCTTTGGGTAGCTTTCAGGGTGCCTTCCCACATCAAAGACACCAGAAAGTGGGAATGAAGATTCTATGTAAGCACCAGATAAATGTCTCCATATTCAATGAGTTGTGTGGGTATTGTCCCTCAGCAATGGGGTCACACTGTCAGCTTGCAGAGAGCAAACCATTGTCTTAGCAACAACCTGGATTGTTTGGTGTATTCATATGACCTATAAGTCAATTGAATGCAATCCAGTCCTACTGCTGGAAGCCTCGTTTGGTAATGAGAGATAGCCAGTAGAAACTCTGTATCCCTATGATTAGGAGACCTCATTGGCATCACCTTCGTATATGTTAGGAAATTTTCACTGTACTTGCTTTCCATTTCATCCCTCAAACTCCAGCTGTCTCAGTTCCAGCCCCTCAGTTCCAGCTGTCTCTCCTGGCATTCTCTCCTTCGATCCCAGCTCTGTCCCTACCTGATCTTCCCATTCCCATCCACACCCATCCCCAGTCCACCCCTAAAATCTATTCTATTTTTCCTTCCCAGGGAGACACAAGTGTCTACCCTAGACCCTTTCTCTATACCTCACCTCTATGGGTCTACATATTGTAGCTTGGCTATTATTTACTTTAATGGCTACTATTCACATATAAACAAGTACATACCATATTTATTTTTCTGGGCCTGGGTTTCCTTACTCAGAATGATTTTTTTCTAGTTCTGTTCATTTGTCTACAAATTTCATGATGCCATTTCTTTTAAACAGCTGACTAATATTCTATTGTGTAAATGTACTACATTTTCTTTATCCATTCTTCTGTTGAGGGACATCTAGGTTGTTTCAAATTTCTGACAATTATGAATAAGCCAGTAATAAACATGGTTGAGCAAGTTCTTGTGGTAGGATGGAGTGTCCTTTGAGTATATACCACAAGAGTGGTATGTTGACAGAGGTTTCTGTCCCATCCGGTCCTGCAGTCTTTCAGTCCCAAAGAAACACACAGAGGTCTACATTAATTATAAACTGATTGGCCCATTAGCTAAGGCTTCTTATTAACTCTTATAACTTATATTAGCCTATAATTCTTTTCTGTGTTAGCCACATTACTTGGTACCTTTTCGGTAAGGCAGTCACATCTTGCTTGCTCTGTGTCTGGCTTCCTCTTTCTCTGGGTGACAACTGCAGACTGACTTTGCCTCTTCCCAGAGTTCTCCAGTTCTCATTGCTCCGCCTATCAGCATTTTATTAAAAATAATACAAGTGACATGATAAAAGACCATTGTCCCACAGCAGTGGCATAGCTAGATCTTGAGGGTGATCGATTTCCAGTCTTATGAGGAAATGCCACAATGATTCCCATGGTGACTGTACAGGTTCTCACTCTCACCAGTAATGGATGAGTGTCCCCTCATTACACATCCTCAACAGCAGGAGCTGTCACTTTTGATTTTGATCTTAGCCATTCTGACAGGTCGAAGATTGAATCTCAAAGTAGTTTTGATTTGTATTTCCCTAATGGTTAATGATGTTGAACATCTCTTTAAGTGTTTCTCAGTCATTTGAGTTTCCTCTATTGAGAATTCTCCATTTATACCTGCTCCCCATTTTTAAAATTGGATTATTTGGGCTTTTGATATCTAGTTTCTTGAGTTCTTTGTGTATTTTGGAGATTAGTCCTTTATTGGATGTGGAATTGGTATATTGAATAGCTATATTGGAGAAAGTGGACAACCTTGTCTTGTCCCTGATTTTAGTGGAATTGCTTTGAGTTTCTCTCCATTTAATTTGATTTGATGTTGTCTATAGGCTTGCTGTAGATTGACTTTATCATGTTTGTATATGTCTCTTGTACCCCTAATCTCTCCAGGACATTTTTGTTCTATCATGCAGATGTGTTGGATCTTGTCAAAGGCTTTTTCTTCATCTAAATGAGAAGATCATGTGTTTTTTGTCTTTCAGTTTATTTATGTGGTAGATTATATTTGTTGATTTTCATATATTGAAACATCCCTGCATCTCTGGGATGAAATCTACTTGGTCATGGTAGATGATCTTTTTGATGTATTAAATTTGTTTGCTTGTTTTTAGTTTTTTGAGACAGGGGTTCTCTGTGTAACAGTCCTGACTGTCATGAAACTCACTTTGTAGACCAGGCAGGCAGTTTGCAAGTATTTTTACATCTCTGTCCATAAGGGAACTTGGTCTGTAATTCTTTTTCTTTGTTGGGCCTTTGTGAGTTTTGAGTATCATGGTAAATATGGCCGCATAGAATGAATTGGGCAATGTTCCTTCTGTTTCTATTTTGTGGAATAATTTGAAGAGTGTTGGAATTAATTCTTTGAAAGTCTGGTAGAATTCTGCTCTAAAACCTTTTGGTCCTGGGCTTTTCTTCGTTGGAAGACTTTTAATGATAACTTCCATTTTACTGGGGGATATGGGTCTATTTATTTATTTGATCTTGGTTTAACTTTGATAAGTAATGCCTATCAAGAAAATTACCTATTTCTTTTAGATTTTTCCAATTTTGTAGAGTACAGGTTTTTTAAAGTATGTTCTTATGATTCTCTGGATTTCCTTGGTGTCTGTTGTTATGTGCCCTTTTCATTTTTGATTTTTGTTAATTTGGATATTCTCTCCATATTTTAGATAGTTTGGATAAGAGTTTGTCTATCTTGTTGATTTTCTCAAAGAATCAGCTCTTTTTCTTTTAATTATTTGGATTGTTCTCTTGGTTTCTAATTTACTGATTTCTTCCTCAGCTTGACTATTTCCTGCACATCTACTTCTCTTGGGTGTGCTTATTTCTTTTTGCTCTAGGGCTTTCAGGTGTGCTGTTGCTAGTACCCGATCTCTCCAGTTTCTTTCTGTAGGCACTTAGTGCTATGGGCTCTCCTCTGAGCACCACTTTCACTGTGTTCCATAAGTATGGATGTGCTTCAGTAGGAAGTTGTTCACTACCCATGAGTTTGTAAGCTTTCTGTTGTTCTTGTTGTTGCCGATTTCCAACTTTAATCCATGGTAGTCTTATAGGATGCAGGGAGTTATTTCAATTTTCTTGTATCTACTGACACTTGCTTTGGGTATGAGTATATGGGCAATTTTGGAAAAGTTCCATGAGGCACAGAGAAAAACGTATATCCTTTTGTGTTTGGGTGAAAGGTTCTGCAGATATGTTAGGTCTATTTGCTTTATAACACCAGTTAGCTCCAGTATTTCTCTGTTTAGCTTTTGTCTGGATGACCTGTCCATTGGTGAGAGTTGGGTATTGGAGTCTTCCATTACTAGTGTGTGAGGGTCAATAAGTGATTAAGCTGTACTTGTATTTCTTTTCCACACTTGAGTGCTCTCGTGTTTGGGGCATAGATGTTAAGAATTGAAATGCCATCTTGATGGATTTTTCCTTTGATGAGTATGTAGTGGCCTCCCCTATCTCTTTGGATTAGTTTTTGTTTGAATTCTGTTTTGTTAGACATTAAAATGGGTCCATTTGATTGGAATGTTTTTTTTTCAACCCTTTACCCTAAGGTAATGTCTGTCCTTGATGCTCAGGTCTTGGATGCAGCGGCAGGATGGGTCCTGTTTTGGCATCCATTACGTTAGTCTGTATTTTTTTAATTGGGGAATTGAGACCATCAATTGAGAGATAACAATAACCAATGATTGTTGATTCTTGTTATTTTGTTGTTGGTGGTTGTGGTGGTGGCACGTGTATGTGAGTGTGTGTGTATGTGCTTGTGTGTGCGTTATTTTCTAATATTATTTACTCCCTGTGTTTTCTTGGTTATACTTAACCTCCTTAGGTTGGAGTTTGCCTTATAGCACCTTCTTATAGGACTGGATTTGTAGTGAGATATTGTTGTTGGTGGTGGT
Source organism: Arvicola amphibius (assembly GCF_903992535.2). Classification (NCBI taxonomy): domain Eukaryota; kingdom Metazoa; phylum Chordata; class Mammalia; order Rodentia; family Cricetidae; genus Arvicola; species Arvicola amphibius. The sequence continues at coordinate 59,325,586 of NC_052056.1, forward strand.
GGTAGTGGCACATGTTATTTGCTGATATTATTTATTCCCTGTGTTTTCATGGATATAGTTAACCTCCTTAGGTTGGAGTTTGTCTTCTAGCATCTTCTGTAGGACTGGATTTGAAGTGAGATATTGTTTAAATTTGACTTTATCATGAAGTATCTTATTTACTTCATCTATGGTGGTTGATTCTGGGAGGGTAGCCTGGGCTGGCATCTGTGGTCTCTTAGAAGTCTGCAGCACATCGATCCAGGTTCTTCTGGATTCTAGAATCTCCATTGAGAAGTCAAGTATAATTCTAATATGCCTGCCTTTATATGCTATTTTGTCTTTTCCCCTGGCAACCTTTAATATTCTGTGTTCTATATGTTTAGTATTTTGATTATTATGTGCCAAGGGGAACTTTTATTCTAATCCAATCTATTTGATGTTCTGTAAGCTTCTTGTATCTTTATAGGCATCTTATTCTATAGGTTAGATAAATTTTCTTCTGTGAGTTTTTTGAAAATATTTTCTAGGCATTTGAGCTGGGATTTTTCTCCTTTATCTCTTACAATTGTTATTAGGTTTGGTTTTTCTCATAGTGTCCCAGATTTCCTGGATGTTTCTGTCATGTTTTTTTTGATAGATATAACATTTTCTTTGGTCAATGTATCCATTTATTCTATCATATCTTTAACCATGATCTTCTCTCTTTTATTTCTTGTATTCTGTTGGTGAAACTTGCCTCTGTGCTTCCTGTTTAAATTCCTAAACTTTTCATTTCCAGAATTCCCTCAATCTGTGTTTTCTTTGTTGATTGTGTTTGCATTTTTCAGGTCTTGAACAGTTTTATTTGTTTCTTTCTACTGTTTGTTTGTGGTCTGTAGTAAGGAGCTGCGGGCTGCATTCCTGCCCGGCTCCCAGCCGCCTGGCTAGCTTATGACCCGAAATAACAACACACAAACTGTATTCATTTAAATACTTCCTGGCCCATTAGTTTCAGCCTCTTATTATCTAATTCTCTCATCTTGATTAACCCATTTCTAATAATCTGGGTAGCACCATGAAGTCGTGTCTTACCGGGAAAGATTCAGCATGTCTGACCTGGCAGCTGGCTTCATGGTGACTGTCCCAGAGAGGAGAGGCAGGGCAATTGTCTGAGCCATCTACCTCACTTCCTCCTTCCTGTTTTGTCTACTCCACCCACCTAAGGGCTGGCCTATTAAATGGGCCAAGGTAGTTTCTTTATTAACGAATGAAATCAACACAAACAGAAGACTCTCCCACATCAGTGGTCTTTTGGGATTTCCTTAAAGGGGGTCAGATAAGAAGACTAGTATGGGGGAGGAAGCCTAGGAGGGAAAGATCTGTGGGATCCACAGGAGATGTGGGAGGTGTGGCGGTGGGGGAGGAAGACTGCAGCAGAGGGTCTGTTGCAGTGTTAGGGATGAGACAGGGGGATGGGAAATGGAGGTGAGGAGGGAGTGGTCAGTATCTTCATTGGCTTACCTCTTTCCTTCTCCTGCTCAACTGGTGTGCACTCAGTGAATTGAATATCCTTTTTTTTTTAAACTAACACAGAGAGCAGGAGGAGAAAGGAGATCTACAAAGAAAGGCACTCTGCCCTTCACTAAGCAATGCTCATTAGACCCAAGAAATCTCTCTGTCAAGGGGATGTTACTTCTTTTTGAAGTACAGGGTAAGAGGTATGGGATGAAGGGAAGATGGCTTGATTTCTTCCTTTCCCAGAAGCAATATGAACAGGTGGAGGTCGGATTGTCAGCATATGAAGGCCACTCTCTCACTGAGTCCCTAGGGCTGCTGTGAAAGATGTGGGGGGCCAGGAGAGGCAAGTGCCAGGCTGGGTGGTTCTGCTGACACCTCCCTCGAAGCTGTATTCAGCAGCGTTTGGAGTAGCTACTTGGAGTTCAGATGCTTAGGAGGCTTGAGAGACAATTATAAATACCAAAGATAGTTTTCATTAAGGACCAAAGACTATCATCTGATACGAATTTGGTAGGAAGAATCATGTCCTGGTGCATCTCCCACTAATGCTGCTTTTCTTCTTGAATTTGTTTTCCATAACCTGACAAAAGAGGGGCTCTAGGCACACCGTAAAGGCAAGGTAGCTGAGGTCTCTTTGGCATCAATCATGTGGCATTATTACTCCCAATTTAGCCCCCCCCCCTTGTAAATATTTTCTAATATCGAAAAACTCAGAGAAGGGGCAAGCTTAGCAGTGTGTTTTTGAGGAGAAGGAGTTAAAAAGGGACACTTCCTTGAAACAAAGCAAATACCCTCTGGTTTCTTACTGAGCTGGATGCTGGCTAACAGTCTCACGCAGGACCACAGCACACAGAGTCACTGCTACTGTGCTGGAGGCTTCCCTCTCAATTTGCTTGTGTTCATCAGTTTTCATTGCTGTGATGAAACAGGCAAGGGTGGGGAGCCTTGAAAGAGGAGGAATTAATTTGGGCTCCTGTTCAGAGTTCTCAACTCAGGATCTGCTAGCTCCAATGCTTTGGGCTTACATTGAGAAGAGGAGCATTCTGCTGGAGAGGGCATGATGGAGCAAAGCTGTTTACCTCAGCACTGCTGGGAAGGTAAAGAGGAGGGAAAGCGGAGAGGAGGAAGTGTGTTTCTATCCTCCTCTGTTTTTTGTTTCAGAAGGGCCCCCGCTTATCGGAAATTTCTGTCTACATGAGGTACTACCTCATACACCAGTCATCTCTGGAAGTGTCCCCACAGACACACCCAGACACTTAATCTTCTTCTTCTTTTTTTTTTTGGTTTTTCGAGACAGGGTTTCCCTGTAGTTTCTAGAGCCTGTCCTGGAGCTAGCTCTTGTAGACCAGGCTGGCCTCGAACTCAGAGATCCGCCTGCCTCTGCCTCCCGAGTGCTGGGATTAAAGGCGTGCGCCACCACCGCCCGGCCGACACTTAATCTTCTAAGTGTCCCAATCTAATCAAGTTCTGAATCAAGAGCAGCCATCACAACAGAGATGGTGATGCACATATATGATGCTAGCACTTGGGAGGCTGAGACAGGAGAATCAGGAGTGTGAGGCAAGCACAGGCTATATAGTAAGACCCTATCTAAAAAAGAAAAGAGGGGGTGGAGATTAGCCATCACTTTTATTGACTACCTGAAACTATCAAACCATCCTTGGCTTACAGTAAAAATTACTGTTGTGGAAATTAGCTTAATATGTGTTACATTCTTTTATGCTGTGAAATATTTGTTTAATGTTGTAAAGATGTGTTGCATTTTATTTATGTTGAATTTGTTTAACTCTGTGACACTGTGCTACTTTGCCTGCCTAAAACACCTGATTGGTCTAATAAAAAGCTGAACAACCAATAGCTAGGCAGGAGAAAGGAATGGCATGGCTGCCAGGTAGGAAGAATAAATAGAAGGAGAAAATAGGGGGAAAAGCAAGAGAGGAAAAGGAGAGGAGGATTCTGGGAGCTAGCAACCCAGCTACCCATCCACCCAGTCTGACATGGAATAAGAAAGAAATAAAATATATACAGAAATAGAGAAAGGTAAAAGCCCAGAGGTAAAAGGTAGACAGGATTATTTATGTTAAGAAAAGCTGGCTACAAATAAGCCAACCTAAGGCTGGGCATTCATAAGTAAGAATAAGTCTCTGTGTATTTATTTGGGAACTGGGTGGCAGGTCCCCAAAAGAACAAAGAGTTAAAAAAAAACAGCACCATCCTTCCTGTGTTGTCTTACTGTACGTTTTCACAAACGTTCAGAAAGGCAATGATTTCAGCTGAAGCAGTAGTTTATTTGGGGGATACTGACTTACTTTATCTGGTCAGGAATAGTAATTTGTACTATTATTAGGATGTTCACCATCATGGGGCATAAGTTGGCATGGCAGTTATAAGTAGATACCTTGAGTACAGTCTCAGTGCTCTGCCGTAGATCCTCCTGGACCGCCTCTAGAAGAGTGTGACTTCTCTAGCACCTTCTCGAACAGAGGCTGTGAATTACCCTTCAAGATGAGACATATCACTGATGCAGAGCTTGAAAGCATGCGTGCTAACCACTGCAGGAGAGACAGAAGGAAAAAACAGTCGTGTGTGTGGGTGTCCTTGGCTCAGTTATCCGTGCTCATTCACATACAGCATGATCTGAACCCCAAAACCACCTGGGACAGTCAGGGAGGACAGTCACAGGTCACCGAGAGGGAGGACAGTCAGAGGTCACCGAGAGGGAGGACAGTCAGAGGTCACCGAGAGGGAGGACAGTCACAGGTCACCGAGAGGGAGGACAGTCAGAGGTCACCGAGAGGGAGGACAGTCAGAGGTCACCGAGAGGGAGGACAGTCACAGGTCACCGAGAGGGAGGACAGTCAGAGGTCACCAAGAGGGAGGACAGTCAGAGGTCACCGAGAGGGAGGACAGTCAGAGGTCACTGAGAGGGAGGACAGTCAGAGGTCACCAAGAGGGAGGACAGTCAGAGGTCACCGAGAGGGAGGACAGTCAGAGGTCACTGAGAGGGAGGACAGTCAGAGGTCACCGAGAGGGAGGACAGTTACAGGTCACCGAGAGGGAGGACAGTCAGAGGTCACCGAGAGGGAGGACAGTCACAGGTCACCGAGAGGGAGGACAGTCAGAGGTCACCGAGAGGGAGGACAGTCAGAGGTCACCGAGAGGGAGGACAGTCAGAGGTCACTGAGAGGGAGGACAGTCAGAGGTCACCGAGAGGGAGGACAGTTACAGGTCACCGAGAGGGAGGACAGTCAGAGGTCACCGAGAGGGAGGACAGTCACAGGTCACCGAGAGGGAGGACAGTCAGAGGTCACCGAGAGGGAGGACAGTCAGAGGACACTATGTTTCATTGTATCTTGAATTTTCCCTTTGGAAACACAGCGCAAGTGAGAGACACCAAGACACACCCATATCCCTCAGGTCTTACTGCTTCAGGGTTTTCCAGTAGCTTTCAATGACTGTATCTGCATCTTGATGCTTGAAGTTTATATTTGCAACCATGGGATTTATTATGTCCAAGACAACTGATCCCCCAAGAAGTATCCTTTGACAATGAACGATGGAGATGTCTCCCCGAAGCAGGTATGATAATTCTGCGGTGCATGCTTTACACCACTCCCCAGAGCTGCCTGTAGAATTAAGCTACAGTTATCTACTCTAAACTTGGCTTAATAATTCACTTTTTATTGGCTGTCTGTTCCTCCCTGACTCACTTCCTTTCTCTTGCTGGCATTTCTTTGGATTATTTTCCACACTGACCATTTCCTTTCAGGTCTTAGTTTCCAGGTCAGCTTCTAGAGGTCCCCAAACTAGGAGAAGTCTCCAGCATTAAGTCAGTATCATTAAACAGACGGCCGGGGAAACGTGAAGTGAGAGGCACACCTCCTCCCCTTCCTGCCTCTTCTCACTCAAGGTTGTAGGGACTGTGCCCAGAGATTTGTGGTTGTTCCCTGCTCATTGTAGAGCCCAGGATTGTGTAAATTTGTGAATGTGTATTGGGGAGTCTCCTCACTGTGGTATGAACTGTTGAATTAAGGACTGTTGATAGTCATAGAGCGAGCCAGATGCTATGCTAGTTAGGCATGCAAGGGAGTAATCTTTTACTTGCAGTGACATCCCCCAAACTGTGTTCAGGCAATGCTGATAGAAACTCTGTGGTCAAAGGTTTGGGACTCTCTAGATTAAACAGAATCTGTTTTATAGTAGGACTCCTCAGGACCTTTGTAGGACAAAGTACATTGTGATTCTCTAAGAGGGGGTCACATCTATGGTGTTTTCTAAGCCTCTATGACTATAGACCTTATGGGAAGACATCCATTAATTAATATCCCACTTGAATAAGTTTGGGAATTGATAACAAAGAGACATATTCTGCCTTCTAAATGCACATATTTCAATTATGAATGTTTAAAAGTAAATTCTGAACTTCATCCTAGAGTTTGAAATATCTTTTCTCCTCAATTCTTTGTGTGATGCCAGACTTTGGTAGAATTCTTATTCCTCATGATCTACTAGGTGCTGCTTTCATAAGAGCCAGTACTATTGGGCTTTACAGTCTCCAAGTGGCTTTCCCACAACTGTGGAGAGAGGTCTCATCGATCATTAACAGTGTGTGTTCCTGATCTGAAAAACTGAAATCTCAAGTGTCCCAAATCCCACCAGTTGATACTCAGCAAGTTGTGTGATTTTGGAACATTCTGGATTTAGTGAGTTTTTGGGGGGTGGAGGGTTAGGGTGTGGGGGGAATGTGCCAATAAAAATCTAAATGCATACTCCAAGATTTTGAAAATCTCTCAGATCTGCAACATATCTAGTCTTAGGTACTTTGGACAAAGGCTCTTCAGCCTTCATTTGATCATAGGATCCTTAGGAGTCCATCGCTGCAGGCTTATGGGTGTGAAGCAAGTCAAACACCCCAGTGCTCTTATTTTATCTACGGAGGTTGAACTTTGAGGAAATACTCATTAACAGAATTCTCTATGGCTTGGCAGGTTGAAGAAGTCATTGGACCAGGCCAGAAAAGAGAAGAATGAAAACACCTGAGCCCTCAGAGTGTAACCCACAGGGCCTTCCAGAAGCTCTGTGAGTCGGAGCTGCTGTTCTACAGAAGGTAGGAATCCTGGCCAAGACTAGGCTGTCTGAAGAAACTCTGCAAATGTTCCTCCCCCTACTTAGTGAACTCCGCGACTCTGAGCAAATTAACATAAACAATCAACCTCATTCCTGCATTTGTAAGACAGAGACAAGAATAACACCTCTCAGGGCTAGAGAGATGACTCCGCCCTTAAGAGCACTTGATGCTTTGCACAGAACCTGAACCAGTTCCTAGTACCCATGTGGTATCTCACAACCACCTGTAGCTCCAGTTCTGGGGGTTCAAAACCCTCTTCCGGCTTCCTTGGGCACCAGGCACGTACATGCTGCACGTACATACATGCAGGCAAACCATTCATACACGTAAAATAAAACCAGACACCTCTGAAATGATGTTCTTTCTGGGTTGTGCTGAGGATGAAGCTAAGTCATGAACGTAAGGCTGTGCACAGAAGGCACCCGTGGATAGTAGGAATGACAGTGGCACGTGGCTGTAGCTAGCAGAATGTTATCTGTAACTTTTATTTGGGGACATTGGAGAACAATTTAACAAAATGTAGACAGGGGTTTACTGGCATCTTACTAGACCGGTGGTCTTTTCTGATGACTTTTGGTAATGTGTTTGTTTTGTTCCTTCATTTGGTTTTGTGTAAAACTGGGCTGAATTATTTGTTTGTTTTCTCCCCCAACAAACTAGAAACAAACAAACGAACAAATGGGAAAAGGACAAATTGAGAACGAATGGAAAAACAACCCCCAAACTCGAGCACTTTCCGTTTAGCTGTCTTGGGAAATTTTGTTGAGAAGCCTACGTTGTGGTTTTAAATGGCACGGGGTGCCCGTCTTCTGTCCCTACCCTGAAGGCCCTGACTGTGATTTATATTTCCCTATTTTAAGCTTGTGCAGATTTATGAGACTTTAAACACCATAGTTGAAGTTATTGGAGGTTTAAAGGGCTTAAGCGGGTCCGGCGGCACTTGGAAGCACGCAGGTTGTTTTAGGGATTTGTCAGGGTTCCCGTGCTTCTCACTTCTCAAGAATTCTCCTACTCGGTGTCTGAATCTATTTGTTTCTGACTGAAGAGTGAATTTTCAGGACTTCTCAAAAGTGGAAGAAATACACATCTCTCGACCCGGTGTGTTTTGTTTGGATTTCCGGCTGCCTCTGGCCAGCATCTCTCCTTCTTTCACACCCAGCTGGCTGTCTTCTGGAGGTTTCCCTTTTCCTGGTCCTAGCCTCACTCATATCTGAATTTTAATTTTCCTTTCTGTTCATTTATTCAAACATTGAGCCTCTGACCCATGAACTAAGGGGGAATCAGAGGGGAGCCTGGTGCTTCCTTCCTGCTCTGGGCTCCTGCTGACCCAGAGGGCTGCAGGGGTGGGACTGCTTCAATAAAAGGCGACACATCTCCCTGTTCACACCAGAGGGAGCAGTGACTCTGTGGCTATCTAGAGTCCAGAGTTTCCAAATAGGCTGTCCATCGAAGGCAAAGAACACACAACTACTAGGCTTTTGGGTTTAGGAGAAACTGCATTGAGTGATCTTGAAAATATTTAGGTTTGGGGTACAAGGTAAACTCATTCTTTGTCATATTCTAACAATCTTAGGAAGAACCAACATTCTTCTTCTTGCCAATAATTATGTTCATAAGCCTCCTCATCTTGTTTCTCAGGTTTTTTTCCCAAGGCTTGGTTCTACCCACCTCGTCAAATCTGCATGGGTGTAAGGAACATGAACTCATTTTAATATCAGTCTGAACCAGACATCAGGAGAAGGAAACCAAAGAAGCAAGTCCAAAGTCAAATAAAAATAACTCCAGTGAGTACATATATACTCTGTGATCCCACTTAGATGAAACTCTAGAAAAGAAAAATCTAATCTAGTGACAGAAATTGGATTGGTGATTGTCTCAGGTCAAAGTAGAGCAGATTGCTTGAGACTTGGCATAAGAGAACTCTCTGAGAAGCTGGAAGATGCTCTGACTCTAGTGTGCTGACGGTTAGGCTTATAAAACTGTGGAAACTCTTTAAAATGCAGTTAAGGTGGGGCAAACTAAGCTTTGGTTTTAAAAAAATATATCTGCTGTGTGTCCACATTTATCATAATCTACATTAGCAAAGATTATAGAGAGTTGAGTGTAAATCAGGATCTCCAGAGACTATGAGAGCTAGTTGAACCAACCTATATTTGCATATATATGTATCTATATACACAAACACACATATACATACACACACACATATATGTTCTTCTTGCCAATAATTATGTTCATAAACCTTCACATCTTCTCTCATATATATGTGTGTGTATATATATATATCATATATATCATATATCACATATATCATATATATGTATACACACATATATGTATGCATATATGTATGTATGTACATGGCACAGATAATCCAGAACAACAGATAGAGCACCCAAGTAGATGCTAGTGATCAAGGACTTTGGAATGTTTACTAAGCAAAACTTGATTGACAGAGGCAGGGGGAGAGTAGGCAGCCAAAAAAATGCAGTAGCATGAGCCAGATCAAACATAGGGGGGAGAGAGCAAAAGAATGACTAACCACACATATGATAACAATTTGTTGACTTTGCAGTGTGAACTGTGTATGCCATAAAAGCGCAGAGGAATTGGTGAGGTGGAGCAGATGTCCCGGAGAAACCAGACCAGACACCGAGTGATCCTGGCATCTAGATAATAGGACGTCTTTGCCATCTCCATCTTTCCCATATCCTTAATTAAAAATTTGCTATCACTTAAGTCAGGCACCGTGCCCTATGTATTCTGACGTCCAAGTACCCATTTCAAAATTGGCCAGGCTCACCCAGAGGGTGATGTAACTACATCAAGACATGGAATTAAGATTCAGTATATTGGATTTTTGTCCCTGCCACGTGACCTTGTGGGAAATCACTTGTTCTACTTATTTATTTCCTTATCTAGTCAATAAAATCAGCACCACCACAAAGCAAGTAGTTTTCGAGATAGCCGGGACAGAGAGCTCCAGGCCTCCCTTTTCTCATTTGGAAATGCTCATTCTGGAATCTCTGCCCGATTCCAGAAACGGTGCCAGCGGCTGGCATGAGTAATGATGTGGTCACGCTCAGAGAACCTCAAGGCTGTGCCTCAGTGATAACTCTGCTTAGGCTGTATGGCATATATAAGATTCCTTAACTTTTTTTGGTCTGTTTCTTTCCAAAGGGTGGCTCCAGGCCACTTAAGGCATCTCTGCTCTAAAAATTCCATGGAAATGAAATTAAGTGTTTTAGTTTTGTTTGTCAAAAAACTGCTCTTAAAAACCCCTTCTAAGGCAGTTTTTGAAATTAATTCCTTATTGCTTCAAATCTCAAACTCACATACAATTATAAGTCAAATTAACATTTGATCTTATGCAGGGCAATAGGCCAAGTTTCTTTCTCTTTGTGTGTATGTCGTATTTATGTATGTATATATTCATGTAGGTGCATATGTGTGTGAGTGTGTGTGTGTGCAGGCTGAAGGTTGATGTTGGCTCTCTTCCTGGCTTTCTACCTTATACTTTGAGACATGATCTCTCACTGAGCCCAGAGCTCACTGGCTGGCTAAGCTATTTGGCTAGTGAGCTGTGGATCTGCTTGCCTCTGCCTGTCACCGACTCTGGGATTCCAGATACATCAGACCCAGCTTTTATGTGGGTGTTGGGAATCCATGCTTATGTGGCAGGCATTTTTATCCACTGAGCCATCTCCCGAGCTCCAGACCAAGGTATTTGACAAGGTTTTCTGATTCAGTGTTCCCCTTCCCATTCATCCCCTCTCAGACAATAATAACAAGTCAGTAGACATAAAATATCCCCTCCTCTCCAGTCCTCCTCACACTGTAAGCACCCAGAACTCTCCAGGGGCCTTTTCAAGTATGCTACATCTGCCTTCCTACAGATTAGTACACCAACTCTCAGTCGAGAGTTCTAGGATAGGATTCCAATTCTACTCTTGTCCATCTACAATGCATGATTCAAAAAGCTTCCTTAGCCTTTCTGTGCCTCAGTCTTTCCATCTGGAAGTGGGGATAATAATATGTAGTTGGAGCTTTTGTGTCATCTAAATATGATGATGGATTTGAAACATGTGGCATGATGCCTAGCCCCTGGGCATTCTAAAGCAATGGTGGTTGTTATTAAGGCTGCCAGAGAGAAAGGCTGAGGAGTAAAGAGAAAAGTTCAGCACCCTCTGGGCATGAAGAAACCAAAGTCTTAGCTTTAGCTGAGTAGCTGCTGTGTGTGTGTATTGGAGGGGGGAATAGAATTTTAGAGTATTAAGCTCAGGAGTGTATGTTATTTATCTGAGAGGACTAACATTCTAGGTGGGTAATAAATCATCCATATGCTCTTGACCCAAGAATGGGAGGGTTTTTCTCCTTAACCTAGTATCCATCCATTAGGAGGAGTGCCCATAGAATAACAGTGGAGCCCTAGTCCGCTATGATGGCCAAAATCTGCACATGTCACCATCAGATTAACTCCACCTTCCCCCAAGACAAGTTGACACCTCTGGCCCTCTCCAAAACAGGCACCGTTCCACCCGACAGGTCCAAGTCAGTGTCAGCAAGGGGCTGAGGACCTGGAGATGAAGCTTGCTTGTCGGTCCAAGAACAACAGACAACTGGCTCAGACTGCGATTCCAGTTGGTTGGAATTTACAGCTGGCAGAACAATGACCACATTCATGAACTGAACTTCTGCTTACCCTCCTCGTCCAAAGCCCTTCATCTTTCCTCCAGACAGACAGCCAACTGTGCTCTGAGAGCTTGGTGCTGTTAGCACCTGGAAGTGCAGGATGGCCTTGGTTATGTGCAACAAACTCTGACATGCCTCATTTGAAAACGGCTATGGCATGCGAGCTTAGTGTAATTATGAGGAGGCCCAAGTTAAACTAGAGCCCCACACTGGAGGAGGACACATTGATTCTTTCATCTGCTTTATAGCTAGTAGCAAGTGAGAGACCTTTGGGGGTGACCAACCATCCTGGTTTTCATGGGACTTTCCTGGTTTTAGCTATGAACAGTCTTGTGTTTCGGGAAAACTGTAAACCCATGGCAACATGGAAAAATTAATTGTCCTATATGTGGCTCATAATAGGTGACCAGAAAATTTGTCAATAAGTGGGTGGCCAATAAACTTGTTAATCAAAAGAAATACATTAAAATTTGGGATGTAGCTAAACAGTAGTAGTGTGCTTGCCTATGCTTGTACAAGGCTCTAGGTTCAATAAACAAGTGATGTGTATGGAGAAATACATTCAATTAATGTTATAAGTGTAAACTGGAATTATAATTACAAATAGATGGCATCTAATGGGTATGGTTAGAGGTGGAGCTTGTTGAAACCAGTGCAGTGGTGTAATGATGTGGAGCTCTGCTCTGCTGGTTAGTTTTATGTCAACTTGACACAAACTAGAGCGGTCAGAGAGGAGGGAGCCTCAATTGAGAAAATGCTTCCATAAGCCTGGACGGCGGCAAGTCTGCCTATAGGGCATTTTCTTAATTCCTGATTGATGTAGGAGGGCTCAATTCACTATGGGTGGGACCACCAATGGGTTGAAGGTCCTGGATTCTATAAGGAAGCAGGGCAAGCAAGCCAGGAGGAGCAAGCCAGTAAGCAGCACCCCTCCATAACCTCTGCATCAGCTCCTGCTTTTAGATCCTCACCCTGTTTGAGTTCCTATCTTGAGTCCCTTGGATAATGAAAAGTGATGTGGCAGTGTTAGCCCAATAAACCCTTTCCTCCCCAGATTGCTTTTTGTCATGGTGCTCTATCATATCAAGACTAAGATTTTAAGACATATAGTTTGGGCCTTTTGGTAACCTTCTTATTTTGGCATCTTCTTTTCATCTTAGTTTACACAACAAGGCAAATGGTCATCAACTCTGCACTATTTCCAAATCGTCAAAACATGAGTAGGATTTTTAAAATCTATTTTCCCAATTGTCACCTTTCTCACCTTATCTACATAGAAGCCAGATTAAAAAAACAAAACAAAACAAGTTGACTTGGGGACAAGGATCGAGAAGAAATACTGTGGTTATGGAGAGACAGGGGAAGACCAGAATCGGAGGATTAAATGGAGAGGGAAGGAAAGAAGCCGGGTGTGAGGGAGGAACTACCGAGAAGGACAACGAACACTAAGAGCTATTTGAGAGCTCATAGAGAAACCTACTAGGAAGAAGCCTCTTTAAATACATAACAGAAATTTAAATGGAATCACTGAGTAACGGAGGAGACAAAGTTCTTTTACCACCAAGCAAAACCTTCAGTGCCAAGAATGGGCTACATATAATTGAGTTTGGGTCCCCAGGATAACCTCAAACAACCCCGGCTATTGCCAATGCGATTATCTGCTCTCTACAAACTAATGGTAAAGTCTATTGCTGAGGACAACCCTTATATATCTCCTTGCCCGTGGAGAAGCTGAGCTGGTGCCTAACTAGAGCCTTCACCCCTGCTGGTGAGTGTCCATGGTACTGGAAGCTACTCTGCATGCTACCATAAGAGAAATGGAAACATCAAACAGTCTATAATGGTGACTGCCTGCATGATACGCTAGTGCAATACTAGCACAAACATTGGGAGAACAACTGACCACTGTCTGATTGGATTTAGGCCCGCTCCATAAGACGGGACCCATGACTGACACTGCTTGGTGACCAGTAACCTGAGACAAGGTAGACCATGGGCCTAGGAGAAAACCAAATACTACTGTTCCACTGAAGGAGCACAGCCATGAAATGACTCCTAATGACTTCCGCTCTACTCAGTGTCTTGCTCAGCCATCATCAGAGAGGCTTCCTCCTGCAGTAGATGGGAACAAATACAGAGACTCAGAACTGGACAATGTGTAGCGAGTGAGAGACCCTGGACCACTTAACATTAATTGGGCTACCTTCCTCAAACCCTTCCCCTCAGAGCTCAGATCTATGCAGAAGAGGATGCAGAAAGATTGTAAAAGCCAAGGGGGAGGGGTGACACCAAGGAAACAGTGTCTTCCAGACATAGCAGGGCTGACACACATATGAACTCACAGACTGTGGTGGGATGCTCAGAGCCTGCACCGGCCTAAACCACAGGACTCAGCACTGAGACGGGGAGGTGTACACAAGCCCCCATCTCTAACCCAGAAGCTTTCTCTAAGTTTCAAAAGAAAAATTAGTTTTATCAAATGGAGTCTCACTGGTTATATACACTGAAGAGTAGGCCCCAAACCCAGCAGTAAAAGGGCCGACACAGAATAAATTCAATGGTACTTTTGGAGATTTTTTTTTGTCTCATATTGCTTTGCTCAGGTATTTTTTCACCTTACTAGTCTTTTGCTTTTATGCTATTGTTTTCAATTGTGCCTTTTTGTGACTTGTGTATGTGTGTGTGTATGGGTTTTTTGGTTTCCTTTTAAAAACTCTGAGGGTTTTTTTTTTTTGCCTGTTTTCTAAAGAGAGAGAGAAAGAAGGCATGAGGCAGATGGGTGGGCAGGTGAATACCTGGGAGGAACTGGGGGAAAGGGAAACTGTGATCAGAATATATTGTATTAAAAATATTTTCAATGAAAAAGGAGAAAGAAATACTGTGGTAATTAGTCTCCTCGGGCCACCCGTGGTGTATGACACCAGAAGGCGTGTACAATTTATGTCCGCTCAGTAAGAAGTTCAAGGCTGCTGTAGCAGCTTCCAGATTCACTAACATTTTGCTCCCCCTTCGCCTTTTGCTTCACTATCTGTAGTTTGAGGCTTTACTGCCTCATGTCCCCAAGATGATGGCTCCACTGGAAGCCTCGTCGGTGTGGATGAGAGAAGAATAAAAATTATAAAGGAAGGGTAGGGAAGAATCGAAAGGTATAACGCTTATATGAGGAGAAAAATACCCGGTCCCCAATCCCTGGCAGAAGTTTTCTTCTGCCACATTTCACAACAAAAAGCAGGCTCCATGGCCACCACTAGCTGCACAGGAGCCTGGAACGGTAGGGTCGTCTATAGTGAGAAGGCAGGAGGGTGCGCTGGGGAGCACAGTCAGCCATACTTGTGCCTTTGAGCAGAAGCCCATGATGGGAGGCGAGCCAGGCACTGCTGAACAATTGTGTGTTTGTGTAATCAGGGCACGATGGTGTGGGATGTTTTACAGGGTGTGGAGAGGAGAAATCTGAACAAAATATTGGAAAACTATGAGCCAAATGCAAGAGTCATAGCTCTCATCTAAAACTCCGGAACAGCCTGTGTTTTATCTTAAATAGATGACGTCAGTATCCCCAGTCTCCCTCTCCTTTCTCATGAGATCCAGCACCTGAACAGAGGCCTCAGAACGCCACTCTCAAGCTTGTGCGTACATGCTAATATCAGAACAGACGATGGGAACGCTGAAAGGATATCCTTTTCTTGAACTTCATCTCTTAGCAGCATTTCAGCTTTATTACTTATGTGTTGATCAACTCCGCTCACTCTTTTCATCTCTATATTATACAACCTTCTTACCATGATACAATTGTAGTTTTAAATTTTTATTAGATATTAATTAGGAAATCAAAATAATCTCTGTACTGACACATAATGCAAATCGAAAAATATATATGTAGGTATATAAATATAAATAAATATATATACACACATTCCTACGGATATATGTATTGACAACTAGTACCCAATAATTCTAAAATGACTGCATTCACATCTACCCTTATTTTCCTCTGTATTTCCCATATCATTCAGAACGGTCTCTCTGAGGCAGAGCTCGTTAGCTTTGCAGTTTCTTTAGAATCCTGGAGCAACTTTGTTTTTGTCTTTCAAGCCACAGCCATCGCTGAATGATTTTCCTATTGCTTGGATGCAGCCTTGGTTCCTTTCAGGGTAATAGTTCCTGAAGACAATCAGAAGAATAAAAAAAAATGAAAATCCATGAAAATCCTGCTATTATTATTAATGGGGGAAATCATAGTATTATTATTACTCTCAGTTGGGAATCAGCTAAGAGTTGTTTGGCGTTGAGTGCCAGATAGCAAACAGTTTTGACTTTGCCATGCGGTCTTTGTTGGCATACAACTGGGCATGTCTGTGTACCAATAAATCTTTATTATTTACTTGGGAGACACTGCTGCAAGCGAACATCAGGAAAAGCCTCTTTCTATCTTCCTTCTACATCTCAGTCCCTTCTTGTTGCATGCTACAAAGCATATTCTTTCTTTATTTTTATATGTATAAACGTTTGGTCTGCATATATGTCTGTGTACTATGTCTGTGCTTCACACCCAAAGAATTCATAAATGGGTGTCAGATCCCCTGGAACTGTAATTACAGATGGTTGTGAGCTGCCCAGTGGGGACTGGGAACCGAACCCAGGTCCTCTGGAAGAGCAGCCAGTGCTCTTAACTGTTGGAGCATCTCTAAAATCCTGTTCTAAAGACCTGTTCTTGAAGGATGTTTGTTGGTTCCTCCTCATCTCTTGAGTAGGCACTTTAGAGAAAACTGTGCTTGTTCTTGGGTCTACTTGTTGGCAGAGACCCTCCTGGGCTGCTGCATTGCGTGCCTGGCTACCTCAAGTATGGCTAACTCTATTGGGATACTTAACAATGTGCTTTAGTTTGGCAGCTGCGTGATTCTGCTGGCTTTTTTGCACCTGAATCACTGTCATGATTAAAGAGTCTTCTCCTAGGCTAGTTAAGTCTATTTGCATGTTCTTTCATCACTTATTGCCCTGAGCCATGCTGAGGCTGTCAAGGAGCCGAGATGTAGAATCTCCAAGAACAACTTCCTCCGGGTCTGTAGGAGCTCTGTCACCATTTCCCCTCCTCTAGCTTTCAAATATCCTCATCCAGGCCTGTTTTCTGGTCTGCCGATGCTTCCCTGAACAGGATGAGAGGGAACAGCGTCTAACCACAGCAGGAAAGATTAACAGGAGAGACAGGAAGAACTTTGGGACTCTTGCAACTGTATGTCCAGCAAGGCCACGGCCAGGGGATGTTTTGGTGTTCTTCTGGAATTGTTAAAAGAACAGGACGGATTACTTCCTATCCTCACTCTAGACAGAAAAGAGTGTGACACAGGAAGCAGCTTTCTGTTAGAAACGTCCTGTGCGATGTGGACCGAGGGCTGGGGATCGAGATTGGAAGCCCAAATAGCTTTTTATCAGTTTCTGTACGTAGATGAGCTGCTCACTGTAACCCGGAAGGCCAGCCATCTTCCCAGTTTTTAAATGACATTAGTCTTCCAGCTCCAGAATTTTCTACCTCCTTTCATCTTCTCTTTATCGTTTTGCTCTAACCCAAACTTTTAAGCATGGGTCCCTAGCCCCCTTTTGAAGACAAAACACATTAAACATTGGAATCTCGGCTATGGCTCTAGTACTGTTTTACATTCTTTTGTTTTGTTTTTCGAGACAGGGTTTCTCTGTGTAATGGTCCTAGCGATCCTTGAAACTAGCTCTTGTAGACCAGGCTGGTCTCGAACTCACAGAGATCGACCTGCCTCTGCCTCCTGAGTGCTGGGATTAAAGGTGTGCTCCACCACCGCCTGTCCTTTAGTTTTTTTTTCCATCATTGAACTATCTTGGTCAAATGTTTCCACTCTGATGCTGTCCTTCCTCAGTGACACACTGACTACTGACCTGCCTCTAGTGGTCTCGTGGGTCCTTTCCCCTGCCCTTGCTCCACACTACACACTGTCTCCATAGTGGGGTTCTTCCCTCGTCCCTTCCTAAAGGTGGCTTTTCAGTCACAGCCTTGCCTGTTCCTTACTCATGCCTCATTTCTTATTGCCTCTCACTGCCTTTGGCACCTGACACTCTCTGGTAGGTCTAATATCCATAGGGTCAACCTGCCCTGACCTATCTGTCCATATGATTTATCTCTCTTTTAAGCAATCCTTTCCATTCCATCCCTTTACCAAATGGTTGGACAGTTCGTATGGTGCCTCTAATATTCAAGATCGCAATGGCAGTTATGTAATCTCAATTTTTGTAATCCCAGCGACTTGGGAGCCTGAGGTGGGAGGATCATTTGAGTTTGGGAGTTGGAGTCCAGCTTGCACAACAAAGAGAAATTTCAAGATCTTGTCTGAAAACAAGAACAGATCAGAACAGAACAGAACATCTGAGAGTTGGGATAGGCTGGGCTCGGATGGCACTGGAGAAAAAGGGACAACTGGTGACTTTAAGAAGGAAAGCAGTGGCTTCATGATGGTGTGGATGCAGGAAGCATTGGGCATGGTGTGCGGGGCGGGGGGCAGGGCCTCAACACATGCCTCAAATTCTACACTGCGCAACTAGAATGATAACTGGAAAGTGAGAAGAGGCGCCATTCTGAGGTGGATTTGATTTAAGCAGAAAGTAGAATGTCCAAGTGGGTAATTCATCCAAGGGAAAGTTAATGGAAATGGACAGAAAGCCTTTTATCTCATTTGCTCTTGTTGCTTCAGCCCGCTCCTAGCTTTCCCATCAATATTCCTAGCTCTCCAGCCCTTACCCAGGCTGTGTTGACAGTTCTAATTGCTGATTAGACATTAACCACAGGATTCCATCAACACTTCAGACCACTCACTTAAGAGGGATGTATGCGTTAGGGAAACATCGCAGAAACTGAATTCTGGGGTCTTGCTGTAGGACTTTGGGCAAGTCATTTTCCCCTCTACCTTACAGCTGTCTCGATGAAATTAGATTATGTAAAATCTTAGTTAAATTT
Organism: Arvicola amphibius; assembly: GCF_903992535.2. NCBI lineage: Eukaryota > Metazoa > Chordata > Mammalia > Rodentia > Cricetidae > Arvicola > Arvicola amphibius. Next base: position 59,343,861 of record NC_052056.1, read on the forward strand.
CCCTCTTGGCCTGGAGGGATGGCTCAGCCGTTAAAAGCTAGGCTGACAACCAAAAATATAAATTTCCCTCTTACATTCTCCCATTGGTTCCTCCTCCTCATTTTCTTTTTCCTGTTGTCATGACGCTCTTCTCTAGTTACCTTGACTAGCCCAGGAGGCATCTGGGATTTCTCTCCTCCCTGTTTCCTGCCTACACCTACTTCATTCCATATGTAAACCCCCAACACATGCTGCTGCTTCTTCCTTATTTTATGTTTTCCGTGACTTACAGAGATTTCCGTTTCAGCCCATGGCCACATCCTTGTAGAGGTGCTTGATGTCTCCTCTCAGGATAATTCTGTGCTTTGAGCTCTCTTGCCAGACTTCTGGGCATACCTACTTTTCTGAAACACTTATTCCAACCTGCCCCATACTGCCCCTCCACAAGTCTTTACAGAGGGCTGAAGAGAAGGGGGCACTTGTTGAGACTGCTAGAGACTTTCCCCCCTAAACATAGGCATCTGAACATCTCTCTTTTAAATTCTACCCTGACATTCATATGTAACATGTTAAAAAATTGTCCAGGGCAATAATTTCTTTCTTTCTCTCTCTCCATCCATCCATCCATCCATCCATCCATCCATCCATCCATCCATCTTTCTCTCTCTCTCTCTCTCTCTCTCTCTCTCTCTCTCTCTCTCTCTCTCTTTCTGGCCATAAAAACTGTAAAATTGTACATAATAATCTATAGGATAATTTGTACTTCCTTGTTGGCACGTGTATTTCTTTGTCTCGTTTATTTAAAACATTTTTTTTTTTTTTGGTTTTTCGAGACAGGGTTTCCCTGTAGTTTCTAGAGCCTGTCCTGGAACTAGCTCTTGTAGACCAGGCTGGCCTCGAACTCATAGATCCGCCTGCCTCTGCCTCCCGAGTGCTGGGATTAAAGGCCTGCAGCACCACCGCCCGGCTTAAAACATTTTAAAAGCATCTCTATTGAGGTACAGTCAACATTTGGCAAATTATATGTATTTAAAGCATACAATTGGATCAAATTTGACATCTTCATATAACACCACAGTCAAGATGGCATCTATCATCTCGAAAATGTCTTTATTTCTATTTGCAATCCTATCCTGCAACCTCTCCTCCCCTGGACTCCCCCTGTGGTCTTCTCCAGTCATTGATATGCTTCTGTCAGTGAAGGTTACTTTGCTCAGTCTGACTTCTGCCACTAAACTAATTATTTTGAGACTTATCCAAATACTGATTAGCATAATATTATATGGATATATCATAATTTGTTTATTCAATCACTTGCTGATGGATTTTTGGATCACTTCCTGGTTTTGGGCTATTATAAATGAAGTCACTGTGAACATTTTTGTACACGTCGTTGCATGGGTATTTTATTTCTCTTGGGTAAATATCAGGAGTGAAATGATTGGTCACATGGTAAGCGTATGGTTAACTATTTCGGGAACTGCCAAACTAATTTCTGAAGTCATTGTGCTGCTTCCCGCTTGACAGAAGTGAAGGAGAGTACCATTTACCATCCCTGTCCACCTCTCTCTAGCCTCTAAGTTTCTATGCCCTAGGGGTGATTATATAACACTATATTTAAATTTGCAATACCCTAATAACTAATGGTATTGCCTGTTTTCTTGTGTCCTTATTTTTATCTATGTATCTGTAAAAGTAAGTGTCTATTTGAATATCTTGTCCTTTTTTTCAGAATTGAACTGTTTCTTTCTTCCTATAAAGGTTTCAGAGTCCTTTGTGTATTCTGGACATGACCCTTCAGGAGACACAAGATTTCCAGATTATTTCTCTTACTTTATTTTTAACAGCAATGTCTCCTGAAAAGGAGAACTGCTGGATTTTGATAAAGACAAATCATCATTTATGTCTAGGGATTTATGCTGTGGTGTTAAAATAAAAAAAAAAAATCACAGCCTACTCAGGGTCACAAGATTTTCTCTAATGTCTACAAATCTTATAGTTAGGTTTTACATTTAGGTTGACAATCTATTTTGAGTTAATTTTTGAATGGTACAAGACATGGATCTAAGCTTATATATTTTGACTTAGGGCAGTGGTTCTTAGCCTTCCTAATGCTGCGACCCTTTGGCACATACAGTTCCTCATGTTGTAGTGAACCGCCCAACTGTAAAATTATTTTCATTGCTACTTCATAACTATAATTTTTCTACTGCTCTGAATCATAATGTCAATATCTGATGTGCAGGATATCTAACATGAAAGGATTGTTTGATCCCCAAAGGGTCCGCGACCCACAGGTTGAGAACTGATGGCTTAAGGGACATTTCCATAGGTAGAATCTTTTCCCTTCCACAGATGGTCTATGCTTTAGAAACTCTGAATATATTAGGTTACATAGCAACCAGGAATTAAAACTGTAGAATAGAGATGAATGGAGTTTGTTAATCATCTCATCTTAAGTAAGGTAGGAAGATTATCCAGGGTTTTATCTGTGTTGGTCCAGTGTGATCGTACGGACTCTTGAAAGTGGGAGGAGAGGCTGGAAATATAGTTCAGTGCTAGGGTGGTTGTTTACCATGCACATGGCCTTGGGCTCAGTCTCTAGTAGAGCCAAAAAACACACCACACACACACACACACACACACACACACACGCACACACACATACAGAGACAGACAGACAGAGAGAGAAAGAAAGAGAGAGAGAGAAGTGTAGCAGGGACACTGGAGAGAGAATCAGAGAGATGGTAATATGAAATGGACCTCTTGTCCATTGTTGCTTGATTAGAAGATAGAGGTGCCCGGGGAGGTGGAAGAGGAGAACAATGCCAAAACCAGAAGGCAAATGCAAAGGAATAGATCCTTTTCTAAATCTTCCCGGAAGAATACACTCCTAGCTCATTAGTTTTAACTCAGCAAGGCATGCTCTGACTGGACTCTAGAGTTCTAAAACAATAACATAATTTTCTTTCCATTTCTCAGTGCTCTGACTCAGATAAGATGTATGTTAAGTTCCATCAAAGTTTTGGAAACTTGATGCATTAGTCGCAGAAAATCAATATGGATTTTCAGTTGTTGAAATGCTGTAAACAATATCTCTTCTTCTTCTTCTTCTTCTTCTTCTTCTTCTTCTTCTTCTTCTTCTTCTTCTTCTTCTTCTTCTTCTTCTTCTCCTCCTCCTCCTCCTCCTCCTCCTCCTCCTCCTCCTTCTCCCTCTCCTTCTCCTCCCTCTCTCTCTCCCTCTCCCTCCCTCTCCCCCTTCCGCCTCCTCTCTTTCCTCACCCTCCTTCCCTCTCCCTTCTCCTCCTCCTCCTCCTCCTCCCTTTTCTTACCCTCCTTTCCTCTTCCTCCTCCTCTTTCCCCCTCTCTTTCCTTCTGAGACAGAGACTCATGTGGTTCATGCTGGCCTTAAACTTCCCGCTTTCTTACCCCCAGCTCCTGAGGTCTTCTATTACAAGAGTACCTCACCAAGCATTTTTTGTTTGGTATTGGGGATCAAACCTAATGCTTTGTATATACTAGTCAGGCACCCTGTGAAATGAGCTATATCCCCAGCTGTTGTTTTCTAACTCTTTTGACTTTTTGCTCTTTTGGGGGACCTGCCACCCAGCTCCCAAATTAATTACACATGGAGGCTTATTATTCTTTTAAATGCCTGGCCATAGCTTGATTTGTTTATTGCCAGTTTTTCTTACCTTACATTATCCCGACTACTGTTTGCCTCTAGGCTTTTTCCTTTTCTTACTTCTGTTTATCTTATTTTCACTTTTACTCTGTGGCTGGCTGGGTGGTTGTGGCGGGCTTCTGACGTGGTCCTCTTCTCCTGGTTCTATCTTGTTCCTTTTCCCTTTCTCCCAGATTTCTCCTTCTATCTGTACTCCACGCCTATCCTTTCTCCTGCCTCGCTATTGGCTATTTAGCTCTTTATTTGGCCATCAGGTGTTTTAGACAGGCAAAGACTCACAGCTTCACAGCTGTTAAACAAATTCACCATAAACAAAAGCAACACATCTTTACATCATTAAACAAATGTTCCAGAGCATAAACAAAAGTAACACGCGTTAATATTCTGTAACACCCAGCCAACAGTATAATTTTCTTATTGAATTCCTTTGATGTTGAAAATTAATTGGTGATGGTTTGGGTTTTTATTCTCTTCCATTCATCTATTTGTCTGTCTTTACATTCATGTCACATTGCCTTGATCACCTTAACTTTGTAAGTTTAAAATTGGGCAATTTAAATCCACTAGTTTTCTTCTTCTTCTTCTTCTTCTTCTTCTTCTTCTTCTTCTTCTTCTTCTTCTTCTTCTTCTTCTTCTTCTTCTTCTTCTTCCTCTTCTTTTATTTTCACAGTTTGTTCAGACAATTTTAGGTTCTTTGTATTTTCAATTTCTTTAAGAAAATGTCTACTGGGATTTTGACTGGGATTGCACTAAATCCATACATCAAGTTGAATAAAATTGATGTCTTACACCTTTGAATCCTCTGATCCATATCATGAAATATTTCTCTCTTCACTTAGGTCTCCTTTGATTTATCAATGTACAGTATTTTATACTGTATAGATCTTGCATATTTAAAAGAAATTAGATCAAAAGCTGTTGAGATTGCTCAGCATAGAGGAGAGCTTGTGGACAGGCTTGATGTCCTGAATGTGATTTCCAGATCCCATAAGATAACAGGAGTGAACTGACCCCATTGATTCCTAACCTTCACATGTGCAACCCTGGGACGCACGCGCGCACACACACACACACACTTAAAAACCAGAATAAATATTCACGTTTCATATTGTTAATGTTCACACAGTGATGTTTACTGTACCAGGCCTATACTTTTGAGCCACAAAACAGATCTCAAATCATGTCACGGAGTCTTAATATTAGTTATGAATGCTTGGCCTAGCTTACGCTCATATCTGGCTAGCTATTTTTAACTTTCTCTTTTTCTCTTTGTTTACTTTTTGCCTGGAGGGTTTTTGCCTTTTCTTTCTGTATGTCTTACTTCTCTGCTTCTTCCAGTGTCTGACTGGCTGGCAGCTTCTGGTTTCTGGCCCTGGGTGTGTTCGTTCTTTCTCCTTCATCCTCTCATCCTTCTTCTCTTCCTCTTGTTCCCTCAGGTCTAGATTCCTCATCCTACTTGTTTGTCTGACAGCAACCCTCTCTCCCTCTCCTGCCTAGATATTGGCTATTCAGATTTTATTAGACCAATTAGATGTCTTAGGCAAGCAAGCTGAAACAGTAACACATCTTTTCAAAATTAAATAAATACAGTAGAAACAACTGTAACACATCTTTACACAGTTAAGGTAATACCCCATGGCATAAGCAAATGTAACACATCTTTACATAGTTGAATATTCCACATCTGTTTACAATGTTTTGGTTAAGACTGGGTAGATGGTTCATTGGTTAAGAGCATTAGCTGCTCTTGCAGAGGACCTACCTGATTCCATTCCCCATACTCACATAGCAACTCGTACCCTTTGTAACTAAGTTACAGGGAATTCTGGCTTCAGTGGACACTGTATACACATGGTGCACATAAAAATATATAGGAAAACATTCATACAACGAAATACAAATATATAAAATCTTAAAAATAAAAATATTAAGTCCCACTTTCTCTTCTTTAATCCCTATAAATACAATTTTGTATTGCTAAACTTATTATTAGCTCTACTAGATTTCTGACATATTTCATGTGATTTTTCTAAATAGCAATCATGTTTTAAATAAAGGCAGTTTTGTCTCTTCATCTCTGATTTGAATTCTTTACTTTTTTCTTAGTGGACTGTCCAAAGATAATGTTGAGTAGGCATGAGCCTGCCTTGTTCATTCCTTCTTTCATTGTCAAGTAAATGCTAGGGTATTAACCAAGATTTTTGTATATGATTTTTATTAAATGGCAGTTGCTTTGATTCCTAGTTTGATAAGAGTTTTGATCAGAACTGAATTTTGGATTTTGCCATCCATTTGACTTTTTCTGCATCTGTTGAGATCCTTATATAACTTTCTTTTAAAATATATCACATATAATAACACATATGTTAATATGTCTATAATAATTTGTATATAATATAACAACATGTATTTATCATATCAGATTAAGTTGTATTCTAATGACTTCATAGAGATTTAATGTCTTCTGCAAAGACCTTGTTTACAAATAAGGTCACATTCATGTGTTAGGTGTTCAGCGTATCTTTTGTGGGATACAATGCAGCTCCTAGTATATGGTAAGCTTCACTGATTGATTTTTCAAATTAAAAATAAACTTTAATTCCTTGAAATAACCCCACGTGGTCATGATGTTTAATCCTTTTTATATATACTAGACTCGATATGTGAACATTTTACTTATAATTCTGCGTTGTCTTCATAAGGATTGTGGTCTGCAGTATCCCACACTTTTAAATGGTCTCCATTTAGTTTTGTTATTAGGATAATGCTGAGCTCATAAAAATAGTTGGTAACTATTCCATCATGTTCACATTTTTGGGAAAGCCCTTATAGAAAATCATATTATGCGTAGTGGTGGTAGTGCATGCCTTTAATCTAAGCACTCAAGAGGCAATCACGGGTGGATCTCTAAGTATGAGCCAGCTGGTCTTCAAGTGAGTTCCAGGAAAGCCAAGACTACACAGAGAAACCCTATCTCAAAAAACAACAACAATAGAAATCATATTATTTCTTTCTTAATGTTTCATAGAATTTACCACTAAAGCCCTATAAACATGAGTATTTTGTAAAAAAAAGGTTTTAAAGCTATAAACAATGTCTTTAATGGTTATATGACTACTTATCTATTTCTTCTTGGGTAAGCTTTAGTGGTTGTACTCTTGAAGCAATTTGTTCATTTAATATGTAAGTTGTTAAATTTAATAGAATAAACTTTCTTGTGATATTTCTCCATAACTCATTCTGTATCTGTCAAGCCTGTAGTGGTGCCTCTTCCCTCATGAATGCCAATTACAGTATGAGTTTCCTCTATTATTTAACTATCCGTGTGCTTAGAAGATCACCTGTTTGTTGTTGTTGTTGTTTTAACCTTGTCAACCCAGCTTTGGGTTTATTTATTTTTCTTTTTTCCTTGTATCAAATTTATTGTCTTATGCACTGGCATTTTAAATTTTCTGTTCTGCTTTAACTTGAGTTGGTCTTTTGTAGAAGTTTATAATTATTAGTGCATATTAACTGCACAAATCGATGGTTTTAACTGGCATTTTTTTTCTTTTTTTTGGTGTTTTCTTTTTTTTTCCAGTTTATTTATTTTTTATTAAAAATTGCCATCTCCTCCCATCCTCCTCCCCCTTCCCTCCCCTCCCCTCCACCCACACCCCCACTCCCTCCCTCTTGAGGCCAAACAGCCATCAGGGTTCTCTACCCTATGTTGAGTCCAAGGTCCTCCCAACTCCCCCCAGGTCCAGGAAGGTGAGCAACCAAACTGACAAGGCTCACACAGAGCCCGTCCATGTCATAGAGACCAAGCCCATCGCCATTGTCCTTGGCTCCTCGGTCAGACTCCACCATCAGCCACCCTCAGAGAGTCCGATTTGGTCGCATGTTCCATCAGTCCCATTCCAAGTGGACTTGGTGGTCTCCCATTAGTTCTGTCCTGCCGTCTCAGTGGGTGAACGCATCCCTCATGGTTCTGACTTTCTTTCTCATGATCTCTCTCCATCCGCTCCTCATCAGAACTTTGGGAGCTCAGTCCGGTGCTCCTATGTGGGGCTCTGTCATTTTCTCCATCCAATGCCAGGTGAAGGTTCTATGGTGATATGCAAGATATTCATGAGTATGGCAATAGGATCTGGACATTTCTGGCACCCTCTCCTCAGCTGCCCAAGGACCTAGCTGGGGGCGTCTTCCTGGACACCTGGGAACCCCTCTAGAGTCAAGCCTCTGCCAACCCTAGAATGGCTCCCTTAAGTAAGATATATAATTCCTTGTTCCCATACCCACCCTTCCTATATCCCAACCATCCTATTCCCCCAAGCTCTTCCCATCCTCCACTTCACACTTTTCTCGCCCCATCCCCCCTCCCCCATCCCTCCCCACCCCTATGTTCCCATTTTTTGTCCAGCAATCTTGTCTACTTCCAGTATCCAGGAGGATAACTATATGTTTTTCTTTGGGTTCACCTTCTTATATAGCTTCTCTAGGATTTTTACGAATTATAGGCTCGATGTCCTTTATTTATGGCTAGAACCCAATTATGAGTGAGTACATCCCATGTTCATCTTTTTGGGCCTGGGTTACCTCACTCAGGATGGTGTTTTCTATTTCCCTCCATTTGCATGCAAAATTCAAGATGTCATTGTTTTTTACCGCTGAGTAGTATTCTAGCATGTATATATTCCACACTTTCTTCAGCCATTCTTCCACTGAAGGGCATCTAGGTTGTTTCCAGGTTCTGGCTATTACAAATAATGCTGCTATAAACATAGTTGAACAGATGCTTTTGTAATATGATTGGGCATCTCTTGGGTAAATTCCCAAGAGTGGGATTGCTGGGTCCTGGGGTAGGTGGATCCCAAATTTCCTGAGAAACCTCCACACTGCTTTCCAAAGCGGTTGCACAAGTTTGCATTCCCACCAGCAATGGATGAGTGTACCCCTTACTCCACATCCTCTCCAGCAAAGGCTATCGTTGGTGTTTTTGATTTTAGCCATTCTGACAGGTGTAAGATGGTATCTTAACGTTGTTTTGATTTGCATTTCCCTGATTGCTAAGGAGGTTGAGCATGCCCTTAAGTGTCTTTTGGCCATTCGAACTTCTTCTGTTGAGAATTCTCTGTTGAGTTCAGTGCCCCATTTTTTAATTGGGTTCATTAGCATTTTAAAGTCTAGTCTCTTGAGTTCCTTATATATTTTGGAGATCAGACCTTTGTCTGTTGTGGGGTTGGTGAAGATCTTTTCCCAGTCAGTAGGCTGCCTTTTTGTCTTAGTGACAGTGTCCTTTGCTTTACAGAAGCTGCTCAGCTTCAGGAGGTCCCATTTATTCAATGTTGCCCTTAATGTCTGTGCTGCTGGGGCTATATGTAGGAAGCGGTCTCCTGTGCCCAAATGTTGTAGAGTACTTCCCACTTTCTCCTCTAACAGGTTCAGTGTGTTCAGATTGATATTGAGGTCTTTAATCCATTTGGACTTGAGTTTTGTGCATGGTGATAGACACGGATCTACTTTCATTCTTCTACAGGTTGACATCCAGTTATGCCAGCACCATTTGTTGAAGATGCTTTCTTTCTTCCATTGTGTGCTTTTAGCTCCTTTATCAAAAATCAGGTGTTCATAGGTTTGTGGGTTAAGATCTGGGTCTTCTATTCGATTCCATTGGTCGACTTCTCTATTTTTATGCCAATACCAAGCTGTTTTCAATACTGTAGCTCTGTAATAGAGTTTGAAGTCAGGGATGGTAATGCCTCCAGAAGTTCCTTTATTGTATAAGATTTTAACTGGCATTTTTTATGCTTGCATTGTGAGAACCCTTTTTTATAGTGTTTAGCACTATGAATTTATAAGTGTTGCTTCAGCTGCATTCCACAGATTATTTTTTGCTGTATTTTCATTTTTATTCACTTTAAACGGCCTTCTAATAGTCTTTTCATAACTTTTACTGATTTTGTTTAACATTTCATGCACATAGATAATGTACTTTTCTGACTTTCATCCTATTCTTCTTAATCTCCTTTCCTGCCTTTCAAGCCCCCATTTTCCTATCAGTCTCTTTCCCAAGTTTATGACTTTTGGTTTTGTTTTGTGACCTATTTAGTTTAGCTATAATTTGTATGACCATGGATTGGAAGTATTCATTGGTGACTGGTGGGGTCATTCTTGGGCACATGACTGAAAAACAATGATTTCCTCATTCCCTGAATCTATCAATAACATACAATTGAGCAGTTATCATTTGGGTCCACTGAACCCCTTCTCCATCCATACCTCAATGTTCATTCTTTTGCAGGTGTGAATTCATGCTATAGCCCATTTTAGTTAGCTCATTTTTTAATAAATAGAATTATATGTATATGTATGTGTCTGTATATAGGTATGTGCCTGTGTGTGCAGGTGCCAGCTGGAGTCCAGAAGAGAGTGTTGGTTCCCTGGAGCTGAAATTACAGGTGGTTGGTTTTGAACCGCCCAACATGATTGCTGGGAACTGAAATCTCGGTCCTCTGCCAGCGCACTAAGAGTTCTTGGCTGCTGATCCATCACCAGCCCCTCTGCCTTGAGTTCTTAATTGATGTGGTTTATTTAGATATTTGTTTTTCTAGTTTCCAAATACTTGGGAGAGTACCAGATCTAATTTTTGTTATGTGTTGCGGGATCTCCTTCCACTCCTTCAGCCAATAGCTGCTGATATACCAGCCCATTGGGTCGTGGTCTCTTGCTTTAAAAAATGCGGCCACTTCCCTCCACTCTGCTCTGGCTTCTGGCTCCTCCGTCGACTAGGCTCCCTTTCTGATTGTGCAGAGGGCTGTTGTCTGGGACGGTGATCTGTAAGTTTTTCCCCTTCAAATAAATAACCATTCTATTAATCATAATTCCAAACTGGTGTGGGATTGTTTGTGACTTACGCCTTCAGTTATGGATTTTTAAATTCTGTTATGTCTAGACACTATGCATCTTGTGATCTTCTAAAAGCAACATTTTGCATTAGCATTATTTTAATTCCTTTAAATTTATTGAGATTTGTTTTATGGCTTAGACTTGGTTTTTACTGATATATTACCTGTTTACTTGGAAAAATCCCACGTTTATCTGCTGTTTTTAAGGGGAGCTTTATAAATATTTTATTGATGTCAATGTCAGGTGGATAGTGTTGCTTAGTCTTCTAAAGCCTGATGATTTGTCTCCGCATTCGACCAATTATTAAGAGACACGGATATTAAAATCTCCGGCTAGAATTATGAAATTGTCTGCTTCTCCTTGTGGCCCAGTCTTAGTTGGGGTTCTTATTGCTGTGATAGGCAACTTAGGAGGACAGGGTTCATTTCATCTTACAACTCTCAGGTCACACTCCATCACTGAGGGAAGTCAGGGCGGGAACTCACAGCAGGGACCTGGAGGCAGGAACTGAAGCAGAGGCCATGGAGGAACTCTATTTATCAGCTTGCTCCCCATGGCTTGTTCAGACTGCTTTCTTATACAACTCAGGAACACCTGCACAGAAGTGGCACTGTCCTCATGGGTGGGGGTCCCACATGCATTCACACCCACAGCAATTATTAGTCAAAACAATACCCTATAGACTTGGCTACAGGTCCATCTTATGGGGGCATTTTCTCAGTTGATATTCCAGCTTCCAAGATATGTCTAAATTTGTGTCATGTTGATAAATTGCAGCCAACAAGAGCCCTATCAATTTTGCTTCATGCATTTTGAAGGCCCTTACAAGGTTTGTACACTTTCAGGATCATTTGTTATGTCTACTTGTTGCATTGAAATCTTTATTAGTAGTAATAAATAACCATAAACTATTTATTATAAATAATAATAGTAAAAACTATTAGTAGTAATAGTTTTTGCTCTGAAATCTTTTCTGATCTCAATATAGCCATGAATGTTCAATGTTTTAATAAATATTTATTAGAAAATTTGTGTCATTATATAGGATATTCTCTCATTTTGGCTTTATCTTTTGAGGTTTTGATAGGGAACTTCCTTTACACATACAACATTGCTTGTGAGCTAATTCCTTACTGGGTTCTGATTCTTTACGTTCAATGGAAGCTGCTGCTTTGGTGTCATGGGCATATGCATGTGGGCAAGTTGGCAGGTCAGGAAGAGACCTAGATAGAAACGAAAGGAAGAATGAGAAAAGACAAATGACCAGTATTCCCACTGTTAGAGAAGGCAGCAGGGAGGGACATCTGCTTGTAAGCCATTTGATGATACCAGGACCAAACGGATTTGGTCTTATTTCAATTAACTTGTAATCTCATAGTCACTAGTGCGGTGTGGTGGCTCTCAAATTTCTACCTAAGTCTGAGAGGTGTTCACAAGAGGTGTTTGGGCATAGTTATTTAAAACATAGGTGGAAAAAGAGGTTGAGAAAGCCAAAAGATGAGTACAGAAAGCGTTGACTTAAAAACTCGCTTCCTCTCCTTTGCAGCCAGGGTTACCCTGGATCCGGAGCCGCCTTTCCCAGGTGCTTTGGTCCCAGGAGAGAGGTAGAACCAAATTAGATTGCCAGAGAAAACAGATGCAGGAGATCAGCGATAACGGGTAACGGGACGTCAGTTTTAGCTGAGCACCTGGTTTTCCCGTTAGGTGTGTTCTAACACATTAGGCCAGGGACTGCCTCCTCTCTCCAACTGTTTGGGTAAGGCAGCAGCAACTAGCTGCAACACATGACCTGAAGTTCTCAGGTCTAAAGATCCCCCCTCCCCGTTTTGTGGGTTTTATGGCCATTAATACACTACAGGCTAATTATTGTTTAATTAATTATTGCTTTAAAAACGTTTGCCACATTTCAATCACTACATTAATTACTTCATACAACATCTGCCTGCTTTCTTTTTTTTTTTTCTATCTTTCCTTTTTTTTCCCCTGGCTCTTAGTCTGTTCTCCTCAGCTCTTCTTTCTACTTTAATCGAAATTCAGCTTTCTGTAACACCCCCTTTATCCAGGCCAACTGGATCTCTCCATTCACTGGAGAGAGAAGGACAGAAGAACAGAGAAGGCCCCGGGGATTAGGGAGTTTTGACAGCTGTCCAAGAGGAGCCCTGAGATTCGGGCCAAGGACCATGGCAGGACAGAGACAAATGAGAGACACAAAAGAGTGACAGGACAGGAGAGAGAGAGGCAGGAAGGCATCCACAGAGGAATAAACGGGACAAGGATCCTCAGAGTCGCTCGAAGATGCTGAATGGGGACAGAGAAGAACAGCTCGAAAGAGGGATGGTGACAAGGATCAGAGAGGCCTCAGAGGGCAGGGCGACCAGGGGTTGGTCAGGAAGGAGAAGGATGAAGTCCAGCCTCTAGGGACAGGCCAGTCCGGCTTGGGGACTGAGCGAGAGGGCTGAAGGAGGTGGGCTGGCAGGTCGGGGTTCCCAGCGCGCACCTGAGAGCAGGGTGGGGAGGGGAGGTGGCGGGACCCGGAGCGCCGCAGAGTACGCAGAGGCCGCAGAGCCCCCCGCGAGCCCGGAGAGCGCCCGTCGGCCCCGCCCTCCGCCCTGTCGCCTCCTCGGCCCGGGCTTTTCCTGCGGGGCTCAGGAAGCCGGCCTAGTACAGCGCAAACAATAGCTCGGGCTGAGCTCCGGGAGGGCGGTCGCGGGCCTCGGGGAAGGGCGCGTCGCACCTCGGGGTGCCCGCGGCGAGGCCCGGGGCCCGCTGGAACGTCCCTGCAGCTCGGCTCTCGCCGGGTCATTGTTGGTCTGGACCAAGGGAGCCGGACTCCGGGAGGAGCCACGGGAGCTACAGCGGCGGGAACCAGAGGGGGAGCCCGAGAGCTCGTGAGCCAGCCAGGGAGCCGGGAGGGAGGTAGCAAGAGAGAGAGAGAGAGAGAGAGAGAGAGAGAGAGAGAGAGAGAGAGAGAGAGAGAGAGAGAGAGAGAGAGAGAGAGGAGAGAGAGAGAGAGAGAGCGCTGAGCGAGGGAGGGAGGAGGTAGGGAGACAGGGAGGGTGGGAGGGAGGAGGAAAAATAAAGAGGAGAGAGCTGAGCGGGGCTGAACAATAGAGACAGGCGGACGGGCGAGGAGAGCCAGCTGCCGCTGCCGGGCACCGCGGGCGCGCAGGCAGCGGGGACCCCCGGCCCGGGCCAGACAGCAGGCGGCCAGCGCCCCGGGGAAGGGAACCATGGGGGAACCGGCGGCAGGCGCCCCCAGCCCGCCGTGCGCCGCCGCCTGAGGAGGCTCGGCGCTACCCCCCGCCGCAGCCCCCCGCCCCGCGCCCGCAGCCCCGCGGCCACCGGCTCGGTGGCCACGGCCACCGCGCCCTCCGCCCACCGGGCGCCGCGCCGCCCTCGGCCCCAGGCTTCGCCGGCGCCCAGCTGCCCGCGGACGCCCTCCCCCAGTCATGAACCCCCCAGAGGGGGCAGCGGAGGAAGTGGGAGCCGCCGACTCGGACGTGGACGCCTTTTTCCGGACAGGTAAGGTCAGGCAGGATTCCGGGGCGGGGGGTGAGGACGGCCGCCTCGGACGCGGCGTCTCGGACAAGTTTGGGGACGGCAGGCTGCCGCCGCCGGGGCGTGCGAGTCGGAGGCGGTCCCCCGCGGTCGTCGGGGCTGGAGTTGTGGAGATTCACGTTGTTCTGGTGGTGCTGGCTGCGTTTTGGGGAGGGCGTGGGGGCTGGGCGCCCCTCGGCGTTCACCCCAGTTGCGGGGGTCTGTGTTGGGGAGGCGGGAGGCGGTCCTCTCCGGCCGCCTTCTCCGGGCGATGTTGGATCACTTTGCTGCGCGCCGCTTCCAGCTCCCGGTGTCCCGGCCCCTCCCTCTGCTCCCCACTCCCACGGTGCCTGACTGTGGGGCTCCTGGGTCTCCCGAGGTTGGTGCCTCTTCTTCTCTCCAGGGCTCGGGGCCCTGATGTGCATAGAGGGGCAGCAGGGGTCGCGAGGCGCTTAGGCAGCAGCCTGACAGGCAGGCTGGAGCCAGGCGATGGGAGATCGTGCCGGGTGCGTGTTGTACTTTTGACCCGCTGGGAGGACCATGGGCATCGGACCTGCTCCTTGGTCATTTCTGCAGCTCGGGGAACCGATGAGTTTTTACCTAAGAATCGCTTATTTCTGGAAGTGTGAGTTAGCTAGCATCCCTCTCAATACACACCCACCAAATATTTGCTTGCCTGTGGCGCGGGGAGCATGAGTTGGCTTTCCAGCGCTTTGCGCCTCTCTGCACTTCACATGCAGCAGTCTGTAGCTGTTCTTGTTCACTGGCTCCACCGTCCCTTCACCAGAATAGACACCGATCACCCTCATCTCCTACCACCTGTAGCCCTGTTTCAAACATCTCATCACCAAGGAGTCCCCATCTCTCCTGTACCTGTAGCTTCCTCCAGCTCTGGCTCCGTTGTGCAGTTCCCTAGCTCCCCCACACGTCTGCAACCATTTTGTCTGGAATCTTTGTCCCAAGGACTCTGATAAGTTATGGATGCCCCCCACATCTGCCCTCCCTTTGGGAAAGTTGGATCAGAGGACACGAACTGGTGAGGTCAGGGGTCAGGTTAGCTCTGGAGGCTTCACATCCATTCGTTTCCTAACACTGTTCCTTTACCCTGGAGGTCCACTCTAAGGAAGGGAGTGGGGCCCTTTTGTGGGGAAACTTGTGGCTTTGAAAGTCAAGACTTAATTGGCCCATATGGTCATCTCTAATTGGTCTGGAGAGGAAAAAGGTGGAGGACAGAGTTGATGCCAGGGTATGGGGAAGGGGAAGAGGCTCCTGTCATCGTTTCCTGCTTCCAGGCTTCAGCCTGCCCTCTTCCCTCTCCTCTCCCATCCCGGGAGTCAGCATTTTCTCTTTCCACCTTCCCTGTCCCTCCTTTCTCTCCTGCTCACCTCTCCTCTCTTAGAAACCTAAGCAGGGGTAGAAGAGGTGCCTGACCGGAGTGTGTAACCCTGAATCTAGGGAAAGAGGCTCTGGGAGCTCAGTGCCATCCAGACACTCACAAGGTCTACAGACCTCACCTGCATCCCAGCCTGGCCAAGCAGCTGTATTTTTTACCTCTGGGGAAAAAGCACTGTGGTATGAATTCACAATCTTCCTCTCCTCTCCTTGTCTGTCTACTTTTCCTTTTGATAGGCATTGTTTTTGTAGCTTCCAATTCTAGAGACTTATGAATATTTACTTTCCCCGGGGTCTTTCAAAAACAAATCTTAGCTTACATTGTCCAGGCTGGTTTCAAGTCCCAGGGTAAGAAGTGAGCTGGGGTCAGTTTCCTACTGGGGTAATGTCCTTCCACAGTGTAGTCTTGCTTGCTTCAAGGAGGAGGTAGTGGAGGCGAGGGACGCTAGACCTCATATGCACTTAGAGTCAGAGATAGTTTAAATCCTTTATACACAAACTTGCAAATGATGGATGGCCTGTGACAAGCTGCTAAAGGGGTAAGTCTAGAATAGTGCCTTCCTGCCTCATGACCCTCTGAGCTCTGCCCCTTGACCTTCGCCCTCCTCGCAGTCTATCCCAGAGGCCCTTGTTGGGGATTCTTAAGCCAGGACAGACTATGTGTCTGAGCCTTCTCCTTTTTGATTCATGCCTTCTGTGGGGAATATAGCTCTGTACCTGGCTGGCTAGCTGAATTATAAATTTATTCAACCGAGCAACCAAGAAACCATCAAACAGATTGTTCAAAGTTTCCAGCACCAGGATTACCCCCTTCTTTCTGGTGGAAAAATTTGCATGTACAAAGACCAGACTGGCAATTACTTTGTCAAAACTCTGGCATGCTATGTCTCTAATTAGGCATGATTTAAATAATTCAGTCATTTTACTTGTTTGGCTTACCTGCTTTCTGATTATTTGGATGTTTTTGTTCTCATGACCAACTGATTAAATGAGATTCTCCAGTCTTACTTTTTCACAATTACAAGGCTGTAGAACCTGCTCTATTCCTACACGCTATCCTATAGAATAGTATAGGTTGACAAAGTCCTGACTGTCTTCCTAAGAGTTCTGTTTCAAGCCTGAGAAGGTATGTTGCTGGCTTTTAATTTTATTTTAATTTAAAATTTTTCCTGATCATAGTTGTAAGGTAGCAAAGGGAGACAGGAAAACTCAGGACTGGGACAATAAAACATTGACCCACATTTTTTTTTAACACCTACTAGGAATCTTCTGCTGTCCAGGGTGCTGTGGGACACAGGAGAAATACTTAAAGTGATTGCTGTCCTCAAGAACTTGCAGATTGCTAAAGATTAGGACATTGTAAGTTAGAGGGTTGCGAGAACTAGAGAAGGTGCAGCCTAGGGCGGTCTTTGAAAGGGCACCAAGGAGATTGACAAAGGTAAAAAGGCTGGAGCTTTGGGGAGCCTGGACTGACTGAGGGGAAACGGTGGGTTAATAAGGACAGGAACAGGGTTGACTAAATAGAATAGAAACAACAAGAGCGTCTGAAACCTTCTGAAGAGGAGTTTGGACTTGATTCAAAGGAACTAGAGAGTCGTTGCTGGTGTTTGAGCAAGGATACATCATAGAGAAAGTAGTGTTTAGAAAGATTAGTCTCTGGGAAATTTTGTTGATGAAGTGAAAAAAAAATAAAGGTAGGATCTAGGGAGATGCAGAGGTCATCCATGGCTGAGGTAGAGGCTGGGGATCTTGCCCCGTCTCGATGGCAGGAAGGATGGGGAGCCAGAGCTAATTCTGAGAGGCTTGAGATAGAGGTAGAAGTGCCAATATTTACTGACACCCAAGGATGGACAGTGTCCCAGCATTCCTGTATGTCTACATATGAGGAACTGGATGTGCACATTTAAGTGGACTTATTTTGGAGTTGGCTATGTGGACTCTAGGCATGGGCAGGAGTGGTTGTGCTGATTCCGAAGGCTTGGTGTACTTGAAGCTTCCAGATGGAGATGGTGGAGGAAGAGGGGCAAGGAGGTCTTAATTTGGAAACAGCAGAAAGGAGTCTGGATCCTGGAGATCCCAGAGAGTCCATGCGAGCTCTGATGTGATGATGGGGCAGACAGGCTGAGTAGGAGGAATAGAAAAATGAAACACTGGGAGCTGACTGGGGGGCACAGGATCAGAAGGGGCACTCGGTGTAGGCATTTGGGGTGACAAGGAGGACATAGTCACTTGGAGTTTATCAGCAAAGACAGGGTGGAACCCTAGTGTCAGGAAAGGATTTTGGGTTTGTGTCATGGGTGGTTTGGGGTGACGGAGAGCGAGCTGTGGAGAGGAAAACCAGAAGATGCCAGGATGGCTGCGTGGGATCCCAGAGACGAGACAGAAGAGTAGGCTCCATAACAGCTCAGAGCTGAGCTTTGGGGAGCAAAAGAGAAACCTCTTTCTTTAAAATGCAAAGGCAAAAGGCTCAGAATAATGAGAAGTTGTTGTGAGGTATGTCCTGCGTTCAACTTCCTGTTGAGCTTTGGCTTCTGCATCCAGACATTTCAACTGGGAAGATACTGTTAATGGGTCTTTGGCCAAGCTCGGCTCAGCTCTGTTTCCAAACTCCCCAGACCACCTTCCTCTCTTCATTTCCTCATTCTGTAAGTGGCATCTTTTCTTTCCCAGTCACGTTCAAAGCCTTGGCATTAATTTGGGGAAATTTCTCTAGGCTTACAAGCCTTACTGCATAGTCCTCCATAGTTAGCCTGTTGCCTCAGGCCAGTCCTCCATGGACTTCTTCCACAGACCCCTCTCATCCTTCAGAATCTGCCCCTCTCTACACTGTCCCCGGGGCTTATAGCACTTCCAGAAACACTCTTGTCATCGTGTTACTCTCTGATTTATGAAGCCTGCAGTGACGCCCTGGTGCCTGTGGTCCAAGTCCATACTTAGCTGCTCAGTTCTAGCCAGCTTCCCATCCCCATGCCTTAGAGCAACCTGGATCTTGTTGATTCATCCCCTTCCTACTCCACAGCCTCCAAATCCAAGACATTCTGTGTTCTAGTGTTTTCGAGAGAGTTTACAGTTTGCGGCAACCTCTGGAAAGCCCCCAGTGTCTTCTCACTGTACCGGTGGTATTGTGTTACTGTTTAGCCTTTCCTATATGTAGGGCCTATATCCCCATCAAAATTATTTATTTTTGGAGGTAAGTATAAAGTCTTTAAAATATTTTACAATTCCTCAAAGATCCCATTTTTTTTTCGGAGATATAACAAACATGGCCCAAATGTAAGCGCTGTTGAATCAAGGTGACGACAATGTCCCAACTCAGTGCATCATCATTCTTAACTTAGAGAACAGCTCCATCCTGCCTGCCTAAGAAAACAAGCCCCTGTAAGTCCAAACCATAGAAAAGGAAGACTTTGAAATAACAATATACTCTGTGTGCAGTTCTTTGAGTAAATATCAACACATAGTCCGTACACTGCCAGGTACTTGAAAAGGGAGAAATCTTGTTACTTCTTTTTGCAACCAAGGAAAGCATTTCCTTTGACGTTTCTCTTGACATTTCGCAAGGCAAACACGATGCCCAGTGACTTAGTTGGGGCTACCGTGGCTGCGCTAGAACACCATGACCAAAAGCAGCTTGGGGAGGAAAGGGTTTATTTCAGCTTGGCATCCCCGTCACAGTCTGTGACTGAGGGAACAGTCAGGACAGGAGCTCACATAAGGCTGGAATGTGAGGGAGAGCTGCTGCAGAGGCCGCGGAAGAGTGCTAACTGGTTTGTTCCTCCTGGCTTGCTCAGTCTGTTTGCTCATACACCCCAGGGACCACCTTCTCAGAGCTGGCACTGCCTGCCCAGAGGTGGTACCACCCACAGTGGGCTGGGCCCCCCAACTACAGTCATCAGTCAAGAAAATCCTCTCCAGACGTGCCTACAGTCCAGTCCTTTGGAGGCATTGTCTCAATTCAGATCCCTTCCTTCAAGAGGACCTGACCTTGTGTCAAGTTGTCATAAACCATCCAGCATACTCAGCTCAATGGCTATTGTGTCTTAGATTCTCTTCTGCTTCCATCAGTCATGAATTGGGAATTTAGTACTACCCTTGTTCAGGAACTTCGGGAGGAGTATTGAGAAGACTTTCTGTTTCTGGAGAAGGGGATATTGTGTTTTAGGCAGGCGATGTCTGCAGTAATCTATTTTAGAATATATTGATGGCATCTGGGTCTACCTGTGTAAGGCTGGGGAGGCCGGACTTCATCCTTGGATGGTTGGCTGCCAATGGGACAGTTATTGGCAGTTCTGTCCAGCTCTGTTTGGTAGTCCTTTACAGTAAGACAGGAGGCACTGGGGCGAACCAGAGCTTCAGAAAGGAGTGATGTTACAAGTAAGAGAACTGTTCCTGCTTGGGAATCTCCAACCCAAGCAAATGTTCTAGGGTTTCTCCTTAGACTTTGGAGAGCAAATCCTTTTGGAGTTCCTCCTGGTTGCTCTTGGCCTTTATATCTGAGTTGGGCCATACAGGGATAGCACAATGGTTCTCAGCCAGAAGAAATGCTGCTCTCTACCCCAGGGAACATTTGGCAATGCCTGAAGACTTTTTTTTTTGGTTGTCACAACTCACAGGACAGTTTGCTGTAAGCATCTGTTGGTAGATAGGCCAGAGTGCTGATAAGTATCTTACAGTGCACAAAAAAGAATTACCCAATCAAAACCTATCAACAGTATTGATGGGGGAGCCCTGACTATGCAGAAGACCATGGGTCTTGGATCAGATCAGCTCAGCACTAACTAGGTTGCTCTTGGGTAAATTACACAAATCTTCAGGAATTCTGCAAAATGGGACTAATAAAGCCTGTTTTATGGATTGAGAAACTTAAGTAGAAAAGGAGTATACCATGGGGGGTATTGTTCCAGCTGTGGTAGTTATGCAGTGGGCACTTCTGGAAGGCTGCTGGGTAGAGTTTTTCACGCATGGGAGAGTACCAGTACAGCGGCATGAGAGGGGCAGGGACCTCTCCTGCCTGTGGATTCAGGAGGCCGTCTTTGGGCCTCAGCGCTCACTTGCTGGACAAATCCATATTGAGTGTCTGCTGCAGTCATGCAGTGTGGAAGTATATGGAACCATTAAAGGGAAGATGCGAGAGCAGGAAGGGGAATGGATGCAAATATAAATATCCTCCCTCTGGGAGCACGTGGACTTCACGGGCTGAAAGGGGAGAGAAAGCCTATGAAGGAAGGCCATGCGTGAGAGCAGGAAGGCCATACTCTTTTCTGCTCCCTACTTATCGGGATGACTTACTTGTACGTGTGACTTTGACATCTATGGGAAAGGAATAATCATCTCTCCAACCCCCGTTCCCTTCCAGAATTGTTGAGGGATTCAAATAAGATACAGTAAAAGGCCTTTATAAGTTGTACAATGATATCTAAATATCTGTAGATAGTTATTTCAAATGGGGCATTCTGTTTCTCTAAGTGCCTCTTCCGACATGTAGTACCTTGTTTAATCTCCCCTCCCCAGGACCGTTTGGCCTAGGAGGAGAGATGATCCTGATCATTCTTCCCCTCCAAGGGGACTGTGGGCCATCCTATTACACAGGTCAGGGCACTTTCTGTTAACTCTTTCACAAAGAGGTAAGTGTGCTAGCTCCCTGCAGCCCCTTCCCAGGCCCTGAGCCACATGGCAGGAGCCTGGTGGAAACAGGCTGGCTTGCTTCTGCTGAGCATCAGGTGGGTGCAGAGAACCGGTCCCTTCCTCTTCCTTCTCTGCTTGTAGTGAAGACTCTTCCTGCCGCTCCTTTGTGTGGATGACTAGCAGTAAAATAACTAGGGGATGACTGACAGCCATAGAGTTGTTGGATCAATAGAGCTGCCTGAGAGCGTGTCTGCTGAGGAGCGAGGAGCGAGGGAACAGAAAGTATCTGCTGGGAGGACAGAGGCACTCATTCAGGGAGGGAAAGAAGAAACCTGGAGCATTAGCTTTGTCTCCTCCCCTTCCGCCCCCACAGCATCATTAGAAGTGAGCCAGGCACTTGCTAGGGAACACGGATACCAGGGATAAACAAGCACAGGAGTGAAAAGTGACGGGTGATCGATACAGTTATAGGAGTGGTTATGTCTTCGTAGAATCTAGTGCTGCATTCCCGGCCTGAACAGTAGCAGGAGACATGAGCATTCATGCTCAGTTGGCCACAGTCATAGTCCAGACTGTGTGACCCAAAGGATGAAGGTAGAGGATGATTGGGAGTTGAGACTCAGAAGGGTGGGGACCACATTGATTGACTAAATGTTTTAATTCATGAATTAAAGCATGAATGTTTAGAATGGACTGTCAATGAGTTGGATCTTTCTGCAATTGTTTGGGGGAGCTTGTGGGTTTCTCTGAACACAGACAGAGGTGTGATGAGGAGCATGAATTTGAGAGCCCTGTGGAGTTTCTCTTAGGATGGAGAAAGAGGCTGCTGGCGGGGAAAGATAGATTATTGTGATATCATAGGAGGGTCTGGACTTGAGACTCTCAGGTAGACATGGAAAAGAGGTGACTTTGTAGAGGTTGAGCCTACAGGACCTGTAGAGGTGTCAAGAAGGTTCAAGAAGGTTGGAACGAAAGCTTAGAGTCTCGGTGACAGGGAGGATAGAGTTATGCTTGGTGAAAACCAGAAGTTGGGAAGAGGGGCAGCAGCTGTGGGGACCAGGAGGAGAGGGAGGATTTGGAGAAATTGCTTGGGACATGTTGCATTTCAGGTGTCAGTGCATAGATAAGGGAAGTGTTGATTCAGTAGGCGAGTATCGAAGGGAGTCTGGAGCCTTGGAGGGAGGCCAGAGTCGGAAATACAGATTTGGGAGATATCTGAAAGAAGTCATGGCTGGAGCTATCAGGATAGATGAGATAATAAATGAAAAGCTTACACAGACTGAAGGGCAGAAGGCCAAGGACAGAACTGCAGACTGACGTGAGGGCTGGAGGAGAACCAAAGTGGCTGATCGGCGGGGCTTCATGTCGCCGTGAGGTGCCCTCCGCCATGGGGCTGGTTCTGCAGTCAGGGAGACCATGGGTAACTTGTGAAGTAAGTTGCAAACCTGTCTGGGGAGGTGGAATTGAGATTGCGGAGGGGAGCGGAGTGAGTGGATGGGAGGAAGTGGGGGGGTGCATGTAGATGACTCTTCAGGAAGGTTTGGCTGCCAAGGGAAGGTTAAGAATAGTGAGGGAGTTGGAGATGGGGAGCAGACTTGAGGGTAGGCTTTTTTTAGGGAGGGAAGCTATGTGAATACCTGAGGTGAGGAAGAGGGAGAAGGCACACCGGAGGTAGGAAAAGAGAAGAGCAGTTGATGGAGAAAGATCCTGGGAGAGCCTGGATATGTGTTTTGTGCCGTCGGCATCAACTTAGGGCCTCAGGGGTTCTGGACAAGCATTCTCTACCACTCAGCTAATCCCAGCCTCAGCCTGAAGGGGTGGATCTCAGGATCAGCTGGTCGCCTTGGCCCATAGGAGGATGCTTTTTTAGGGATCAGAAGGAAGGCAGACCTCAGGAAAGACAATCATTATCCAAGACCCAAGCACCTAAGGTGCCTGGTTGCTAGCTTCTGTATAAAGAATCGCTCTCTTGCAGGGGTCAGGGACGTATACTCTCTGAGGTGGGTGGTCTGTACGATGTGATCCTCTGAGGCCTTTGTGCAGAACAGCTGGGATGCAAAATTAGCACCCCTGAAGTGGATCAGCCCTAGGCTAGCGGGCTCTGCAGAATCACCTTCTATGGGAAGTGAGCCAGCGAGGCAAGTGGTGGATGGGAAGGATTGAGAGAGTAGAGTGGGAGTTGACTCAGGCTAGGCCTCTGGGAAGCCTCCTGTAGAGGTGTCCGACCCTGGCCACCAGGAGATGGCACCAATCAGAGCTAGTGTCTGCTCATGATGTTCCAGTTCCCTGAAGGCCTTGGCTACCTAGAAGGAAGCAGAAGGAGAGCAGGGATCCCAGCAGTGGAAGATGTCACACCCTTGTTGTTCCCAAAGTGCTCCTTTTAACTCTGTTTGTGGGTATAGAGAGCATTTGACAGTTATATATTCATGTTATAAGTAGTCATATATAGCTCATGTTGCTAACAATATAATAAGGTTATATATATGACTAGTGTGACCTTTTACATATATAACATTGTTGTATCAATGGTTAGATGGATCCCTTCATAGTCCAAATTATGAAAATTGTGACATTTAGTAGGTCCCTCTTTCCTCTCTCCTTCCCTCCCCCTCCCCTCCTCTCTCTTTTTCTCTTTCTTTTCCTCCTTCTTCCTGTCCTCCCCACTCCCTTTCCCTTTACTGTGTAGAGGTAGGTAGGGGTCTTATTTTTAAATTTGGTATTGCATTTATTTCAGGCACAACACGCAGGGACAAGGGATGTGGTTAAAATCTCCACTTTTACACTCTTACCCCATAGTTCAGGGACAGTGAGCATCATGGGGAGGGGGAGCAGGCACACAGTGTTGAGCTGGCAGCTGGACAGTGAGCCTAGAAGGGGTCTTGGAGGCTGACAGATGGTTAATTGGAAGTGACAAAGGGGGCTGAGAGGGAGGGGTCTGGAGCTCCTGTGGGATTTCCATCTCTGTCTACTTACTGTTCTGGGAAGGAGGGTGTGGGCAAGCAGGAGCTGCTCATCAACAGTTGGAGCGGGAGACGGGCAGGACTCCCTGTCGGGATGTGGCTATTGGAGATGCTCCGATGGAATAATGCCGCAGCTTTAGCTGAGGGGGAAGGCACACGATTCCCTGCCTCTTCTCACTACCCCAGCGCACTAGCACAAGGCATACTCAGATACTGGGGTCCTAGGAGATGCCCGACTAAGTATTGGATCAGCATGGTTTCTAGGATGATGTGTGTACCGTATGATGACAGTGCCAGGGATCGGCAACCTCATCTGGATGTGTGTGAAAACATGGGGTCACCTGAGTTTAAATGGATGAAAAGGTGGTAGAAATGAGCAAAGTGACTATAGACAGCCATTCAGGGAGTTTGGTGGGGAGAGCACAGAGAACAGTTTTTTGGGAACACTTGGTAGTAATATATATGTATATATACACATTATATATAGTTACAAGTGTGTGAAATTTTAGACTTACATGTGTGATTTTATGTACACATATAAACTTTATTAAAATATTTTAATGGGTTATCAGGTCTATGGAGGGAGTCTCTCTCTCTCTCTCTCTCTTTTGAAAGTAGAAACCCTTTGACTGCTTGAAAAGGACACAGGAGGAGATAATGGTAGAGCCTGAACACGTTAAAACGTGGAAGAACACCTAGGGGAGGTTATCAGGATGGGCGTCAGATTCCAAAAGATCCAGGAAAGGATGAGATTCCTGGGCAAATGGCTAATTCTGGAAGGGTTGGTGACCACTTCTGTGGATCTGTGGAAGCCTAGGTGGTTTCATGGCCAGAGGCTAGAGCTGTTGTTGTACGTGAGAACCAAGATCAAGCACCGAGATGCAGTGTGCAATGCCTGTCTGTGCTCTTTGTGCTACCATATAGTTTGCGAGTTTCGGGCAAGGGGGCTGGAGGTTGAAACATACAAAAACACACAGACAGAGACATGGACCTCTAGTCACTGGTAAGAAGCCCCTCTATTAAATAGCACCATGGAGTCTTATATACCCAACAGTCAAGTGAGCCAACAGGTGAAAACCTTATCCTCTGATCCTCAAGGCCAAGGCAACACGTGCTCATGAAGCAGAGCTGGTAAACAACTTTGACACAGCTTTCAGCAACTCAAATCAGAAGGAAAGTAAAGATCACTAGCAGGGAAGAGCAGTTGGAGGCAAGGACTCCAAATGGTCCCAACAGCGAGAAATGCTGGGACTTGGGAAGAGAGGAGCCGGACATATCTCTGGAGAAGGAATGAGAATTCCATAGACAGATGAGCTCGCCAGTGAGGTCAGTGTGGGCCAGGATGCCAGGGCTCTGCATGCTGATCTCTTCTGTGGGTTCTGGTTGGGAATAAAAATAGGAATTCCTGTGTCTCTGGCTGGTGTCTTAGACAAGAAGTCTGGTATGGGAATAAGGTACTTAGGAGACTTGTTTGGACACCAGCATCACCACAAATCCTTATAGAAACTGATAGTGCCGAGACCTTCTGGAGGCCTTAGCTTGGAAAATGTTCGTGTCTGTATTCAGCGGCTGTACTGTGTATATACATTTTGCTTTGGACTTTTTTGTATTTTCAGCACCCAGCTGAGTGTCTTACAGATAATAGTTGCTTAACTATTATTTGTTGGCTTGATTTTTCTTTCTTTTCTTTTTTTTTAAAAGCTAATTATTGGTGTATATGCCATTTGGGAGTTACTCAATACTGTGCGAAGGAAATAAAAATCATTTTTGTGGACAGGCAGTTCTACCTTAAACAAAAAGACTTGTAAAGTCAACACTGGAATGTAGCTATTTGGTGAGTCTGAATTAGTCAGAGGGGATCCTTTGTGACACTTGATTATAAATATCCACATATTTCATAAGCACTGGAGAAGTAAATAGAGCTGCTAAATATGGAAGCTCACAGTTCTTTTCCTTGAATAGTTTATGGTCTTGAATTAGGGGGAAAATGGCCAGAGATTAACTAGAAAGGGAATTTCACAGATGCATTAATTCACGTAATATGTTTTTACTGTCATTAAGTTAAACAAGTTTAAATAGTATGAAAAATGTTCATTTAGAAAGATCAATTTTAAGGTATCTGTTTATAGAACACTTATGTTCTCTCAGGGCTGTTTGCAGTATTACTGTTTCTATACTGCTGTTTACTGTAGAGCGTTTAAACAATACAGTAAAACATAGAAGATGCAAAAGCTACTCTAATCCCAACTGCCCAGAGAACCCTTGTTTGCTAACTTGAGATATTTCCTTTTGTTCTTTAGGTTCATCATTTGCTTTTGATTTTTTTTTACTTAAGATGGAAAATAAATTGTGGAATGGCAGTTAGACTTTTTGTGAACAAAGTCATTTTTCTACTTAATTTAACTGTAAAACATACTAGTACACATATATTTCGTTGTATAAAACAACCTCAGGCCAAATAACCTTTCTATGAAGGTAGGAACACAAAAGACTCCTCAATTGTGTGAAAGGGTAAAGACATTGATATTTATTGTAATAAAAAGATTTAAACTGAACAAATATCCAGAGCATATAATCTCTTCCCCCGTAATGCTTTGAAGAATCTAATGGATAGATGTGTTTACATAAATGCATGGCTCTCTTTTATATAACAAAAAATGCATCAAGCTATGTCTGATGTTTTGCAAATTGTTCTTATAACTTGATAGTCACAGACTGTTTTCCATGTCAGTACATCCATTTCTGCTTTATTTGTTTTAAGAGCTATATTATGTTGTGTGCTATATTGTGTTTACCATTCTCCTCGTAAGGATAGACATTTATAACCCAGATTTTCCATGGACTAGTGGGTTTTTTTTTTCTTTTCTGGGACACTATTTAGTTCAAGCCATACTAAGAAGAGCCTTTTTTTTGATCCTTTTCAAAGGTGACTAGGACTACTGTGGGTTCTGGATATTTCTTCTGCTTTTATCCTCAGGAGAGAGGGGAACAACCTGTCCTTGTTGTCCAAAGATAACTTCCTGTGGTATGTTTAAGGATACTTTGCTAGTGACAGTTAGCGGACTGGCGGCAGCTCCCCCTGGCCTCTTTTACTGTGTGCATTAAGTAAATTAAGAGCCAGGTTATCAGTCAACATTAGCCCCCCAAAGCCACATGTGTTAAGTGTTCTTCAGTGCATGTTAACTCTGCAACTCTGCTGCTGCAGGCATCAGAGTGTATATGTAAATGTAGTTGTCTGCTCTTGGCTAAGATCATGCCGGAATGTGATTCAGGAGACCCTGATCCCTCCTCCCTACCACGGAACATCTTGGTGAGTTGGCCAAGCCAGTTCATAGTCCTATTTTTACAGATGGGACCTCTCTTTCCTCATTTGAAGAAAGAGGTCAGCACACTTCCCTGCCATACCTCATAGGAGTAGCATGAGATAAAGTGAGGTGGTTGAAGAAAAATACTTTGGAAAAACAAAATTGCTGACTCCACAAGAAGGGGTTTTGTCAGCTCCTCTCTGGGGTCTCCTTTGGTTTTGAGTGTGGGCTGAAAGCTGAGCTAGGGGACTTGGATAAGAGTGACAGCTTGTTCTACACTCAAGGACTGCATCTTTTCATGTCTGATAGGAAATTGGCAGCAGGGAGACGGAATGAAACGTTTCGTGATATGTTCTGTTTGCTTTCGCAAGACATGCTCATAGGAAGGAATATCTGGTCTGCCTGTTGAGAGCGGCCTAGGGTTTCCTTCTGCTGGGCAGCAATGTGACTTAGTTACACACTTCTTATTACCCAGAGATGCAAAGAAAATGTAGCTCTTAATATTTCCTAAAGCGGAGCTAATTCATATGTTTGTACCCAACTTTTGTTTGTTTTCTAATGGTCTTTTCTTGACTGGTCTGTTTTGAATTAGTGCTTTGTTGAGATTTAACTATTCAATTGCATAGATCTCCACCTCCCACATGCTTACCACTCCTTTGCAGAACAGGGTCTAGGTACAAAGAGTTGCTCCTGCGGTGGCTGGTCGTGGTGGAGCAGGAGAAGAATGGAGCCACAGCATGCCTGTTGATTTCCCCTGCTCTCTGTATAGAGCTGGTCTGATCCTATCTCTGGTATGGGTGTTGGCCACAGTGTGCCCAAAGTGTTCCTTTTTGGAGTATTATGCTGAAGGCTGGCACTGAAATTGAAGTCCTTATTCTTTCCCCATGGAGTCAAAGTCCTGGTACATTACAACCACTTAGTCTATACCCCAGGCCTTTCTCTGGTCTCTGGTTCTCAGAACTACCACCAAGAAACAAAGAGGTTTATGGATGTTTTGGTTACCTGGTGCCACCTGTGAGGAGATGAGAAGAAAGTAGAAACTGAGCTCCAGAGGCCTGAGTGGGTTGTTTGGTTTTTCTGGGGCGGGAGGGGGGCTGAAAGGGGAGGTGAACCTTGAGTTGCTAGATCCTGTTATACCTATTGGATTATTTCTAAAGCGACCGTCCCTCAAAATGGACTAGTCTTGATATGGAACTGTAAGAAATAAGAGGCTGAGCCCTTGCTCTCTGCCCTTGCCCCACAATCTCTAATGCTTGAGGAGGTCTTCCTGTTTTCCTCATAGCAGGAGACCCCTCTGTGTTGCATCCCCCCAGTACTTCTCCCTTCTGGTTCAAAGTAACCTCACTGCTAAGTCCACTCAAGCTGGCTCTTGATGTGTTCGTGGGAACTTAGTTATTCAAGCTGAACTACTAAAAAAAAATCCTATCGCGGGTATCAACAGCTGAGCATTGACATTTTCTCTTTGCCTGCTGCTGTAACTATCCTGAACTTCCCTGAGGCAAATAAATGCTTCTGCTAGAGCAAGGGGGAGGTTAAATATATGCGAGGACATGCAAAAGAGGAAAGTATAGAACACTTTAAAAAGTATTGCCCAAATTAGACATGATTTGGGAGAAATGAGGGTTGAGAGATTATGCTTCTAACTTCCAGACTGCATGGCTGTGGAGCCCTTTTCTATACATGTATGAGGTTGTGTGCATGTAAACATGCAAGGGTGTGGCAGGGTTGATTCTTCCGGCAAGCATTTAATGATCACTTGGTACATAGTCTGTGCTGTGGGACAAACAGATCCAGCAGAGTGTTCAGGGAGCTCCTGGTCTCAGGAAGGGTGGAGTAGCAATAACTCCATATTGAGCTGTCCCACAGAGATCCACATTCTGAGAGGCTGACGTCTGGGTCTTGTAAGTCTACTGGTTGAGGTAGGAGCCTGTGCTGGGTCTAGTTTCCCTGTACCTCACCAGGATCTGATTCCTGAAACATTTCAGCCTTCTAAAATAACCAGATCAGTCAGCTTTTCTTCTTTCAAATGATGCTCATTCCTTCAAATATAAGGCACAGCATCTGTGAACATCAATTTTAGGAAGAATGTGATACATATTAATAAGATCAATTTTAGTAGCAGGTAGAAAGTAGAGTCCAACTTAAGGCTGCTTCTTTTCTTTGGTGGAGCTGTTTGTGTGCTGTGGTTCTAAACTAAAATTGTTCTAATGCAGAAACCTTTGTGTTTCATGTACTGCTCTCCTTCCAGGGCTCTGGAGTTCAAACAGTGCTAGAAGGTATTATTTAATATTAATATTATTATTAGTAGTAGTATTTTGACTGAGGAAAATTGCAACTCTGTCCCCTGTGAAGGATGCATGAAGTGGAAGGCCAGGTAAATCTAGATTGAAAATAAAGCAATCATGTTAGGCATGGCAGGGCATGCTTGTAATCCCAACAATTGGGAGGTGGAGGCAGGAAGGGGCAAGTTTAAGCCAGCCTGGGCCCATAGAACAAGACCCTGCCTCACAGGCAGCAGTCAGTGATGGTGTTGGATGGATGGATCCAAGTTGAGAGCTGTGGACTGGATATCAGGAGACCAGTGTTGTTGTTGTTCAGTTTGGGAAAGTCATTTTCTGACTCTGAGGCCAGTATCGATGTTGAGCACACTGAATATGTCTTCCATCCGTAGATATTCCCAGCAGAAATGGATAGCGGATGGAGAACGGGGAAGCCAGGGGATAAGAGCTGGGTGGCAGGTGGTATTAGGATCTTTCTGCCCTTCTGTTCTGTAGACATTTTGCCCATCAGAAGCCTTTTGTCTTTGTGGCTCAAGACTGCTTGGTCATGCCCTGTGAGGCCCAAGCTCCTGATGTGACTCAGCATCTTGGCTTGGTGAACAGGAGCCCTGATCCCTTTCGGGGTGGGGTGTGGGGAGTCACTTTGATGGTCTCATACCATCTTGGCCCTACTAGTGTTTTGAAAGCAGAGCCAAGTTTCTGGGACTTCTGAGCCTGTGCTGAAAAGCCTGCATCTCCTCAGCCAGTTTCTTTGGATGCCAGATCTGCAATTAGGAATGTGTCAAGCTCTCTAGATAATGTCTTCATTAGGGACCGCCTCTGCCAGCTCTGCCAAGGTATGAGGAGGGTTGACTTACTGATCATCTTGTAACTCATGTCCTTGAACCTTTCCTGGAGTGGGAGAGTGGAGGTGGTAAAAGCAATAGAATCCCCATCTTTCCCTAGGGCAAGTATAAACTCCGCTCAGCTCTGTTCTGTCACAAAGAGAATCGGCATAATCAAGCTACCGTCTTGGTTTCCTTTCCACAGAACGTCATCTCCTTAGCCCACAGTCTCTGGACCATCCGAAAACTCACATTTTGGTAGAGGGGAATGAATTCTACTTTTAAGCTCATAGCATCCCAGGATTGTCATAGGGTTGCCCTTGTGGTTGGCTGTGGTATAGAGAGAGTGGTGAAGCCTGTTGGGACATTTGTAGAATGATCATAGAGTAGGACATATTTGAGTGACATTGGGAAGACAGACTCATTGTCCAGTGTGACAAGTGGGAAGTGTCCAGGGTGGGAAGGGGGTTCCAAGCAGAGGGAAAAATGTAGGCAAAACCATGCGAAGGAGCCATGCGAAGACGAGGGAGAGCTAGAGCGTGGCAGGATGAGAGAATGTGGAGGTGTGAGTGAGTGCTGGGGTTTCGGAGTTTCTGGATTTTAATTTTTGTATTCCAGGATTGAGAGTCTGTCTTCTGAGCAGTGAAAAATTACAAAATATTTTAAATATTAAAATGCTACAATAAAATCGCAACTTAAGCCTTGTTTAGGAGCTTCCTGAGATATATTGTGTAGCAAGAGACAGGAATTCAAGTGAGGAGCCTCTATGAAAACATGGTTGATGGAACAAGGACGGCAGAGAGTGGCAAGAGAGTCCGCGGGGGGTTCAGTGTTAGTTGATATGGGCTTGAGGGAGAGGCTGAAGCCACAGGTAACTCACAAGGGTTGTTTAGGTTGTGGTAAAGGGTGACGGACTTCCGCCAAGCCTGCAACCACAGGAATCACACAGGAGGTGGGAGCGTTTCTCAAGCCCCTGTAGCCTTTGGGATTCGACATTGCTTCATTCTCCAAACTCTAAACATCTTGAATAGAAAACATAAAAACCAGAACGTAGTGTGACTGATAGCTGAACAGTTGTATATTTTGACAGTCCTTTCCAGGTCGATAGCAAGTCTGCATGTGCATATATGAGCTGCATGTGTTCATGCGCGCGATGCTGTTCTTGCTTTGGGTGCAAATGTATCTGCTCCTTTTATTGTACTGGGTTCTTGACACAGTATCGTTTTTCAGCATTGAAATTCCCGTCACCTCCCAGAAATAGTCCCTTTAGGATCCATTTCGGCTTGGCTTATTGTACGCAAACATTCCAGTGGGATTGACTGCTTGTGTCAAATTAATTTTTTTTCCCTTCCTAGGGAGAGCGTCTGCCATGTGCAAACTGGGGAAATCCCCAGGCTTCTTGTCTAACGCAAAGCTCAGACAGAGGTCAAGTCAGTCCTGGGTCTAGACAACCCTCAGGGCCTAGACCTGGATACTTTCGCCAACCTTCCCAGCATGCTTTGTAATTGTTTCCAAGCATCAGGAAATATAGGGCTGGCAGAGATGGCTTCTTCCAAGAGGCTTGGGTCTTTGTACCATCAGGTGCAATGCTGCTTTCCCCTCTATGTCCATATTCCTATGAGTGCTTTATTTAAAGTCTGCAGAAGGTAACGGTAACCCTGCTTCCCTTGCTTCCCTGCTTGTTGCACAGACCTTACAGAGCTCTGGGGATGTTCACCCTCCACCCCAGTCTTGATACTTGTAAGGTTGGCGGGTCCTCAGACTGTACCCCAGGCTTTGTCTAACAGCCCCTCGTGTAATTGGATTCAGTCAGCCAGCCTTACTGTGCTATGCCAAACCCAGATAGCAGCCCGGGGACCTTCTGCCTGTCTTCCCCACAGATGAACTCCCTTGACAGCTCTTCTGTTTACAGCGGGTGTCTAGACTCTACTGTCCGCTGCTGGGCCAAGTTCCTTGGCACTAGGCGCCTTGTGAGATGACTGGATGTGACAAGACTCTCTCCTTGAGAATAGCTATGTACTGTTTTCCTGGAATTGATTAGCATCTATTCATCTTAAATCTCAAAATTTGTGTGTTTTGGTTATCGCCAATTTCAGCCAGCCTTTCCCTAGGAGTGAATTTATAACCTAACTCAGTACAGCTCTTTAATTCACACAGATCATAACAAACACTTTCTTTTCAGTTAACCGTTAACTGATAGGGCCTTAGGGACTTGAGGAAGAAACCTTGTGAAATCCTCGACATAAACAGTAGAATGCTAAACTTCCACGGTGTCTGGTTCAACAGTTACTTTGTTAGGGAGGGTGGATTCCATTTGCCAAAAACATTTACATAAATTGATAACAGAAACGACTTTGAGCATTTCGCGGCTGATCCTGTAATGCATCAGTTCTAGCACCAGGCTTGTTATGCAGTTTAAATCTCTGCAATTCTCATAGGATCTGATTGTGATGTCTAGCTTCTGAGCCAGGGTAACTGGGCTGCTGGGGGTGCAGGGTTCATAAGATGTTTCTTAACTGTTAGCCATTATTTCCTCTTCCTGTCTCCTGATGCCACAAAATACATCTCTTGACTCTAAAAGGAGGTCATCTAATTTCTTCTTTCTACCCTGGCCCAGTTTTACAACTCTTAACAGTCCTCCTGTTCTCTCTACTTTTTGTCTGACATATTTTCGGACCACCACAATTACCCTCCTTAGCTTGATTCTAGGTGTCGAAGAGACATATTTGTTACTTTCCTTGCAGATTTGTTGTTGTTGGCCTGGGAGGAAGACTAGGGCAGCTCCCCAGGTGAGGTTCCCTCTGACAGGCTCATCATCACATGCTCCCTTAGGTTTCCCTGGGCCGCAGGACTTCAGCGTTGACAGGACCCCATTACAGAGGTGGTGCGGCCAGATCCACCCCTGCCTTTGGGTCTCTAGGATGCTGCCAGCTCTGCTGGGAACAGTTCCTCCCCGGCCTTTCCCACTCTTATGTAGATGGTTCTATACTTGGGTATACACTTTGTTCATTCTGCTGGGGACCCTCAGAACTGAGACCCTTATTCTCTGGTGTTTTCCCTCTTCCAGGCTGCTGGATTTAATTTGATCTGTTCATATAAGAGCTCAGATGGTGAGAGTGTTGGAGATTCCTGGAGAGCCTTTGTGGAGGTTGAGAACAAGAGAGACATTTTCTCTTTGGGCACCAGTCCTTTTAACTCAGTGCTTCCCACTTTCCCTCTCAGGGGTGTTTGCCTCTTTTACCATTCTCTTGTCTTATGGCTCATATGCATGATATAGTTGGGGCGTCTTTCTAAAACAGAGAAGTCTTTTCCAAGAGGAAGAAGGAATCCCCCCAAATGAGATCAGTCTACCCTTCTTCAGATGGCTGTAACAACCCCGTAGATCATCTTGCTGGGCAGGCTGTGTCTTCAGTGCGGTATAAAGAAAGGGTCGTGTCCCTGGGATGGAGCCAGGAGCCCTGGACAGCACACTCAGCACACTAGACCTCATGGGATCCTGAGCAGGTCACTGCACCTCTCTGGGCCTGGGCGTCTTCATTTCAAAGTGAACACGTGGAATTGGAGGGTTGCTAAGGGTCCTTCAGTTGGAAGTCTATGGTGTGTCCCTGGCAATGAACTTAAGGGTAAACCACCTCTGCTTGGCTCAACCCTGAGAAAATGCCAGGCTTGTGGAGATTGTCTTATGCCTGAAGACCTTGTTCTCAGACCAGACAAGGAAATTCAAGTAAACGTCCACCAGCGGGTACCTGTCCCTAGCCATTAGAAACCTGGACATATTGGTCTCCCATTGTTGGCAGCCTCTGAGTATGCTGGCTGCACAGGTAGGTTCCAAACCCGTTGTACCATCCTTAGTCTAGTTTTATAAGACCCACCAGCTATCTGTGAGCTTTCCAAGAAAGAGCAGCCACTGACTTTGGGCTAGCCACAGTCTATACAACACCTGCTCTTGAACATGATCTTGCTTCCTCTCCTGCTCTGATTTTTTTTTTTTTTTTAAGGAGAAAAGCTCTTCTTTGGATCAGCTCAGAAGCTCTGGGTTCTCAAAATTGCACTCCTTTTTCTCATGAATTATCCATCTGGTCCTGCTAGGTCTTTCTCCTCCCTCTTAGAGGGAATTTAACTTCCATTCATTTATTCCTTACTACATTAGTCGTGGTGAATGGCTAATGGGGCAGATATCTGCTCAGCAGACTTCCGTTTCCTCTAGATGCATAGCATGCTGTATCTCTTGGCATCTCTCCCATTCTGCCTCTCAGGTGCAAGACCCATGTCCTGGAGCTGGGCAGAGTAAGGAAGTGAGATCGAGGAAACAGGCAAGGAGTTCCTGGAGTAAGAGCCATGTCCTAGAATAACAGCAGGGTCAGGGATTGGGTGGGTTGATGACCAGGAAGGTGAAATGATTCATGACCAGTCTAGGAAGGCAGGAAAACGTCTATTCAGCACTCAGGGCACTTGCAGAAGCTGAAGGAGCAGAGAGAGAAACACCGAGTTTCATCCCTCAGTGACTGGTGGTTGCCTTGGCCAAGCCCTGCCCTCTGCATATGCAGATGCCAAGCTGGGAGCTAGTAGGGATCAGTGGAGTCCATGGAGATCACCTGGGCAGGTGTAATCCTCGATGGCATCAGCCGCTGTCCCTGTACTTAGCTCTGTAACAAGCCCTCTCGAGGGACCCCTCTGCTCCTGCTGCTTGCAGACCTTTGGTCTTCTTCATTCAGTGAGCCTGCAAAGGTCTAGACCGAATCTCTAAGCCAACATTTTATTCTGAAAGTTCAAAGTATTTGATCACATTAAGGAATTGAGATGCTGCGTGTTTAAATGTTCCATAGAGCATTATCTTTTAGCCTGAGACTTTTTGTATATGTAATCCCCCCATCTGGGTATGATAGCACAGCAACCTGCGTGTTGTTATCTGACTCCTGGAAGTTGCCACATCTCTGTCCTCAGTCCTCGGGGTGGTTTCACTTATTTTGGTTGGTGGGTCACAGATTAAGCAGGTTTCAAATGGAAGAGGTCCATTATCTCTGTGCTTCTATTCTGTAGCCAAGGGAGGCCCTTACTGTTTTCTGACCCAAGCCCTCCACCAATTAAGTTTTTATTTCCTTCCCAAGCCTGATGAAGTTGCAGCCGTGTCCCTCCCTTTGGTACCAGGGAACACCAGCCTTGTCTGTGGCTTGGCTTGGCACCGCAGATTTCATAGCTTTGACCTGCAATTGGATTTTCCTGAGAATTTTTTTTTTTACTGGCATTGATTTAGTCCAATGAAATCAGTGAGCTTTCCTCTAGTGTCCGCTGAACGTTCTTCACTCAGAGATTGAACCGTTCCCTTGGCCTTCTCCACATTGGACTCTGGGCTGAAGATGAAAGCACCCAGATCTGTCATGTTGTTCCCCGCTCAAGGATTCCCAGTGAAAAAGTCTGCGGTTTCTACGTGGTTCCTTTAAGCAACGAGAGAAGCGTTGCTCTGCAGTGACTCTTGCTTCGTGTCTGGGGAGAGTCCAGCACACGTGTGTCCTGTGTTTTTCCTTGCTTCCCCTTTCCAAAAACCCCTCGTCTTTATAAAAAAGGGAATTATGTAGTGCAGAGGATCCCACACTTTCCTCTTTTCACGGGAGACTCACTTCTTAGTAATTCTCCCATGTCCTTAGGCCCAGCAAAATGTTATGCCTGTTAGGCTGTAAGGTCTAAACAGTGTATTAAGTACTTAAGTCTTCCCAGTCTAGTAACTGTTTGGAAGATGAAAGTACATTCATTGACAGAAGAAGTATTTTCTTCTTCTTAGGTATTTTTTTTGAAAATTAAAATTATATATATATATTCATGGTTACATGTCTTGAGATATGCATACATTGTAGAATGACCAAAAACTGAGATAATTGATACACCTCTTTACCTCAATTCATTATTTCCAAGTGTACAATGCTATTAACCGTAGTCACCGTGCTATTCAGTGAATGTCTTGAATTAATTCTTCCTGGCCAATTGGAGGCTAGTATCCTTTAGCCAACATCTCCCCAGTTCCAAAAGAGGAGTATTTTATTTCGTCTTAAACTAACCACAGTTACTCTCTAATGAGATGTGTGTGCCTGTTGGGCACTGCACAACTTCTCAGAAGCTGGGACCAGATTGGATATTTCTCCTCTCATTTCCTGTTCTGCAATGATTTTTGTGCTGTGCTTGCTTTTTATCGTAGCAACTGTCCAAATCCCATTTTCAAAAATATGATGTCATTAAAAACAATGGAGGATAAGTTTAGTGCAAAACCAACAACCAGCTTGCGCCAGTGGCTCATGCATCCACAGTGCCTGAGCAAGTCCAGTCCCTCGCAGCCCAGGAACGCACAAAACTGTGGTTCGCTGGCCGCACGCGTGTCTTGGGGAATATTCAGAGCTAGCTTATATCCAATGCCGCTGTGTCAGTAACTCGTTTAGCTCTTGCAGTAATCCCATTTTATAGGCAAGAAAGCTGAGGTTAAATGAATTGCTCCAGACTCTATGGCATTGAAGTGTCAGAACTGAATTTTGAACACAGGCAGTGTGGCACCAGGGTGCGCCAGTGTGGCACCAGGGTGCGCCAGTGTGGCACCAGGGTGCGCCAGTGTGGCACCAGAGCACATGCTGGCTCTTGGTGCCATCCAGCTTTTGCTCCTAATGAGGGCACTAAGTGCACATTTACTTTCTAGTTTCAAATAACGCTTCTGTTTGGTTCTGCCAATATTTCTAAACAAGGATCTTTACTTTGAATTTCAAAGTTTCCTTCAACATGAAACAATCCAATTTTACAAATGTGATTTAAGGATGGTACTTGGATACATCTTTTCAAATTCCAATTTTAATCAAATCATCGCATTTTTTGCATGAATGTTTTGGTAGCAACCACCCAGTTTTGTCGCCGTTAAGTATCTTATTGATCCAGGCTTCTCCACCTCTGCTGGCCTTTGATAGGTGATTGCGACCTGAGCTTGGAGGCAGCCTAGCAGGAAGTCTCCTGGTTCACATGGTAAGTGTGCCTGAGGATACCCAGGTAAGACTGGTTTCTGCAAGGGGCTGGAGAGATGGCTCAGAGGTTAAGAGCATTGCCTGCTCTTCCAAAGGTCCTGAGTTCAATTCCCAGCAACCACATGGTGGCTCACAACCATCTGCAATGAGGTGCCCTCTTCTGGCCTTCAGGCATACACACAGACACAATATTTTATACATAATAAAAAAAAGACTGGTTTCTGCAGCATAGATGCTCATTTCAGAGAAATAGGCCCCTTTGTTGTTTAACACCCGAGAGGCAGCTATCTCACCCACTGAGACTTCTACTCGGGGGTGGGGGGGAGTGGTGGACTAGTAGCACGGGCATCACACATCACCTGTGAGCTCGTTAGGAATGCAGAATTCCAGCCACATACCCTCTCCTGAATCAGGCAGGGCCTGTGCATTCCAAAGAGCCTTAGGCATGAATTTATTTGCACACTACAAAACTGTCTGAAACATGTGCATGCATGCGTGTGTTCCGCTTGTTTAATTCCATGGACAAAGGGCATCCTTGGTCTACCTGGGTTAAGCATTCTGCCTTGCGTCTATGTCGTCCTCAGCAGCAGCTAAGTTTTAGTCCTGTCTTCTCTTAAATGAAGAAGCTGAGGCGATCTCTGCTGCGGTCTCCACCAGTTCTTCAGTTTTAGTAAAACTCCCTAAGCAGCATAGCTTTGTAATAGTTTATTGCTTCTATTTAAAGCCACCTCTGGGCATTTACATATTTTTAACTGTCTGTT
This sequence comes from Arvicola amphibius, assembly GCF_903992535.2. Lineage (NCBI taxonomy): Eukaryota > Metazoa > Chordata > Mammalia > Rodentia > Cricetidae > Arvicola > Arvicola amphibius. Next base: position 59,382,091 of record NC_052056.1, read on the forward strand.
CACCTACACTCAGCTGCTAAAATCCATTTCCCCAGAATGTGACTTTAAACTGCTTACATCAAAATCACTTAGGGACACTGTTACGATGCAGGATCCAGGATCCTGGGCTCTAGAGTTCCTGAATTAAAGTCCCTGGGGGTGGGTCCTAGAAATCTACATCTTTAACCTCTGCTTGCTGGTAGGCATAACACTCTAATTCTGTTACTCTCCAAAAGTGAGTCTCTGCTGGCTCCTTGTTTCTCTCTCTTTCCTTCTCCTCCTCTTCCTCCTTCTCCTTGTCCACTTCCCCAATGCCTTAATAAGATGGTACCATTGGAGACAAAGGAGGAGAAAGGAGAGTTGGAAAGGGAAACTAATCTGAAGAGGGGAAACACTGCATTTTGCAATGGGATTCAAACGCAGATATCCAGAAAACCCTTTTGTCTGTGGGACAGAAGCACACAGTCGAGAACAAGAACGGAGAATAGATTTAGGGGTGTCTGCTGAAGGACTAGGGATGAGATCATCTATGGCACTGATGGTGTAAAGGGAAAAGGAAGGGTTCCAACAGAGTGTAAGGTGTTTCTTAACGCTCCCGCATCCTTCCAGGAGCGTGAGTGTAGGAGGGAGCAGCAGGGATTTCGGGGCTCAACTCTGAGGGATTCTCAGAGTTCGTGGGTAGGAGGAAAAGAAGAGTCAGGGAGGCATCGTAGGAGAGCTTGGAGAGGCTGAGAGAGTCAGCGAAGATCTCCTGGGAAGAGCAGAGTATGGAGTGGTCCAGTGGCCATCTATGGGGAAAGTGGTCCTCTCCAGAAGGACTCTGGGAACAAGGGCTGGTTGTCTTTCATGGTGCAGGCGTTCAGGTCTGTAATTTAAGAAGGCAGTGTGAGAAGCGGAGGAGAAAAGTGAGAGGCCTCAGCTCGGGGATGGGTGCATTGGTACTTAGGATCGGGAACCACTGGGTCAGTTTAAGGGTCCTGGCCATCTTAATGGGGGAGTATTTCCTTTGGTGCTTCCATGGTAGTGCCTGTAAAATTGCCAGCTGAGGAAGGAAGTGATGTGGTTGCAATGGGGGAAGATGGTTGGTAAAGACAAAAACATTCTTGGCCAGTTGGCAAACATTGGGAAAAGCAAGCTGGAGGCAAACAGATGTCAGTTTTTAACAAGATGCTAGGACATTTTGGAAGCAAGAAAGCCCTTCTCCCAGCCCACTTCCAGGAGGGATTGGTAATTTTCTTTCTCATTTGAACTTTGTCAGCTACTTAACATAATTCAAACACACTGTAGTTGTATTGGCAGATGGTCCAGTTCTCCAGGGAGTTTGGACCTCGGACACCATCAGCCATCAGGGCAATTCAACAAGCATCTCTCTAGGGTGTGCCATATGTGTGCATAGCCTTTGGTTACTGAGGGTTGGAAAGGGCTGGACTGCCCTGTCAAGAGGCATGGTGTAAAAGAGATTGATGGACATCCAAGCCTCCATAAAAGGCAGACTTACACTCTCTGTTTGCATAGACATAAGTTCTCTGGAGTGTAACTTTGTTATCAAAGGGGCAGATGAGAAAATGATTTTTACACTAGTGCCATTAGCAGGTCCCAGAGGATGGTTTTGGAAGTTCTAGACTCCAGTTACTCTGGACCAGCATTACCAAGTTAAGGATAGAGGATAGATGCACGACTTGATTTTAGTCTCGAGGAGACGAGAGTCCAGAGAAATAGATATCTGTGGAAGCAGATAATCACAGCCCATCCTGACACACCCTGCAATTGGGCCATCACTAGATGCTAAGGGAACACAAATAGGAACACACTCAGGAGGTGAATTTGATTAAGGCTTGAAGAACAAGCAGGAGTTTAAATGGCTCATTTTTCTTTTTCTTTTATTTTTGTGACTATAATATAATTACATCATCTCTCCTGTACCTTTCCTCCTCCCAGACCCTACTCTTTCAAACTCATGGCCTCTTTTATTAATTGTTATGTGCATATATATATATATATATATTCCCAAATATAACCTGTCTATATAATGTTACTTGAATGTAGTTTTCAGGGCTGAATATTTTTTTTGAGATGAAGATGTGATCCTCTCTGGCACCCATTCAGAGGCAGGGCATGTGGTTTTGGCACTTAGAGGTATAGTAGGGACTTTAGCTCTCAAGTAGGTGGACTCAGATGATGCTTTCTATTCTCTAGTACTTTTTCTCCATGCCTTGCTGCACTGTTCTTCTCCAGAGAAATCTAAAGCAGGGAGGAAAGCGGCAGGACTGCTGGCCTGCTTTCCTTGCCAGCTCTGCACAGTGCACACTGTCCGCCCAGGGGTGGGACACCTCTACAGGTTGTGAGAATGTGCCCCAGGATGGCATCTGGCTAGGACAGGAGGTTGTCAACTAGGTGGGCTCGGAGGGTGGAATGTTGTATTGCGTGGTAAGTGCTTTCGCTTGGCGCTCTAGAATTCCCTGCCTTGCTTCTGCATCTGAAATGACCCAGCTTTGCTCTGCCCTTCCAGCCGATACCTCTTGGGCATCAGACACATGGTATCTAGTGTAAGAGCGTCCAAAGCAGAAGGATATGGAGGAAATTTTGATAGTTTTCCATCCTCTTGGTGAGTCCGAGAAATAGTCCATCCTCGTTGGTGTGAGTGCACCATTTTCTCCCCTGTCTTGGATGCTCACAATGGATATGAAGCAGTTCCGTGTCACAGCATGTCACTTGCTGCTCCTTTCAGATGCGCATGGCTGTAGTTGGTGGTAGCTGAGTTGGGCAGGTGTGTCTTTTCTACTCAGGAAAAACTGATTTTGACTAGATTTGTGCGAGAACTGACAGAAGGACTAAGGAGCTGGAGTAAAAGATAGGGTCTTTGTTTTCAGAGAGTCCAGGAGGAGATGAAAGCACAGCAAGGGGCATACAGTACAGTGATGATGGTGGTGGTTGCCTGGCTGTCAGCGGAGAAGAGCAGCAATTGGATGTGGGCAGTGGATGAGTGGATGAGGTCAGCCTTGTGGTTTGTTCTTTAGAAGCCATCCGCCTTGTGTTTTGAGGCAGTCTCTTACTGGCATCTGAGACTCACCAAGTAGGAAAGGCTAGCCAGCCAGAGAACCTCAGAGATCCATCCATCTCTGCTTCCTCAGTGCTGGGATTACAACCATGTGCAGTCATACCTGTGATTGCTGGAAATCAAACCTAGGTCCTCATGATCAACCAACGGAGCTGTTTCCCTGGTCTTGGGGAGTAGGCTGTCTACTTCCAGTGGCTGAGCCATCAGAACACCAAAAGGCAAGAGAACCTAGGTGTGGTTCCTACAGACAAGCCTCTGGGCTGGAGAGAGATAGAGATGTAGCTAGGAGAGAGAGAGAGAGAGAGAGAGAGAGAGAGAGAGAGAGAGAGAGAGAGAGAGAGAGAGAGAGAGATGCAGGGGGCAAACAAGAGATATCATTTGACAGAATAGGAGGCTTTTAGAGGAAAAAGTTTGTCCCAACCTCCCTTTCAATTCCTTTCTGTTTGCTAATGTAGGAGCCAGCTGGTCTCTGTCCTCTCCACGAGCAGAAACTGAACACAGCACCATGTCCTTAGGATACTGCATTAGCTAGGACGAGCAGGCTGCAAGCAGATTTTAAATCCTCAACTGGGAGCTCCAGAAGGAACCAGAAGGAACATTAGAGATGCTTGAGTTTGCCCACCTCAGTCCTTCAGATAGGAAAACTGAGTTCCCAAGGTGACAGAATTAGAAAGAGGCTGCTCATATCCTGGCTCCCAGAAAAGCAATCCTCCTTTGGTTTCAGACATGAAATGGCACTTTCCACTCTTTCCTCATTCCTTGACCTTGACTGTTCTTCCCTATTCCTCTCAACTTGCCCTTGTTGTGATGGGAGGTTATCTTGATGCCACTGCAGTACCTAAATGGGCTCCCTAACCAGATTACGGAACTGAAATCTCAATGCCAGATTAGGATGCTCAGATCACATGACTTCTTGATTTAATAGCAAACATACAGAAAAGAAACCAAACCAAATAAATAACGTGCAAGGAAAGACATGGGGTAAGTTTATATACTTTCAGTAGGATGCAAGTGGTAGAAGGACCACACTTACAACTTCTGCTTTATATACAAGAGTCATCCGTCCTGTCTGCCTTGGTGCCATGCCAGCCTGAAATGCTTATGATGATGTAGTCATGGCAACCAGAACTGGCAGGTGCTTAAGAAGCCACAGTAAGCAGGAGGTGCCTGATCAGCACATACTTGCTCTCCCAGAGAGATCTCTGAGTTTTGTGTGTATGATTAGGGTAGCAGTCCCTTAGCTCTGAACAGGCATCATCAGTGAGCACTCGCTGACCTTCGTGAACGTGAGGCACCTCTTTGCTGCCTGCTTTACTTTGCTTCAATACATGCAAGCTCTACTTTTCATACTCATGTCTAATATATCTCATGAGCTATGTGTGTTCTTTTTGCATCTATGTTGTTTCTGCTTGTGTGTCTTGTTTTCTGAGCAGAAGAATCGAACCACCTTCAATGATGGAATGATACTCTATGTATTTGGGCTGAATGTTTACATTTCCCATTTTATAGCTCTGTTTCTAGGCTTTGGGGATGAAAAAAAATGGTGGCCACTATTTTCCATACAAAGGTTAAAGGAAGGAGATAGTACATGACTTTTGTAAACTCCAGTTACCCTCGTTTCCCCATCTCAGAATTGGGTCATTTTGAGAGGTAACTCTCAGATAGGAAGACAGCTTAAAGCCTCTGCATATGCGCTCCGCTCCTGATGACATCCCTTCCCCGAAGCTCTGCACCTGCCTTCTCAGGCCTGTGCCGTTAGGAGAAATGGCTTCTTTTCCGTGGGCCTTGCCTTTCACCCTGGGTGGCTATTCTGAAAACCTCTTCTTCTTCAAAGAGGACAGGGAGATACAGTTTTGATAACTCATCAGATGCCAGTTCTAAGGTGGTCTAGAAGTTGGGGAACGAGGACAAACATAGTCTTCCTTTCTAAAGGTCTTCCTTCTGTCTGTGGAACTCAGATGTGTTTGACTGAGCTCTTGGAGTCCTTTACCACATGCGACTTGCCTTTCCTGCCAGCTTGCGAGCAGCACAGACGCACCCAAACTGTTCTCTGAGATAATGACAGAAAGGATTGTTGGCTCATTGATGCCTACGACACTGATGACAGTCCCCGGCAGACACGAGTCTTCCGGAGGCTGTAGAGTAAAAGTTCATCCTGAGAGCTGTGGTCCTGCACCCTGTGAGGCAGTGATGTGAGTGATGGGAAAGGGGCTCCAGGCAATGCAGTGCCTCTGATGAAAACGCTGATTTTTATTTTAGATTATGTGAATATGTGTATGTGTGTGTGTTTGTGCAAATGAATGCAGTGTTTGTGGAGGCCAGAAGAGGGCATGAATCCCCTGGAGCTACAGTTACATGGTGCTGGGAGCTGAACTCTGGTCCTTTGATTCACCATGCTGTCTCTCTAACTCCTGTGATCTCTAATTTTGAGATTAAGAAAGAGACTCAGAGAAACTAGAAATGCACCTAAAACCACACAGTTAGAGACTGACAGATCGAAGTAAGATTTGAACCAAAAGGTCATATGTCCACTTCCATAGTTGCTGTTCTTTCTGTTGCATGCTCTGGAGGAAATAGATTCACAGAAACCTGGCAGGAGAGGAAGAAGAAATACAGAAGGACTATAAATTGTCTGGAGACTGAGGATCTCCCGGAGCGGAGGTCATGTGCCCTTTTGTGTGTTAGCCATGTAACAGGGATGTGAGAAACACATCGGGTGCGGCAGGGAACCACACGCTTGAGGAAAGTAGGCTGTTCAGGTTGCCAGGTGTAAAGGACAGAACTAGGGACCGAATCTAACGTAAGTTGGTGTAAGATGTGCAAGAGCAGCTACTCGTTGGGTTGTGAGTGAGGGAGTGATGTAATACGACTGCTTCCATTCAGGATTTTTTTTTTTTACTAGGGTTGAGTAGATTGTAGCTGGATTAGGATACATTCTATAAAGACTAGTAGTTACCAATGCAGTTAAAACTTTGGGAGAAGGAGGATTTGAGCTCTCCTTAGGGAGCTGGGGAAAAGTTTGTTGGAAAGCTGGTGTTTGTTTTGGCTTAAAGAGATGAATTTGAGGAGCAAAGGTGTCCCTGGAGGAGAGAGAATGGAGAACCTTCCTTGTCAGGCTGCACTGAAAATGGACTCATCTAGCAGGCCTGGATTTAGAGACCATGTTGCTTCCAAAAGAAGGGGCAGCTTATATACCACAAAGTAAAATCAGGAAAAACAGGCAGTGAGATAGGGACAGAGGGAAAACTAAGGTAGGAAAAGCAAGAGGAAGGACTGAGGTTTAGTACAGTCAGATTGGTTTGTGCCTGTTGTCCAGGGGACTTGCTCTCCCAGGCTCTCCACTGAGCCCCCTTTAGATAGTGAAGGACAGGTAGAAACTGTGATGAGGAAGTGGCAGCCAACTTCTGTCCTATGATAGATAGCAGCAATAATGGCCAGGCAAAGCTGTGTGTAGAGCAGGGGTGAAAGTGGCTGCGGTGATGGCAAGGTCACAGTCTTCCCCTAGCGCGTGTGTGCAACTCAGTGCCTAGCGCCATGGCGTTCTCTTAGACTCTTGGGGTCCTCAAGCTCCCTCTTCTGAGTGTGAGCTCTATCATTCCTAGTAAGGACTCCAGGAAGCAAGCAGGTGCCTAGTTAAGTCCCTGGAGAACCTACCAGAGTTCTTTCTGTCCCTGTTGACTGAGAATGTACCATGCCCCGTAGACTCCAGGACTCTGCTCCTGCTAGACAATGCTTGAATGTTCTCTTCATCTCTTCCACAGCCTGTTGTCTGTCTGTGTTGTGAGGACTCACGGGTTCCGCTTCGTGATGAGAAGAGGGTGACTTTGTTCTTAGCTCTGATCCCTCTGAAGCCATCCCATGACAAACCTCCTTTCATGTCGCTGTTCCCAGTGCTCCATGTGGTCTGTGCAGCTAGGAGGATGCTGTTCTCTTAGTAGACAGAGAACACTCTTCCTCAACTCTGTGTATACAGTAGCAGCTAAGAAACATGACCTTGGCCTTACCCTCCTCTTGCATCTTGCCTTGTGTCTCCATTTCAGTGAGTTTGGATTGTGAGAAGTATTTCCTATCTGTCTTTAACCCTGCTCCTCACATTTTTTCAGGTGTGTTGATGCCTGTCATGGACAGGTTCCTATTCATGTTAAGAAGCTTGTATTTAAGATTAGGAAGGTTGTATTTCCATGAGAGAGAGGACCAAGAGGGTGGGCTTGTGCTTGATTGGATGGCATGGAGGTGTGCCATGGTGTTCTTGAGTAGGTCTGCTGGGGTGCTTGGCGCTCTGTGTTCCATCTGGTGGGTAACTTCTCTAATTGAGTTGTCCATTGCCGATGCCAAGTTTCTGGAAAGCCACCCTAAATAAAAGCAGCCTTTGACTAAGCACTTTTCAAATGTCATCTCTAGTCCTCCCATCCATTCTAAAAGTAGCAGTTACTCCATTTATAGCTGAGAAAACAGGCTTGGAGAGGGTAGTTGATTGGCCAGAAGCTGTCAAAGTCTAAGGCTGTCTGGCTCCATAGCTTGGGCTGTTTTCAAGAGTATGGTCTTGCAGTTTGCACCCAGGAAAGAACTGCGGACACCCATGCATTGCCCATATAGAAAGGCAGGGATCTCCCACGTGGCAAGGTGAATATTCAACTAAATTTTCCACTGCCCGTCCAGTACTTGAGCCCGAGAGATGCCCGAAAGACCACTTACATAGTCGTCTAGCCGCAGGAGTCCGAGACTTCTGACGTGCTAAACATTTTTTCTGTCTGTCTCTAAGCTTTCTCCTGACTAAAATGGAATGTTCTTCCTTGAGCTAAGACATCAGGGAAGAGAAAGAAGGTATTGGCCAGGATAAATGCCATGGCAGAGGATCTGGAAGGTTTCTAAGTACAACCTGGGAACGTGGACCTTCTTTCTGCAAGTCCTCAGAAAGAGAGCAGCTCAGCGCAGCCCGCTCACTGGTCTCGTTCTCTTCCGATCTGCTCCCACACCTGTCTTTCCTGCCTCTCTCTTCTGCTCCCCCTTTCCCTTTCTTTTCTTGGTGTTGCTCTGTCTCTTTAACTACTCCCTCTTCCTGACCAATATTTGAAAAGTATTTTCTTGTCAGTAAAGAGAGTGTCTATGTCTTCCTTGCTGAAGGGCTTCCTATTGTTGAACTCTTACATAGTAAATAACAGTGATATAAAATATAAGGTGTTGATATCATAGAGGTTTTATACAGGTTAACCACCCTTTCTGGCCCCCATACTGGGAAGTCATAGAAATGAGCTGTATCCGAATGTTAAATTGGGTCCATCTATATATCCTATGTATATGTGACCCACTGCCTGGGGACATCTGTAAGTGTTGGAAGGAAGAGTCTGGACCCCATTACTATGACCTGGGTGTAATGTCAGGGATGCAGTACTGACATGTGACTGTAATTTAGTAATGTGAAGCCTCTTTGCGTGCTCTGAGCACAGACTGAGGAAACGTTGTGTGCTGATTGGCAGGGGATACACTGTAAAGACAGTTAAGGAAACAGAAGCTGGTCATGTCTGTTCAGGTTCTACCCCAGGCTCCTGGGTCTCTGGCAAGCCAAGCTTTATTGCTGGGGCAGATACAGCAGTGATTTGCTACCACAGAGCTGTGACTTGTGTGGACATCTTTAGCCTTGATTCATACTCGCAGTTCAACCTTCTGATGATGGTTTGGCTTTCTCGGGGCCTCAGTCTACAGTGATCGTGCTGACCCAAGCACTCTAGGGCCTTGTGGATGGTGCATTTTGTTGTTGTTGGCACTCAGTAATTAGAACTTCTGACTCATAAATCAGCCTCAGGAACTTGGTTAACACGAGTCTTATCCAAGAATGAATTTACTTTTCCAAAAAAAGAAAGTCTAGTTTCAGAGTGCATAACCTTTACTTTGGTGGGTAATCAAAGAAACTGTCACCTGTGGAGACTCCCTGGGAACAAATACGGCACACTCCTAGGCTATGCCACAGGCTTACTACCTGTTCCAGGCACATTTCACTCAAGAACATTCTTGATGTTGTTACGTCGAAGGGACCTCATAATTTGTAAAATGATACATGAACAGGTCTAAACAAATACTTCTAAGAAGGTAATAAAAAGACACCCGAGTACTAGGTACCTTTAGAAAAAGAAGCTTTTCTAAAAGCTACATATAGATGGGGAAAAATCAAGAAAGGAGCTTAAATCTGTTTAGAGAAGAAGATGTCGTTACTAAGTTATATTTATTGTCTCCTTGTTTCTCACTAGTTACTGTACCAAGGATCCTTATGAGTAGCCCCACAATGGGCTTCCAGAAGTGTTCTTTCAGACAGATAAACCTAATTTCCCACGTGACAGTTGAGGATGTCGAGCTTTACCTTAGCTCCACTGGGGATTAGGAGAGCAGCATTGGAGCCTACGCACCCAGGTACTATGTCATGTCAGACTTTTTTTTAGCAGGTGACATAACATAGCACTCTTTTTGTTTCTGTCTTGACCTCAAACCTAAATGATAGAGAGATTTCAAGGTCTCCCGATGTTATGGGGTAGCTGTAGGAAGGAGGTGTGTTGCCTCTAGTTTTGAAGGAATGATTGTACTTGCATAAGCAGGATGGGGAGGGGGTTGTTCCATAGCTTCTACTGTGTGGCAGTCACCCATGTTAGCAGCATAAGTTGAATAGGTAGTTGGATAGGGGTCTAGGGAACTTGGAGACAAAAGATGAGGCTGCTTAGATTTTTATACCTGTACTCAACTCTCTGCTGTATGTTTAAGATAGAGAGGCAATAATAAGTTAATATCAATATTAATACAAAGAAATGGGCAACTCCACTCTTTTTGTTGTGTTAGACTTCTTGGTGAATAGCACTAGACTGTGTTCCCTGTGAACATCTTGATTCGTAGAATTGAAGTTCTGTGAACTGGATGAGTACCGTAGGTGAAGGGACAAAGGCTCCCCGTGGGCTTGACTGACTCACAGCCTCCATGACAGCGTTCAGGAAGCTTCTCCTGGTTTCCATGCATATGTAGGTTCTATAGCTTCACCAGCTGAGGGAATGGAGGCAGACTCACAGGGAGAGGACACTGCAGGAACTGCGACAAGGTGAGGAGACCATCCCACTGAAACCCAGTGACCTCTTCTGTCAGTGCATTGAGCACAGAGTGACCTTCCTGTCGTTTCTCCATTGGCTTTTCTTTCTCCCGCCTAGAAGAGCGCAGACCCTTGACCTCACAGTCCTACACATTTCAGGGTCCGTCTAATGTTGGTGCCTCAGCAACCTCATCTGGTCACTCAGTTCAGAGATGTGTTTCATTATCCTCTCCCATCATCTTCCCTGAGGCCAATTGTGGTCTATATCACATATTACAGCTGGCGGGTCTGGCTTTTACATGTCTAATCGCTTCTTTGCTCTCATCTCCTTTTTATTCCCCTTGTTTACTATCTCACGCTGTTTCTGGTCTCTAAGTCAATCCCTGGAAAAGTTTATGAATATTAAACTTAAAAAGTTTTTATTATAGCACTTCGTCAATAGTTTCCTAAAAATAAATGTGAACAACACCCACAGGTTCTATTTAATTCACATTTGTATTTACTTTTTCCAAGAACGTGTATTGTGTTATGTGTTTTGCCCTCATAAGCACTATGCTAGCTTTCCTCTAAGTCAGCGGTTTTCAACCTGTGAATCGCCACCTCTTGGTGGTGGGGCTGAATGACCCTTTCACAGGGGTCATCTAAGACCGTTGGAAACCACACGGATAGTTACATTACAATTCATAACAGTAGCAAAATTATATTATGAAGTAGCAATGGGAATAATTTTATGGTTGGGCGTCACCACAACATGAGGAACTGTATAAAGGGTCACAGCATTAGGAAGGTTGAGAACCACTATCTAAGTACTGCTTCGTGGGTTTCTTCCCAGTACCTTCCCTGCCGACTTGCCCAGCGTGAAGATGAGACGTCACCGCCTTCCGTCCTTATGAATGAACTGTGTGGGCTCTCTGCCAGTGGCAAGCATGAGTGACTTTGCAATCAGAGGTTACACATTTTGGGCATCAGCTCTGCAATTTCACCCTTGAATTCCTCTAGGACTCAGGCGGATGCCATATGGTCCTGGTGACTTATTTACAGCTCACTTGTCACTCAGTGCTGACTTCTCTCCTGTCTGTGTGGAGGGCAAGTTGAGAAGGACTCTCTATTCTCCAGGGTGTGCCTTGCCAGGAGTATCACCAGCTGATTCTCTGTCCCACCATCTCCCTTTGATGGAGTCGAATGATCCCTGTATGGCGTTGGGCAAGCTTAGTTTTATCTTTGGCCTGGTTAATATCCCGGGTTGTTGTTCCATTTTTACATGTTATTTCTGCCTCCACTGTCTTTGAAAGTTCTACCTCGTCACATCAGGATGCTTTCCTCTTTCTGCTATTTTGGGCCTTGACCTCGCCCCACACATCCTAGAATTCTCTACTTTAAAATAGCCTCCAGGTTACTGTGGACCTACGACATTATCAACTTTCCTTTTTTGATTTCTACTTTACAACATCTCTATCGGTCTCTCTCTGAAACTTGACATTTGGGTTTTAGACGCAGCTTGAGAAAGGTCTTGGAGTTAGGAGCAGGGCCAGCTGAGGGAGGGAGCATTGTACATGTCCCCCAGAGGTGCTCTGATGATGTATAGGGAGTACTAACTACGCTGTCTGGGTCAGGGCGAACTTAATTCTGAGGCTTGTTCTCTGGCAGGATGTGTACCTAGGATGTCCCAAGGCTGCCAGCCCTGTGATGTACCAATCTCCCTCTGCAGCATAATCTATATTCAGGGTTACTCTTAGCATCTTTACCCTCAAAGGACCATAGAAGTGATTAGTTTGAGCATTCTGGCCCAATATGCTTCCTGGGTTAGGTCAAAATCTTTCATGACAAGCTCAGAGAGAGTGGCTTCAGGGGTAAAGGAAAAGCTAACCGGTGGCTCAAAGAACAATAGGCGTCTCTGGTGATGTCTAGAATGCATCTGTGCGGGGAGATGAGGAACCTTTAGCAAGGGCAGTGGGGTTGGGGTAGGGGTGGAGTTCCCTTCCAGGCTGAAGCTGACAATGATCAGGATCACTTCCTGCTCCTGCAGCAAGTGCCTGCCCAGGGTTGTTAAGCTAATTGTTAAATTAGAGTGGCTGGGGAAACAAATTGCTTCATGATGGGGTTTCTCTGACTGTGTCCAAGGCTGATGTCATCTGGCCTCGTGCCTCCATGGTGGGGTGTGTGCGTGGGGGGGAGTGGGCAGGCCTGACACACTTGTTCGCGAATCTTTATCAGTTGGTCGCAGCAAGAGCCTGCAGCTCCTCTCGGCAGCCTACATGCTCTATTGTGGGGAATTCACTGTTATTCCTCTGTACTTTAGTTTTTTACCCCTAATTCCTGAGCCTTCCAATGCTGGTGTTTTAGATGATCTTCTCCAGGGGCTGTGAACACAGATGCCTATAGGGGACAGACTGTATAAGTGTGCTGATTCAAAAGGCCCATGGCCAGATGAGGTGAGGGTGGTGCCCTACCTGAGAGGAACAGTAGGTACTGGCCGGTTTCAGCTGATGCAGGCCATGTAGGCATGTGGGCCCCATCCTACTGTAGGTTCTTCTGGAAGGGCTGCAAACATACCCCTTTGTGAAATGGCCAGGTTTTTAAGTATGGTGACTAATTCAATTAAAGTTATTATGTTGATCAAAGATTCTGTTTGTAGATGAGTTTGACTTATGTTTCTCCAGTTTGAAGGTTTTTTTTTTCTGGTCCAAACTCAGATTTTACAGATAAAAACAAAAGAAAACAAAACTGAGATCCAGAGAAACCGAGCCTCCTCTGGTCTAAGGTTATGAGGAGTTGGTGAAAGAGAATTCCTTCCTCAGGTCTCGGACTCCTTGGTGTTGGTCTGGGACTAGGCATTGTGCTGTCCAGAGGAAGAGTGGCCCTGAAAGAGCGGACAGGGCAATGTCCCCTCCCCCATTACTGCGTCTCTGCATTTGTGAGTGATTGGGGCTCAGATTGAAGACAGCTAGGAGCGTTCAGAGGGCTTTTGCAGGTATAGAGAATACTTAGGCAGAGGTGGGACCGGGAAGAGCTGGCTTGAAGCCCCCGAGGCTGTTGTGTGCCTGGACTTGCACCCATTCCTCCTCTTTCCACGGCAAGCTTACACGCCACGACACTCAGGTGCACACCGTGACCGTCTTCCATCCTTCTCTAGAGTTCCTCAGTCCTGAGGCCCCTTTCTAGTCAGGCGGGCATCTTCTTTGGTCAGGAATTTCATGCAACATTGGGACAGTTGCAGTAGACATCAAGTCTGACCGCTCTCTCTGGTCCCTCCATCACCAGCGGATAGATTTGTGTAAGTACAGCGTGGATCTTGACATGTTCTCATGCAGTGTGGTAGCAATGCTTTTGCCCGGCGTCCTGGGTTTTCAAGTGCTGCGGTGTGGTTGCTCCGTTCATCAGAATGGCTGTCCGGAGATCCAGCACTACCAGGTAGAGGCTTGTGATGTCTTGGGTAATTTCCCCACTTCACTGAGCTTGTTGCTGACTCTATATGGAAGATTTTTACATAGGATTGTTTTGAGGAACAGATGTGATCATCTGTGGAGAGGGCTTGGTTTGGTACATACCACCACCCAACTGAAAGAGCAATCCAGGGACTCTAGCTTGGACCCCCACTACCTAGCCCATACTTCAACCATGTGCACATATCTGTCTGTAATTTCTGCTTTTCCATTTTCTAATATACACATTTTTTTTGGTGTTGTGGGTTTTTGTTGTTTTTCTGTCCTGTCCGGTTGAGACTGAGACTTCCCATTCTATATATCTGAATTTGACCTTGAACTTCCCCAGTACTGGGGTTACAGGTATGAAGCCACCATGCCTGACTTTGCTCTTGGGCATGCTTTGATGCATGGATGTTTGTGTTCTTTTTTTTTTTTCCTCATGGTTTATTTTTTTTTTATATTTAAAGAATTTCCATCTCCTTCCCTCCTCCTTCCCCTTCCCTCCCCTCCTTCTCCCCCTTCCCTCCCCTCCCCTCCACCCAAACCTCCCCTCCCTCCCTCTCAAGGCCAAGGAGCCATCAGGGTTCCCCACTCTATGCTAAGATCAGGGTCCTCCCAACTCCCCCCTGGACCAGGATGGTGATCGACCAAGCTGAGAAGGCTCCCACAGAGCCCGTCCATGCAGAAGACTCAGAGCCCAGAGCCATTGTCCTTTGCTTCTCAGTCAGCCCCCGCTGTTGGCCACATTCAGAGAGACGGGTTTGGTCGCATGATCCATCAGTCCCATTCCAACTGGAGTTGGTGATCTCCCATTAGTTCTGTCCCACCGTCTCCATGAGTGAACGCACCCCTCTCGTTCCTGACTTTCTCCCTCATGTTCTCGCTCCTTCTGCTCCTCATCAGGACCTTGGGAGCTCAGTCCAGTGCTCCAATGTGGGGCTCAGTCACCTTCCCCATCTGTCGCCAGCTGGAGGTTCCCTCCTGGTCCTGACTTTCTTTCTCATGTTCTCTCTCCTTCTGCTCCTCATCAGGACCTTGGGAGCTCAGTCCGGTGCTCCAATGTGGGTTGTTTGTGTTCTTGCCATCATTTTCTTTCTCAGTGTGAGCTCTCTGAGAGCAGGATACAGGTTTGACCTCTCCTGTACCGTACCAAGCACTGCAGACACTCAGGAAATGTTTGTGAAGTGGATGTCACTCTCAGCGGAATGGCTGCCTGGACTTGGCACCAGATTGATGATTAATTGATAATGTTTCTCTGTAAAAAGTAGTCTCACTGGGGTTGGAGAGACGGCTCAGTGGTTAAGAACATTGGCTATTCTTACAGAGGACGTAGATTTGATCCCTAGCACCCACGTGGTGGCTCACAGCTCTCTGTGACTCAAGTTCCAGAGAATCTGGTACCCTGTTCTGGCCTCTGTGAGCACTGGGTGTGCACGTAGAACAAACACACAAGCAGACAAAACACTCATACATGTAAAAAAATGCTTTCACAGATGCTTATTGGGGATTATTGTGTTTGGGAGTACAGCTCAGGCCTTCATGGATGCTGCACTGTAACAGAGAAATGGGCAAAGAGGCCACTGGAGTGTGTGTGCTTGGAGAGCGACAGGGCAGATGCAGAAGCGTGACACGGGAAGGTGGCAGGGCGTACATGTGTGGCACTTTGCACAGGAAGTGAACATAGCCTTATTATGTCGAGAGCTCCTGGGAGAAAGCGTGTTTCTCCAGAGACCAGGACAGGGAGCAGCACCCTGAGTCAAGAACAGGGATCACTGAGAGGCAACTGCTTCGGATGGTGACTGAACAAATACCATTCATTTGTGTCCACTTACAAGTCCTTAACCAAAATGCTTTGTGAGCACCAGATTTTCTGTCGCCGGGTGGAGCTGGGGCAGGGGCTGTTGATTATATATAGGTTTCAAGCAGCAGCAAAGCAGGGAGCTATGGCTGGGGCAGGGCAAAGAAGGCAGCTTTCCTCCTCTCTCTGAGAGTGGGTAGAGAGGCTAGGGAACTCGTCCGGTGAACTGAGAACATGGTAGCGATGCACTTCCACACTGTCAAGAGGAGGACTACTGTTGTTGTTGGTTTCCTGCTTGTGTGTAGATGCCGGGCGGGAAAGCTGGAAGCAGGAAATGGCTGGAGTGTGCCTCTGACCCTCCTGATGGTTCTTTTCCTCGGGTCTGGCAGAGAGATTGTGGTAGTAGATGCGACCTGCAGCTGCAGAAGAAGCAAAGTTGTTGTTGTTGTTGTTGTTGCTGTTGTTGTTTTTACCAAGAAATTTAGAGTTCAGAAAGCACATGCAAAATCCAAGCATGGTGGTGTTCCTGTAATTCTAGCATGTGGAAGGCTGAGGCAGGATGTTCTCCACGAGTCTGAGGCCAGCCTGGATACATAATATATTCTAGGTCAGCCCAGGCTTACAAAGACTGTCTCAGAAAATATTGTTGTAAAATAATAGGGAATCGTTTTTAGTTATGCTTATCTGTTCCCTTGAAGGAGGCTGCTTTCGGTTCGTGTTCTCCCACACCCCGCTCTTAAAAGTTGGTAATGGTGCTAATTTATTTTTGACCACACCTAACATTTAGAACCCGGAGTCCAAGGCATCTACTGCCACCTGGTGGCAGAGCATACCACTACTGGGATTTGGAACTGCTGGGTACATACGTTGAAAACCAGTTCTGCCCCTGAATTATGGAATCACAGAATATTAGAAACATTAGAGATCTTTAAAAATCCTATGTTTTTATTGGAATGAAATCAACATTCTTCTAAAGACCTTTTCTTATTTGAATACTTATAATTTTACTTACTTGAATACATATTAAATAATACTTGAATACAATAATAGGGAACTCATGGTTTCCCACTATTCTGTTACCATTCATTCTTTTATTCTTCCTTCCTTCCTTCCTTCCTTCCTTCCTTCCTTCCTTCCTTCCTTCCTTCCTTCCTTTTTCCACCCTTCCTTCCCTCCATCCCTTCCTTCTTTTTTCTTTCCCTAAAGAAAAGATTATTTGTGTTTATTTGTTCTAGCATCTACCTCTGGAAATTCCCGTGGTAAGTTAACAGCCTTAAGAAAGTTTATTCTGCCTTATCTACATAATAGCCCTTCAAATATCTGAAGGGAGCTGGTTGACCCTGTAATCTCATCTTGAGGTTAAACAGTTGCAGTTCTATCTATCAGTCATTACTGCGTCGTGCTTTTCAGAACCCCCTAGCCGTTTGTTTCCTGCAGCGGCATTGTCCAGTGCCCCTGCCTAATTGTGTTACCAGGATTGGCTCCAGCTCAGCTCTCCAGGTATTGATATCCACAGGCTGTCCAGATGGTCAGCCTCTACGGCATTCTCTATGGCATGAGTTGACTCTTTGGCAATCTTTCCATAGTGCTGACATCTCTGAATTTTGTATTATGGAAAACCAAAGAATTTGTGTCTTCCTCTGTATTTTTGAACTTTCCCCTTTTGAATAAAAATCAAGACTTGGAAAATTGTCATTATACTGCATTCTGAATTTCAGATGTTACTAGCAAATTTATAGTTCTCTTGTAGTCTATGCCAACTTAGCGTCTGTCTGGAGATAGACCTCCTGTGACTGGGAAATTCTGGCGATAGCACTCTGCGTTTGCATATAGCTATATGCCTGCCAGTGGTTTTTTTTTTTTTTTTTTTTTTTGGTTTTTCAAGACAGGGTTTCTCTGTAGCTTTGGAGCCTGTCCTGGAACTAGCTCTTGTAGACCAGGCTGGTCTCGAACTCACAGAGTTCCGCCTGCCTCTGCCTCCCGAGTGCTGGGATTAAAGGCGTGCGCCACCACCGCCTGGCTCTGCCAGTGGTTTATAAGGGTGGCCTGTGTGTGTCTGAGGTCACCGTATCATGCTTTAGATATCGTGCAGCTTTTCTTCACACCATATGCTCTGAAAGTATTCTGCGTGGCTGTAGTTCTTAGTGCAGATATGCCATGATTGTTTCAGCAATGCCCACTTTGCATCCCAGAAGCCTTTGTGCTGCCGAGGACACTTGTCAATCAGCACGAGTCTTGTGCACGGTGTGTCCGGAGCATAGTGACAAAAGACAAGAATGGCTTGTGGAGGGATGTGATGTTTCCAAAGGTAGATCTCCAGACATAAAACTTTCCCCTGTTAATTTTGTTCCAGTGTTCAAATTTGCCAAGAAGTCTGTCATTGTTTTGGTCATTTGCTACTGAGACTACTATACCAGTTTTGTCTCATCTGTTTATATTATAAGCATCATCTTTGGCATTTTTTTTACCTGAGGAAATGAGTTTTTAAAGAAGTTAAGCCAGCAGTTGAGTGGGAGCGCTGTGGTGTCTGCAGCCACCACCAGAGAGCCCTGTTCCACACAACGTGTTTGTCTTAGTAAAAGCCTTTGGATCTTATAGTTTATTTGCCACGCTATTCTTCTCAGCTGGACCCTCACTCAGTTTTTACCCTCTTATCTACAAGAGTATCTTGAAGTACATTTGCCAGAGGCTAAGCAGAAATCCAGATACACGTTCTGCCACATTCTCCTGTCCAATGTCATGGCTCTGTCATGGAGTGTAATCGGGACAGCGTGCATTGCCTCAGGGTGAGCAGCTTTCAAAATAGGTCCTGGTGCCTGTTTAATGAGCAGTGTGTTTATGTGCCTCCATATAAGAACATATCCCATCCCAAAGATGCCAGGAAGAAATAATTGGTTCCCAGTTGGTCTTCTTACTGTGTAGTCCCTGTCTAGTTGTCTCCACAGGAAGTGATGGCTGAGATATGGCCTGCCTTACCAACAGGTACAGCTTCTTGTTTCCAGTGTTATTCAGGTGCATGTGTCTGACTGTAGACACTGCACACGCAGAGGTATGGTGAGTCTCTCTCGCAGACATGCCAACAGACCTACATTCATATATTTGTGCATTAACATGTAGTTCTCAGCTATCCTCTTAGGCACCCACCAGCTGAAAGAGGTATTAGGATGCTCTTCTAGTCACAGGCCTTCTGGGTTACTGCTCTGCATCGCCCGGAAGAGGAAGGGAAACGATGAACAATCCCCGGGGCACTTTTTCCCAGCACTGGAATGTGTTATAATGCTACAGATGGTTCTCAGAACTGTCCTGATGGCAGAACCTGAGTCCTGGGATAGGAGGGGGAGAATTGACACCACCAGGGTAATGCGCTCCCAGGTTGCCATGTTCCCTGGGTCAGGGTACCATTGCCCTTCTAGAAGTAGCCACACCTGGACTTTCATTGAGGAAAAGATATGTTCCTTTGTTTTTAGGACAACCAAGATGGAAAACATCACTTCAGGAGCCTATGATGTAATTGCCAAGGGGAAGTTACTTCGGTTTTTTTCTTACTAGAAATAGAAATTCTGTTTGATTTTGCTCAACTGAGCTTAGGCTAGCAAATGTTCCAGGCAGAGTTTTGGTCAGGTAGCTCTCCAGAATTCCTCAGGTGGTCTTATTTGGGGGTGGAGTGGTGGTGTGTGCCCTGCTTCAAAAGAGAAAAGTAGAAGAAACAAGATTTAAACAAACAAACAAACAACCCCAAAACAAAACAACAAAAATCTCTGGCAATTTCTTTTTACTTAACTTAGACAAAATAAATAAAAAGAAACTCAAACCAAACAACAACAAAGAAACCTAGGCCTCAAAAAAAGATGAGGACTGCAGAATGGAAGAAGCGACACAAAACGAACGGACTGTTGTCAGGTTTTCCACTCTGCTGTGTCCTTCCTGAGCAGTGCATTGTGGGAGGCCCTTCACCATAGGCAGAGTGGGTGGGGTCAAAGAGGCAGAGTCTCACAGGAGTCCCGTCTGGCAAAGACAGTCTGCAGACAGCAAGGATACAATGAACTGGCCAGGTTTCTTTTGGATGAACTGGGCTGGTACTTGGTAAACTCCTTATAAGGAAAAGGTCACCTTTTCTTCCCCCACAAACTGCAGGCCACTTTTAATTGCAACATGCAGGGATGGCAAGCAGCATCAAGGTTTCCACTGCTTGGTTCAAGTTAAACAAACCCACCCTAGACTGACCTGCATTCCTCTGGGAAAGATTGTATCTACTGGACCTCTTGCTTTGGACAGGGCCATTCCATTCTTTCTTTTATCTCCCCCTCTAAAATAAATTCTTTAACTGCGTATTTATGTCTTGCATTATCTGTGGGGTGAGAAATTGTCTCCTTACTCCCTCCCAGTCCTAGGTGCAGTTTCATCATGGTCTGGCTGTTGTTGAGGGGTTGGGTGAGTGCATAGCCACAGCACAGGACAAGGATTTTAGACTGTGATTGTATTTGCACTGCTTACGGGCCTCACTGAAGCCCTGGCACAGGGATTGGTCACTCTGAGGGGTCACGCAGGCCAGGAACTGCTTTATCTCAAAGGAGCAGTACACCATCTGTACGGAGGGCCTGGGGAAGACTGTATGAAGAAGCACTGTCAGCTCAAGTTTGATACCCAACATTTATTTCCAACACTGAACGTTTCCTGGCTCTCCCCACATCTCCAGCCCTGGTGTCCCAGGGATGGTCCAAGCCAGGTTGAGTGGCCCAGGACCAGCTTGTCCCAGTCTAGCTCCAGCTGTTCCATCCCTGACAATCCCCTTTTCTCCTGAGCTGCTGCTACAAGGCAGATTGTTGGTGCAGCTGAGAGCTTGTGATCACAGCCAGGGTCTCTGTTCCTTCCTGTATCTCAGTCATAGTTCAGGATGTGATTCGGAGTTAGCGCCGCCCTAGTAAACACTGGCTGAACAAGTGGGAGCTGCTCTTCACTCATTCTCCGTTTACCCGATCACTCGGCTCATTTATTCCATGATTTTTCTCAGCCAGGAATTTGAGATACGGTAATGAACAGGAGCTGGTTGGACAGACAGATGTTAGGGAACGCTTAAATGTAATATGATCCTGTGGAAGTCCAGTGTGTGGCCTGACTGAGTGGACCAGAGAAGGTTTTCTGTGGGCCTGGAGAGTTGGATGAAAGCAGAGTGGGTACGACCTTCCAAAAGCCTACAAAGAATACGTGCAATAGTCCAAAGGGAAGAGATAGCTTAGCATTGACAGTGAAAGCTAACAACATCATAGTGATAATCACAACATGCACACATATATACTAGCTGCTGTGTGTGGGATATTATATTTATTATCTTAGTGAAGTGTTACTAACTCTTCTTATTTTGCAAACAAACAAAACCCCAAACTCCCCAAAACCAGAGTCATAGAAAGATGAAGTGATTTGACCAATATGATGTGACTTGGATGTTAGCACTGGCATATGAGGGTGGTTGGTTCCATAGTCTTGGTAATGGTAAAGCTTAAGTCAGTCAGCCTCTGTCTCTGTCTCTCTGTCTCTCTGTCTCTCTCTCTCTCTCTCTCTCTCTCTCTCTCTCTCTCTCTCTCTCTCTCTCTCTCTCTCTCTCTCTCTGTCTCCCCACCCGTCTGTATAGCACTGACTCTTCCCCCATGGGAATCTTGGCATACAGTTAGTTATGCCTGGGTTTTGATAGTCGGGGGTTAACTTAGAGGATGTCTAGTTGATACTGACAGCTTCTGGCATATTCTTATTGTTGAGTTTTCCTTTTTTTGCCTCGGTGGATGGCTTTGTTTTGTCTTGTCCTCTGTGAAGAGAACTCCTATGTAAGAGCAAACTTAGGGCAACGGGAATGGTCCTATCTCTGAGTTGGGAGGAGGAGTGATGGAAATGTTTTAAAGACCACTATTCAGGGGTAGAGCAACTTCTCCTAGGGCTCAAGCCACTTTGAATGATTGCTGGGGCTACAAGTTTTAAGACATGGATGGAGAAAAAGAGATGAGTTGATTGACACCTTTGCGCTGAGCGATGATTGGCCAGGAAAAGAGATGGAAGTATTGGTTCTGCTTATTCTCTACCTGCTTCAGAACTGATAGTCCAACCCCAAGTCTTCAGGGTCTTGTGGTAAGTTGTGGTAGCCCTATCTTGGCCCCATGCCTTATAAATTCACCCTATCATTTTCCCAGGGCTCACAATGACTGCTTCCTTGGAAGCACTGTGACTGCCAGAAGCAGAGTTGGCATAAAGGGTGCCTATTGCCGCCTGCTCTGAAAAAACACGTGAGCCACACATTGTGTTCGGAAAAATTAATGTCTTCAAGATGCTCTCCACACGGCCTTAGCAAGTCTGTGTCTTTTTCTTTCACCAGATGAAAGAAAAGAAGCATTCTTAGACAATTACTCCCCAAGGGAGCCCAAGGACTGGCTTTGTTTACTGAGTGTTTTTAGTTACAACACATGAAGGACTGGGGTTTTTTGGCTTTGGATTTTTTTTTCTTTCTGTTTTTGGTTATAAAGATAGGGAAGATGAGTGAATTCTCAGTTAACAGGGTACTTGGAAATTTCAAAATTGTGAAAGGCATGTTCTTACGTGGGTACAGTTGTCAAGTCTTTGAGATAAATAACAGTAAAATATGACAGATGGAACTCAGGCTCAGGGCTTACCTCAGGCCAGCATTGTACCCATATGTTTGGAGTTATCCATCTGCATCTGTTTGGAGCCACATCTCCACTGAGAGCCGCTTCACTTCCCTTGGCCTCACTACCTCCACAGTGTCTGCTGATAGATGTACTATGGGGGACACGGCTATGACCAGCCGTCACCATCCTTTAGACTGTGCTGCCTGCCTGCTGGCACTTGCAGCTCCCCACACCCAGAGCAGGGATGTGGCTAAGTCAGAGTCTGTAGCAGAAGGTAGGGATGCTCCATTAGAACGCCCACATGTTATGACTCTCAGCACCTTGTTTTTGGCAGGTGCCACTAAGGGACCATGCAGCTCTTCCCCCAGTGTCTTCCGTGTGAATTCAGAATTGATCTAAAGCTCTAGACCAGTGGTCTCAACCTGTGGGTTGTGACCTGACCCTTTCACAGGGTCACATATCAGATATCCTGCATGTCAGATATTTCAATGTGTTTCATAAATGTGCAAAATTACAGTTATGAGTAGCAATGAAATAATTTTATGATTGGCAGTCACCACAACATGAGGAGCTATATTGAAGGGTAGCAGCATTAGGAAGATTGAGAACCACTGTTTTAGATAGCGACTTTCTCCTGGCTAGACTGAAACTTGAGAAGAGACAATATTGTCATCACTGACCAAAGCCCCTTACGATGTCTAAGTGGCAGGTAGCTGACTAGCCTGCAACTCTTTGAGTTCACAGAGTGCTTGTCTGGATTAATGTGGCAAGTGAGGGATGCGGAGCAAAGCAGGGGATGAATGGCACTCTTGTCTGACCTCTGATAAAACTTCACCCACTGGCCGCTGAAGTGGGTAAGTCTGGTGGTGGTTCCAACTCACGGGCTGTCTGAAACCATCTCACATTCTATATCCTGTGAGTAGGGAGTCTGGAGAAGGAAACTGTTGCCTGTCCCTGAGGGAAAAAAAGATCTGGGTTTCTATTTTTGTCAGCCTGAAATGCTGTGAAAATTACCAAAGTAACAAATGGCTATGCTAAAAAGTTATAACATAAAATCGTATAAAACACAATTCTGAGTGCGAAATTCCCCTGGTCCTTAGGGACAACTTCTGTTACCAGTTTGGTGTGTTTTCTACCAGAACTCTTTTTTTGATGCACATTGAAATATATTCGTGTGTGTGTGTGTGTGTGTATGTGTGTTCACCAAGTGGAATAACACGGATTATCGTCATTTATTTTGAAAACTGTATTCTTCCACATGACAATAGAGGATGGACGTTCTTCCACATCCCAGTACATCGAATTGCTTGTCCTTGTTAAAGGTTTCTAAATATAATACAGACTACCATAGTTTATCTTAACCAGTTATTTACTGTTAGGAATTTAGGTTGCGCTTCCTTTTTTACTTATTAAGCTTAATGTGCTGCGATGTGTGTCAGAGGTGGCCCTGCGGTAGACGAGGGTCTCAGAGTGGGATTGCTGGGTTGGAGGCTATGCATGCTGGCAATATTGATGAGTAATGCCAAGTTGGTACCTAAAAATCTTATATCAGTTTACTCTCTAGCTAAGCTGGGTTTTGTTTTCTGTTTCTGTCAAGCTGATTAATAAAATGTGGCCAGCTGTTATTATTTTTAATTTGAATTTCCGTTGAGTTTTTCTCTGACATTTGTATTTCCATATCTGTGAATTGTCTGTTTATATCTTTAGTTATTTTTGTATCAGGCTGTTAATTTTTTCCCAGTGTTTCTTAGTAGCTCCCTGTAAATTAAAAATCTTATTTTTTGAATTACATATTGTTGCAAATGTGAGAAACGTTTTTCTCTTGGGTATTATTTTGGCACTTGTTCATGATTTTATAATTTTACCTACACTTTTTCTGTGAGAACTTAAAATATTTTTAAATATAATGCATTTACAATGCTAAAAATCCAATCAATACATTATAGGGATTTTTATATAACCCCTCTGTCTGACCACCATGGCACTTTTCCACAGGTGGCCATTAGTATTATTAGTTTCTTGTGAATACTTTGGGTGTTTTGTTTTGTGAATAAAAGCAATCTAAATCTATACATCACTAGTTTCTTACCAAAAGTCATTGAATATTAATTCTAGGCTGAACAATCTAAAACATGAAACCAAAAAAGATGTCTGCAGAGTTTTGGATTTTGGAATATTTTTAAGTTTTAGGTTAGTAATGATTACCTAGTAAGTATTATGCATATACTGAAAAATCTAAAATACTAAAATCAGAAATACTTCTGGTCCCAACAATTTTGGCTAAAGTATTCCTGTATGCTGTTCTACATTTTGTATCTTCAAGTTAATTATTATTATTTTTCTTCTTTTTATTGATTTTTCTTGAGCTCTACATTTTTCTCTGCTCCCCTCCCTACTTCTCCCCTCCCCGCCTTCAACCCTCTCTCAAGGTCCCCATGCTCCCAATTTACTCAGGAGATCTTATCTTTTTCTATTTCTCGTGTAGATTAGATCTATGTATGTCTCTTTTAGGGTCCTCATTGGTGTCTTGGTTCTTTTGGATTGTGATTTGTGGGCTTGTTTTCTATGTTTTATCTTTAAAATATACCAAAGGATCCTCAATCGTGCCACAAGGACATTTGCTCAACTATGTTCATAGCAGCATTGTTTGTCATAGCCAGAACCTAGAAACAACCTAAATGCCCCTCTATTGAAGAATGGATAAGGAAAATCTGGTACATTTACACAATGGAATATTACACAGGAGAAAACAAATAACGACATCCTGAATTTTGCAGACAAATGGAGCTAGAAAACATCATTTTGAGTGAGGTAACCCAGACCCCCCAAAACAGTTATCACCTGTACTCACTTAAAAGTGGTTTTCTAAAACATAATTATTTTTTAGGGATGGGAGTGGTGCTGGAGGTTAAACCCAAGATTAAAACCAAGAGATTATAAACTGCACATATAAGGCAAATTCTGTACCACTGAGCTGCAGCCCCAGCCCTTCAATGGTTCATCTCGAAGATCTTGGCATGTTAATTCCCAGAATGCCTCCTGGTTATTTCCCACAAATCTCATGCTCTCCCATCGTGTGGGTTTGCTGCAGTTGAGTGGGCCTTCAGCCTCTTCGCGCCTGCGTATCCTCCAGGAATATTGAAACCTGTGTGCTCTTTCACATATTTAACTTCTTTTCAGCATTAAGTTTAAATAGTTGCAGATGATATAGATTATCTAGCCTGTTGAATATTGTATATAGGTTATAAATATATTTTCTTTAGAATCTTGGAGCTGTAGAGTCCCGTGAATTGGAAAACACAGATCTCATGAAAGCAAGCAGCCAAATCAGATGCATTCACTTCCTGTCAGAGAACGTCTGACTTCTTTTTAAAATTCAAGCAAGCATGTTAATTAGACACCCTCTGTGACAACCCTGTCTTGAGGATTCTAATTCTGCGATCAGTAGACAGGTAGATAAATAGACTAGCCATGCTCTTTGTCTTCTAGGTGAAAAGAGGCAGTCGTTCTGCAAACCTCTCTTCACGATCTTACCTCGTCTGTGGCTTTGCCTGTACGTCATGCATCTGCCACTCCCTGTCTGTTATACGAGAATGACTCCCCCAAGTTGTAATGGTTTAGACACTATCTCTTCTTATGATTATAGGGGTGGCACTGACTTGTGCAGATTCCTTGGGTTCTACTGGGGAGATGGGAGGGCAGGAACCTCCAAAGTGGCCTTATTTCACATGGTGGAAGCTGTTTCTAGATGGGAGCTTGGACTCCTAGGAATTTCTGTCTAGCATGGTTCTCCTCTATGTGGCAGGAAACTCCAAGAACAGTTTTATTTACTCTTGACTCTGTTATTTTAAAATGTCTTTAAAAAAAGTTAGCCAATGTAGTACAATGATAAAAGTCCAAAAGTGTAAAAACATACACAGTGATAAGTAGGCCTCTCATGGCTGCTGTCCAGCCCCTGGTTCTCACGTGGCTCGTGTGCCCATCTAGAGAGTAGGGAAGAAAGGAAAACATCTATCTCATGCTCGGGTAAACCTTCCCACCCAAGTCTATTAGTGCTTTCCTTCTTGAAGGTATGTAGTCTGTTTCTTGCTGTCTTTGCCGAGGCTTTATTCGCCCATGACAGGAGGCCAGGATTGATGGACTTCCAGGGATTCCAACCGGTTCATTATTGTTCTCCACCTGAACACCTTTGCAGAAACTCACGTTCCCATCTCTGTGGTGCTAAGGGCTGTCCACATGGCTAATCGTTTTAAAGAAATATCAGTATAATTCATTTGTTGGAAAATAATTACTGCAAATGATTTTTTTTGTTCGTGTTTTGAGAAAGATTCATTCTGTAGTCCAGGCTGACCGTGAACTTGTGTTCTTGCTGCCTCAGGCTCCTCAGGAAAGAATTATAGGTGAGAGTTACACCTCTGGCTAGTGAGCTGGCTCGGTGGGTATAGGTGCTGCCACCGACTGATTTCCTAAATTTTGATTCCAAGACACATGTGGTAGTAGAGAACCGACTGCTTCAAGCTGTCCTCTGAGACACCCACATGCATGCATGCTGTCCTCTGAAACGCACACGTGCATGCATTCTGTCTTCTGAAACGCACATGTGCATGCATGCTGTCCTCTGAGACCCCCACGTGCATGCATGCTGTCCTCTGAGACATTTACGTGCATGCATGCTGTCCTCTGAGACACCCACGTGCATGCATGCTGTCCTCTGAGACACACATGTGCATGCGTGCATACACATACACACAATTAATTAGAAAAAGGAAAAATAAAGAAAATAAGAACCAAGATATTCAAACTGGCTAGTGTGTAGCTGTCTTATTACCTTAGATGGTGCATGCATGTAAATAAAGTATTTATCTCTGATTTAATTGCGGGTTTTCTCATCCAAATGTTATACACTTTAAACGGAGAAATTTCTCAGAGAATATTTAAAAAAATGTTGGCTTTAGATATATGCTAAACAAAATTTAGTGTTTCTTTGGGGGCATAGTGAGCTCCTTTTCATCCTTTTGTGCTTTCTGCTCACAGTTGCCAACTGTGGTGTTAACTGTGTGGTGCTTTGGGGTTTTTTTTTTTTTGATAGAATTGGTACAGTAGGACTTGAAAAGGGTTTGGGGGCGATGAGGAAGGGTGTGAGATGAGAGAGATGGGAGAGACTTGAGAGACTTGAGAGACTCCTCTAAGAACCTGTGTGAGCTTGCTTTCTGTGGCGGTGATTGATATCCTCAACTTCCTGGCTCTCAGATGCTGGGGATGTGGCAGAGAGAAAACTCACCACCTAAGAGGCAGGCAGCCCATTGCCTCGAGGTGTCCTGAGGTCATGGAGCCACAGCAGTTCCTTCGTGGGTGAAGAAACTGCTCGCAGTGGAATGAGATGGAGGGGCCATGCTGCGAAGGAAGGTCAGGTCACCATGACCTCTGGATAGACAGGCCCCTCGGTTTGGGTTCTGAGCTGGTTTCCAAGGTTGCTTGGCTTTCACTTTTAACATAGGTGCTTCCGGAAAGGCTGTCTGCCAGGTGGTCATGGTCTGACTAGGAAAGTGAGTTTGGGAGGGTTGGGGGATTTAGGTAGAAAGCTCTGTGGGTCTGATCCCTTCACTGTAGGCCACACTCTGGCCCAAGTGTCAAGATCTCCTAAGGGCCTAGTATAAAGTCTGTTATCACGAATACCACAGAAGGGATCAGATTATCATACCACGGTACACGGGGTTTACTCAAGAGGGACCAGGACCCAGAAGAGAGGGGCTCTAGAAACAGCTGGTGGTTGGTTGGGGTTGTTGGGGTGGCGAGGCTGGAGATTCAGGGCAGCGTGAAGCGTCTTGTGTCTTGCTGGGAGGGCAGAAAAGGGCGGGAGGTTAAGTTTCTTCTACTTGACTGTGTGGTTTGAGCCAGTGCAGTAAGAGGTTTTGTGATACCTTTCTAGGTCAAGGAAGAGAGATAAGATCTCCCAGAGGTCAGAGGTGAGTGACAGGAAAGCTACACAAAGCAGGGACTATGCAGGCTAATCAGCCCTGGTCTCTCCTTTGTGCTGCCGGACCAATATTTGAGGTGACGTTTAAAGCCATTGTACAGATCTGTAGTGGTCCGGCAGCAGGAATGTTTTCCGAAACCTGTGGAGAGCTGAGGATCAATTCTGTGTCTAAGGTACATGGCGTCTCGCCCTTCCTGTGTGGCCCTCGCTCCATCTCCCTTAGCCTGCCAGGACAGGGAACTTAGAGTCACTCTGACCTGGACTCCTGGGGTGTGCGAGCAGACAGGGTACTTTGTAGAATTCAATCAAACTATTTCAGTGGAGCTAGTGCTGAAGGGAGGACAGGAGAGCAGCGGCAGAGCACACAAGCCACCATCTCTGAGTCACCCAGGGCAGCTGGTTAAAGATGCAGGCCTCTGGGAGGGTGGCATCTGCATGGATTGCCACCCCTCCGAGGTGAATCTGCTGCCCATTAAAGTTTGAGGACTCGGAATGAGAACGGGTGAGATTAGCTGGGAGAGGCCTCCTGGGAGAGGTGGACTTGAATTTCAGTATCTGGGTGATATACTTTTTAAAGATAGCATCCTTGTGTGTGGGCCCAAGGAGCCTGTTCACCTGGGGACACGGGACTGTCCCAGGAGAGACTGGCAAATGTTCGAGACATTCCCCGGGTGAAGTTTCTGAGCTGTTGCTGCTTTCATTTACCACTCGGGCATTAATTGCTGAGGGGCCCAGAAGTGCCGTGGGAGGTGGCTGAGGACAGTGTCTGCTAGAGCGTTTGGTTCATGTTGAAGCCGAAGCGCAGACTGCAGGGCAAAATGGCAGCCTGGCGGAGCCTCCTTCCTGGAGTGGGATAGGAGGAGAACACCGTGTAAACAGTCTCCATTCTGGTTCACAGACATCAGCAGCTGGGCCACCTCTTGTGTGGTCTTCCCTTGCCAGTTGGTGGCACATGCCTGAGGAGTGTGGCTAGGGCTGCTGAGCCATCAGTGGTCCCAGTTGTCCTGGGAGGTGAGCGGAAAAGATTTGGGATATGATTGGTTCTCTCCTCCCTCGCGGCTGCTTGCCTTCTGCTCCATCCACTTAATGCTGGCTTTATCTGATTGGGAACACAGTGTTTTTCTCTGGGGCGGGTGAAAAGATGGAGAGAGAGCGGTGCCAAGAATGGAAGAAGGAACACTGGAGAGAAGGGAACACGTCGCAGTTAAGACACCAAGTAACTGCAGAGCATCCAGGCAGGCAGCAGCTCTCTGCCGTGGCTGGGTGCTGCTGGCCTGCAGTGGGCTGATGGAGTCATGCCAGCAGGAATGGCTGTGCTTGCTTTGACCATGATGAAAGAAGGAGCCACCATGTCATCATTGTTTAAGACAAAACAACAGCAAAAAACCTACCTAATAAGGGCCTGCTCTGGCAACATCCCGTCCTTTCTAATTGCACTCCAGCTGAATGACAATCCTAGTGGTCTCTTGGAACATTTTATTCAACTTCTAGAATAGCTATTTTCAAGGAAGGCTTGTGAGGCTCTGTGGGAATAGTAGAAATGAGCGGCGGTGGGCTGGGGAGCACCAAGGAGCCCTGCTTAATGGGTTGAAGCCAACCAAAAGTAGAATTCCAGACTGAATGGGTTCCTCCTGGGCTTGACCCAATGGGTGATGCTGTGCCCCAGGGTTCACTGTGTGCGGGGGAAGTGCTTGCAGTGCCCATGCTGTTCTTTACCAGTCTTTATTCTGTGGAGAATGGAACCCAGTAAGGGAGAGGACAGAGTTAGCGTCCTTTTCCAGGTCCAGCATCAGCACCAGGAGAGGGCTGCAGTTTATACATGGTCTTATAAGGGCATGAGGGTTGTCTGCTTCCCAGGTGATGCTGTTCCCTCACAGCCTCTCTCTGGCCAGGTCTTCTGCGGTGATAGGAGTCTCACAGTTCAAGCTTGACTTTGGCATTCTTATTTGGAGATGTACTCTCTGGCTAACCATAAGCCAGGGTCCAAGGCACAGTATCAAAGGCTGTTTGTCAGTTATTGTCCCTCCCGTGCCTGTGGCATGGCATGCGGGCACTGCTCTGCTTCTTAAGCGCTGCTGTTAGTCTGGCCCTGTTATGAAGGAAAGGTGTTACATTCGCTCTGGAAGTGAGCCCCAGAGACCTCTGCAAGGGGGAGGCAGGTCACACCTATGTATCGTTTGACGTAAATTGTTCAGTTTCTTGGAACATGGGTCTGGTGTTCTGCAGACAGGGAAGGTGATTGCAGGGTTGTTTGGGCCCGAAGGAGCTGACAGATGTGAAAGTACTCTGTGAACTAAAAAGTACTGGTCACGTGTGAGCAAGGGATTCTTGTTATTCACAAAAGGGGAAGAACTCGGTCACTTCTCGCTGGAGAGAGGAGGGGGCTTTGCATTCTTGTGGTAGCTACTCACAAGATTCTTGTCCATTTAAGGCAGTAAAAAAATTGTAGTAACAGAGCCATAGCCTCTTGGGCGGCGAGGACTCTGCTGTGTCCCACAGCTGCCCTTTAAGAAGGCCTGCTAAGGCAATAAATAGGGATGCTGGGTAGGGACAGGGGGCAGAGATTGTGGCTCCACCTACTCTCTCCCTCTCTCCTAGCTTCCCTCACAGGCCTCCTGCCTAGTCTGAGTCCTTCCAAACTATTTCACCTTAGAGTCCCAGGAATGGTGGAGGCTGGAGGAGCCCCCCCCCCCCTCCAGCTGCCTGATAGAGGCCAGGAGGGTGGATAGAGGCCCAGGCTAGGCAAAACTGTGAGGAATGATATGCACATGGTTGTTGAATGGAGGTGCTCCAGACCTGGAGTCCTCTCTGCTTTCATTTCTGTGATCAGGACACCCTGCCACCTGAAAGACAGCCCTCTCGTGTAAGTGGCCAGCTTGCTGGCTAAGCAGTCCTGAGGCAGGTGAGAACCTAGCTCTTGCACCTTTTGAAGCCTGAAATAGTGTTGGGAGGCTGGGGTGCAGTAGCAAACTTCCGCCATACAGGTAAGATGGTGTGGCTTACCCAGAATCCCGTGTTTATTCATTCATTAAGTCAACAATTGTTGATTTAATGCTTCTGAGATAAGGCACTGTGTCAGGGGCTTTGGAGGACCCAAGGATGGTTAAGGAGCAGATTTGAACTCCATGCAGTTCAGTCCAGTAAGGGAAAAGTGTCTTATACCAAGGAGGAAGTAGATTGAAAAGACATACAAAGGAGGGAGATTGGGGAGACTGCCCAGATTCTGTGTCGTTTGTGGTGTTTCAATCAGACTGGAAAATTTAGGGTTTGGCCCTAAAAGGGGCATGGAGAGAACGGCCTCTGGCAGGAGGTGTTGGAGCAGAGGCCCGGGGTAAGGACTGAAGGGTGAGAGATACAGGGACCAAGGTTCTAAGGGCAGAGGAGAAGGTCAGAGGGCACCTTTTGTCCACCTCACTCTCTGGAGATGCTAGGGGCTTCCCTAGTATGCGCTGAGCCTCCCAGTTCCTCTGTGAAGCAAATACTGGTCTTTCCCAGGGAGTTGAGGCAGAAAGACTGAAGTAGCTTGCTCAAGGCCAGGAGGTGTTAAGTAGGAACTGGGATTTGAACTTGAATGCAGCACCTCAGATCCCACGCTGTCTCCCTAATAGGATCTGTGAGCGGAAGGAGGAAGAAAGTACCAACAAGCCCTTTTCTGGTTGTGAGGGTCTAACAGTCTTGGATGGAGAGTACCTGAGGTCTCGCAGTGAGGCAGACGGACGTTTTGGACTTTTTGGACTAGTTCTACCATCCAGAATGGCTGAGCGTCTGGCTTCCCATTCATCGTCCTATTGGAAGAGCCACTGGCCTCTGTGTGGGAGGTGCAGGAAGCCAGTATGGTAGGAGATACTAGAATGAAATTTTAACGGTGGCCTTGTCTGTAGATTTTCATTTCCAGGGCTACCTCAAACCTCGCTACTGTGCAAGAGCCCTCAAGAGCCCTCACTGACTCCCCCTCCCCCTGCAACTCCAGCCTTCCCTGGGGTCCATGCAGGCTCAGTCTGCACAGGCGTTGTTCTGCACTTGCTCCTTGGTTGCTGTGAAACGGGCTCCCGGCACAGTCAGCCTCTGTGTGGGAGGACTGGTGGCTGTCTTTGTAGGCAGGCATTTGCTTAGAGCAGGCTGCGTGTGAGCCCAACATCAGCGGATCTGGCCTTGAGTCAGTCGGTTGGTGGCGGTGGCGGGATGAGGCTCTGCCCTGGAGACTGGCTGTGAAGGATGAGTTCAGGGTGGGATGACGGACCGCTTCTGGGACCAGTGGTATCTTTGGTATCTCCGCTTGCTTCGGCTGCTGGATCGAGGTATCCTGAGTGCGTATCTGGTCGTGCGTCTGTCTGTGTACGGGTGTATGTGTAGAAGCATGTGTGTGTGTGAGGGACACAGACACGGAGAAAGGAAAGTGGGGGAAGAAAAGGAAGAAGGAGGCATGGAGCAACAGCAAGTAGCAAACCGTGGCAGATAAAAGAAAGGTTGCTTTTCTGGGGACACATGTGACCCAGCTGGAGATGGGGAGCACAGAGCCTTTTGGGCAGCAGCTGTACAGCACAATCACATTTCTTGCTAGGTTTTTCTCCAGACTCACTGTTAGAGTCCGGCAACTTAAGCTGTCTTGTGGGGCTCTCCAGCATCCGAGGAGTGATGCAGAGAGTATCTGGTGCCTGCAGTGGAAGCTGGGGCATCCCTATGCAGACTCCTGTCTCAGCCCAGTTCTGTGACCTTACATGGACTTGTGTGTTCATCTGAGCTTTTTTCCCCATCCGAGAAATGGGCGTTCTGGGACCTATCTGTCGTACCATGCATGAATTATTTAATGTCTGCATGTAAAACATACCATCATAGCCAGTGTGCTCACTAGGTGCTTAGTAAATGCGAAGTTCCTCCCCTTTAACTGCGTCTTGGCATCATGGAGTTACAGCACTTTTCCTGGGGACAGCTCCCTTGGTGGACTGTCTACAGACACAGATCCTGTGCAGAATTTGTGGTTATGAAAAGGAAAAGAGACAGACAGCTTGACTTTTCAAATTACTCTGATCTTAATTCATTTCACCCTCATTTATTAATGTAATCAAATCTCCCGGTAGTATCATCCAAGTCCAGACCTTCCACTGTAAAGAAAGGCCACTGTGAACTTTGTGTAGTAATTGGTTTATAAAATGTTTGAATGTTGCGTTTGAGAGCTCTGGCTCCTTTAAGAAGTTTTGGCAAGAGTGAGACAAAATCTTTGATGAAAGATATGGTCTTGAAAAAGCTCTACTACCTACCCCAAACTGCACCCCCCCCCGTTAGGGGTAGTCTCAGGTATACCAGGAGGCAAATGCTAGGGGGAAGCAGAGCTGCCCAGAGCAGATGTACCAGGGCCTTTTGTGGGGGGGGAGAGTAATCAAAGATGGAGGAACCCAAACCAGCACACTCGGGAAGCAGGCTTTCGCTAGCACTGAGAAACACCCATGGGAAGCCAGACTTGAGATGAGGATTGAAGTGGGAGCCAGAACTTTGTGCTGGTAGGGATCCCAGACTGGGGAGGGGTAAGAGAGCCACCCTTTTCTATGTGATTTCAGGCAAATTAGTACCCTGCAATGTCTCTGTCTCCTTCCTTGTATAAAAAAATGTCTATGGTTGTGGTGCTGATTTAAGTGGTTGTTGTGGGGTTAAGTGAGAGGCTGCAGATGAACTACCCGTCCCAGTGCCTGTGAACAAAATGCCCCTTGACTGTTAGGGTCACACTAGTCCCTGATCTCCTGCAGGCATCCTGGGAAAGACAGGAACAGGTGGCATGCAGCAACCCAGAGCTGAGTAAGCTGCTGAGGGATTGCTAGTGGCGTAGAGAGCTTTTATAGTTTTGTGAACAGAGGCCATGTTCAGATTAGCATGTCATACCAATTTAAAGAAGAAAGTAGACACCAACATATAAGCCTTGGTAATAATAATTTATTTTCAATATTCATAAAATGCTGGAATCCTTGAACTGCAAACTTGTTTCAGGTGCTAGCTTCATTACTTTCTAAGGGTCCTTGAATAAATAATCTGTCCTTGGCTCATTAGTTTTGGCTCATGAAAGGGAAGATTAATAATACCCACACCATAGAGTTTGCAGGGTATGTATTAGTTCCTGTAAAAGCACCTCACAGTAGTGAATTTATGGATTGATGGATCCCTTAGATAGCATAAACTGGCTTCCAGAATCGTGTATCTGTGCATTTCACATTTGGCCATAATGTGTAGGCTCATGGTCATTCCTGTACACAGTGTCTGTAGGGAGTTCCCTAATGTGAAGATCCAGACTGTTTAGGGCATCTGATTTCCAGGCTCTCATGGGTTGTACATTGCTCATGGCACTCAGTTTTAGCTGATGGACAATACAGTATTATGAACAATATGTCCACATGACATACATCCACATTCAAGCAAGATTTTTCTATATAGCAAATATAGTAATGTTAGCCAGCATTGTGTAGGAAATGGCATGTTTTGCAGATTGAGCTAGCTCATGGGAAATGCTCAGTAAATATTAGTTGGATGAATGAATTAAGGAGTTAGTGAATGATGAACCTGCCTCGGCAGAGCGGTGAACAAATTTCCCTCAGATCTCTAGGGAAACAGAAAGAACAGCCCCTTTCATCTGTTTTAGGATTTTATCTTTCCCTTGCTATTGCTGTGCCTTATGTCATCTTGAAAGTCACAAGCCTCAGGAAGGCAAGGAGGGGATAAGAGTGGAGAGGAGTGGGGAAAGATGAGGTTAGTCCGGGAAATTGAAACAATGGACAGGCTGTATGCCAGCCTGAGTTGGGTGCTCGGCTGCAACTGGAGGAGAAATGAGTCTGTGACTTACGCACTTGAAAGGAGGGAACATCGGAACACACTACAGAGCAGAAATAAACTTTTCAGAAAAACAACTGTGTGGACTTTCTTACCACAGACACGTTTTTCATCTCCCCCACCATTGTTCAGCTAATGGTAAGACATAAAATCTAAACCTATTGTTTTCGAGAGCCTAACTGTGCTGTATAGGAGGGTTTATGTGATAACGCACTGTCAGTTTTCTCAGACATTGCATTTGGATGATTTATTCTCATTAATAACAGATGCAGTTTTTACTGTGTGTGTTGCCTGGTGTTTATCAACTCTACTGCCTGTGGTTCGGGGGCTTGCAGATGTTGGCTAAGGAGATAGCCTTATGTCTCGTGATGGAGACATCCACGAGAGGAAAAAAAGCTCATGCAGATAAGAAACGCAAGAAGCAACCTCGCTAGTACTGAGTTTTGGTGTTTCTGCAGGGACCTGGTGGTTCTAGAGAGGGTTCACCAGCATGTGGGAAAGTCTACCACCACCAGCTCCTGAGGTGATCTTTGGTGATTTACAGATGTTGCTGCGCTTCTAGCATGGCGGATATTAATTCTTCCCAGTGTTGGAGTCTACTAGGCTGCCTGTGCTTCCCCTTACCGCATCCATGTGGACCCTCTTAACCCTATGTGTTCTTCCTTCATTAGCTCCTCATTTCACTCCGGCCTTCTCTGTACCCTTCCAACTTTCCTGCCTTAACCTGAGGCCACAGATGTCTGACTGTCCAGCCTACCCGTCCCCTCAGCTTCTGCTCCTCATGCCTGTTCTCTCTGTCCTGGTACACTGGTACACACTCATGATACCTGTACCGCCATTGCCCACAGCTTGCCTGCTACTTTCCAGTCCATCTCCAAATTTCTGCCCATTTTCACCCGCAGGCTGGGCCATTACACCCTCTTCTCCCTCTCCTTTTCCTGCTCTCTAACTTTGAATTCCTCTTTCTCTTCAGTGTCATCCCTTTTCTTGTGGGCTCTCTCTCTTTCTTTCTTTTGCATGTGTGCTTATACAGGTCATAGGTCAACCTTGGTTGCTGTTCCTTAGGAGTTGGGTTTTTTCTCTTTTCATTCCATTTCTTCCTTCCTTTTATTTACTTATTTTTGAGACAGGGTCTTGTATTCAGCCTGAAAATCTCTTGAGTAGGCTAGGCTGGGTGGCCACTGACCTCCAGGTTTCCTCCTGCCATATGCCTCCCCAGTGCTGGAATTATAAACATGTGCCACTGTGTATTGCTTTTTGTCTATGCCTTCTGGGGATCCAAACTCATGTTCTCATGCTTGCAAGTCAAACAGTTTAAAGACTGAGCTATCTTCTAGCCCTCTTTACCACCGAGCTTTTACCTCCAATCCATTATTTTTTTAAAAAAATAAGTTTACGTATAAATTGGAATAAATTTAAAATAATATAAAAGAAAGTATAGTGTAGAAGTTTTGGGATATGGTGAAAATGGTGTTTGGAAACATACATAGCATACATTTTAGGCTGCTTAATTTCTTCATAGTGCGTCATCTGCATTCTGATGACTACCATAAAGCACTTGGGGTTTCGAACCAGAAATCTACTGGTTCCCATTTGTCACTTATATTGGTTTAATAAAACACTGATTGGCCAGTATCCAGGCAGGGAGTATAGGAGGGGCAACCAGACTAGGAGAATTCTGGGAAGAGGAAAGGCAGAGACACAATCACCAACAAGATGCAGAGGAAGCAAGATGAAAATGCTGCGCTGAGAAAAGGTACCAAGGCATATGGCTAAACATAGACAAGAATTATGGGTTAATTTAAGTTGGAAGAGCTAGCTAATCGTAAGCCTGAGCTAATAGGTCATACAGCTTATAATTAATATAAGCTTCTGTGTGTTTCTTTGGGACTGAATGGCTGCGGGACCAGGTGGGACAGAAACTTCGGTCAACATTCCCATCCCTCAGCGTACATAGTTTGACATTCTTTTTCCAACCCCAATCCAGGCAGCTGGACTGGAACCCTTGGCATGGACTGGCACTGGCATCTCTGCAGGTGATTCTGATTGAGTCAAGGCTGGGGGCTGCTTGTCATCTTTTAATGTGATGTCAGAGAGCAAAGGCAAAATGGCTCTGGGGTAAAACAACAAGAGAAATGACAGAGTCACCGTGAGAATAGCACATTCAGAGTAAAGAGAGGATGAACTAGGAACAAAATGTAATGGAATGTAATCTTTTGGTATGCTTGGTGCAACTCTATTTAGAAACTATAGACATTGTCTACAATGACCTAACATAAACCTCAAGTTTCCATCATATTCCTGGGAAACATTTGTCCAGTGTTCTAGAAGGTAGATTGGCCCCAGCTTACTTTAGGTTGATAGGTCCCAGTTCTGGCCTCCTCAGGTTTTGGACCTAGGATGACAATTTGTTGCATTGCATGTGAAAAAATCTTTCCTAATTTGTTCAAGGTAAGTTCCACATCATTAGGCAGGCACTGCCCACCTTCTGCTGGAATCAGAGAAAGGATGATCCTTTTCATACTGTAGGAGAGATGGGAGGGGAGGGGCATTCTTGTCCATGGACTTCATAGCATGAGGCTCCACTCTGGCCAGGAATCTGCTTGAGATTTTCACTAGCATTCCCATCTCCCCGACTGACTGTTCTCTGTTGTCTCAACCTTCAGAACTCCCAACCATTCCAAGATAAGGACTGATTCTGCCCAAGTGCAGTGCAGGGTCAAGAGGCAGCTAGCCACCTGACCTGGGTCGTGAAGGCTCTTTGGACAGTCTTGTCCTTACTGCTCTTGTTCCTGGTTCCTGTGACTGGCAGATGCCCTGTCTCTAGCTCACTTGACAGCCTGCACAACTTTGGCTTCTGTTTGGAGTGCACTTGGAACCTCTACTTAGACTAGCCTGCCGCAGGCTCTGACTGTTCACCTAGTATGGCTTTCCTGTACTTGTTAGTGGCTGTGTGTGTGCACTTGGTATGACCTGTGACTTCTTTGGATGTACTTCTATGATGCGTTGCATCCTTTGACTAGTCGCTGAGAAAAAGAAGAGAAAAACATGAAACGTGTATTGAGTGATTCTCCTGGGCTGGAGTTTTTCTAACGAGAGAGGAGTTTTGTTTGTAAGCATCCTTCCCCTTGGGCTGAATATTCATACAAGACCAAGTTACTTTAATTTAGCTTTTAAAGTCATAGGCATATGTCTGTTATAGGAACTAGACCTCTTATCTGATCAGCGGCTGGAAACACTGCCACAGAGCAACACCCTGTTGTGCCCTGTCTCCCCCAGAGCCTCCTCAGACCTCCCTTTCTTTCCTCTCCAAGTGCCCGAAGCCTCCTTTATAGACAGTGACCCACTTTCCTCCCCTTCTCAGCCTCTTGACGCCTGTGTCCTCCAGAGAAAGGATCCCTAATTAGTCACACCTGGTTCTGGTTTGCCCCACGGGCTCTCAGGTGCCTGGTCCAGGAATCAGGGCTCAGCGTGCTCCTGTGGATAGCAATAATGCACGCCTCCCGGTATTGCCGTGAGCTTCGAAGGAGTCAAGATGTGTGGCCAGCACCCAAGGCGAGCAAGCATTCAGTGCTTTTCCTTTGGGATTTCTGTAGCTTAATTGCTTCTCGGGGGTCAGTGTTCCCGACTGTGAGTGGAGGGCAGGGCTTTGTCCCCACCATTTTTTTCAATTTCCCCCTGGGTCAAAGTTGTATCCTAATAGGAAATCTAGCAAATAATGTCGACTAAGAGAGTATCTGAACACTCCTGGGAACAGGGGATCATCACAGCCTTACTAAGGAGTTAAAGGGAGAACAGTGAGAATTTGATAACCGCTAGTATTTTACCTTCCCCTTTGGTCTGCAGTACCCTTCTCTGGGGCAGGCCACATTGGTTCCCATTTCACAGATGGGAAACGGACTTAGAGAGGTAATTATTTTGCTGAAATCATGCAAGCACTAAGAGAAAAGCCACAACCTCTGTTTCCACATAGCAAGGGTTAGCACCTATGCTGACTGTGTCTCTTGATTCCCTGCATCTCCATCTTCGGCATGCATGTGAAACTGTGTCCAGCTACCTCCCTGGTTGGCAGGAGGAGAGGGTATCACTGTACTGCATTGTCTGCGGTGTGAGATTGCCAGGTAAGATGTATCTAGGCCAAGTCCTGGGGGAAGGAGGACACTGATAGCCTCTCTTTGGAGTGCTGGTATGGGGTTTCCAAGCAGTGGGGCAGAGGTTACTATGATATGAGGAAAGGAAAGTAGCAAAGCTCCCCTGGGGTAACATGGCCTCCCAGGGTTGATTCTTCCATTGAGGGTTGTTTAATGGTTGTTGAAGGTCAAAAGGTGTTTTCTTCGATGGTCAGAAAGCCAAATGAATTTCTGGTGTAAATGATGGCTTGCTTTTCTCTTTGTGGATGGAGGTGATATGTGAAATTGTGAGAGCCATAGATATTGTGTTAATAGTTGAAGTAATAATACTGTCTACAGGTATTACCGGGACCTTTGAGGGGTTGGAGATCAGATTCTAGCTCTGTGGAATTGTATAATTCATCTCCTGAAAGGATCTTAAAGAACCAAAAGCTATGGGCTAGGGGCTCAGTGGTTAAGAGCTCTGCCTGTTTTTAGGAGGACACTAGCTTGATTCTGAGTATCTACAAGATGACTCACAACCATCTGTAACTCTAATTCTAAGAAAATCTGATGACTTCTTCTGGTCTCTGTGAGCATCAAGCACACTCGGGGTGCACAGATAGATATACATGCAGTTAAGACATCCACACAGAGAAAAAAATTTAACACGGCAAAACACCACCACCACCAACAAACTAGCTGTTGCCTCTCTGAGTCTCTTATATCCTTCTATCCAATTGTGGGTTACCTGTAAGTAGATTCTTTCTTCTAACTCTGGTGTACCATGGTTCCATGCAACAATACCCACAATAGCCACCAAACACACGCCAGTAACACCTGTAATACTTATGTGTGATATCAGGGTGTATTATTTCATGTTGAATCCCCAAATGAGTGCAACATATTCCTAGGAAAGAGAAATAAGTGGGCTGAATGAAGAAAGGCATGCTTCTTCATCCAGTAAATAACCCCAAGGACCTACTATGTGCTGTTCTCTGAGGATCTGGGAATAGTGTTGAAGAAAACAGTGGACTTGTCTTCACGAATCTTTACATCTAGTGAAAGGAGCCGCAATGTCAGCAGAATAAGCAATACAGTGACTTAATTATGAGGGTGGCAGTCAGGGGATGCAGAACACTTATGTGGTGAGAGCTGAAGCCGGAGAGAGAGGGTGAGGTCACTCTATGCTTCCATGTCAAGTTAACAAGCAATTGGTGGCAGGGTAATAGCATTCCATTAACATGTGTTGAATAATTCTCAAGATCCAGGCAGTAGACGTATGATCTAGGAATCCTAAGATGCATAACTTAGGGGTGCTTATCGCCTAAGAAAAAACTTGGATGCATGGAAGTTACTTTGCAACAAAATTGGTAGGTAAAAATAACCAGAATTGCATAGGAGGAAAGAAAAAAACTATTCAGCTGGAATTGTTTATCTTTCCACGGTATCAAATAGAACTTTGGTGCATCAGACATTCCAGTCAGTGAAAAGGGGTGGAGCCACAGGGAGGGCTGCAAGGGATGCCTAGCTGAAGAAGAGGAGGTCAGTGTACCCAGAATATGCTTGTGAGGGAAGTCACAGGGAACTCCCGAATACAAGAGCCTGGTTCTGGTGGGATTTTAAAAATGTGAATTTGGATGCATAAGAACAGCATGACAAGAGTAACAGGAATTTTGGGTTCTTCATATCCTAGGGTGATAGAAGGGCTGTGCTTAGGTTTAGCCGGAAAAATCACACTGGAAGGAAGCTGAAACCTTGAGTTTAGATCACAGAATGCAGCCGCAGTATAGTGTGTATGTCTGTGGGTCTAGGGAGCAGCTAGAGCCGGAGGGGCATGATCTTGAGTCAGATGCCCAGAAGCGACAGTGTAACTGTCAATAGTCCAGGGAAGACAGCACAGCGTAGACGCTTTGCGGAAATCAGAGACACGAGAAGCTATTTCTGAAGGGTGGGAGGAGCGGTGATTTCAGGGGAGTGAGAGGGGTAGTTAGGGTTCGTCATGCGCAGAGGGATGGCACATGGTGCAGGGTTTGGTAGCAGAAGGCACTGATGGCTGCTCGCAGCATTGTTTCAGTGCCTTCATGATGAGGAGCCAGATTGCAGTGGGAGGAAGTGGTGAGGGCAGGCAGCAGCCAGCGCATACCGTTTGCTTGAGAAATATGTCAGAAAATACGAGGTAAAAAATAGATCAATGATTGGTGGGGCACTGGGGTCAAGAAGGGAGGCCTGAATCTATTTAAGGTGGGGGCATGGGACTGTGACAGAAGTTAGAAAATGATGAGCAGAAATGGGCTTACAGATCCACTTGTAAATACTGAGGCCAACAGTGAATCTAAATGTTCGAGGCATTGTGCTGTTTGCTGGGGAGACAGCATGAAGAAAGCATGAAGTTTTCATGCAGTGTGCCTTCTAGAGAGTGCACAGATAGCACACGGGTCCAGCAACAGTTGAATTTATAACAGCAACTTGCAATAAGTTCTAGAAAGTCCAGAAGTGGCCCAGAAAGCAGGAACTGGCTAAATTAGAAGTTGCAGATAAAATTGGGAGACCGGAGAATGGGCTACTCTCTCTGTTGGGAAGAAAAAAAAAAGAGTGCTTCTAAAATTATTTCTTTTGAATAGAAAAAATAAAAATAAGAAAATACTTTAGCATTTCTAGTTCAGATGCCTTGTTTAGCAAA
This sequence comes from Arvicola amphibius, assembly GCF_903992535.2. Classification (NCBI taxonomy): domain Eukaryota; kingdom Metazoa; phylum Chordata; class Mammalia; order Rodentia; family Cricetidae; genus Arvicola; species Arvicola amphibius. The sequence continues at coordinate 59,423,631 of NC_052056.1, forward strand.
TAGTCAATGTCATGGGCTAAGACTGGAGATAGGAGGTGAACGTGACCATAGGTGGGTTCTGCTCCATTCAAACCTCCAGTTACCCTGTGATTGTAGAGAATGCCATTCTTACTCTATAGATGAGTTAACTAGAGGAACAGAGAAAACCCAAAGCTGGAAAAGGTGGGGACTGGGGTGTGTGTGTGTATGTATGTATGTGTGTTTGTGTGTGTACATGTATATGTGTATGCATGTTTGTATATAAGTGTATGTATGTTTATGTATGTGTGTATGTGTGTGTGTATATATGCATGTGTATGTGTGTTGTATGCGTGTGTGCTCACCTGGATACATTGTCACTGGACTAACTTCCCAAGGGTCAGCTCAGGGAGGATTGCTGTGTCATGAAGAGTCCAGTCTTTTCTCCCTGCTCTACACCAAGCAGGAGACCTGGAGTGGAAGCAGCACCTGCATGTGGAGTGGTTAAAGACTGGAAGGTCAGGTGACCTGTGTGCACTTGTTACTGTACGCTTTGCCTTTGGGAGTAGTTGGATGATCAAAGATATAACAGAGAAAATGAAGAAGACCATGACGGTAAGGAGTGAAGAGCAGACATGCTCGATGTAACAGAACGAAGCTGGAGCTTGATCAGGTTGAAACCAGACTCATCAAGGCAACCAAAATCAGCGATAAGAGAAATGGTCTGTTTTCCTCATTTTCTTTATGTCTATGTTTGTATCTATCCCTAGCAAAATCAGAATCTAGATGGGAGAGACCTCTTCATTTAAGGAATAAGGAAACTCAGTACTGAGAGATGTTTTAATTTGCCAAAACCATAGAGTTTGTTATTAGCGGAACCAGAGGTGACGTCAGAAAACTCCATGTTGAGGCCTTATTCCATTTTCTGTTTTCAGGTCCATTCTACTGCCTCCACTCCCTGCATTCTTTTCAGGGCTGAGGTGGAAACTCAGGGCTTCTGCATACTAGACCAGTAGTTTACCACTAAGCGACATTTACATTCTTTGAGACGTAGTTTCTGTATAGCTCAGTTGACCTTGAACTCAAAGAACCGCTTCTGTCTCATATTTCCAAATGGTGGAGTTTTAGATCTGTATTCCATAACCAACTCTATCCCATTAACCTTGCTATTGTCACTGTATATGAAAGAATGGGCAGACTCAAGACGTCCTGGGGCATCTAGTTTAGGTTCAGACTTGTAAGGATGCAGGCAAACTTTGCAGAAGCCCCAACAGCACAATTCATCCTTCCTGGTGGTGGGCATGCAGCTGAGTGAGTTAGAAGTGGGGCCTCCTGCCTCTTTGCTGCTGCAACAGGATAAAGGCTGTAGAGTGTCTTCCTCAGAAACCCAGGAGGAAGAATTGGCATGGGGCTTTTAATCTATACTCATGCAAAATGAAATCTGTTAGATGGGATAATGAGCTCCATATTTTATAAACTATTTTAAGCCTGTCTCAAAAAATAAAGTACAGAGCCAGGGGTGGAGGGGTGGAGGGGTGGAGGAAGGATGTAAGTCTTGGAGAGAAAATGGCATGGCTTACTCATCTGTGTTTTCATTTGAATGATCCCAGCCCCTGTACAAGTCCCTCAGTGATACTGTAATGGAAACCGCATTTTTTTTTCCTTGCTGGAAGTTTCAAGATGAGCACAGCCAAATGTGCGGAGACATAATTAAGGTTACAAACTCTCATGCCCAGTAATACACAAACCTTTCACCCAGGGGGCTCCAGCTAGAGAAAGCGTGGTTGAAAAGCAGTTGAAATTATAGAGATATTTCTTCCACCAGTCTCTGACCCACCACAACTTTTTTTCTAGACCTTCCCTTTCCGTCCACCCCTCTCCCCCTTCCCTTCCATTGCTGCCTCATGCACATGAATAAATGAGAGCCCTGGTGTTGACTTCTTCTCTACCACAGGGGGAGAATCCCAGATGCAGGAGGCTGGGCCAGGCTGGGAGCTGTGTGCACAGCAGGAGTGCGAGGGTGCCTGCTGTGCATGTGGGGAGCAGGAGGGAAAGTGAATGGTATTGTTGCTGGGTATAGGAGATGGGGATGCTTTGCCTCTCATCGCTGGAAATTCCATAAGTTCCACAGGCTGAGAAGTCCAGTGCATAGGCAGGTCCCGAGGACCCAAGAGCGCAAGGCGGCCCCTTCTGGGTTTGGACCTCATGGGCAAGTGCCTTCTCTGCTTGGGTCTTCTTTGCCTTTGGGAGCTTTCTGGACTTGGAAAGATCAAAATTAAGAAACTAGGCATGGGCATAACAGTTTTGGGAGCTCACTCTCTTCCCCATTTAAGTATGCTTGAACACCTGGAGTATATAAGATAGTGAGAGCCCTTAGTCCATAGAGTCATTAATTTTCGTGGGGAAGTTGCAGACCTATGTTCACCTTATAGGGAGCCGAGAAAAGACAAAGAAAAGGTTCTGATATTTCTCCCTTGGTTTCATCCCCTGCTTCTGTAGACCAAGAGGGGCTGCGGCTGGGCACCCTGTCTGTCTCTATAGAGAGCTTATCACTGTCATTTTCTCTTCTCACCCTTCCCACCTCGTACCAATAGATGAATAATTGTAATAACAGTAAATGTCAGGAAGAAGTATTAACTAGAGCCCCACCACCGTGTGTGTGTGTGTGTGTGTGTGTGTGTGTGTGTGTGTGTGTGTGCGCGCGCGCGCACGCATATAGAAGCCAGAGGACACTTTTTGTTTTGAGATAGGGTTTGTCACTTGGCCCAGAACTTGTTGAGTAGGCTGTTTTTGAGGCCAGTGAGCGCCAAGAATCCACTGGTCTCTACCTCTCTGGCGCTGGGCTTGTAAGTGCTTGCCACGGTGTCCAGCTTTTGGAGCTCAAACTCAGGTCCTCATGATTTCAAAGAAAGTATTTTACTGGCTGAACCAGCACTCACTCAGAATTAAAATACCATAAACGTGTGGCATGTGCCATCCTACAAATGGCAGCTACTTTTTTTCTCCCCATGGATATTGTTTGGTGTTGGATATGGATATGGATGGTGTTGGCTGCTTGTGACTGAGTTCAAACTCAAAATGCCTTAAACAATAAATTTATGTCTTCTCTTCCGCTTTCTCTTGAGTGGTTTAGAAGTTGGGCAGGTAAGTCAGCGTCTCCATATTGTCAGATTGTTTCTTATGTAGTCTGCTTGGCTTCATCAGATGAACCACACCCATGCGGTGAGGCAGTTCATCAGTTTTGGAAAATTCTTTACCAGCGTCTCCTTCTTCTCCCCTCTCCTTGATTAATGTTGAGATTCCTCACTCTGTCTTCTGTGTTCTTCATTGTTTCTGTATTTTTCATAATTTTATGTCTTCTAATACATTCTAGACAAATTTCTCAGATCTATCTTCTGGCTTATTAACTACCTACTTAGCTGTGTCTAATCTGCAATTAAATGTGTGCACCAACTTATTAATATCAATTATTGTACTTTTTGGTGCTAGAATGCCTAGTTAACTGTTTTCCAAACTACTCTCCAGTTTCATGAAACACTTTTGAGCTCATCTTTAATTTCTTTGGACTTGGTATATTTGTTTCATTGTTTTTGTTGGATAATTCTAATCTGTGAAGATTTGTGTGTTGGTTTCTCTTTGTCTTCCCATAGGTTAAGTTGACAAATAAAAATGAAATATATTTATCCGGTATGAAATAATCTTTGATATATAGGTGTGTGTTGTGAAGTCACTACCATAGATGTGGGTCATTTTTGTAGTCTGTTGTTCCTGGTAGTTTTTGCTCTTAGTGTATTTTTCCTTTCGGGTTTGGTTACTTTTTTTATTACGTCATGTTCTCTATTTTGAGAATGTTTTTATGGGGATAAATTCCATAAATTATCACTGTTTCTTACAGATTGGCAGATGTTCTCAGACAAAAGTTGCTCTGTGTTCTGGACTGAGTTCTTTGGATTCTCCAGCTGTTGGCTTAGTAACTGTTGCAATTATGTTAGCTCTTGGTTGCTAATGCTTTTAAGAAGTTGACTCTAAGATCCCAATTCCTTGAAACCTAGAATGGCAACACTTTCCCTGGAACAATTTTTGTTCTCTTTTGTCAGGCTCCTGGTAATGCCACCAGTCTAATTGCACCTAAACTAAGTGAGTACTTGCGGTTTCTTGGAGATAGGTCACAGGCAACTGAGTTTCAGGTTGCCAGAGATCTGGCTTATCTCTGGGAGACTTTTACTTAGAAGACGATGCTGTCCCCTGGGAAAGAAGCTCAGCTGGGAATAGTTATTTTTGTGTGGACATCTTCTTCTTGGGCAAGTCTTGAACTTTGGATTCTGTTTCTGTCATTCCTTCTGATTTCCCAAAGCACCGTTTAATTTTGCTTCTGTTTCTTGCCTATTGGCAAATGCTCTTCATGTAGAAGTCTCTTTGTGTTCTAGGTTTTTGGATTTTCAACTTCTCCTGGGTTCTAACCTCATGACTCTGTTGCCTTATTAGTTCTTTTTAATAAAGTACTTTCAAGAATATGCAAACAAACATAGAAAGCAGTTGTTCCCAGTGGAAGGGTTGGACCCATTCATTTTTCCCGCCACCACAAGAAATGGGGATTCCAGGACCCAACTCCTGCGTCTACCACCCTTAGAGCACCAAGCTGGTGGCTATAACTCCATATGTTGATGCAGAAGTGATAACCCAACGAGCCTGTTTCTTCATGCATATGTTCACTTAGTTCCCTTTAAGATTAAGAGAATATAACCAGGTGGTGGTGGTACGCTCAAAGGAGAGGCAGGTGCATCACCAAGGCCAGCCTGGGCTAGTACAGTCAGGTCTACACAGAGAAACCCTATCCCGAAAGACAAAACAAAACAAAAAACATTAAGAGAATATTTCCCAGATGCCCTTTAGACTGTTTTCATGATTCAAAGGTCATAATTTCACCACTAATTCCCAAATAAATCACTAGAAGGCGATAACAATTTCTGAGTTTACTGTAATTAAGTGTGTAATTAATGTGTAAATTAGCACATGTGAGGCTGGAAGGTGTCTTCCCTGTGCCTGAAGCACATGGTCCTTGATTTCTGAACAAAAGGTAGGCCCTGTGAGCAGGGATGAATGGTGTAAACAGTCACTGGCAGGCTGGGCTCAGCTGAAGTTAACAGTTAAGAAACGTAGCCATTGGGTTGGAGAGAGGGCTCAGTGGTTTAAACCACTTGTTACTACTCTAGAGAGCCCAGCTTTGATTCCCAGCAACTCACGTGATGGTTCACAACTGTATGTAACTAATCTCGGGATCTGACACCTTCTTCCGACCTCCACAGGCACCAGACACACATTTGGGGCTCATATATACTTGCAGACAAAACATTCCTACACATGAAAAAATAAAAATAAATAAATCTTGACACATCCTGTTTGGGAGGGGGGATGTGAGAAGACAGAGACAGAGAGACAGAAAGAGAAGTGTAATTATGGTTCTTGCTCTACCTGGGAACCCACATGTGCCAATGTTTCCAGAAAATGTAGACTGGGTGTGGTGGCACATACCTGTACTTCCCCCGCGCAGTAGGAAGATCATGAGTTCAAGGCTAGTCTATCTCCAACGACCAAATGATTGTGAGATGGTTCAACAGGTAAAAGTACTAGCTGGAAAACCTGATGACCTGAGTTCAATCCTTGAGACTCAGAGGATGGAAGGAGAGAATCAACTCTTACAAACAGTTCTATGACCCCTACACACATACCCAAGCATGTATACATAAATGAATAATAAATACTTATAATTTAAAAATTTAGAAAGTAAGAATTGGTCCTTTGGTTTTAATCACAATCAACAAGGTGGGAGGTAGCCAACTTAACAAAGTGTTCGGAAATACAAATAATGTATTTGAAAACATGCTTTATAATTTAAAAACTCTGGGAGTTTGAGATAACCCGTGATCAAAGTATAATAAATTTCAAAATTAAAATTATATCAGAAATAATTGCTTTAATGGAAATTCATTTTCAAAATGTGGCCGTATTACAGATTACTTCATTTATTGGGGAAGGGCTGTTATATGTGCTTCATTCTTGGCTGAGCACTCCACAGTCACGTGTTCTCTGCTTTGATCATCTCTGAGGTTCTGCTTTCGTCATCATCCTCATCTGAGAGCTGCACTAATGTACAAGTGACAAGATAGAATTTAGAGAGCAGTTTGATACTGTGTCCAAAAATAATAGTAGTAGCTTGACCCCAGGGACATGGGCGCTCCCCAACCGTAGATTCTTGGCCATATTTACGGTACTATGCGTGTGTTTACTCCTTTGGAGTGAGCCTTAAATCTAACCTTTCTAGCATTGGTTACCCCCATAAATTCATGCCACCCGCCATTGCAGTTCTCGGGGTGTACAGTCGGTAAGACAACTGATGCTTTCACCCTGACTGGCACCCTGGGTAGCACCTTCCAGAGCTGTGATAGCTGTCTAGCAGGGAGGAAGCTTTCCGGTCAGTACTGACTTGAATTTTTTCAGGTCCTATGACCAGTGTTTGTGGTATCTTCTACAATAGGATCTTGAGCGAACAAGGGCAATGACCTTAACTCATATTGTTTTGGGGGTTTCTGAGAGAACAGCATAAGGGGAAGTGTCCCCTACCTACACTGAGCTTTTAACTTGGCAGCCTATGGTTTCTGGGGTAACTGCAGCTTAACTTATCTCTATATCTATCTATATGCACCTCTGTCTGTGTAGCTTATGGAATAGTAGGTTTCCACATGGCTTTTCCCTTTAAAAGATGAACGAAAACCTACCACAATTAAATTTGAAAATATCGAGCTCAGTGGTTGTTTTGTAGATGGGCTTTCTTTTTTGGCAGTATGTTGAATGGTTCAGCATGAGGAGGCTTTGAGTCAAAACGTCTGGTTTAGCTGAAGACTGTAACACTGAGCTGTGACATTAAATGTATCACTTAGTCTCTGGACCTCAGCGTCCACATTGAACAAATATCACCTTTGTCTACCTTATTCATATTTATTGCTTAAAATTTCAGCTAATAACTCTTAATCTTTATTGTCTAATATCTGAATTTTTAAAATGAAGGGGATGGTGCTGTGGTCAAGAGGGGACCTGGGTTCGGAGAGGTCCTGGAGACAACTCACAGGTGTAAGTACTAAGCACTGAGACAGTGTCTGGGCAGATAGAGCAAAAAAGTCAGCATTTGTTTGCCTTGAATTTTGTCCATCGCATTGAGGAAAAACTTCTGTGTTAGGTTTCTCTGTGAACTTGGTTGTTTCAAGTAGGGGCTGGCCATCAACGTCCTTCTCAGTCCTCTTCACCTTGAGGCTGCTTGCCAGGCAACTGAAGTGAGCTTCCTCTGAGGAGGCCTTAGCCAGCCAAGGTCATGGTGCTTCCTGCCTTGCTGGAGTTTCTTCTTCATTAAGTAAATTAAGGGATTGCATGGCCAGCCCTGAATAATGGACACTCTAATTGGCAGACATTAGAAAGCTCCAGCACTGATAAATCTTCAGGCTCTGGGCAGCATCTGCTGGAACCTGTTCTTATCGACCACTTCAGGGCTGAAGGATCCCAGCATGGTAGTGAATGTCAGTCTTAATCCAGAGATGGAGTGGCTGAGGTAATAGATTCTTGGAGGTGCTGGTAGGTAGACAGCAGGCCCTGGGTTGAATGTTTGAAAGACGTTAAGAGACAGGGTCCCCTCTTCAGGTAGTAAAAGCGATTGTAGCCACCACTTCCAGCAGAGGGAGGGCAGTCCAGGTCTTGGAAGAGAGTTTATGTCAGAGATAAAGTGTGGCTCTTGTGGGCATCTTGGCCTGTTCTGGTCACTCATCTGAAAGGCAAAGACCCACTGGTACTTGTTTAAATGGGTGGAAGGACAAGTTGGGAGAGATTGTGAGCTCTCTCGCACACACGTTCTCTAGCCAGTGCTCTGGGCTGACATCTGAACCCCGAGGAGAGGATCACTGTGCACAAGTGGAGGGAGCTGCTTTCATTAGGGTTCTCTGTAACATGTGGGGTAGATGGTGCTGAGCTTGTGAACACAGAATGAGGAAGATGGACCAAACTGCCATTAAGACTTGATATGATCTAGTGAAGACTCTAACAACTCAGCACTTGTGGGGATTTGAGAGGCCTGGAGCCTGTGCCCTGGCTTGTACACCATGGGTTTGTGGCCCCACTAAAGCTGTTTTAGACATCCTCTAGTGACAGCTACAACAGAAGAGGGCAGCAGGGGTGGCTGGCAGGTGCTTGAGAGCAAATACAAGCACCGGGAATACAAAAGTGTGAGACTTAAGAAGTTCAAACCAGAGCCCTCTTGCTTCTGTTAAGGACACTTTTTATGTGATGAAGGTTAGTAAACAAATTATAGAAGAAAGTCCTCGATTATGAGGTAGCGCTACTTACTCAACAAATGCTTCTTGGATATCCACACCATCTTATATGAGTATAAGCAAGGCGGGCAGAGTCTTCATCTTCATGGAAACTACAGTGAAGGGGAAAGATGCTCGGTTGGATGGTACCTGGGAAGCAGAGAAGAAAAATACTGGTTGTGGACTTGGACTTAGAAGGTCTTAAGGATGAGAGGAAACTGGACCTCTGAAGGTGGAGCACAGGCGAGAAGAGAGAGTCTGGAAAATAACCTTCGTGGGAAAGAGATGTGTCTGTATAGATTATGTGTGTGTCTGTGTCTAGAACGAAACACAAAGCTGGGACCACTGGCTCGGTGGGCTTTATGTCCCACATTGGGGACTAGGGATTTTGCTTCTATTAGGCTGCCATTGGGAGATTTTGAGTGAGGAAAGCAACTGGCCGAGGTCACTTAGTTGCATGGGTGTTAGCAGGGCTGCAGGCTATGATTGTTTCAGTATGTTCTCTTCCTGGCCTTCTCATGGGAGCGGTGATGATTTTATTTTTACCCACCTCTCTGTTTTGGGTGTGTTCCAGCTTAGCAGCTCTGTGCTTGCAGTTAGAGGAGAGCTTCTGTTCAAAGTGCTATGTGGGTGGAGTCTTTCCGCCACTGTGGAAACCCTGCTACTCCTCCTGGGTCTTGACCTTGGCCATAGAGGGTGTGTTCCTTGATTTAATGTTTTTTTTTCTTCCTCTGCCTTTTAAGTTCTGTCCTCTGAATGACCAAGGGTTTCTTAAGAGAGCTGGATAGAGCCAGGGCAACATATAAGTTGGGTGTGAGCAAGTTGTCATGGGAGTGTAAGTCTTTGCTTCAGTTAGATTTACTTCCACTTTATCATAAGTACCAGAAGCTTCATAAATTTAAATTGGTTTCTAGGAACAGACCCAAGTCCAGGAACATTTCCTAGTGTGGAAGAATGGATTGTCAGCAAAGTTAGGGGGTGCATTTTTCAAGATAAAAACCTATTTATCTGGGTATGGTACTGTATTGTGAAAGTGTAAGTCAGATAAATCCTTTTCTCCCTCAAGTTGGTTTTGGTTGGCATTTTATCATAGAAACAGAGGCCCAAGCAGAACAGTTATTAAGTGACAATCTCGGTGTCAGACACAGGTTACCTCCCTATGAGTTATTAGTCAGAGAGGCCCCAGAGGCACCCAAAGCAATATAGACACTTGTCATTGCTCCTGGTTGGCTACCGTAACTAGATGGTAAGACAGGGTTGCTAAGGACACCACACACAGAGAAATCACTCTTGAACTGACCAGGAAGCGCTCGTTGCTGGCTAGCTTTCATAGCGCTGGAAGGTGCTTTGCAGGCTGCTAGGTAAGAAAAGACATCAATGACCTCATCCACCACTGGGCCTCACATGATACAGTACTGACCTCCCAGGCACAGTGTGCTCGCCGGGACAACTGTGGTGAGACTGTCTATGGGGGTAACCAACTTCTCTCTTGCTTGGATTTGAGGCTTACTCAACAGGAGGGAACTCATGCCTGGTACTGTAACGTAGTCAGAACTCATGGCTAGAGAAGTCACAGGCCCCAGGGGAAAGCCTATGATATTGTTGTTTTTCTAAATGGTCATATCATCATACTGCCTTCTAAATATTTATGATTGTATCCATAGATTTGTGTCACTCCCAAGTGGGTAGTGGTTAAGGCAGAGATGCATTACTGGTCAAAGTGCCGGGAAGAATTCACTATGAGTGCTCATCTATAGATGGGACGTCTATATGTAAGGATGCTCCCACGAGTTCCTGGCACAAAAAGAAGTCTCTCATTTACGTCCTAAGTAAAAACTAAATCACAATACAATTAATCTTGGGTCATATTCCCCATAAGGGAGCATCTTGGTAGAGCAGGTGGAAAGAGCGTAAGAGCCAGAGGGTTGGGAAGAGAGCTGTGAAACACTGTCCTCTAGGCAGTGCATGGCTGTGCCCAGGAATGCACAGCATCAGTGGTGACCTACAAAAGACCTGCACAAGACCAAGTCAACTAATCATTTCTGCATGGAGCGGGGCTAGACTCCAAAGGCCCCACCCCTGTTTGAGGAGCTCTTGGCAGCTGCTGGCTGCTGGGAGAAAGTCACTTTTAGGAGTGTGACCACTGGAAGGGTGTCCGTGCCCATGTGCCTATGGGTAACATTAGTTGGAATCAGTGGGCTAAGAATAAATGAACTATTATAAAAGAGCGACCTGAAATCGGAGGGAGATTTGATGGGGGATGGTCCTGGGGGGGGAGCTGGAGGGACATAGTGAGGAGTGAATGATCAAGATACATTTTATACATGTATGAAAATTTCATAAACCAAAATATGAAGATTAAAAAGTCTAGATTTAATAAAAAAAAGCACCTGGGAATATGGCCCAATGATAATGATCGCATTGTAATTAGTTTTTAGTTATGATATAAATAAGATACTTTTATGTACTGGGAACTTATAGGAGCGTCCTTATATCAACTCTCATACTATTATAGCTCTTGTTTTGCAGATCAAGAAACTGAGGCAAAATATCTAACGACATACCTAAGTCATTTGGCTTACACACTGCAGGTATAATGGTATTCTAACCTAGCTTTTTATCCTAAACCTAGTCCTCTCCATTCCTCCATCTGGAGGCCCTGGTGAGAATGCCTGGACCCCTGGTGTTGGAGGTAGAGTCAGATGGTGAACCGTTCCATTCACGATTGCATTGGATCGTCTTCTAGCCCCCGAAGTATCTTGGACTGTGATCTTAGCCTTCTATTTGTTTTGAAGCTAAGTTACCTCTGTCCTTTTTGGGGTCCAAATTAACATCTGCTCATCACCAAGTGAACCCCTGGAGTCCTCTTGCTCTGTCATTCAGTCTCTAGTCCTCTGCCGAAGTGGGGGTGGGGTGGGGTGACAGATGGAAGATCAGATTTCAGACATCTTGGGCTGCACTGTGATCTACGTAGTTCAGAGTGAGAGGAGACTGGTTGGTATATGGACAAGGGAATTACGTGGCCTGCTGCCATGGGCTGGGGGCTATTATAGGGTTTCTTCTGTGTAGGAGAAAAACATTTTTTCCTTGAGCATATGGAGGGTGGAAGAATAAAAAGTTAGATATGTAAATAACTAAAACATTTATCAAATCATTTCTGGGGAGAGCAGAAGGGGAGTGACTTTAGTGAAAGTGTTTTGCGTGTGTGTATATGTATGTATATATGTGTGTGTGTGTATGAGTATGTGTGTGTGTATGTGTATATATGAGTATGTGAGTGTGTGTATATATATGTGTGTATTTGAGTATGTGAGTGTATGTGTGTATGTGTGTATATAATATGCAAGTGTGTGTGTGTGTGTGTGTGTGTGCACACGCGCGCGCATGTTGTAAAGGTCACAGGCCAGTGATGTAAGGGTGCCTTCCTCTATTGATCTTTATTCTTTGGGACAGTGTCTCACTGAACTTGGAGCTTATTGATTTTCCAAGAGTAGCTGTCAACAAACTCCAGGCATCCTCCTGCCTCCACCTCCCCAGTGCAAAAATTACAGATGCACTCCGCCATGCCTGGCTTTTTACGTAGGAGCTGGGCGTCTAAACTTAGATCCTCATCCTTGCATGACAAGCGCTTTACCAACTGAACCTTTCCGTAGCCCCTCCGTGGAGTTCTGTCCAGCCATGAAGGAACAAATTATGTCATTGCAGGAAAATGGATGCAGCCAGGGCTTGCTTAGCAAATTAAGTGAAATAAGACAGACTCGAAAAGACAAATGCTGCATATTTCCCCTCACACGTTAAATCTAAATTAAATGTGAACTTGTATGGTGCGAAATAGAAGGAATGTTTGAGAAGAGGAAGGGGGCAGTGGGAAGGGGGGACAGGAAAATAATGGAGGGTGACTATGGGCAGTATGTGATGTACATGTATGCACATGAAACGCTTCATCTTGTGTAATGAGTATATGCTAATAATGTTTTTTTTTTAAAAAAAAAAAAAAAACAAAAACCAAAAAACATGTGATTTTAAAAGTCCCTGGAAAAGGCTCCCTGCCCAGACCCTTTGACCCTGGCAGTGCCTGGACACTTTAGAGTTTCACTCATCCCTTAGTTAATATCAAGTAGCTGCTCTTTTAATGAATGCTAAAATAATGTGCCCAGGTGTTAATTTAAGACTCTTCCGGAAGAAGTAGAGGAGCAGTAGGCAGTGTGGGAAGGGAAGGGGGGAGTAGGAGGGAGCGGGGCGGGTGGTGTCTAGGGTGAATGGAATGACTCAGATTGGTGGGAGATATTCTGGGATGGCTTCCTGGGGGCGAGGCTGTTGACACTGTGTATCAGGAGCTGTGGCCTAGCATTCACCAAGATAGTGCCTGTCAGTTTAGCTTCAGAGGTAATGGAATTAGCTCCAGTAGTACAGGGTACGAGGCTTTTATTAACTTGCAAGCTTTTATAATTACTTTTCAGAAGCCCCTTTTTTGCTTAGGCATAGTAAGTCTTTCTCCCGGTGCCAGGACTTCAACATTTTTTAAAAATGACATTTAATTAATGTAAAAGATAAAGTCCCTTTAGATTTCAAGTTGCCTTAAGAAGCCACTCATTCTCTTCTCAAAGACCCACTGATTCCTCTCAGGGAAGCCCTTGGAAGCTTCTCCAGGACAGCACAGAAGCAGCAGAGGGGACGGTCTTCCCAGAATGCCACTGCAGGACTTCCCAGGCCCAAGAAATATTCTATGGGGAAGCAAGAAACACTGCCCTCTGTGTCAAAGCCAGATTTAGGGAGGCTGAGTGGTACGTCTCCCAGCCAGGGTGCAGGGTGAGGGACCACAGGTGGCAGGTGGTTCTGGCTGCCACTTAAAAGGGGCTATTGGTGGGGTTGAGGGGGTGGGGGTGGCTTCAGCTGTATTCCCTGTGAAGTAAGCCTGGATTGCTATTCTTAGGATCCAGGGAAGCTTTAGCAACTGAGTGGGGATTACACCATCTCTGTAGGAGGGAGGAATATGAACATTTTACAAGTGCCATGCACACACCCCTCCACAGGAACCCTCTGCCTGACACGGGGCCCTGGGCATTGCTGTCACTGCTGCTTGTGTAATGGGAGCTGATCCTTTAGGCTAGATGTAAATGACTCAGCCATAAGTGAATGGCCATTGAGCTTTAATAAGAGTAAACAGCTTTCACTTCTCACATCTTATAACTGTTTTTTTAAAATATTAAATAGCTAGCTTTTCCTTAGCACTAGAAACACAGCTTCTTCTTTAATTTTCATAACACTGGGAGAAAGTTCCAGTGCTTTACAGTTTGTAAAGCCCATCCATTACCGCATTTGACTGTTTTCCCAACAGCACATATCAGCTATTTGACGGGTGGGAAGTGGCCAGATGAGTGGCTGACTTGAGACTGTCTGTCCATGAAGATCTGGTATAGAGACTCAAGCTCAGAGCTCTGTGCTCCAGCTCTACCCTTCCGTCCCCCACACTAGCAGCAGTACCCAGCTCTCCTCTCACCTATCTCTTTTTCTTAGGAGAATGTTTCTGAGGCTCTGTGCGTGGGTTTATTAGTCAGCTCTCCATGACTGTAGCAAAATATATGAGGTCATTACTTAGAAAGAGACCCACATTTCTAGAGATTCCAGTGAAAGATTGGGTAGCCCTGTTGCTTTGGGCTGTGGTAAAGGCAGTTCACCTTGGCAGTCATGCATTGCAGGGCAAACTGCTTACATCATGAGCCAGGAAGCAAAGAGAGACAAGGAAATTCCGTGTAAGGACATAACCTCCATGACCTAAAGACCTTGTGCAAAACCCTACATTTAAATAATGTTATCCTGGGATCCACACCATTAGTACATGGCTTCAGGGGGACATTCAGCATCTAAGCTATAACATTGGGAGGGGTGTCTGAACAGGTTAGATTATTATAAATGTTTATGGGGCTTCAAAATGTAGGGTGAGAGGCAGCAGGGAATGAAGACTGACTGGCAAGATCTTGGGGGTGGGGTTGCATTAGAGGGAGAACACAGAAATGGCATAGTTAATCATTCAGAGGAAGTCTGGGGGGACCCCAACTTTGAGTCAGAATAAGGCTGTTTCCAATATCTCCATATACAAGCATTCAATGATGAGTGGGCAGAAATTTTCAGACCCAAGAAGATACTAAAATAGATATTTAATTGTAATTAACTGTGCTGTGAATCATTAAGGCAAACATAAAGCTCATAAATAAGGTTTCTCTTCTCTGAATGTCAGTAAGTTATTTTTTGAGGGACGTGAGGTCAGCTTGCTGCTTTCCATGACCGAGTACCATTGCTGGCTTCTTTGGGATCTGTTCTGGATTGCATGGATGGACAAGGACATAGGAGTCCTTCCCGGCTGACCAATCCAAAGCAGGAACCAGGTCATCCAAAAGGTAAGATAGACGTGAAGTCTAGTACTGCATCTGGGATAAAAAGCAGATTAGGTTTTAGTCCTGTGACACTGAGTTTGGAGGCTTTAGGAGATTTTCTAACTGGGGAGGCGGGTGGGAGAGCTTTAGGCTAGGTCCCTGGGTTTCAGGTGTTAAACACTGAGGTATCCTTTGAGGGCATCCGGAACTCAGGGCTTCATGATTCAAGTTCTTTCCTTTGTAGGTTAACATAGATGTCTGAATGCCATTCCTGAACTGCTGGCTGGGGATGTTTTGCCTGTGGTAATGATGTGCTCCTCAGTGGTTAGCTGAGGGTTTCAAGGATGGCCATGAGGACTGGGAAGGCATCAGCAGTTCTGTTGATCTCACTCAGAGCCGTGAATGACAAAGGCTCCCGCCCCACAGACCAGCTCCAGCTCACAGGCTTCTTAACTATGCTGGTCAGGTCAAAGGTGGCTATGGCGGAAAGTGGATTTCATGAGGTCAGCCAAAAGACAAGAAGCCTTGAGTTTGCACACAGGGCGGAGAGGCCTCTGGCGTTGCAGCTCTGCCTCTCACAGGGCACGTGGCTCCGAATCCCGAGTCCGAGTTCTTTTGACGAGCGAGCATGTCACATGATGGACCTTTCCATGGTGGTCTTGCCTTCAGTTTCATTTTGACTTTCTTTTTGAGATGCAGAGGTGGCTTAGGTCAGTCTTCACAGAGGAAGTAAAACTTAAGTTTTCCCACCAGCACAGTGCTCTTAGGAGAAAGCATCACCCAGTGTGTTAGAAGAATTGGCACTAAGGGCTGACTATGCTGTTATTCTCCAACTTCTCCCTCTATCTCCTTCTCTTTGTCTGCTCCTTCCATTTCTTTCTTTTTGATACAAAGTTTACTGTCCCATTCATTACCCACTGTAGAGCCCAGACTGGCCTCAAACTCACAATCCCCTTGCCACAGCCTCTGCTAGGATTGCCAGCATACATCCTCAGGCTGTGCTGTCAACTTCCCATTTTCTGAATCTAGAGTGTGATCCATCATATTAGCAAGGAAGAGGAACTCCGTTTCCATCAGGATCACTGAATTTAACCAAATACACACTGAGACTGAGTCAAGTGCCCAGTGCTATGCTGCATGCTCCAGGAGACACCAAAACTTAAACAGAAATCTTTTTTCTTCAAAGAAAGAGCCCATCCAGGAAAATGAGATAAGGACACACAAGTTGTCTTTGCACACAATTGGGTGATCATTAATTCAACATGGTAAAGGCCCTTTTCTGTTAAGACCATCCAATCAGAACTGCCCTTAACTTCATGAGACTTGTTCCAAAGTTCAAAAGTTCAGAATTATCTTGTAAAATAGCAAGAATCCTTAGAAAATTCTTTTTTGATATATGGATATAAACACTACTTCTGTTTGTAGATCAGGACATAGAGTCACTGGACAGAGATTTGTACTATTTTTATTGTATCTCCAGAACCCAGTACACTGTCTAGTATACATTAGATGCCCAGTAAATAATGTTAAGTAGATGAATGAATTTTTCTAGTCTGGGATGATCAATCAAGCCTGAGCCAGCTGTTTAAACTATGATAGAATTTGAGTAGCAGTGAAGAAGATATTTCAGACTTTTCAGGGGAAATCACTGGCAACTCCATGGCAGTCTGATATTTATTTCTCTTTCATGTTTGTGAAATATTGCTCAAGTCACCCATGAACGCTTGGCTATTTCCTACCTCTTTTTATCAGACCATTAGAGATGAGTTGACGCTGGGGCCTGTGACACCTGGCTGGATGGTAAAGAGTGAGAAATGGTGATTTATTTCTGGAATACTTTTCTAGTTCGGGAATGCCCCGTTGAAAGAGGCTGTGGGTTGGAATTCTCCGCAAGACGATTAATTATTGAACTTGCTTTGTTGTGAAACAAAGTTGCCCCTTAGCTGTGTCTGCTATTGCCGGTAAGCCAGAAGACAAGCGCTGCAGAGTTGGTGCTGCAATCCCAGGCACCAACCTGTTAGCATCCACTTAGGGAAGAGGACAGGACACTGTCAGCAGATCGCTGAAGGGAAGATGGGCAATTAGTGGCTTCAGATGTCACACCGTGCCCTCCCCTTGGGCAATGAGAGATTTTAGATGAACTCTGAGAAACAAGTTCCACTGGGGGATTCTAGTCCTTGTGTTTGCTGAATGGTGAGGTTGACGTTGCTGGGGAGCTCAGCTGCTGTGGCAGTGGTGTAGGTTATGGCTACAGAGAAGGGGGACACCAGGAGGTGTCAGGCCTCCAGGAGGGCTTTGTCTACAAAGACTGGTAGAAGTTTGGTGTCACCTTGCTGCTTAAATCTTCTTCAGCCTCTGAGGTACTCATCTACTTTCCTTGTCTCACATATGGGGTGCACTAGGTCAGAACACAGGAGCCTATTTGATAGGCGTCTTTATACTGACATGCATAGGCGCTTGGTTTCTGAGTGTAAAGGGCGAAGCTTGGGAGAAGGTTTGTGTTTAGCGTTGTAAGGCATTCGCTGACACTTTAGCAACATTGTAGTGGGCCGGGGGAAGTACACAGTCAGCACAGATGCAGGCCATACAGAAGACATATGGTCTCTGCACCAACCACGGGAACAGGGTTCTTACAGTGTCAAAAGCCTCCACACTGATTATGACATTTGAAATGCACCGTAGCCTTGTGAGATAGATGGGGCTTCTGCAGTGTGGCATTGTGTGACCCTAAACATGAGACACAATAGCAACCGAAGACCTCTGGGCTTTGGGATGGACATCATGGGAGTGGAGTGTTGCTTCTGACAGTTATACAGGCTGCAATAACATATCCACCCTGAAGCACGGTTAATAAAAACTCAGAGTCAGAAATTAGGGTTCAATCCGAAGATCGAAAGCAAAACAGCCAGCCACTGACTCTTATCTCATCCTCAATCTGAAATCCTGCCTCCTGGAATCTCAGAATGAGACTGTCTGAGAGCTGTCTTCCCCTGTTTATATTCCTCTCTAGGGCTGAGATTAAAAGCGTGTAACACTGAGGTTAAAGGCATGCACCACCTGATTTCTATGGCAACTAGTGTGGCTCCTGGGATTAAAGGTGTGTGTTACCATGACCTGGTCTGTGAGGCTGACCAGTGGGGCTGTTTCATTCTCAGATCTTTAGGCAGTCTTTATTTATTAAAATGCAATTGAAATGCCACCACTTCACCTGACTACCTGGAAGATAGCCAGGCATTCTCACGGTTGGAGAAATGGAAGTTCCACTAGGTAAAGAGATTTGCCAGAACTGTCCAGGCGGAAATGAGCCTTGAACCTAAGACCTCAGTTTGTGAGTCTCTTGATCTGCTCTGTTACTTCTTGTTGTCAGTTTCAAATTAGAAAAACAGATAGGTAGGTATGTCATGACACGGAGATGTGAATAGCCTAGCAGTCAGACTGCGAAGGAACGGGAGGCACAGGGTCAAAGGGAGCATAGAGCGTAGGTAGGCGCTCCTGGAGCCACTAACTCTGAACCTCATGCAGAGGTGAAGGAGGTGTGACCTGGTGGGTAGAAGGCTGTATGTGGTGTTCCGGGTGGAACTGTAAACATTGTTATAGACCAATTCTTTATTATTCCCAGGTTTGCAAAGGAGGCTGGAAGGCGTTCAGAGGAAATACAAATACCTTAATCTCCCTTTTTCTAGAAATACTTTTAACACTACTGCCCACAGAAAGCAAAATGACTCAGAGTAAATAGCCTCTGCTTTTTGCCCTCGATTCCCTGCAGTTCTTAGGAGGGGTGAAGTAATGTTCAGAGCCTGGATGGCTCAGTATTAGGCGATCACCCCGTCTGTCTCATCAGAGCTCTGCTGCCCTGATCTGGTTTTTCACTTTGGACAGTGGTGGTCCAACAGAGGTTGCCATACTGTTTTGGGTTCTGAGTCCCTAAGGCAATCATGGAGGAAAATAAGATGACTATTAGGTTTCCACAACTCACCTACTGCCAGTCCCCTCTGACAATCTGTCCTCCTCGTGAGCATCTCCCCTGTATTCATAGCTTACCTTGGTGATCATTAACGATGATGCCCGTTACCCCATCCATGGTTTTAGCAATTGTTGGTAAGATTTTGCTATATCTGCTATTTCCATTATACTCTCCAATATCTGAGCAAGTGTTCCAGGCTGCTCCCCACCTATTGGAAGGGAAATAAGTTGTAAGGGCTTCTCTGTGGTCTCAAAGTCCCCTGGTCTTCTGTCCTCCGTTGTGAGTTGGTGTCTTATTTTAAATTCATGGTGGAGGATGCCATCCGATTATAACGTCCCTGTCTTAATTTGAGTCACAAAGCTAGGTTCTCCTAAAGGGTACAATAGAAAGTTGTATGCTTGCAAGAATTTTTCCTGATGTAGCACAGAAGGTGAAGTCTACTATACTGTTATAACTTATGTAAATTTTCTTATGGAAATGGGAAGGCTCAAGCCTGTTGCACTGTGCTCCCCAAGTGACAGTTTTATCAGATCCATATGTTCACAGATAAAGGAATCGTTGTCATATGGCAAATGGCCAAAAATCTCCCAGCCTACTTCCGTAAGATTGTCCAAGAGCGCCTGGCACACCCCACCCCTCAATTATTTCCATCGATTGTGAGCATATGGGCACAATACTCTTGAAGTCATAGTGAAGTGACTTGTATTTGGCCATTATTCAAGCCAAATGAAAGAAGGCTCTGTTGTCCGTCTGGCTCAACTACAATGTTGGACTCATAAAATAATGGCCCCTGGTTAGCTTCTGACAAGATCCAAGGCTGCCAGGATGGGTGCTTTTATGGTGGCAGCCCCAAGACAAACATGTATACATTTCAAATTGACTGCAGACTATGCAGGCTATGCATGCTGGTTCCCTTTAATTTCCAACTCTATGGCTTCTCCATTTGTATTAACTTATTACACAATTGATAAGGCTTTTCCTGCTTCAGTTTGATCCAGGTAAGGATGACCTACTAAATTTAGGAAAGCCTCAATTTACTCAAAGTAGATAATTCTGAGAATAATGCCTCTGTACCCTAACGTGTCCCTAACACAATGGTACACAACGACTTTTTAAATCTTTGCACTCAGATGTATACCGGTGCTTCTAGTTGTCACCCCTTTCCTAGTATTGCCCAAACTCTGCTTTTTGGGGGTCTCTGCTCTCTCCGACTCTATCCACACTGGACGACTGGGTTAGTAGAAAGATGTAGATGATATCTTAAAGGTCCACTTAGTCCAGTTTTCCATTTAGATAGAATTGCCTCTAAATGATCTGTGAATAGTGGCAATTTATGTCTTGGGAAACAAGGTACTTGTGACCCAACAAAACAACTCATTTTGTTATTGGACAGATCTAATTATTAGTAAATTATTTTATGTAATTGAAATCTGACTCTGTTTAATTTAGGCACATTGATCTTAGTTCACCTCCCTCGAGTCTTAGACATACAATTTCTTTCTTGCTTGGGGTTCTGCAGATAATTGAGGAGAGTGGTTATTACTGTCCTCTTGTCTTTTGTTAATGTGTTTATGTTATACTTTTTGGTCGTGCCTGTGTCTCCTTAATTTTTTCCTTTTCTCTTATGCTTCATTTGCTTTATTACTCTATTCCAGTTTTATAGGCCAAGCTCTCCATTATTTTGTGTCTCTGAGGAATTTATGTGTTATGTGATATGTACCATATGCGTTGAACTACTCAATTATTGCCCCTTTATTCTGTTCACCTATTTCCTCTATTAATATTTATTAAGTATTAAATTATGGCAAGTGCCGAGGAGGCACCAGTGACCTGGGCTGACCCCACGCTCTAAAACATTTCTTCCTGATGAGTCATGCTGTAACTTTTCTCAAATTATTCAGTCTACCTGCAGTCACATTATCAATAGAATAAATTAGTTCTTTTCTCCTCTTAATCAGTTTCATTTTGTTTTTTTAATTAAATTTATTTTTTAAAAAAGATAACAAACTATCTTTTTTATTTTACATACCAATCTCAGTTCTGGCTTCCTCCCCTCCTCTCATTTCCTCCACTTACCCTCCCACCTCACCCCCATTCACTCCTCGGAGAGGGTAAGGCACATTGCTTTGGGGAAGGACAAGGCCCTCCCTACTGTATCTAGGCTGAGCAAGGTAACCATTCCCAAAAAGCCAGTACAGGCAGTAGGGATAAATCCTGGTGCCACTGACAGTGGCCCCTCCGTCTGCCCCAGCCATAACACCCACATTCAGAGGGTTTAGTTTGGTCCTATGCTGGTTCCTTCCCTGTCTGGCTGGAGTTGGTGAGCTCCCATTAGCTCAGGTAAGCCGTTTCAGCAGGTGTCCCCATCATATTTTCTTAGTATTTATTACACACAATAATGAGTTTCATGGTGATATTCACGCATGTGCACAGTGTACTTTGAGCACACTCACATCTAATCACTCAGTCTGGCCCCCTCTGCTGTTTTGCTTTCTCTTCTCTAATGGTCCCTCTCCGCTTTCATCTTGCACTCCTTGTTTTGTTTTATTTCAAGTAAGATTGGTTCTTGGACAGAAAATGGGATGTTGTAGATGCTTTCAAATCATATAATAATGGCTATTCAGTGCTCCCCTCTCTGCTTGTTGCCTGATGTATTTTTAAAGTTCCTTGTGCCTAGAAAAGATGAGTTTCCTGCTGAGAACTTTAGAGAGATGCTGACAAGGAGATCAGACTAAGGTGGAACTTTTGTTTGGAGTGCTGAGTTTTAGCCCAATGTCATTTTATTAACTGGCAACTTGGAGGTAGCTTTATCTCTAATCCAGAGAGAAATTGTTCCCTCTGAGATAATGGATGGGGAAACAGAAAACTGCAATTAAAAAATTCAAGTCAAGCAGCAGTAGGTAGGTACGTTGTCCCTTGGGATGGGATAAGATTCTTTGGGAATCCTAGATTTAGGTCCAGAAAACATCTGGCGGAGAACTTGGTCTGGCAAGTGGGAGTGTCATAACATGCAAACTGCCCCCACATGATGGGTGTTGGGTAGTGCTAAGGCAGTCCCACCTGCATCCCTCTCAGATGCTCTGCTGTCTTTGCTCTCTTGACTGGCATCTAGAAACACTTTATGAATCTGAGCTTTGTGTGCCTGTCCCTGCCTCTTTTCCCACATCCAATGCCAGCTGCATGGTTGACTTGGTTACACTCTGTACAGGGATAGAAGACATTGTTATCTATGTAGAAATGGCAGAGCTAGTCTCATGTATTGACCTTTGACATCTAGAGAGCCAACCTTGAATTATGAGTTGTAGAAACGGATAATGTAGATGCTGATGAACAAAACTGTGCACAGCCTCATTTGCCTGTTTAATGGAAACATTCCTAGTTTGAGTGATGGAGTTGAGTTCTACCCAGAAACATTAGCCAGTTGATGCCTAGCATCATCAGAAGATAGAAAGCCATTGATATACACTTGTCCTTTCTAGGCACAGGCCCCAAGGGCCCTGTTTCTTCCTATCTTGTCCTTGGATCCACTAGAGGACAGAGCACTGTTCACCACTGCTTCACTGCTGTGGTCTACATCTTAGCTGAATTAAGGACTGAGTAGTCAAAGCCCATCCATAGTGATTACCATCTAGACTGGAACCTGTATTTCATGATTTTTGATAGACACTCTCTTTAAGTTGCTATGTGCTGGGCAGTCAGGGAATACATCTTGCCTGGACCACTGTGATTAGTGGTCTGAAGGTGTGGGAGGAATGTGATGTTTGCTTTAGTCACTTGGACAGTAACATCAAGCCGTAGTCCCTGGGAGGTAGGAAGATGGTAACAGTGGAGGCTAGAGAAGGTGGGGACAAAAGTAGAGCTTGTTATTCTCTTCTAAATTACCCCAGATGATAATGCATCACCTTCAACAGCCATCCATTTATATTATCACCGTTGCCCTATAGAGAGTTGTGTTCTCTCTTCTTTGCTATCCAACCACCTCCACCCCATCCTATAGGATTCAATTCCCTTCTTGCAGGCTAAGGCGGTCACTTATGTTTGTTTTAGCCTTATTCTATTTCTGAAAGAAGTTATAGGTGGGCAAAGTGAGAAGTCAGAGGACCACATTCCATATGATTTATCCCAGGGCGCTATCCCCCTTCAAGGAGTTATATTGATCATCCTTTTGACTTCTAGACTGTCATAGTAACATAGTAACATAGAATATGTGCTTTGTAAGTGTGTTGGTTATTGTATAGCCGAGTAATGAGTTTGTAGTTTGCAAAGCTACATAAAAACAAATGAGATGCGCTTATTTTGCACATGTAGGGCCCTGGATTCTGTGCCCAGTACCACCAAAACCCAAACCCAAGTGGGATAATTAATAACTCATTTATTTGTGGGACAGTGTTTGCCATTCATGACATTTTAGAAACATGGTCTTTTACTAACAAAGATGGCTGTGTCCAATAAGACCAGAACTTACTGACTTGGCATAGTGTATAGGTTTAAGTTCCTGCCTGGACCATCTTCAAAGCTCTTCTGATGGTGGCCAGAGAGAGCTGCTGTGCACTGTTGACACTTTAATGATGTTTCCCTATGATGGAGGGGAGAGTGTAATCCCCAGATAGTTAATACAGAGGCAGGTTGTTCTCTGTACTTCTCAGTGTGGCCTGCATGGACTTATACTATATGTAAAAAGTATAACTGTTAGACTTTTAAAAAATCTGTTTAACAACTAAAGTCATTTATCTGGAAAGATACCCAGGTCTCCTTGTTCCTCAGTGACAATTCACTTATTTATTTAATGGCCCTAGAAATCAAACCCTGGGTTTTTCATATCCTAAGCAAGTGCTCTACTGCTAATCTGCATCATCAGTTATTATCAATAATACCAAGTCTTGATGGAGGTGTGTATTATTATAGTCACTTTAGTGGCATCTATTATATACCTTTGACCCTATAATTATATATCTGGATAGGCCCAACAAATATCAGTGTTTATATTTAACAAAGCATGTACAAGAACGTTTACTTTCTTTAGCTTTATTAATAGCAGCCCAAACTAGAAAAAAATGTTATTTCTTTCAGTATTAAATTGAATAATTGTATATTGATAAAGCAGAATATGGTACGAGACAGAGAGAGAGAGAGAGAGAGAGAGAGAGAGAGAGAGAGAGAGAGAGCGAGAGAGCGCACTGTTGCTATACTAAACACATAGAGGTATGAGCAAGCAAAAAGAGAAACAGTGGAGGAGGTCAGAAAAATGGCTGATTAATTGTTTTAAATTTTGAAATAGGGTCTCACTATATAGCCTTTGCTAGCCTGGATCTTGATATGTAGATCAGGTTGATCTTAAACTCACTTAATTTGCCTGTTTCTGGCTGAGATTAAAGGCATGAGCCATCACGCTCAGTCTAATAGCTAGTCTTGATTGGAAGGGGTCCTGAGGGAGCTTTTAGGGTACCTGTAAATGGTGTAAGTCTTGATCTGGCTCTTGACTCCATTAGCACATGCGTATGTGATTTCACCCAACCTGTTCCCTTACTATGTCATCCTTTCTTACATGCGAAGTGTGCTCGATACTAAGGAAGTAGTGCTGGAGTGTGAGCCAGATGACTGGCCTCAGACCCTGGCTCTTCACTCAATATCAGCAGGCAGCATCCTTATGATCCCTGCCTCTGAAGGCTGGTGTGAATTTTAGCTCGTTATTCTTGTTCAACTTGTTCTAAACAGAACCTAGGTCTGGAGGCCAGGAGGCCCCTGCTTTTATCATCTCTTAGCTCCACTGTCTCCCTGTTCATTTAGGGCTAAATTCAGTGAAGGACGCTCAGTAGACATTTGGGTCTCCTTAATCATTGGCCCAGAGGACATGGAAAACATACATGAAGTTACAAGATATCAAAGAGTTTTGGGGAAATCAAAATGGCTCCTGAAATACAAGACCTAGGTGTACTTGACCTTGGAGAAACTGATAGCAGCTTACCTGTTGCAAACTTTCAAGGCACTGTCAGTGAAGACCATGATGTGATTTCAGCTACTTGGGCAGTGACTTAGGAATCGTGTTTGGCTTCAGGGCTGTTAGTGACAGCTGTGACATCAGGGTACAGAACAGGTGACCGTGGTGATTATCGAAGCTGTTACTGCCAGGAGCCTGCAGGGTCCAGGTGACACCCTGTCAGCAGCATGTATTCAGGAAGAGGGCTCCATTTTCAAGAACAGTGCTTGTACTTAGTGAGACTTCTTCTGTTAGACACGTGTGTCTAGCTCTAGTGCTTCTGCTAGATGATTCCGTGAGAAAGGCAGTGCCATTGCCTTCCTGGGCCTTAGTTCCCCATCTGTAATGTAGAGGCGAATGCTGACTGCTATCCTAGCTCTAACTTCCTCTGTGCCTTCCCCACTCAAGCAATTCTCAGTTTAAAGTCTTCCCCTTTTCACGGGACTGTTTCCCACTGTTCTTGTGTTTTGTCTGCACTTCTTCCAAACAATAAATCTTTAGCAACTCCAGCCAAGCCTCATTATCACCTAACCATATCAATTAATCTGGATTATAGATTGCCTGGCATTTGGATGTCCCATATTTTTGTGTGCCATTAGTGCAGTTGATTTGAGGGCCACTGAATTCTACACATCTCCTCTCCCTTAAACTTCCTGTTGGTGCTCCAAGCTGGTATGTCTTGATGGGCAAAGATGCATGCTACTGATGCTGAGCTTTGGTCACGTTTGCTTAGCATCATGAGAACAGTGAGAACACAGGGCCAGGATAGAGCAGAAATTGGTTAGAGTCTTAGGATATCCCCACCTTCACCCTCAGGCTTCCTGCATGGCTTGAGCTTGTTAATCTTGAAGGAAAATGCAGACCCAAGGAAAGCACCTCTGACTCTGTCCATGCTGGGCAGGGTTCTTCTTCACACATTGCAGGATTTGGAGGAGGAAGGTGAGGGGCAATGGGTCCAGACAGGTGACTATGGTGTCTGGTGAGAATCAGGGCCTCACAACTCAAGGTTGTTGGGAAGGCTCCCTAGACAAGCACACTTGTGTTTCTCCTGCTCTCCCAAGGCTATTTGGAAGGAACTGCTGTTCTTGTCCCACATTCCACATCCCCCCTGAGAGTTCTGAAGGCTAGAGGCCCCACAAAGTCTTGACCCATGAAAAATTTTGCCATTTTCCTCCTGATGGCCCCAAACTCTTTGGAAAATTGTCCTGTTACTATGGGGTTTAAACTCTTTTCTCTGAAGCCCAGCCTCTACCCTAGCATCTTTCCTACTTGATGTACGAGTTCCATTTCCACCACACCTAGCAGACGATAGCATGACTACCTGCCCTGAGGCTCGCTCCCAAATGTAGCTGGCCATCCAGTGAGCTCTAGTAATCTGCCTGCCACCCCAGCCCCATGCTGGGGTTACGGACATGTGCCTCCACATCTGGCTGTTACACAGGCTCTGGGGGATCTGAACTGAGGCCCTATAATGTGCACAGAGGATACTTTCCTGGCTGAGCCATCACCATAGTTACCAGTTCTGCATCCCAACCAACCATCCCAGCCCCTTCTATTTAATTTTAAAAGCACAGTGAAGGATGTACTTAGGAGAAGACCAGAACATCTTTCATCCCTGCTGGGCTAAACACTGAGCTTCGAGGGCAGCTGTGATGAAGCCCACATGTTCATGTGCAGTTCAGGTGGCCATGGGGCAGCCTGTGGTTCTTTAGCACTGAGGAAACCCCCGAAGGACATGCCTTGCAATGGCTGACCTTCTTCCTGTGCCTTATGGGGAAGAGGCTGAGCTGGTAGATGAACCTGATGTTCTGCCAAGTTCCCATGTTCTAGGGGAGGGAGACTGAGTAGTGAATGACTCTGCCTGATGCTGAAAGATTTCACCCTGAGGTCAGGGGATTCCTCGGGAGCTGCAGCAGAGCGGACTTGAGAAGGCCCAGAAACGGGACAGCGTGTTCTTAGTGTAACTCCCATGGCCTTTGTCTATCTGCTTTATAGAGATGCTTTCTGAAAGAGCTGTGGCTGTCACATGCCTGGGGTCTATGCTAGGAGCTGTCTTATGAGGTTCCCATGGACCTGGGCTGTTTTGTTTTCTGGGCTGTAGCAATTCAGAACAGTGGGGATTCAGGATAGATGCTGAAGAGAACTCTTCAAGTTATACAGATATGAAGTTTTCCTGTGGGAGGAGGTAGGTTCTTGGTGATGTGCTGGGAACAGGGGTCGTGAACACATCGGCCCAGCTGCTTTGCTCAGTCAGTATGGGCCCCAGACTGTGAAAGGAAGGGAGTGGCCTGAGCATCAGCCACATGCCCAGCATTTTCACACATCATCTGTGTGAAATACTCAAGTTTTACAAGAGGCATGTTAACACACCCATGTGCTAGACATGGGAAAGGAGGCATGGTTGGTGAAGATGCCTGCTCTGACCCCCGTTTTCTTGATCTCCCCTCTCAGATCCCTGCATGCCTTACAGCTCTCAGCCCAAATTGCCTTGTAACGGTTTGCCCACTCCAGAGGTCCTGATAATATGGATCTGGGGTTGGCTTCAGGCTTTAGGGTCCTTTTCAAAGCCTTCCAGCTGATTTTAATATGCAGCTAGGGTGGAGAACTGCTGTTTAATATTTTCAATCAACTTTTCAGTGTGTGGTGGTAGGGCCAGAACTCTGGGCATCATGAATGCTAGGCAGAGTCCTACCACTGAGATACACTTCCAGCCCTTGACTCATTATAGATTGTGTGTGTGTGTGTGTGTGTCTGTGTGTCTGTGTGTCTGTGTGTGTGTGTATCCATATACATGTGCATTCACAGGAGCTAATCCAGGGGTCTTCAAGGCTGAGCATGCATCAGAACCACAGGGAGCATCTGAGGATCGACAGGTCCAGGTGTCCCCAAGATTCTGCACTTCTTACAAGTTTCCAGGCGACACTGATACTGCTGGTCTGAGTCCACAATCTCTTAGAAAAAGAACGGCAGTTAGCAAATGCTGGATGAATTTCACCAGTGCCAAGATCACTGAGTGGGAATGGAGTTGGGATCAGATCATCACCTAACCAGCGAGCATGGCCCACCCTCTTGCCATGGAATAGCCAGTTGGAAGGACCCGAAAGATGAAATGGGGATGGGTTTGGAGTCTGGATAACTTCTGGGGGGATGGTAGAGTGCTGACTGGCAGAAATTCCTCATGGGGAGAGACAATAACCATTTCCTGCCAGGAGGCCTTGAGGGTGTTAGAGGGGGACAGTCAGAGCAGTCATGAGGTCCTGTAGTCCTGACGTAGGACACACAGGGTAGTGTATGACCTGGGGAAAGATGGTCCTGAGGTTGCTTGCCCCAGAGTGTCTAGTACAAAGATGGTGATGCTGCTCCTTACAGCGGTGCCTGATTTGAACAGCACAGGGAGTTCAGAGGTTGAGGGTGGGAATGTGGCTTAGTGGTTCCGAGATGGGACAGAGGTCTTGAGCTGTCCTGAATGAGTAGGGGAAATGGTGGCAGATGCAGCGGCTGTGACAGTTTGGGTGCCAGGGAAGGATGTTGTGGGACTGAGCAGGGAGAGTAAACTGGGAGAGAAAGCAAAGTAAAAGACTTGGGGATAATGGAATCCTCTTCTCAAGGGATGTGTTTAGCCCAGAGAGACTCTTGGTGCTTGGTTTTGCTGAACAATGAATAAGGAAAACCCTAAACAAATAATAAGTGTGATCTCTGTTCCGGATGCTGTGGGACCATCTGTAAATCTGTTAACGATAAACACAGAGTGAGACTGGTACATGCAGAGTAGGGCAAGAGTTCCCCTGGCTGCTTGGTGGTGAAAGCAAGTTCGTTCCCGATGGCCTCACAGATTCATGGAAGTGAGCACAGAGTTGTGGAGGGAGCAGTGGGGAGCAAGGGTCTTCTCCCAAGGGAAAGGCTCATGCTGGAGGCCATGGAACGTTTGCGGGGGAGTGGTAGGAATGTGGAAGATGTCGTATTCTGGACTGGTTCCTCATCTCACTCTCAGAACCTGGGAGCTGCAATGGCGTGGTTCAGGGGCACTGCCACCGACTTCTGGGGAGGATCTCTGGGGAGCCTTCCCAGACAAATTGTGAGGGTTTTTTTTTGTCATTTCCAGAAATATTGCAGATTGGAAGAAGAGGGAAGCTCCCCTCTTTGGGGGGAGACTACAGTCCAGAGAAGGGAGATGGCTGGCAATGATGTTCTGGGTGTGGGTTGGACACAGGGGCATGGCCAGGGTTTTCTGAGCACACTGGGGTCTGTGAAGGGCAGGGTTGAGGGGCACAGTTTTTCCCGAGCGGCATGGGGGTGTAGACATTTGATCCTGTGAGTTTGTGTTTTTATGGGTCTGAAGGGAAATATGGAGATCAAGAGAGATCAAGAGAGGCAGAGACAAGAATGGCTCCGGCCAGAGTGTGAGATGGGCCAGCATCTCAAGGTTCCCAGGGTCTGTCCTGCAGTTTCAGGAGTCCCCTGAAACAATCCTTGCTGCCCCCCTGAAGCCTTCTTTCTGTCTCCAACTGTGCCCTCTGGGACCAGTGAGGGCTAGACATTTAACTAGAACTACAAATTCTGTCTGCTGGATTACCTGTTAGATAGCAGCTTAGCTGACCTTTTCATCACGCCTCTTCCTCTTTGAAGTCCTCTAGATCTGAATAAAGGAGGGAACCTGAGTAGGGGATGGAGAGTCTGAGCTCTGCCCCCTCCCCCACTATGAGCATTTGTACCAAAGAATACTCTGTTGCCTTGGCAACTTCCTTGCTTGGGCTTTGGTGCTCAGAATATCTGACAAATTCAAGTATTTCACATGCAATGGACTGAGATGGAGAATCAGGTCAGGAGATAAATCTCAATCAATACCAGTGCCAGCGCCAAAGATTAAAAGGGTGGCTGAGTCAGGAGATGAGAGAAGTCTGATGAGACAGGAGATGCTGAGGTCTGGAAGGATCCCCTCAAGTTTCTCCCCTTCCTTGCATTTCCCCCCTTCCACCTGCCACATGCGTCCTCATGCCTCTCCCTTCTATGAAGTTCCTTCCCCAGTTACCAGTGCAAACGGGAACGCAGGGGATGGCGCTGGCAGAAAGAAGAGTCAAGGGCCTCATGTGTGTCTCCTGGCTGTGGCTTTTGTCCTCAGAAAGCTGTCATGGGTACATAGCTTTCATCTTCCTGGTGCTTCTACTGGGGGAATGGATGTTAGCCAGAGGTAGCATGGTGTTCTCTTACATTGCCCATGTCTGTGTTTGTCATGGAGCCTGTCATAAAGATGTGAAGGGAGAGGAGTCTTTTGTGGAGATAATTGATACATGGGGTCAGAGGAATGTAGCAATGTCCTTAGCAAGGGTCACAACAGAGTCCTTTTGTAGCACTAAGGAGCCAGATGAGGGGCTCAGAACACTCCTCTTCCCTTTGTGAGCCCTGCATCTCCTAGGATACTGAGGAGCAGAGTAATGAGAGGCACGCCCCGTGAGTTGTTCTCTGCAGAAGCATGCCATGTGGGTGCTGTGTGTCAGTCAGGGCGGATGTGTTGAGTAAGGGAAGCTCCTTCAGAAACAGAACCAAGGGCTGTGCCTTGTGGGGCTTCCTGTGGTGTGATCCTCTTGAGTCACTCCGGGGCTGGCATTCTAGTGCCTTAGCCTCCTTTATTCCATCTGCAGAGTGTTATGCACCAGCCAGCTTCAGGGCTTCTAGCCGCTGCTCTTCCCTGCTGGACAGTGTCCCTCTGCTCCGGGAGGGTCAAGGAGGATGTCCTGGAGAGGCGAGACAAAGCTTTACAGTATAATGAGGACCACAAGAGGGGTTGAGATGTTGGGGAGAAGCCAGGGGAACAAAGACATTGGAGCTGAGGAGTGGGGATGAGACCAAGCCTTGGGTTTGGATATCCCTGAGGGGAGTTTCAGGAGAGAGAGGGCACAGGGGATGCACAGGTTTGTCATGGAGGGGCCGTGTAGTTCTGGGTTTCTGATCATGCTCTGTCCTGGTATTCCTTGCTCTCCATTATTTTTTTTTCTCGTGGGAGATAGAAATGACCCTTCTGTGGTACTTTGTGTCCTACACTGTCTTATGGGACTTGCAGCCGGCAGGATTATTTCTTCTGTGACCCTTTCTTATCTGGTGATCAAGGCTGACCCAAATGAAGCAGTGAAACTGGCCTTTTGAGACCTCTTGTCCCCCTGCTCTCACACTTCAACAGCCTACCCAAAGAGTCAGTGATTCCAGCCCTAAAATGCGCTTCTCCCCCACCTCCTCTCCCAGCCATTAAAACGCTTGCTCTTGCAGGCATCTGATATGGTACTCTTTACTTGTGAGTGGTAGCAGCTTAATGTAGTGGGCTATTTCTCATTCAAGAGTTTGCAGTGTAAGGAAAACACACCAAGCCAAGGAAACAAAACTCTAATGGTGAAATTCCAGCTACCACTGCCTGGCAGGTAAAGGTGTCATGTGGGGCCCCAGCTTGTATTTATAGATGAGTTCTTCATTTCTTTCAGATGTGGAGGCAGAAATTCAGCTTCAGGTGACCCAAACCAGTAGATCAGGTGAATCATGATTGACACATAACAGGAACAAGAAAATCACCTATTTATTTATTTATTTATTTATTCATTCATTTATTCATTTATTTATTTGCTGTTTCAGAGAATACAGCTTGCAGGTATTGGAAGTCAAACTGTATCAACAAGAAGTGGATAGCAGTGAAGGTCCTCTCTGGGGTGGTTAAAATTTGTGTGGCGCGGCCTATGTCCTGCTCTGTGCCAGGTGTTCAGCGTGTGTCTGCTTTTCAGAGAGGTTGAGGGTTTCCCACACTTGGCCAGGTGGAACAGCTATGCCCTTCACATAGTCTTCCTGACTCCACTGTCTGATTCTTTGCAATACACCAAGACACTAGGCACCCCCCCCCCCATGATAGTCCACACAATAGCACAGCAGGAACTGCCGCTTCAAATAGGAAGTGAACTCTTGCTAGGCTGGACCCATAAGCCTCACTCAGTGGGAATAATTGAGCACTGGCTCTGAGAGTCTGCTTGAGTCCTTGTGATATT
Source organism: Arvicola amphibius (assembly GCF_903992535.2). Classification (NCBI taxonomy): domain Eukaryota; kingdom Metazoa; phylum Chordata; class Mammalia; order Rodentia; family Cricetidae; genus Arvicola; species Arvicola amphibius. The sequence goes on from NC_052056.1 coordinate 59,455,280, forward strand.
TCTTAAGAGAACATACAGTTCCCAGGTCACAAACGAGCTGTCCTGTCTTCCCTGGGGGCTTGGGGAGCAGGGGAGGGCTTGCTCTGGGTGACAACTGACCCATCTCCTGTTCCTGCAACCTTGCCTTGCTTGTCCTGAGATCCAGAGCTGTTTCACATGGAGTGAGTCACGGTCTAATTCTTGTCCTGAGAGTCCCCTGTGGCAGTGCACTGGGAAGCACCGCTCACCCATTTAAGCTGAATTACGGTTTGTTTTGCACGCCGTGTCCTGGAGGAACCTTAAGCAGAGAGTTGTAAAGTGGAGCTAGTTTGCCTCATTATCGTCCTCTCCCTCATTATTGTTTTTCCTGGGCTTCTCTCATTCTGAATATGGCATCCCCTTTCTCTTGAGACTTGGTGAATTTTGTTCTCCCCAGAGAGCAAGGCTTAACTGTTTGTTCTAGAACTACCTGGGAGCCCAGGTGTGCTTGCCAGGCCAGTGCCACTTGCTAGCTCTGGCTGTCTTCACCCCTGGCCACATGTTCCTTCCTGGGCTCTGAGGGTCACTGTTTCCCTCTGCTCCACCTCCTCCCTCTTTAAGCATTTATCTTCTTGCTTCCCCAGCCTCTGGCTGAAGCCTGCAGTCCTCACCTGGGTCCTATTCTTTCTGTCCTCTGCTCTCTCCCTTTGGCCATAACTGGTCCTCACTCAGCACTCTTCCTTTGCTAACCCCGCCCCTTTTCAGCATCTTTGTATCTGTCAGACTCTGCTCACACCCCCTTTCCTCGGGTGTCTCAGAGGCAGCACGGGTTAATGGAGCCTGTACAGCTCCGGGTTTGTACCCCAGCTCTGCAGCGCAGCTTCGAGAACCTTGCCCAGCCTTCCCGATGCCCTGGCATTTCAGCAATTAGCTGTTTCCCTGCCCCACTGTTCCCAGCCCTGCCTCTTCCAGGCAGCCTTTCCCAAGTATTCCACAGGACCCTCAGTTCTACACTCACCCAAACCTGCTAGCGTGTGCCCAGTGTCAAAGACAAGTGTCACAGACAAGTGTCACATGTGAAGGCTTGCTCATTGAGTCTCTCTAGTTAGAGGTCAGGCTCCCAAGGCCCTGATGTGTTGGGTTTACTTGCCATATGTCTCCCGGAACAGGCCCAGTGCTTAGCTAGTCTTGTGCACAGCACCAGGTTACAGGGATGTATCTATTGTCAGTAAGCTACCCTCTGCACACCACTGGCACGTGTATTCCTTTAGGAAGATACTGTCCCCTCCTACTCCTCCCCATTCTGCTGCAGGTGACAATGGACCTGGAGGAGGCGCTTTGGAAATGTTGTTGGCCAAGCGTTTCTACGCATGTGAGCCCTGTTCCCTGGTGGTGGGCTCTTATCTTCAATCTTACACTCTTTGTCCCTTTTTGGTATTCAGTACAGGTCTACTTATACCTGAAGGTTAATTTCAGGTTTCCAAACAAGGGCTTTTCTGTGGTTCCTGGGGCTGTCCCCATACTCTCCTAACTGCCTCCGGAGGGCAGATGATGTGGTAGGTCCATTTGAGAGAGCCTCTGGGGTGAGGGCTGCAGGTGCAGCCTCGGCACTGCTGCGCACCACTTTGCCTCCCTCTCTGTCCTCCTCCAACCTCCCCCACACCCGGCTCCACCCCCCACCCACCCCTGCACCATGCTGCTTTCCCCGCTTCATGCTGCTCTTCCTGCTCCTGCTAAGAATAAATCATCGCCGTTGCATAGCAACCAGTTTGGTTTCCTATACTCCTCCTTCTCCACCCACAAAAGAGCCTCAGCTCTAAATTTAAGGTAGTGTGTCAGGAGGTTCTGTCACCACACAGAAGCCATGGAACCCCCGTCTTGCTCCTTGGTAGCAGTTGGCCTTATGAAGATGGTGAACATAGCAGGGACCGTGGCTGATTTGTTTACCGCTCTGTCCCCAGACCCTGGTACAGTTCTGAGTACATACGGGGCATGCACTAGGTGTGTAGTGCACGCTAGTTTGATGGTGAATGAATGAATCATTTTCTCAGGATCCCTGCAGTTGAGAGGTGCTTCTGGGAAGGGGAAGCATTATTAGGAATTACATAGTCTGCAGGTCACCCCTTTGCACTGGATGCTACCCTCCTCCCTTCCATCAGCTGCACTGAGAAGAGGCGTGTGTGTCCTTGTGTCCACCTGCATGTGAATGGTGACCGTGCTTTCAGGTTCAGGCAAGCTGCACAGTTTGTGAAGTCATAAGGGAGGTGGGAGTGAGTTGGGGCTTCCTGAGTCCTGCACTGACAAAGAAGTGGTCTCAAGAGACCGGGCCGGATGGTTTTCTTTGGTCTTGTACAAAGCTTGCTGTCGGGTGAAGATGCTTGAGCTCCCATGAGCACTGATGTCAGCAGCCTGGGTTTGAATCTTGGCTATACCACTTGCAAGAGGGCTGACCTGAGTAGAGCCCAAAGTTTAGCTCCTGAACTATAAGAATTATAGGAGGGAAACCACAAATAGAGCCTAACAGAATGCTAAGAAACAGGTGTCCTTTTCCATTTGGGCATAGAGGCAAAATTACCCAGAAAATGCCTGTAAATTCTGGCCATAGCGCATCATCAATATGCAGGCAGGTTGGGTTGGGCGAATAAAACAAGCAAAATTTAGCAGTCTCGATGTTCCTCAGGCTTCCAGTGATGACTAAAAAGCTCTACACTCTATGTGTTCAGCAAGGAAGTCTGCAGCTTCAAACTGTTTTTTAAAAGCAGGATAGATATCCTGAATAAAGAAAAGAACAATTTTCTGTTGTAGGACAAATCATCTGGACAATTAAAGCTATTAGGTGGGTGGACCAGAGACCTGAGGAGTGTTTGGCTGAGAGTGCTTTCCCAGAAGCTAATGCGTTTTCTTGCTGCTTCTTTTTTTTTCCACCTTAAAAAATGTGTTGGATTTCACAACAGATTCCCCAGCTTCCCTGTGTTCCTCTCCTTCCAAACATCCCCATACAGCATCCAAATTAGCTCAGTATGCGACTCAAGGAGTGGGAAGGCCAGGATGCAGAGGGAGAATGACAAATTCAGGGGCTCCTCCAGGTCATGCAAGCAGGGTGGGGGTAGGGGGTGGTTAGGGAGGGGCTCTGACCGCTAAAAATCGCAGCAATCCAGGAGGCATGCAGAGGTCAGAAGCTCAGGCAGCCCCAAGCACACATTGCTGATGGAGATAGGGAGTTCAGCCAAGCTTCCTTGCCCTTTGACATGGGATGGTGGGAAATCCAGGAGTCTATGTGTTTGTTACCTATGCCTGCCCTCAGCAGGCAGCTGTCACCTCAGCCCTCCCTGCCCATTTTTGGCCTCTGGAAGTCTGTAGTCTCAGACAGCATCTTGAACTTAGGGGCTTCCAGAAAAACAATTGATGAACAGCCATTAGGTTAGCAAGAAATAAATGATATAAAGTGTTCCCCTCCTGTGTGAGCAGAGACCAGTGAGGCTTGGGGTACCTTCTGGGTGTGTCTTCCAGAAAGCCCTTTGTTTCCTGCTTGAAAAAGGCAAGGATGAGGCCCATTTGTGCTTTCTTGGATGCATGTTGGCTGGAGCTTGAGACTAACCCTTGGGAGAAGAGCGATTGGGGGAAGGGTATGAGGAGTGGGTCAAGACCAGCTTCCTGTTTGCCCCTCTGCTTGCCCATCCGTCCAGTCATTTGTCTACTGAGAACAATTCTAAGGACCTCTGCTGAGTCCCCATATGGAAGAGTGGGTTCTAAGCCATTACTCTTTTATACTGCTGCATGCTGGAATTTCCTGTGTTACATGAAAAATATGGATACCCTGGGCAAACCTTAGACTACTCATGTCAACTGGTTTCTGGGTCTGAGGTACAGACATAAGTATCTTTGCAAGTTTTTCTGGGTGATTTTACTGTTCAGCCAGAGTAGGCAACTTCCCTAGGGCACCCTAAACCCGTCCTGGGTCAGTGCCATCTACTGCACCATGTTGGTCACAGATGTGCATACATTACCAGTGACGTGACTGAAGAGGTGACTTGCTGGCACCCTGTGCCCCTTCATACAGATGCTCATTGAGCAGCCACCATATGCCGGTGTCGGAGAGACACCAAAAGATTAGCCTGATGGTATCCCTGGGAAGTAAATTAATAGACGCTCTTCCATTTCCTTGCATGTTTATCTAGAGAGCCAGAAGTTGACTTTCCTGATGAATGGCCCTTTCTGCAAATTATCCTGTCTTCTCCCTCGGTAGAAGAGAAGCAGTGACCATGTCGGTGCGTTTCAGTTAAGTGGAGATGAAACCAGGAGCGGGGGGGAAAAAATAGAGACGGGAGTCAGACAGACAAGGAGGAACGCCAAGGGACGGAACGTTCTCCTGGGGCAGGTCTTTACGAACGCACCCATTAAGTTGTCTAAACTGTGAGAAGGTAAAAGTAAATAATCTGTCTGTTTAAATCTTTAGGTTGTCAGCAGCTAATTAAACTCCCACAAGGCGTCTGGTGGCATGGTAGGTCCAGTGGACACAGTCCTCGCACTCAGAGAGCCTGAAATCTAAGTGAGGAAGTCAGGATGCAAGGCACAGAGGCTGAAAAGCTCGGTCCTTAAAGTTCCCCCGACTCTCAGGAGTTTGGAGAAAGGGTGCTGCTGAGCAGAGTCCACTGCACAACTCTGCCAAATGCCTGGTGCCCGCGTATGGCGAGGAGGATGGAAATGGAAAGGCTGCATTTAGAAACATCCTACTAGCTTGCAAAGTAACGTGTCTGTTGAATGGAAGAATTAAAAAAAATTAGAGCTTGTATGTTGTTTTTAAAATTATACTTCTCTAACAGCTAATTTAATTTTTTCCCCTAAAGTATTAGTTGCTGACAGATTGCAATAAAAATAAAAGAAAACATAAAAATTCAAACTGGTAATTGATTGAAGATTGAGGAGCCCTGGGTTGGAGTAACTGGAAATCGGAGGTGTCTCGGCAGGCTGGGGAGGTGTCTCGGCAGGCTGGGGAGGTGCCAGAATATGGAAAAAAGATGGGTGACCTGACGCTGAAAAGCAAATTAAGAGTGAGTCTTGAAACCTAGACCTCTTCTTGCATGAGGTTCCTGCACAAGCATTTTGGTGGGTGCTGAGCCTTCTCGTGAGCTTAATATTAATTACTCTATTTAATGACTCTTTCTTCAATGCATTGATAGTAGTGCCTGCCACCAGCTCTCTTTTGCAGGGGTTTGAGGAGGGATAATTATGTGCCCAGGTTACCACAGCTAGGAAGTGGTGACCTGTGTCTTAGTGTCAGCTATGTTGGATTCTGAGGCCTGCTGGTTTGACTCCCACCCAGGTAGACCCTCTGGGTGACAGGGAATGTAGACAAACGCATTGAGCTTCCAGATGCTCCAGCATTGGAAAGAGGACCAGGCCCTACACATATTTGGACTTTTGGAGCCCAGGATGACAAAGTCTCCGAGGGATAGTAGAGTGTGAGCCTTTGTCTAGAAGTTTCTGCTTTCAGTTTTTTCCTGTGCATATTTCCAGAAGTATTGAGTGGGTAGACTCATCCAAGGTTAGGCCTTTTATTAGACTTTGAACTGTCACTGAAATCTCATCTATCTATTTAATTTTTTTAAAGAAAAAAACTGAAATAATTAGATTACTGGGAAGTTGAAAGAAACGTGGGGAAGCCCCATGTAGCCTTCACCTAGCATACCTTGCCGTTAGCGCTGTACGCAACAATGGTACAATACTGGAACTAGGATGTGGACATGGGTCTAATGTTTAGACTTACCTACCCATTTTTGTCTTCTATATTTTAAGAGAAGAATCTGATGTATTTAGGAGCAGAAGACATGGGTGATTTCAGAAGCCAGGTCACAGCCAGAAGTTCTAGGTGGCTATTGTGAGACTCCTGTTTATAAATATCATGTGGGTGATTTCAGAAGCCAGAAGTTCTAGGTGGCTATTGTGAGACTCCTGTTTATAAATATCATGTTATTTAGGCCTCCTGTCTTAGCATCTATAGCAGTACTGCATACGTGGTTTGTTCTCAGCAAATGTTTTGTATTGCATGCTTGAATCAATAAGGCATGCATACATGTACAATGGTTTCCTTCCATATTGCTGGGCCTCCATTGTGGAGCAGGGACAAGATTTACTCATCTCTTATTGTTCTGGAAGGCACTGCTACAACTAGACATGTGTGGGGTTGGGGACAGGCGGACAAAGTGACATCATTGCATCCTGATGTAAGGCATGGAAGCAGCAATTCAGTAGGGAAATAGTCCTGGCTGGAAGTGTTTAGTCAGTAGCAGAAGGCCATCAAGAATGTAATGGGAATGATTCTTGAACTTGTTTGATATTAAACCCTATGGCTGCAGTGAATGTCTCTCTCTCACGTTTAAGAATCTCAGAATATGGTCAGGTAGTGGTCATGCACGCCTTTAATACCAGCACTTGGGAGGCAGAGACAAGGCGGACGGATCTCTGTGAGTTTGAGGCCAGCCTGGTCTACAAGATCTAGTTCCAGGACAGGCTCCAAAGCTACAGAAAAACCCTGTCTCGAAAAAAACAGAAACAACAAAACAAATCAAAACAAAACAAATCTCAGACTATGCAGCCATGGACAGAATGGGGCAACTGAGGTCTGGGTGTAGAGGGTAGTCGTAGGATCACAGGCTTCAGCAGAACATTGTTACAGAAGAACAGCTATAGACTTTAAAAAGACTGCTTTTTGAAGCAACCTTTTAGGAATCCGGATAAAGAACCACTTACTACGCTGGTGGGATGGCTCAGTGGGCAAAGGGCTGCCAAGCTGACCTGAGCTGGATTCCTGGCACCCACATGGTAGAAGGAGAGAACAGACTCCCAAAAAGTCATCCTCTAACCTTGATACCTGTGTTGTGACATGCACCCACTAATAAACATATAATATAGTAAAAATAAAATACCACAACCCTTCTCTTTGTTACTCACGTGTCCAGGGAACATCTGAAGTGAACCTAGAAATTGACGTTTGTGTTTTCTTTCAGGTAGTATTTGACAACGTCAGACCTAGAAAGGTGGGTCTGTAAGTGACAGGGTTTGCCACTTTAATCAGTTATTGAAATTAAGAAGATCATTGCAGTTTCTATTCCAGGAAAGGGACACATGAGTTGAGTTAATCAGATTAATTCTGTGTGAAAAGGAAGAAAGGGGGAGGAGGCAGGTTCTGACATTAGACCACCTGAGGTTATTGTGTAGTCATACATTATTATCCTATATATATGGAATGGATTTAAATGATATATGCCTTTCTTTCATCCTCTATCTGAAAAGGAAGACACAAAATATTAATCTCGTGTTTTTTTTAAACACTCAGAGGAAACCCCATGGAAAGGCTGCAAAAGATTAAAATTTATTGCCTACTATATACCACAGTACTTTATTATTTTTACAATGATTTTGATGGGTTGGTGTTATCTTTGTGTGTGTGTGTGTGTGTGTGTGAGAGAGAGAGAGAGAGAGAGAGAGAGAGAGAGAGAGCGTGAGAGAGAGAGTGTGTGTGTGAGAGAGAGAGAGCGTGAGAGACAGATGGAGATGGACTAGCTACTCCCTGAGTATCCCAGGCTGCCTTTGAACTCACAATCTTCCTGCCTCTGCTTCCTGAATGCTGGGATGGCCTGTGCCATCACACCTGGTTTATCATGGTTACATTGTGGCCAGAGGACTTGATACTTGGAACAAGAAGTAACTTATTCTGAGACACAGTCAAGTGAAAGGTACAACTCTAGTTCAGAGCCACTTCTGCTGGGCTCTGACGTATGGGCTGCACGTCACCTCTAGCAGGAAGGACCCCACATCTACTGTCCCTGTGAGCAGATGTCAGAACACTATCTCCGTGACGGCAGGTGTCAGTTCCCACTCTGTGGGAGAGCCTTCCCAGGTGGTAAGGGTTTTCGTCATTGCTGGTGGAGCCTTCCTGAAGTAGAGTCTGACGGGCATTGCTGCCCTGACCAACTTAATGAGTCCCAGTGCTCACCTGTACCCACGCCTTTCTGTGTGCTTCAGTAAGACATGACCCCAAAGGAGAAGCTGCCTTGGACGGCGGCACTGATTGCAGCTTGCCTAATCCCCTAATACTTTAAGTTTTGGGATTGTGTTCTTATCAAGGACCCAAGAAAAACCAGAGACCCTCATGGCACAGAGGATAAAGCACTGTGCACAGTGTGTTCCTGCCTTGTGTTTTGAGGGACTTACCAGCCACATGGCCTTCTGTCTCCCCACACATGAGCTTCAGTGTTCCCATTACTCCCACTCCCACCGTCATAATGATAAACAAGAACGACCACCTTCTGCATTTCCTTCTTAGGGTTAGCATGATCTAGACTCTAGAAGGGCTATGAAGCCATGAGACATTAGACAAATGTGAGAATGGCCTTGTCCCTGAAAAGCCGCCCAGAAGGGCTGGAAGCCAGTAAACACATCAGAGTGGAAACCCCAGTTCTTTCTGACCAGCTGGGCTCCATTTCACGAGGGGCAGGCTTGGTGTCTGTGGCCCCTCTTTTTCCTGAGTAGTATGGCCATTTTTCTTGGCTTACATTATGGAGATAACTACTCAATCTTTTTTTTCTTTCTAAGGAAAACAAGGCTGTTAGACCTGAACTACAGTCACTGGCTAAAGCTGTCCATAGATCCTGACTGGGTGGACTGCGTTCTTCTCAGCTCAATTTCTCTGCTAGTTATGTAAATATTAGGCTTGTTAATCTTTATGAGAGGGTGTTAGCCAAGAAAAATGGTACTTAAATTCTTAATATTAACATGGGAAAAAGTAAAAGTAAACTAAGGAAAATTGAACAATTTTGATGTCCCAAAAACTTCCAGGAAAAACTATGAGCCTATAATCTATTTGTGTTCAATAAATAAGGCTGTGGCTTCAAATTCTTTTAGAAAGAAGGTCATATGTCACAAATAAATCAAAAGATAAATTTCATTGTACAAAAGAAACCTGGAGATAACCAGAAGTTTTCTGTTTTGTTTCATTTAGTAAGCTTGGACTTAAAACACAGTTTTCAGGGTTTCCCCTGCAGACACTTGTTTCTTTAAATTTATTGTATGTTTATATTTTCTGTATGTTATAAGATTTTTACTGAAGTACAATATACAGAAAATTGTACAAGTCTATGAAGTCTGATGAAATTGTTCACAGTAAGCACACTTGACAACCAGTATGCAAAGAGCCGTCCGTGCAAGTCCCCTAGTACACTGTCCCCACCAGCATCCCCTCTGTACCCTAGCTCTTCCTCTCCCGAGCCATCTCTGTGGCTACTTCATCATAGATACTGTTCTGAAATTTCACAGAAATATCTTAAAGTACATATGATTTCATTCTCATCTCTGCTGTTGTAACATGAGGGCCTGCTTGTTGGGGTTTCTGTCCTACCCAGTTCCCACAGTCATTAGGTCCCAAAGAAAATTACACAGAGTCTACATTAGATATAAACTGATTGGCCCATTAGCTCAGGCTTCGTATTAGCTCTTATAACTTATTAGCTCTTACAACTTATATTAACCCATTATTCTCATCTATGTTAGCCACGTGGCTCAGTACCTTTTTCAACGGGTCAGGTCGCATCCTGCTTCTTCCGTGGTCTGGGCAGGACTCGGGAAGAGCTTCCTTTTTCCCACAATACTCCTTTTCTCATTGCTCCACCTCTACTTCCTGTCTGGTTTTCCTGCCTATACTTCCTGCCTGGCTATAGGCCAATCAGCGTTTATTTAAAATTGACAGAATATAGATGATTGTCCCCCACTATACTGTTGTTGCTCAATATTATGTTTGTGAGAGTAATCCATACTGTGTAGCAGGCCATCTGCATTTCTTGTCTTACTCCATATTTGGTATGAATATGCCAAAGCTTATTTGTACATTCTGCTATGTTTTACAGATTTCTGTTTACAGATTTATGGTTTACAGATTTCTATTGATGAATGTATGCATCCAACTTTGGGAGTCCACAACAGAAACTCCCAAGCTCAGAGCACAGACATGCTAGCTTTGGTAGATCCCGGGAGTAGTCTCCCAAAAGTTGTAGTGTTTACAGCACCCCCCGCAGGTAGGAGACTTCCCTGTATTACCTGTGACAGAACTGGCTGCCACTTGTTTATTTCATTTTAGCTCTCATTACACATGTATTTGGGTCACACATGGGTGACTTTCCTTTTTTTTTTATTTCCCTGGTAATAATGAGGTCAAGAGATTGCTTTCTATATATTTACCGACCATTTGGTTGAATTATTTGCTTTTTTTATTGATTTGTGGGAGTTCATTATATGTTGTGTGCACATGAGCCATTTATGAATTGTCTATATTTTGAATATCTTCTGTTCCTATTTATGATATATTTAGATAAATACAATACTATTTATTTTAATGTAATCTAATTTATCATCCTTTACTTTTCACAGTACACTCTGTCCTGTTTAAGAAGACTTTGTCCTGAATTATTTTAATACAAATATTTTTGTTTTGATTTTCACATTTATATCAACAATCAGTTTTGAAGTGCAGTCTGTATTGTTGATGGAGTTTGTTTTTTTTTAACCAGTAGACTTAAGAGCATTTGTTGCAGACTGAGACATTCCCATAGCTCTGTAGTGTTACCTTTGTCACAAGTAAGAAGACTAGAAGTGTGTGTGTCTGTTTGGAGGCACTGAGTAACTTACAGTACTTTGAATTTGATTATACTAAATAAGTGATAGTCTCTTGCCACAGACATGGATGACTAAGAAAGGCCAGGATATGATTTGTGGTCCAGAAGGTCCCCAGATAGGAAATACATTGTCCATGACTTTTTCTAGTAAAATAGCTACAGCAGAATCATGATATGAACACCCATCAATAGGCCAGACAATTAATACATTGCCCTCGTTTAGAAGATGGATTTTCTGTGTGCTGGTTCATGTCTATAGTTCCAGCTACTTGAAATGTCAAGGTTGGAGGATCAAATGAGCTTAGGAGTTTAAGTTTAGCTTGAGCAGTATAACAAAATATCACCTCAAAGAAAGCAAAACAAAACAACAATGAAAGAAACTTCCAAATAAACATACCCCCAAACTAAACTAAAACAACAAAAAGCCCAAACATGTGTCATCAAAAGTAAGAATGTAACAGAGTACAACACTTACTTTCCAATTAAATACATTTTTAACATAAGAGTCATCTGCAAGCAATTTTTACTCTGTCATCCGAAGCAGGTTCTTCTCTCAGACAGGGGAACCCTCTCTGCAGACAGGCTTGGCTTCTGCCCATTTTTATGGGGTTTATCACATCTGCCTGATAGGAGTATTCAGGAATTAGACACCTTTAAGATCCTGCTTATTTAATTACTAATTGGGGAGCTTTTGTGTGTGTACAAATGTGTATAGCACCCTGACATCTTACGGGTGTTTGATGAGTTTAAAGTAGTTGGGTCTGGGATCTGCTAATGTTGGGGGTTTCCTCAGATGGATAAACATCCCTTTCCAAGGGTCCTGTCTAACTTATACAATAGAGACAACTCTTGCAGAGTCTTCTCCTGCCGGGCAGCGCAGCTTTCTGGTGTTTCCTAAGTTAAAGGTGGTAAATGGCACCTTTATCTCTGTCTTCTGCCTCTGCTCACCTCTCCCGAGGCTCATCTGAAGTCTGAGTGCCTGGATGGAAAACACCATTCAGTAAGCAAAACTCATTGGAGAAATCACTTTCTTTATAAGTGTCCATTTGCTCAGAAAGCACCCCGGAGCACTCTCTGTATGCTGGTACTTTGAGGACAGCTGAGACAGTTAAGGGATGGTCTAAAAACCATTGCAATGTTTGATCCTCTGAGCTTCACACTTGCTTCTTCCTATTCCCTGCCATAGGGTTTTGAAAAATCTCAACCCAATTGTTATTAAAGATTTATTTATTTGTGTATGTATGTGCTTGTGCATGTATATACCACCCCATGCCCCACCCCAGTGTGTGCGTGTGCGTGTGTGTGTGTGTGTGTGTGTGCGCGCGCGCGCGCGCACATCCTTGTCCATGGTATGGAGGACAGAAAAAGGCATGAGGTCCCTCAGAGCTAGAGTTACAGGCATATGTGGGTACTAGGATCCCAGTTCTCATAAATGAACAGCAAGGAAGGGCTAATAAATGCCAAGCCATCCCCTAGTCCCCTATTCTCCTCCACGTTGTACCTTAACAGGACTTGAGCTACTCCATGTGTTTTTTAACTGAGGTGATTCTAACACAGATAGTTTTATGTAGTAATATGTCCCAACTGAGTACCCACTGACGCCCCTTGTCGTAGTCACTGTTCTATTGCCGTGAAGAGACACCATGACCAAAGAAACTCTTATAAAAAGGAAACATTTAATTTGGGACTGGCTTACAGTTTCAGAGGCTTAGTCTGTTATTATGGTGGGGAACATGGTGGCATGCAGGCAGGCATGGTGCTGAAGAGGAGCCGAGAACTTTGCATCCTGATAGACAGGCAGCAGGCAAAGAGAGAGAGGGAGAAAGGGAGAGTGGGGGGAAGAAAGAGAGAGAGAGAGAAAGAGAGAGAGAGAAAGGGAGGGAGGGAAGGACGGAGGGAGGGACGGAGGGAGGGAGGGAGGGAGGGAGGGAGGGAGGGAGGGAGGGAGACTGGTTCCAGCACGGGCTTTTGGCACCTCAAAGCCTACTCCCAATAGCCTACTCCCAATAGCCTACTCCCAATAGCCTACTCCCAATGACACATCTCCCCCAGCAAGGACTTATCTACTCCAACAAGGCCACACCCCCTAACCCTTCCCAAACAGTTCATCAACTGGATGCAAATATATATGCATGCAAATATATGAACTTGTAAGGGACATTCTCATTCAACCACTTCCTGGATTTCTTAAGAGTCTTAAGATATTTCTCTGCTATCCCAGAGCCTAGACTCAAACTCTGGAGTGATGAACTGTCTGGAAAGAAATATTTCCTTTATAGAAATCCATATATATGTTGGGATTCCAGCTTCTCCCCATGCCTAACAACACAAAATATAAAATAAAAAATTAACCAGCTGGTGAGATGACTGAGTGGGTAGAAGTGCTTGTCACCAAGTGTGAGGACATAAGTGTGATGATACCTGGGACCCACATGGAAGGAGAAACTGACTCCTATAAGGTGTCCTCTTATCTCCACACATATACATATATGCAAAAATTAAATAGAATATAAGTGACATGAAATTATAGCTTCATGTTAAGATAATAGTGCCACCGTAATTATCATGCTTTATTTATTTTAACAAAGCAATCGGAATTGTTATAAGTCTTTGACAACCTAGATGTTGTATAACTTTGATCACATCCATTCATTTGGACAAAAAACCTAAATTAAAAGTAATAATAATAATGTATATGCTGAATATCTTGAGAGATTGAGACTCCTTAATTTCTATTCTTTAAAAATAGATATTAAAAAGTGTTGTTTTACTTTTTATTTAATTTTTACATCATTGTACATTTAAAAACCATTGTGTACAGTAGGATCACAGACGTACAGAGCTAAGAGATACCAGATACCATCAATCCAGGCTTCTTGTGTCTAAATAAACTGTGAGATTTTTCTCTCTGGAGATATTTTTAAACGACTTTTACAATCATGAGGTGTCAAAGCTAGGGGAGGATGAGGCATGGTGCTGGGTCTGCAGCCTCCTCCCATGGATGGGAGTCTGGGCACTGAGGATGCTACCGACTGCATCACACAGGTAGTAGTGTCATAAGGTCCTGGATGCCAGCCCTTGGTCCATGAGGACGAGGCCTCCTCTCACTTCCCATTCCACTAATTCTTAATCAGAGACTTCAGGAGTTTCCTGCAGAGTCTGTGAATGTGCTTGTCATGAAACTTTAATCAGGGCCGGGATTTAAGGTAATGTGGAAATAGTCGAAATGTCCTTTGGGCCAGAGCTATGAATCCCAAGAGGATGGGTCAGGATGAGGAGTTATGTTAATAAACCCTTCCAGATCAGAAGTGTGAGTCAGAGTCAATATGTAAACACCATTAGGAAGTTACACAGAGGAAGCTTCATTTTAGTCTAAAGAGATTGTCTGTCTGTACCTCCTGTGCGGTATGGAGGAGGGAGTTGCCGTGTCTTACAGCTTACATGGATAGCGGCAGGGAGAGCAGCTGGAGGAGGTGGTCTTCCGTGTGACTGTCCTGTGTCTTTGCTTTATTTTGCTTTAGCGCAGTCTGAAAACCCTACTTGGATCCTTCCCCTGTGGAAGCATCAGGCTTCAGGACTGTGTATCTGGGGCCTGGGCCCTTGGGATGGTGCACCAGACAGTTTTAAGGAGAAGGGAGATGGAAGGCAGCTGCCATTGTTCTTCTTGTGCCTGTAAACATCAGAGAGAGCTCTGCCTGTCACTCTCTAGAGTTGCTTCTGTCCCCTTTGTGTCACTTTTCAACCCCCTCTTAGCTCCTCAGAGTAGCACGCAGGGACATTTGTGGTTGAGTGAGAGCCTGGAGAGACAGAATGTGCTACAACCTCCCTGGCTTGTGTTCTCGGAAAGAACGAGATGGGAGTCTGAAGGGAGGATCAGGCCGACTGTTTCTGGAAGCACCTGGTCTAGCAGGGTGACAATAATTGGTTTTATCTGGTAGGAAACCATGCCCAAGCCGAGGAACTCTTGGCTACCTCTGGAACGCTTGTGCAGTATGGGAGAATCAGGATCTGAACTGAGATGGCCAGTCAGTCCTTTCTGTAGAGGCCATTGTCCCACAGAGGCATTCATGGGTTGATTTGCCAAGCACTCCTGAGCTCCTCTTTGTCTTTGGGGGGGGGGGAGTTTGTGCAGAGGGGCTCTCCATTCCTGGAATTCACTGAAAACGCTCCTGACATGCCCTCTGCTACTCATCACGTTAATGGGAAGGAGGGCTTGGAGGGCAGCCAGCCAGGGGGCCCCTGCGCCAGCCATGTCGGAGAGCCATATTGATTGCAGTCTGACGGAGGTTATGGCAATGGATGAGGATTCACTCAGCTTTCACAAGGCCACTGACGGTGAAGAAAAAAAAAAAAGCACTGGCCCTGGAGCCTGTATCATAACTGGGCTCTCAGCCAAGGCTCCCCTGCCAGCCCCCTTTCTCCCTGCCGTCCATCATCCACACCCAACCAGGTCTGGCTTCCCTGAATGCCACTTAGTCTAATTCCCCAATTGCTTAAGTTCCTTAATGGGTCCTCTTGGCCTGGACTGAAGGCCCTATGGGATCAGGTAGTCATATACCAGTAAGCCACTGTGTATGTACATCAGCTTATCTCTGATGCAGGCCACTCCACAGCAAAGCTAACCGTCCGGTCACGTGGAATCTCTAGACAGTTTCATAAAGTTTCCACACCTTTCCCTAGGTTGACAACGTCTTCTGAATTAGGCACCACCAGCTCAGGTCTAGACCTTTCTTGAGCACTCGGCTCCCCGGCTCTTGCCTATATGCCTCTTTATCTTTTTGACCCCCTATACTGTTAAAATTACTTAGCCCCCTTTTGCCTTCTCTGTTTTAGTACATGTGCACCGGCTAATTTTTCTGAAGTCCCTAGAGATCAGGACCCCTTGTGCCCTTCAGTCCAGTTCAGAATATAAGAAGACCATAGGCTATTGCTGGTTGAATAGGAAGATATATAAATACTTGAAATAGTGAACCCTCTGTGGACTTCTTCTTGACCTGTGTTCATAAACCCATCTAACAATGAGATCTAGAAGTGTTTAATGGGGGAGGGGTAGGAATGTCCCAGGCTCCTCAGCAGTCAGTGACAGGTTTGAAGTAGAACGGTTGCTGGAGGTAAAAACTGGCAGAACCCAGTGAAAGCAAGAAGCCAAATCTGATACACTTTGAAGATGGAAGGGAGTTGCACAGAGTTTAGCAAACGTTCCTTGAAATTCCTGTCCACCTGGAACTTGAGAATACCACCTTATTTAGAAGTTAGGTCTTTCATTGCGTGAGAAACAGACCTGAGAACACCTCAAATGCAGGCATGTGCTGGATCTGTGAGCTGAGTTATGAAAGTTACAGTTAGAGTTACAGAAAGTCCAGTGCTCCAGCTGCAGAGCTTAGAGACTGCGCACAGTGAGACCAAGATTTGACGGTGAACTCCCGCATTTAATACCATGATTGACGGGGGTCTGGGCGGTGCTCTTCGGAATTTGACAGGGAAGTCTTGTAGGGATGAGGGAAATGTCAGAGTGTGCTGAAAAAAAAAAAGTAAAGTCTTTAAAAGTATTGAGATAGAAATGAATTGTAAACTGTGCTTAACAACCTGGAATCAGCTTGCTTACTCCTCCGCTCAGCCCTCAAAGTTACTCTCCATCCCCATTACATCTTTTCCTTGCTTCCCTTTGGTTCCCAGTTTACTATTTATCAGAGTAGATGAGGGCAGAAATATAGTTACATCTGTGCTATGGAACTGTGGGTCTCCTAGGGCCTTATGAACGTCAACAAAAAATGTCCTTTGTTATTGCAGCCCCTGGTCCTCTGGCCAAGACTTCACTTCCAGAATCGAGAGCCATATAGCTCCCTCCTAGATTATTTCATTCCAGACCTGTGGCATCCACATCAGAAAACTCCTGGTATCACTTCCCAATTGTTCTCCTTCCTTCGGCTCTAAGCTATGTTTGAAGATCAGAACCACAGAAACAAATAAGCCTGGCACGGAAAGAAGCATTCTCTTATGTTACTTGTATACAATCTTAAAACAATGACAGCAAAACCTTCCATAGACCCCCAGATACCAGATACCATAGACCCCCAGATACCAGATATCATAGACCCCCAGATACCAGATATCATAGACCCCACAGATACCAGATATCATAGACCCCCAGATACCAAATATCATAGACCCCACAGATACCAGATATCATAGACCCCCAGATACCAGGTATCATAGACCCACAGATACCAGATATCATAGACCCCGAACCAGCTGTTTAGTGTATGATGTCCGAATACTCGGGGCATGACAAAGAGGAACTTTAAAACTGTGGACTGCTGCCATCTAATTTTGAGTCATGCACAGAGGCAGGCTCGGCTCTCAAATGCGACGGCTTCTTGGGTCTCTAATGGCCACTCAGTGTCCTAAGCGGGTTTGTGGGGTAGGAAACAGCGAGGTGCTTCCTTATGGGCTGTTGCTGGTTGGATTTTGCTCCACAGGTTGAAAGATGCGACCCAGTCCTTCCAACTGGGACGTGAAAGTCTTCACCAAGCAGATGGTTGCTGGGGCCTCTGGGGAATGTCAGGAAGAACTGACGGCTGCAGTGGTCAGGAGAGGCAGGAGTGAGAGCCTGTGTGAGGGTGTGGGCGTTGGAAGGAACTAGGGACTCAGGCTTTGTGGCTGTTTAACTTGAGAAGCACAAAGTTTTTTTTATCTCTTTGTTAAAAGGCATGAGTTTACATCTTGCTGAAGTCTAATAGTTTACTTTAGTTCAGGTGCCATATTGCCATAATGTATCTAATTTTAAATTTGAATTCTCATGAACCTTTGCTCTGAGGCAAGCCAAACACTCAATCTTAGTCCTAAGGTGTGAAACCATGCCCTCTGAAGGCTACAGTCAGATTTATTTATAGTGGGGTAGACTGTTGAGAACACAGAAAAACACTATTGGAGGTGCGTCCTTTCTCTTCTTAGCAAAAGAAACCCTCCTTCATGCAGATGGAAGGCCTTCCTCAGGGAGCGTGAAAAATGAACACAACTTCCAATACTGTCAGTACACATCCATCTGAAGCCTTTTCCTGCTTCGTGTGAGGCGGTCCATGAGGAGTAACTGCGGGAGTACACTCCAAACGTGCAGTGCTACCTCGGTAGCAGCCTCACCGCGACATAGGGGAGCATCATCCAAAGTGCTCACATCTGTACTAACAACACTTGCTAACAGATACTATGAACTCTGAAGGCGAAATTTGGGGGTAGAGTCTGGGAGCTGGGGAGGAAGCCCTCTGCCTTCCTTGCGTCCTGGTAGGAGTACCTGGAATTGCATATTGGCCATAAATTTCATGTGAGCATCAGCCCCTTGGCTAGAAGACATTCTTTCAGACCTTTTGACAGGCTATTAAATGGGTAGTGGAAATGTCCACAGAAGGCATGTGGTCGCTAGAGAACTTTCTAGGTTACTCACACAGCGGGAAGGAACCATAGGTTCATGATAATGACATGAGAGCTGGCTTTTGAGTTTTGAGTTTGCAGAAGTATTGACAATAAATGGCACTCGGCATGTGTGGTGGTTTCAAGAAGAATGACCCCATAGGCTCATAGATTTGAGTGCTTGGTCGTCAGGGAGTAGCACTATATGAAATTGGTAGGAATAGCCTTGTTGGGGTAGGTGTAGCCTTGTTGGACAAAGTATGCCACTGGGGTTGGGCATTGATTGAGGTTTCAGAAGCCCGAGCCAGGCTCAGGGGCTCACTCTCTTCCTGCTGCCTGAGGTTCCAGATATAGGATGCTTCCATCATGGTCTCCACAATGACAAAAGTGGACTAAACTCCTGAAACGATAAGCAATCCCCAGTTAAATGCTGTTCTTTATGGCCCTGCTTCCCTCCTACCAAACTTCCCTTTCTATTATAGTCTTGCTCTTCCGCCACCTGCTCCTTGATACAAGTCGAGTGGCTCCCACCCTTGTCTAAACAAACCCTGTCTGACCAACTCCAACTGTATGGTCAGTGTTACTGTTTTCCTTGGTTGTGATATCTATCCCTGATGAGGGCTGCCACAGCCTTCACAGCTGAGAGTTTAGCTTAAGTCCCATCTCCTCTGTGGTCATGCTGAGAAGCAGGAAGCATCTCTTTGAATTTTCTGCGTAGCCCATGCTCTTAAATGTTGAGGACTAGTTTGCAGAGCCGTGCCTGCGCACACAGCAGGCACCAAAATCTCCAGGCGCGATTCTTCTGTCATGTCCGGAGGAGAATAAAGTGAAAGTTCTCCTCAGGCAGTGCAGATGAGCCGCACTGTTGGCCATTGCTGTCGCCTGAAGCTTGGTCACAGGGCTCAAAGGTGGCAGTAGAAATGCGGATGGACTCTCAAGTGACTTTGTGCAGCGCGCCTTCAAACAGCACACTTCAGTCCTTCAGTCCTGGGACATCTCCAAGCTTATGCTCAAGAAGACCACGGGTGTTTGATTCTAATAGCTGATTCAGTTCTGTGGGTGCCTTCTGAGACAGGGGAGTGACTCTCATCTTTTTCTGTGCACCTACATCTCAGAATGAATGATTTAAACAAGAATTACTGCCCTGTAGAACATTTGTGTCATATTAAAAAAAAAAAAACTGTCAGTGTATAGAAACCTATGGAAGTATCGAGTCAGAGGAAGTAATAAATGTAGAGGTCTTTAACTGGAGACAATCTGAAAAATAGAGTGTGTGTACCAAAACCAGTATTGGATTGGCTTAAATCCCCATTCCTTTATACACCCCTGAGTTTCTGTTAGTATTTCCTCTGATGCGAAGTAATCAGTCTTTTACTTCCTATTTCACATTGAGAAAATGCCAGGTCCAAATTGGGAATCACCGTGGTTGGGTGGGAGGAGCTTGGGTTCCAGCTAAGCCTTGGCCACTGACCCTGTCTTTGTCCTGGCACCTCTCTCTACCTCTTCTGCATCTCTGTAATTGGGTGTGCCACGAAATCTGCCGGCTTTGTGTGGCAGATGCTTTCTTCTTTTTGTAGCTTCTAGAACTGTGATTAAACCGAGGATGCGGTGTTAAAGAGGAATGGAAACTTGTAGATCCTCTTGTACCCATCTACGCAAAAAGTCAATGTGAATGCAAGTAATTAATTAGTCATTGTCACCTGAATACATTATATTTTTAAATGTATTATAATATATAATCTTTAAAAAAAAACCATGCTGCTATAAAAAGTAAATAATTGTTCCTTCTTGTCTAAAAACCCATCTGGTCCCCGGAAATTATCCCCTGCATTCTGGTTCTTAGACCTGGCTGTGTGGTAACCACACAGTAAGTTCTTGCCTTCCTATCCTTGGGAATTTTGATGTAATTGCTCTGGCTTGGGTCTTAAGATTTAGTACTTTTATTAGGAGACAGACTTAAGAACTAGAGATCAGAAAAATCCATCCTAGTCCCAGAGCTAGTGTCTAAGTACCCTCCCCTGCCATGACTCACCCCAGCATGTCCTCCCTAACTCTGTGATTCCCTTTAACATGCCATATTTAACCCTAAATTTCAGACTTTCCCACGTCTGCATCAGCTGTTATGGCCTGGAGTGTCGTCATCCTAAAAGGGGTCATCTTTCCCGGTCCCTGTTTGCACTGTAGACTTCTTTAGTTGAACCTGAAATGCTTTATAACAACTAGCTTTTGCTCATTCTTCCCGGGTGTGGTGGTATATGTATATTTACAGATCTCTCATGTTTAGCTTCTCCATACTCAGATGCCTTCCCTTTTCACTGACACTCTCACGCCATCTGTGGCCTGTGAACTCTGGGATGACCTGAACCTGTCCTTTCACACTTAAGCTCTTGCCTCCTCCTATCTGCTCAGACCTCGCCAGCCTTCCATGCCAAATGCACGCCGTGACTGTACTCCGGGGCCTTGCGTGTGGCATCTTTTTTCTTCCTTCGATTCTCTCCTATTACCTGGGCCCTCGTGTACATGTCACCTTCCAGTTCCCTCTCCTGATGGCCCTAAGTGCACTCCCATCCTGTCAGCATCCTCTAGCCTTCTGCTGTGATGCCCTTTCTAGAACTTACATTATCTGAGTGGTAGTGCTCATTTGTATACAAGGTTAGCAGAAGCCTCCTGCTACTGGAATGCAAGTTTTATGAAGATGGGGACTTTGGCTGTCTAGTTGGAGCTCAATAAATATTGAACAGATGAATGTTGTCTCCCTGCAATATAATGCCATGCCTTCAGCAGTGGCTAGAAGGAGGAGTTTGCTGAGTGTCTGATGGATGAGTGTTTAAGTACCACAGACTTGCTTTCTGAACAGTCAGGATGACCAAAGAGCTCTAAATAATATCAGTGCCAATGAGTCATGTGCATATTTACGTTTCTTAATGCCCAGGGTTTTTAGAAAGAGAAAACAAATATATTTTTTTATAAGGAAAACAATATGTGTCTCCAGGATTTCAAAATTTTCCTTTTTAGGAGGTACTCCAATGGACACCCCTCTCTTCAAGGATTCATTCAGCACATAACAAGGGAAAGAGATTCTTCTGGAAGCCAATTTTGTTGGGAAGCCCAACATTTAAACAGATGCATCTCTGAGCTGATCTCAGAGGAGAACAGAATTTTTTTTTGTGGAGGGAGCAAGGAGCATATACATTTGGGAGCTTTCCAAATAGCTATCTGGGCAGGTGAAGATAAAAGGTGAGATGAAACATGTAAATTTCCGTGGTCCTCTTTGACCTGCAGAACTGTGCAGAGGAGATAGACGTGACAAATTACGACCGCAGCTAAGTGTGCTGGTCGCCGTGCAGCTGCAGCGTCCCACGTGTGTCTGCTGACGGTAAAATCTGTGGGATAGGAGCCACAGCGACAGCTCAGAGGCCAAGAGCACACATTGTTCTTGTCGAGGACCCAAGTTCAGTCCCCAGCATCCACAGGAAGCTGGGTATGGGGCCACGGGAAGGGGGCTAACAGCCACTTATAACTCTAGCTCCAGGGTATCATCCTCTTTGACCGTGGCGAGCACTGTACTCATGTGCACAAACCCAGAGACAGACGCATGCGTAAATGCATACTTTAAAGTAAATAAATAGACCTACGACAATACAATTTAAAATTCATCTGCTCAGTTGTGTTAGCTACATTTCAAGTGTTTATTTTTCTCTGCCTAACACAGTTTCTAATTGGACAGGACAAGTGTGTGTACTTCCACCTTCCTAGAATGCTCTGTTGGACACTGCTGGTTTAGAGGGCACCCCTGCCCTCAGGTGGTGGATGATGAAAGAGCTGCTATCATCTGTCATCTAGAAGGCTGAGTGATTCTGTGGCTTTGGATTAGGAAGGTCACATTTCTGCGGGTTCTCTGCTGAAGGGCTGGCTGTCAGTCTCCAGAGGGGCTGAGGCTGGTAGAGCAGGGCAAAACCACTGCAGGAAGTTTCTATTTGCTTGAGGACATTGTTACTTACCCTGAGAATTGCAGGGAGAACAAATGATGCCCAGAAGATGCTGGCGAGCCCATCTAAGTCCGTGATACACAAGTACAAAGTGTTGGGTCAATGCATTAGAAGGGAAGACAACTTGGCCCTGGCTCCTTCTTGATTTCTATCCCTCTTAGTCAATCAAACTGAAGCCAGGTTTGAAACAATGGGCTTTGGTTGCCGTTGGCAACTGGTTTTCTCCTTTGTCCAAGTTCTGGGAACCTGGGTTGGAAAGAATATAGGAAAGTCAAGGGAAGAATGAGGAATACGGGCTTCAGTTTGTGGTTCCCTAAATGTTAGGGGAATCCCCAAAATGGCAATGAGATTCATAGGGAGGACTTGCAACAGAATCACCTCAGCTTGGAAACTAGGGGGTGATTCTTAAGGAACAGTTAGTGGTCCCATCTTTCCTAGATGAAGAGTGAGCTCATAGCAAAGCTATACCTCTGGTCTATACTCTCTGTCTGTATCCGGGCCAGATTTCTCTGTCCTTCCTCTCATGTCTTGTTGTTGTTGTTATTGGGGTTTAGATTTACATTTATTCCCCTCTGTATGCTGTGAATATGTTTTGTTGCCATTGGTTAATAAAGAAGCTGCTTTCGGCCAATGGCCTGGCAGAGTGAAGCCAGGTGGGAACTCTAAATAGAGATATAGAGAGAAAGAAGACAGTCAGTAGACGTCATGTAGCCACAGAAGGAGAAAGACACAAGCCGAAACTTTGCATGGTAAGCCTCAGCCACGTGGAAATACACCAATTGATAGAAATGGGTTAATTTAAGATGTAAGAGCTAGCTAGAAATATGCTTAAGCTATTGGCCAAGCAGTGTTTTAAATAATATAGTTTCTGTGTAATTATTTCGGCTCTGAGCGGCCGGGAACAAACGAACAGTCTCTGACAACAATTGTATGTATGTAAGGATGTGCTCACGAGTGCAAGTGCCCACAGAGCCCAGAAGAATTGGATCCCCTATAGCTGTAGTTATTGCTCCTTGTGAGCAGCTTAGCACGAATGCTGGGGATCAAGCTCCATCTCTCCAGCCCCTCTCATGTCTGTTGCCCTGGTTTTAACTTCTGTCACGAAAATGTAGCATTTGAATACTGTAGGAAAGGCATGGCCTTGGAAGAAATATGGCAACAACTCCCAAACATTTGTGGTTTGGGTCCGGTTTCAGCAAACTTCTGATGGGCAAGGACTCTGGGAATGATTGAAGCTGTGTCATTGTTAACCCTAGGCACATGACAGTCTGCTGGGATCGATAGGAACATCTGACAGGGGCTCAAACTCTGTCCCTGAGTTAAAAGCATGGCAGCTAGGAAAATGTAACTCAGGGTTGGATCTTGAGTAGGAAGTGAGCTACCTGGACCTTGACCTAAATCCTGTTTGTTGACTGTGATATCTTGGGTGTTTTGTGAATCTCCACTTACTCCTGTGTGAACCTGAAACAGTGCCTTAAAACCTGAAGATACTCTAGAAAAGAAACGATGCATGGGTAAACAAACAAGGGCTTCGAGTCACTTACCCAAGTCTTTCCTTTCCCACTGTGAGGATTGTTTAGGAGAGTCAAGCAGCTCTGGGGAGTCCGTGCTCAGACTGGGAGATGCTGTGTTGCACTAGGCACGCATGCTCTCTGGGCGTTTGGAACAGGCTTGGCTTTGTGGTTCAGGGAGGTACTCAGTATAAGATAAGGGTTTATAGGTCGGGATGAGTCTCCCTCTTCAATCCTGAGTCAGCAATTGACACGTTAGCAGCTTGAACTGTTCCCCAGCCGCGGGTTTAACTACATTTGGTGTTAACAGTTGCGGGTAATCTACAACTACCAGCAAAGGGAGTCCAAGAATTGATGTGGAACAGTGTGCATACTTCAGGTGGGAAGGGGGAGCTCGGTGTTGCCCTGGCACCTCGAGTCCAATGAAATGCTGTCTCTATCAGTGGTATTGATCCGTCTCTGATGGAGAGTTAGTTCTCTTCGGCTTCCTGTTTCTCTGTGGCATGCGATGTATATGTCTGCGTGTGTTGGGGGTTACGATCAGTAGTGAGTAGGAGGTATGGTGGGACAGGGTCAGTTCTCCTGGGATTCAGTTGCTTGGATGTGGGCTGCATGCTTTGCTGGGATAAAGCAGTTAGGACCAAAGGAACTGGGAAAGGGGAATAAGTTTTAATGTAAGACAGTTGTCTCAGAATCAAGTGCCCTTTGTTGGATATGGAAATGCAGGGTGGCCTGGAGGGCTGGCTTGGTTAAAATTGAGCCAAGAGCATTTCAGAGTTTGTTACCCAGGAAATACCTTGGCAGTCTTCCTTGGCTACTTGATTGATGTGTAGATGTATAATTTCCTTTGGGGCCAGAGGAGATTAGTTCCAAGGCTCCAAAATCTGTGATGTCCCTTATATAAAATGACACAATAATTTCATATAATAACCACCCATCTTTGTGTATATTTTAAATCAGCACTAGGTTGCTTATATTGCCTAATGCAGTATAAATGCTATGTAGATAGTTGTACATTGTGTTGTCTAGGAAATAATGACAAGAAAAAGAGGTTTCACACATTCAGTATATAGGTAAGACACCCTTCACAATATCTCCAGTCTGAGATTGAATGAATCCTTAACTACATATATTCCATGGATACAGAAAGCATAGGAACCCTGAAAAAAATTCTAGGCATATTATTATTATTTTCTTTGAAACAATTAGTTCCTGCTCTTATAATTTTTTTGAGACAGAGTCTCATCTAGCCCAAACTGATCTTGAACTTGCTGTGTAGTGAGAATAATATTGAATCGCCCTGTCTCCACCTCCCAAGCTGTGGAATTATAGGCAGGTCCCACCATCCCTAGTCGAATGAGCTCTCTTTCCTTAGTGGCACAGAAGGTGTTGGTCTTTACATGTTGTTTCTCCCCAGTGGCTATTAGAAGTACTTGTGAACACTTGCTATATCAATTTCTTTTTTAGTATCAATTTTGTTTTTATAATAATGGTGTCATCTCTATGCCTGTCTTGCCTAGAGTCACATGGGTGTTGAATATGTAGGTAGGATCAGAAATCTAGACCTGATGTTCCCATCAGATATGTTACAGTCCCTACATCAGTTTAATAGGTTTGGAATTATTTTCAAAGGAGTAGGGAGCTCTTGACTATGACCAACAGCTTGATATATGAGAGAAGCCATTTTCCTCTTGAGAGCTCACTGAGGAGATGCAGATCAATAAAAGCAGCCTCTAAACTGCTCTCCTTTTTATGAGCCCTTGTGAAACACTTGGGCTAGGTTTTGCTTTATGTAGTCAAAACTGTTTCCTGTTTGGCTCCAGTCTTGGGCTTTCTTAGAGCCTGCAGAGTCTCAGGGCATGAGTACTGCCAGCTGTCTTGCCCGAGGTCTACCTTCCAGTCGTCTACAGACCCACGATCATTATGCCACTCCAGCTCTCAGAAATAGTGGGTCATGTCATGGAGTAACCCTGTGCAGAGCAGTCTGGAGAAATGGACCTCAAACTACTTCCTTCCACCAGCCACATGGTATTCGGTACCAAGCTGCACACTTCAGATTCTATTCTTTCTCCTTCTGAGGGGTCTGGCGTATTAGTATTTATATCAGTGAATGAATGTTTATAATATTTATTGTGGATGGAGTCCTCAGTTTACACATCTGTGAATATCCTGGGCCTGTCAGCAGAAATATACACTGCATGAGCATATATTTCTATTTTATATAATATGTAAATATAATATAAAACAAAATATACATTTATGTATATTGTGTATGTGTGTGTATGTATGTATGCATGTATGTATAAAATGTGGCTATCAGTAAGAAGTTTCTAAGAGACATGGTTCCCAGGTCTGGCTGAGAACTAGTGGAAACTTCTCCACTGTACAGGTGGATGAGCATTACTGAGAGGAGTAGGTGAGAGGAAGTAGAGGGAAGGATGTATTACTTAGCTATTGCTGTGTAACAAAATACCCCAAGCTCTGTGGCTTAAAACAGCTGTTTACTTACTTGAAATTTGTATTGGGATCTGCTCGGAAGTCCTTCTGTTGATCTCCCCTGCGGTATCAGATAGCTACAATCATTAGGCAGCTTGTCTGAGCCTGGATGTTAAAATATAGGTGCACTTGCACATCTAGGAGTTAGCAGAGGCTGTCATACGGGTGTCTTTCTGTTTCTCTTTGAGGCTACCTGTGGAATACTTGGCTGAGTTATTTTGTAAGATTGAAGAAGGATTTTGAGAGAGGGAGAATAGAAGCTGCCAGACTTCTTGACAATGAGGTCAATCCCATACCTTTCTCCTAAGCAGTGGCAAGATGTTTTGTGTATCATTTCTGGCTGTTCCATGTATCCTTTGAATAGAATTTCTTGTCACCTGGAGCAGATTCCCTAGCTGGTTTATGATCACATAGGATTTCTTCTGCTATATTCTGGTGGTCAAAGCAAGGTGTGAGGCAGCTCAGATCAGGGTCCAGGAACATGAATCCACCTCTTGATGAGAGGAGGCGAAGCCACATAGTAAGCTGTGTATGGGCAGAAGGATTCTATGTGGCCATTTTCATAAACTGGCCCCTGTCCTGGAAGGTCTGGTTTCACTCACCGTCACTGTCCTTCCGCTACCTGGTCTCTGAGCTGTTCCTGCCTGTGGGTATTTGCTCAGGGTTCAGATTCCTGGGCAGGTGCTGAAAAGCAATTCCATCAGTGTCCCTGCATAAAATAATCTTACTTTTCTGACGAGTCTTCTTAGTGACCTCATCCAAACCTTGTGCTATTCCCATGGGCTTTTGGAGACTGCATGAAAAAAGGCAGCTTGGTGAGGTAAAAAGGCTTGGAGATTGGAGAGACCTGCACTCGGCAAGTTCTTTGGTTGTGACTGACCACATGGCTTTGGGTAGGTTACTTGACTTGTTTAAATTTTATTTTTCTCATCCATAAAAATGGATACTTCCGTTTTTGTGCTTAGTTGGGGGAGTCGTTCAGCAATTGATGATTGTTAGAAAAAAGTCTAAGGGTACCAGGAACCCAAGGTTCTTTCTTCAGAATTCCCGAGTGAAGGGTACCTCATCTCCACGCTATTTTCTTCCACCTCACCTTGGTAGGCTGGCCCAATAGGTCCCATGCTTTCACACGTCTGCTGGTCTCATTTTGTCAAGAGTGCTGCAAGCAGGGAAGATTAAAATGGGGTTCCTTCACTTGCCAAAGCAATGGGCTGGAGGACTGTTAGGAAAACAAGCTAGGGGGTCTGCTCCAGGTGGCAAGAGATTCTGTTCAAGGGAATCGTGGGACAGCCAGGACCAATATACAGAGGACCATGGTTTGGGTGCAACAAGCAGGGCCTTCTACTTCTTAGGTCCTAGGTGTCTAACTTGTCTGAGCCTAGCTTTCTGTATGTGTTGCTGGGGATCATCGTTTTATTTGCCAAGCTTGCTGAAAAGAGAAGATAATTTTGGTAAGAGTTTAGCTGAGTTCCTGGAGCATAGTAGGCACACTGTAAAATGGTAGCTTCTTCTTTTTCTTAGCCCTCTTTATTTTGTGCACCTCTCTTCTCTGTGTGTTGGAGCACTCTACAGGAAGTCCATTGCATTCTTCAAATGAGCTGCCTCCTGGGATGTAATAGCTATGCTTTAAAAAGCCATGTGTCATGTGAATTTTTTATAACTTGAATCCTATTTCCTTTTCACTGACCTGATTATTGATCTCAAGAAAGAGTTCATTGGAAAACAGATGTAGTAGGTATGAGCAAAGTTGCTGCAATCAGCTTCCATTGGCATTCTATCCAGGAAAGTAGGCTTCGGGAGATGGAGCATAGCATATAGCGTAATTAGTGACAGAGATGGAGAACTAGGTTGTGTGATCCAGACTGGGTGGGAAAAGAGGTGAAAATGAACAAGTAGAATGGAATTCAGAAATACATGAAAAAATTACAACTAATATCCAAGGGGTAGGATAGTGTTAAGACATGAGGTCATTTTATTGTGTCTATTTTGCAAAATCACTATGGTGGACATGGATCACCTTCATGAGGCTTAAAATAAGTTTAGTAAAGAAGTGAATTTAAAAGAGAAGGGTTGAGAGGACAGAACCTCAGTATCCATCTGGGCCTAGATGAGGGCCTGGGCGACCAGGGCTGGAGGGGAATCTTGTAGACATGGGCAGGTAAGGTTGTCAGTAGACACCGACTCTTAGATTCTGATGATGGAACATGTACCTTGTGTATTTGGAGTACTTTAGGGGATGAAGAGGTGGGAGAGGGTCAGTAACTCCACGATACTTCATTTACTTGGTTAGTATTTTTGCTTTGACTTCCTTGCCTCTTATAGGAGGAGGGGTTAGGGCAGAAGGGGTTGAAGTTTTCTGTTCTTCTGAATGGCCACGTGTCACGGCCAACTGGGGAGACCAGGACAAATCCCCAGAAATTCCCATTGGGGAATCTGGAAGAAATTATTTTATTGCTGTTGTGAAATGCAGAATTTCATTACTGGGAGCCCTTGATGTTTCTGCAAGCTTTTTGCAGAAGTGAGGTAGGGATGTTGTAAACCACAACCTTTCTACCTTCTATATACAAAGCCTCCTTGCTTGGCAGTCATGACCATTCCCTCCTAAGGTCTGGGATCCCTGCTACACACACACACACACACACACACACACACACACACACACACACACACACAACCCCTCAAGCCAGGTTTCTTTCTTGAAGCCAGCTGGGCCCCTCCTCCATCTCCAGGATGTCAGACTGTTGGGCAACATGCCCAGAAGTCCAAAGTTGCAGCTGTCTCCCTGGAGAAGCGCGTAAGTGAAGAACTCTCCCTGGGCCCCATACATTTGGCCTGGAGCAGCGCCTCCGCCAGCTCCCCTCTGCTGTACAGCAGGCCTGGTCTGCAGCAGAGCCTGACCCAGAGAAGGAGGGTTTCTTCTTGTGAGGTGGGGGAAGGGTGTTTCAGGCATGTGGACGATTCCAGCTGGAGTTCTGTGGGACAGTTGTGGGCAGGAATGGAAGGCTCTGCTGAGCTCCGTTCCTTAGGTCAGGCTTTCTGTTGTTTCCCAATCCCACAAGGACGAGGTAATAGGAGGAGCCATACCCGGGATGTTTCTCTGAGCTCCTACAATGCCTGATGGTGTGGCAGCTCACAGTACCCTCTGGTGAATGGTAGGGAAAGAGGAAGTCCTTACTTAAAGACTTGCCTGGGTGACGGCAGCTTGGGAAGGTTGTGCACACGTGCTTGCTTGAGGTGTGTAGCAACACCTAGTTTTCACTAGTCTGCCTGGCTCTCCCAGGTGCCTTGAAAGAAAGGTGTAAGTCCTGTTACTCCCATGGCAGAAGCTAGTATGGAAAAGTGGAAATGGGGTTTCACACCAGCCTCCAGGGTGGGAACCAGAGTTGGCCATTTGCCCATGATGGAAATATGGCTAGAGTCTCATCTCCAAGACCCTGGAGCCTGGAGGCATCTTAGCTTCCTCTAAGACCAGAGTCTTACCTTTCCTTGTTTCAGCATTTACCGTCCTTGGTAGGCGGAGATGCTTGAAGATGGTGTCCGTGCTATCTGTCAGTCGCTAGCACCAGAACTGAGCAAACAGTAGCTGAATTTAAACCACCAAGAGGCTGGGGGAGGATTTTGTGTGGCTCCAAGAGGAGGGACAGCTGGCAGGACCGATGGCCCATTGACTTCTAATGTCATGGAAACTAATGAAAGAGATGAGGTGATTTGTGGGCCCTGAAGGGGAAGCAGAGTCAGCCTGCATGAGCAGCCAGCAGGGTGTCAGTTTGGCAATTGGCGTTGCCCTGTGTTCTGCGTGGTGAGGAACTGGGGGGTGATAACGCACCAAGTTTTCTGCCCTTGTGCTCACAAGGCATTGGGAATGTAAGACACTCTCCCCTCACCTGCCCAGAGACATGGAGTACCACATGTGACCAACCTTTTCACCGACTCTTCTCTAGATGTCTGCTGTGTGGTCTTAGGTGAGTATCTTGTTCAATATGTCTAAAATTAAACATAGTCTCATCTCAATATGTTCTATCTTTCTTAAGACTTAAAAATACCAGATTTCTTAATCATCTTCTCTTCCATGGTGGCCTCATGTTAGTGTTTAGATCTTGCCTTCCTTCCTCCTTTCCTACCCAGTGCCACCTTCCTGCCATGTGAAGATGGCTGAGAGTGTCCTGGCTGGCCTCTCTGGTCTTGGATTGTTCCTTTCACTCTCTCAGAGCCATCTTGTTAAAGCGGTAATACCTTTGGGCCATCTCTACATCCCAGAGCAATAACTTAATCTGGGTGTTGTCATAGTCACTAGGATAGGACCGAGTAGAATGAAGGGCATCCTTAAGGAACCCACGTGAGACAAGGCCTCCGCTGGTATTCAGAGGCCATCATGGTCATGCTCTGACCTCCACTGTTATACACTTAAAATGGCTTAAGAATCCTGGGCTGTCTTCTCTTTGCTGCTCCTCTGTGACCATGGCCCTTATCTTTTATCAGTTATTTGGTTTATGATTAGAAATTTTCACCCTTTGGGTTATTAGTGGGGTCAAATTTACCTTAAAGGTAAAGCAGTTTCTGGGTGCTTAAAGTCAGGGCATACCAGGCAAGTCAAAGATGGCTGACCCAAGCCATGGCGTAAGACAAGCATGGAAGCCAAGAGTCGTGTTGACAGCTCAAGCTCAACCTGTGGCTGAATCACCTTGTGTGCAAGTCCCTTTCCCAGTATGGCCTTAGTTTTTTGTTTTGTTTTGTTTTTTCAGATGTAAAATATAGTTCAGTTCTGTGATCTCTGGGTTGTTCATCACACTGCTGTCCCCTGTTTTCAAATGTTTGGAAAATGCCTGTATTTTCTTACTTGAGATCAGCTATGTCTTTGTCCTGTGCCAAAAGCCGGGAATCCTGGCTAAAAAGGAATTAGAGTGTGGCCCGCAGGAGAGACCTTCTACCTGATGGACATTTACAATATCCATAAAACAAAGGAGACAGCAGATTGATTTCTTGTCAGACTCCTGGGGTGGAGAGGTCCATTTGTTCCCAAGGGTACCGAGCACTTAGTAAAGATCACCTGACTTCCCTAAGAACAGGAGGAGGGGTCCATCCATGGTAGAGGTAGACAGAAACATCTGGGTGGATAGCGCTGCTGAGGACAGGCACTGTCACGGTCTTTCTTCCTTCCCCTTTCCATGGGACCTGGGAGAATGATGGATTCCTAGTGTGTGGGATAGAGACGTCTTCAGTTGTCCAGCTGAAGGGCAGCCATATTTCAAACCAACAGGTCAAGGGCAAGGCTTTTTTTTTGACATTTGTGTGCTTGGATAAAGCCCTCTGTTGACACCTTAGCATTTTCCATACAGTGAATATCCAGGCTGAACCTTGAACACACACATAATTTAGAAAATGGTGTAGATGCCAGTTAGTTGGGAGCATCGTGAGGGAGTCAAGTATCCCCAAGAGACCTGAAGCTTTGGAAGGGGATCCAAGGAGCCACTGAAAAGCTGATCATGAAGTGCTTGTTGGGGTAGGTTTGATATATGCTAGAGAAAATTGTATTTTAGGGGGCAATAGTCAAAATATTTCTCTTTGTAGTTTTCCTAGCCTCATATCTTAAGAGTAGGTCCAGACCTACAGAACCACACAGTGGCATCTAAGTGCCTGCCTGAGATGAGATCCACACGCTGTGCCATCCTGTTGTGCCATCCACAGCATACCTCCCTATTTAAAGGTACCCCAGTACGCAAGTGGTAAAAGGAGAATTCTTTCAGAGAAAACACTTTCAGAATGCATGGCTGAATCTACTTTTTTTTTTTTAAGCCATGACCTCTCTTTTGTCAGAGTCTCTGTGACTACAGCCACTGCACACCCTGACCAGGATGCTGCTAACCTTGAGCTTGGGGAGCTTGTGTCCATCCATCCCTGCTTGGTCTCATAGCTGTGGCAAGCTCTGCAGGGCTGTTCTGTTTATTTCCTCCTGTTTGGAAGGAGTGCCCTAGTTTTCTTGTGCTCCCAGATAGTTCTGGAACTAGTGTTTCCAGGCCTCCAGTTTCTACCTTGAAGGCGACTGAGTTTTCCATGTTTACCCCCATTTAGTGTTGCCTTCCCCAAATCTCACCAAGAAAACCAAATTGCCCTCCTCCACGTTTTTTTACAACCTAGGGGAAGAAAGAGGTTTACAGGGAAGTCACAAATAGGCCCTATTTTCTGACTTTCCAGAGGGGTCCAACTTGGAATATGTACCACATCACTTGCCAGTTTTGTGACTCATGGCTGGCCATAGTCACCTTATCTGTGAAATTACAGGTGACCTCTCAGGTAGGACCGAGGGAAGATCCCCTGCATAGGGAACCTGCAGCTCTGTGCCCTCCACACAGTTCTCAAAAAAAACCATGTTCTCACTGCTCTACCCCAGCTCTTCTTTCCTACGTGGCTCACGTCACTCTGCTGTCTTTTCCGTAGGTTCTACTCAGTGTGTCTCTCTCCCTCCTCACTGCCAGTGAACAACACTACAGCTCTCATTCTGTGTAATCTATGACCACAGCCTCCAAGTGTGTCTGTCTTATCTTAAAGCCTACCCTTATGTACGATGGTTAAACAGTCCCAGGCTAGACCAAAAAAAAAATCCTGACTCACCTATCATATATTTGTAATGAAGGAGAAGAAAGGAGGGAGCTTTATTTTAATAACAATAGTAGAATCCCACAGCAAAGCAGAGCCCTGTTTTACTCTCCTCTGGAAAGCTGCTCTGATTGCTGCTCATGATCAGAGCAGGTTAGATTAAATTTAGAAGGTGAAGGGGTTTGAGGGAAGACGTCAGTAGAGGCTCTGATGTTGATTTCAGGGTGCTTTTAAGACTTCTGAGCTGCTGGCTTTGGTTCTTTATTAGCTCTAATTTACTTCAAAATGCGCAGGCTCCCTGTCTCCTGCTGCAGGTGTAAATGGTTAGCAGCAATGATTAGGATTCCTTTTGGCCCTAAAATGGAACTAAGCAGGGATGACAAAGTAGAGAGGAGAGGAGCGAAAACCTTTCCTGAGATAGTTTGGAAAGAACTGGAGCTAAAAGGAGAGGTGGCTGTGCTGATGATATGTGTGAACTTACCATGTCAGCCCTGCCCACAGTGGACATGGGTGCTGGATACGACAGGGAAGAAAGGAAGAAGGAGAAAGAGGAACCCAGGGTAGGTGTTTGTGTTTTGGACCTGGGTTTCAGAAGAAGTCTCGCTTTTATTCTAAGCTTGGATTCTTTCCTATTGGCTTTGTAATGACTCCTGCGCTAAGCAACAGGAATCTGATGAAAATTTATGCAAGACAAAATTATCCTGAGAGAATTAAATATACACATGGATGCTGGAAAATATTCATTGGTTGTATCTCAAAAAAAACAGGGTAGCAAATATTTGGGGTCTGGGGAGGAGTTCTAGAGAATGCATAGTAGCTATCTGTTGTAAAAGAAAAAATTCCAAAACAACACATCTTTTTTGATGTACAGTTCCTGGGGTCAAGAATCCAGATGTACTGGCTTCTCTACTCCATGGTCTCTCATTAAACGTCAGTGACAGTGTCACCTAGACCCACTCCTAAACACGCTAAACTGATTGTTGGCAGCCCACCAGGGAGCTTTAGATTGAGGACCTCTGTTTCCTGCTCTGAGGACCTCTAGTGTGGCAGCTTACCTCAGCAAAACTGAGAAAGAGAGCAAGCAAGGAGAAGCCACTGTATTAGGTAGTGGAATCACCACCTTTGCGATATTCTGTTGGTGAAGAAGTCTCCTGGCAGGCACACAAGTGGAGGACATCCCTGGCGCCTGGCCTGGGGTCTCTTTCCCAAAGGACATTTAAGTTAAGAACTTAGAAATGGCAGGACCTTGTGTTTCATTGTCTCTGGTTTCGTCTAGGCCTCTTTAACTGCCTAGTGATCAGCCTCAGTCTTGAAATATGTGCCTTCTGCTTGAATTCCTTCTGCTGCTCATCCATTCTGACCAACACGGCATCTTCACAGCTGTTCCCTCTCGCTAAAGAGTTTAGTACTACATATAAAACACGCGTAGAAAAAGGAGTGGGGGATAGGAACAGGAAAGGTCAAAGCATTAAGTATTTGTGTATAAAGGGTGTGATGGGTTGAATTGGGTCCTAAAATTCATAATGTTAAAAGTCCTAGCCCCTGTTACCTCAGTGTGTGACTCTATTTATTGATACGTCCATTCAAGATGTGATTACGTGAGAATGACGTTCTTAGGGTGGAACCTTACACAGGATAGACAACACTGTAAGCAGGCAAATCAAGGGCAGCTACTGACGAGCCAAGGAGAGGGGCCTTAGAGGACTCATCTTGCTTGATGTTGGACTTGAATCTCTCAGAGCTGTGGAAAATAAATTTGGTTGTTTAAGACACCCAGGCTGCGGTACCTAACTCCAGAGAGCTAGTGCATGGAGCATCTTTATTGTAAAATTTCATCAGTTTTATGTTTGTTAATAGACACCTTTGTTATGATTTGAATCGGAAATGTCTCCCCATGGACTCACATTTTGCATTCTTATTCCCCAACTAGTGGAGTCGTTTTGACATGCCGTGGAACCGTTAGGGTGTGGGCCCGGGTTGGAAGAAGTAGGTTTCTAGCGGCAAGCCTTCGAATGAGTATGCTCAGACCCTGGTTCCGGTCATGTTCTCACTGCTTCCTGGTTCGCTATGATGTAAACAGCCTCTGCCACGCCCTCCCACTCCCTGTGATCTGAGCTGCTGTGGCATACCTTCCTTGCCACAGTGGACTGAAAGCCTCAGAAAGCATGACTTAATAAATAAGCCAAAATAAATGGTTCTTCCCTTCAGCTGGGTAGTGTGCCGTGTGGTCATGACAATGGACAAGTAACTACTGATATACCTTTCTTGTGGGGACTGCAGGAAAGAAGGGCTGGGCAGTTACAACTGGCCTATGCCTTTAAGATCTCGCCGTCTTTTTGATCAACGGCAGTGCAAACAAATCAGAATGTGTGATGAGCACCACAGTCGCCACATGTATGTGCTGGGGGGAGAGAGGGAGTGGAGGGGGCTTTATTTTGAGCTGCTGCTTAGGATAGATTGAGTTTTCAGATGGAAAGGGGAAGGATATATGAGGATGGAAAACCCAGTGTGAGCACTTGGCCGCAGCAGTCCGATGGACGTGCATTTTTATCTGACTCTGCCTCTTAGTGGTCCTGTGACTCCAGACGGGTCAGCATGTCTGTGCCTGAAATCCCCGTCTTTAAGGTGCAGATAATTACCATGCAGGCTCATGGGTTGTTGTAGGGATTGGAAGAATTGATGAGAATGAAGGGCTTATAAGAACACTAGGTCTATCTGACCATCGGGCATTACAGTTGCTTTGGAAATAAAGATCTCAGGTCATTGAATTCCTCAGTGGTTCTGTGGAATGAATTTCTTAGCAGAGCCCTGCCTAACTCTGCTTCTTTGTTTGCCCAGAGAGCCCTTGAAGTCTGGAACTATGCATTTCCCTTGAAGTTGTGGGTCTTTAGCTTCTGACACAGAGTAGGCCTACCTTGAGCGGTTGTTGAATGAATAGAGATACATATGTATACAGTAATAGTATAGTAATGGTGTGTTAATGCAAAAACAGTTCTTTCCTCTGTGGGAACAGGAAACAGTTTATAATTGAACCAAATATGAAAGATCATGGCCTTTGAGTGCAACTTCAGATTACCTCAAATATTCTAACATGATAACAGGGTTTTTCTTTTTTTAGACATTTTTTAATAGTTACAGAAAAAAAATCAAGGGACTTTTCAAATACATTGGTGGGAACTTCAAGTAAAGTGGGGTAAACACTGCTGTAGGGTTCTGATGCTGTGATGATATTCTCATCTTTGGGGTAGAAGCCAGTGGGTCTATTACTACATCCCCAAAGATTTCGCTAGATAGTCCAAAGGATGTTAGGACATAGAGCAAACCATGGATGGCTGTAAGAAGGCTAAAGATGGCCCAAGAAAACTGAACTCCAGATCTGCACGGTTTCACTTTGTACCCCCTGAAGTCCTAATCGGCCAGCCTTATAGAATCTATCCTCATCTGTGGCCCCATTTTCCTGGGAACTTAGTTTGTAAGTCTGAGATATGGGCAGAGCTGAGCTAGAAAGGGAAGCTGTCGAAGGTGAGCTGTGTGCATGTGTTTAAGCGAGGAGACGGTGCTAGTTGTGGATAGCTAGCCACTGCCGTTGTTTCCAGATTTGGAGTTAAAAAAAATGTTTCAACATGCCATGAAAGCAAGGACTCACACTCAAAGCCAAAGCCTTGCTTGTCTGCTCTTCTCACACTCACAGCTGGAGAAGACACACACTTGGGTTTCGCCTTTTTCCTCCACCTCTGTATCTCAAAGCTCTAATCAGAGCTCTTCTGTGTGCTTCTGGAACCTTCACAGGGGTCTGCCCTCCTTCGTGGTACTGTCACTGCCCAGAAGAGACCCATCTGTCCTTGTTAGGAGTCTTTCTTGGTTGCTCGTGCCTTTTTTTTTTTCCAGTGAGGCTGCCATACTAAATAGCTAGTCCTCAAGCTAGGTAACTTGATTGTAGGTCTTTATCCAAATGTGACTCTAATGACATGAGACTTTGCCTCTGCCCCTCCTAACCTGGCTCAGAGGTGTTCTCATGGCGGAGGAGCAGCAGATCCCACAGGTCTGCTTCCCTCTCTGACCAACTGCTTCAGTATTTGGACTTTGTGGACCCAAGCATGCCTGGAACAATGACAGTACCAGCACCCTCTACCTTGCTTGGAGGAGCTGCCTCATAAACCCACATGGTGGGCCAGGCATGGGGAGAAGAGGCTTGCAGAGGCCCAGGGCATTCCAGGAGTTTAGTATCAGCCCCCAGCCTCCCATCTCATCAGCTCCGTGGTGCTGGCAGTGCCCCTCCCCCGCCCACACAGTCCATCACCTTGCTGTCACATTCACAGTACACCTGTTGTGACTCTAGGAAAAACAGATTCAGTCCAACAGGTGCTGGGTGGGTCTGGGTGTTGGGGGCTGGAGGCAGACCTGTGGGATCTGCTCTTCAGTCATGAGAATGCCTATTTCGTATGGCTGTCTCCTTGGAGGAAAAACAAGGGATGTGAAGTCAGGGAGCATTCCTGAAGAGGAACAGTGGGTCTCTTCTGGGTGGCAGCACTGCCTCTTACAGAGTTGTCTTTGAAAAGTTCAGCATTCCTGGGCGTTGGCTGCCATTGATCTTCTGAGACATTTCCCAAGTGGTTAGAT
This sequence comes from Arvicola amphibius, assembly GCF_903992535.2. NCBI lineage: Eukaryota > Metazoa > Chordata > Mammalia > Rodentia > Cricetidae > Arvicola > Arvicola amphibius. The sequence continues at coordinate 59,492,522 of NC_052056.1, forward strand.
ACTTGGATTCCAGAGCCTGAGTCCCTATGTTGAATGAATCCTGGTTCTTACCATGGTTTGAATGTGCCCCTTAAAACCTTAGAAACCTAACTCCCACATTCACACATTGGGCATATTTGATTGTAATATCTGAAGAAGTTACATAGGGTAGATATTGTCATGCATATGGGGACCTTATGATGGGATTAGTGGTTTCATAGGCAAAGGAAGAGAGACCTGAGCAAGTAACCCTACTCTGCCATGTTATAACATAGAATGAGGCTCCTCAATAGGTATTAGTGGCATGCTTGAATTTCTCAACCTCTAGAGAACTGTGGACCAAAGAACTCTCAGTTTTTTATAAATTACCCACACTGAATTACTTTGGTATATCACCAAAATAAACTAAGTTCCACTACTCCCTTTCTGTGTCCATACGTGAAAACCAGTGGCCACCTCCTCTGGGTTGTAGTAACAACTGAGTTAATTTTTTAAAGATGGTGTGCTTAGCAGTTGAGTGACATGGGCTATTTTCAAAGGCCCCTTAATGTGCACTTTCCTTCATGAGCTGGAGAGAAGAGACTTTGTCTTACACAACACTGAGTCCATACCATCCAGCCCAAGTCTGTTGTGAGTAGGTGCCAAGACTGCTCAGCTTCCCATGGATTTTCTGTTCACTGGGCTGGAGCTAAGGTTAATAAATGCGCCCCTTTGTCTCCAGGAGCGGAATCTGTCTCTCAATCCCTTAGGGACTCTGCCCATCTCAGAAGTGTAAGACATTTTCATCTAGAGGCTTATCAGTTCTCCAAGTGTGAGTATGTGGTCCCTCTGTGGAGGTTTTGACAGAGGTAACTATGGAGTCACCGTGGAAAGGTAGAGAGGAGTGAGGCTAAATGATCCTTTTGAGAACCAGCTGGTGATTTACTTTAAGGGTCAATCTTGATGATGTGGCAGTACTGGTCAGAGCTCGCCTTGGCCAGGCTATAGTTCTAAAGTAAACAGAAATTAGGATCTAGAAGGTGTAGATTATACTAACTTTATTTAATTTTGTATGTTTATTTAATGGTTATGAGTATGTGGTGGTTTGAATGAAAATGGTCCCCGTAGGACCACAGGGAATGACTATTAGAAAGTATGGCCTTGTTGGAGGAAATGTGTCACTGGGGGTGGGCTTTGAGATCTCAGATGCTCTAGCCAGGACCAGTGTCTCACTCTCTTCCTAGTGTCTGCCAGTCTGGGTGTAGAACTCTCAGCTACCTCTCCAGCACCATGTCTGCCTGTGTGCTGCCATGGTTTCCACCATGATGACAATAAACCAAGCTTCTGAACTGTACGCCAGCCCCAATTAAATGCTTCCTTTATAAGAGCTGCTGTGGTCATGGTGTCTCTTCACAGCAAAAGAAACCTCATCTGAGATGGAGTGTTTTGCCTACATGTGTGTATGTGCACCACATACATGCCTAGTGCTACAGTGGTCAGAAGGCATTGAATCCTTTAGAACTGGAGTTACAAATGGTGTTTACCATCTGGGCTCCAGGAACTGAGCTCAGTCTTCTGTGAGGACAGCAAGTGCTCTTGGTCACTAAACTGTGTCTCCTGTGTCCTAGCTTTAGAGACGCATCTCCACTTCCATGGCATGGGGATGGGTGCCTCAGCCTTGGAGTGCTAGAATTCTGAGATTACAATGTGTGCTGCCACATCTAGCTGTCTACCTTTTGAAAGAAACAAATATCATTGTTTATGTCTTGGACAATGTCAGACATGTATATAATTCATTGGGATTACATTCATCCCTCATTACTCTGTCTTCACTCTGTCCTGGTGTGAGGGTCCTTCTGTATATGTATTGCTCTTATTGGTTAATGAATAAAGCTGCTTTGGCCTCTGGCAGGACAGAATAGAGCAAGGCAGGAATTCCAAGCACAGATAGAGGAGAAAAAAAGGTGGAGTCAGGGAGATGCCATGTACCTGCTGAAGGACAAAGACACCTGGGAATTTTACCCGTAAACCATGAGCCTCGTGGTAAAATATAAAATAACAGGAATGGGTTAATTTAAGATATAAGAGCTAGCTAGTAATCACGCCTAAGTGATTGGCCAAAGAGTGTTTTAATTAATACAGTTTCTGTGAGATTATTTCGGGTCTGGGTGGCTGGGAATGAATGAACAGCCTCCATCTATACTCTCCCACTCTTGCTGTGTTCCCACTAGTCCCACCCCACACACTTTTATATTTTTGTGTCTTACGTTTTATGCAGGTATCCACAGCTTCTCTATGTTCATGATCACAGTGGCCCTGCCATATTCAGAAGGCAACATTTCATGACATTTCTATCTTCTGGCTCCTGTAGCCTTTCTTCCCCCTTTCTGCGATGTTCTCTGGGTTCTGGAGGGGTGATATCCATGTCCCATTTATAGCTTACTACTCAACAGCCACCATTTTCCAGCACTTTGACCAGCTGTAACTCCATGAATTAATGGTTGTCACTGAAAGCTTCTCTGACACAGGTTGAGAGCAGCATTAGCCTGTAGGTATAAACATAAATATTTAGAAGGCAGTTTTACTGCATGTTCATTTTGTAACCCATCAGTGGTACATTCCTCACTAGGGACTGTGACATCCCCAGGCATAAGTCCCTTGTCCGGGTTTATTTGCAGTAGTAGGAGTGTATTCCCTCTCATGGATCGGGTCTCTGAGCTAACCAGTAAGCTCTTGCTACCCACCTAGCAGTTATGCCAGTATTACATTACTTGTCTGGTTAGTGTTGTAGCCAGTGGGGTCCACAGCTGGGTAACAACACTAATACCTTTTCTTCCCTAACAACCTATGAGTACCTTCTAGCAAGCATGCAAGTGTCATCTATTTGCAGGGGTCCAGATACCTAAGCCATGCTCTTAAGAACAGAGGGAGGCAGGGTTTCCCCATCAGCTCTGCTAGGCTGGAGTTGACATCAAGATAAGAATTACATGTTTTCCTCAGTACCCATCCTGACAAGGAAGAGGGGAGTCAGGACAAGGATCTTCAGAAACTTTGGACCCAACCTGTTACTAAACATCTGCTGTATAGGGATGTCTTCATCTGGGTTTCTTCCTCCCTGAGGATTTGGTGCTGGGGGCTATGATGGGCAGGCTGAATGACAGAGTAATTAACAGGCTGGGAGAAACTCAGTTGTTTCTGAAGATGTCGTTGGGAAGGCACACGTGGACTGACAGGATCAATGAGCTGTAAATGGATTACTGGTCTGCCAGTGTGGAGTCAAGGAAACAGGCCCTTCAATCTGCAGCATGGCAGATTTTTATTGTAAGTCATCATTAGAAAACTATAAGGTAGGAGGATTTCTTCTGAAAAAAATTGTGTGCATATGTAAATAGTACATGCCTGTGTGTATTTTAACATGTGAGTGGGTGCACATGTATGAGTGGGTACATGTGTGTACTTAAGTGTTGAGATACCTCATTTAACAACTGGTGTCTACCTTGATCTCCATATGAACTATACTGAGGCAGGGTCCCCCTTTGAGCTAGTTCTGGGATTCATCTGTCTCTGCCTCCTGCACATGCTATGATCACAGGCAGGCTGCCACACCCACCTGGCTTTTTACATGGATTCCAGGCATGCAAATTCTTGACCTCACTCATGTGTTGCAGGCTCAATGAATTTGTTGGAAGATGCACAGGATGCTGGAGTAGGGGGATACTGGGAGAAAACCCTCCAAGGATGCATTTCCCAGCAGTGTTGATAGACTGCAGGTCCTCAACCCTAGCTACAGATGGAATCTCCTGGGGAAAGGATTTTCCATACTTCTCAAAATGACACAAAGCATAATCAACAGCCAAGTAAACACCAGTATCAACCATAAACCCACCCTGGGCCTCACTCCAGAGTTAAAAAGCAAGACTGTCCAGGCAGGAGCCTGTGTATTGTGTTTTCACCCATGGCCTGGGTTCAGCCCACAGGGTTGAGAACAAATGTTAGCTCACTGGAGACTCACCTGGGGATCTTTAAAATAAAAGTTGCTGGACTTCTCTCCTAGAGACAGTCCAATAGGTCTAAGGAAGGGGCAGAAATCTGCATGTTACCAAATGTCTCCAGAACAGCTCAGGTTCTGCAGTAGCAGCTGGGTTAGAGGATGTGAACACGAAAATGGCTGTGAGGGCAAAGGTGGTGGCAGAGAAACGCTTTGCAGGAAAAAGACATTTTTGAAAAGATTTCTCTTCCGAGCAAGGGCTGCTATAGTTACTCTATCATTACTCCCTCAGCATGGCTGGCTCTGACAGAAATTGGTCTCTAGCACTTGACTTAGTCACTTAATTACATTTACCTTCAGCTGCTCTTGGACGGTGGCAGCACAGGCAGTGGGGCTTATAATCAAGAGACGGAAGCACTTTGGACAGGGAATGTGAGCTAGAGCAGGTGTTGGCGGGAGGTGTGCGCTCGCTGGCTCCTGGTGTCCAGAGCTGTGAAGTGTCAGGGTCTGAGATCTTACCGAGGTGCAGGCTAAGAAGTTAGTTTGCCAGCTTCATGGATTCTGGCAGACGATTTGAGAATCCTAGATCATTGTCCAAGGATTTTACTCATGGCAAACAGGCAGAATGAATTCCAGCCTCTTTGTGTTCATTTTCAGGGGCCAAGTGCACACTGTATGTACAGTGATGGTTCTCAGCGTAACCCAGCCTTAGGAGATGGCAGCCTTCTAGAGGGTTGAGACAAGCCTTCCTCTTTCTCTGAGGGAGTGTTACATTTGTTGTATTTGTCAGCAGAAACCTGCCTTCTGACTCGGGGGGAGATGATATCTGGATCTCTCAAGGCTGCTGCTCACTTTCTCAGTGACTGTCCCTTTTTTTTTTTTTTTAAAAAAAAAGCTGCCAGGGTCTCTGTTTATAAGACATGTAAAAATATGGGGAACCATAAAGGACTGTCCCCTAACTCCTAAGGACTCCCAGCAGTGGAATTTATGGTTTTCTTGCTATATATCCCTAGCTCCCAGGAAGACTGAACATGGCGATTAATTTAGGCATGGAGTGGAGAGTGCATTGAGACACTAACCAAGTACTCATAATGTTGACATTTGAAAATATCAGCTGGGCAGTGGTGGTGCACGCCTTTAATCCCATCATTTGGGAGGCAGAGGCAGGTGAGTTTGAGGCCAGCCTGGTCTACAGAGGTGGTTTCAGGATAGCCAGGACAGTTACACAGAGAAACCCTGCTTTGTAAAACAAACAAACAAACAAACAAAAAGCCAAAAGGAAAGAAAGGAAGGAAGGAAGAAAAGAAAGAAAAGAAAAGAAAATATCATTACTGCAGGTGATGTCACCTTGTGTCCTCAGAGCATACCATGGATGTCAGGAGTTTGGAAAGGGACATGGGGGTAGGAGGTAGCATTGTTTTTCCCATTGACCATCTTGTTCTTGCTGCTTAAAGAGGATATCCAAGCTTGTGTACAAAACAGCATATAAGCAAGAATACACCACACACACACACACACACACACACACACACACACATGCACGCACGCACGCACACATGCACACAGGCATGCGTGCTTTTAAACAGAACTTTACAAAGGACTTTGCCAGACTACTTGCCCTTCCTATTTTCTGTGTACAGCGCAGAAGATTGATCAGTCAAGGTCACACTGTTTCTCCAGAAGTGAACTTTTAAGCAGTGGAAAGTGACAAAGGCCTAGGGTGAAGAAAAGGGCAGGGGACAGCAGAGGACACCAGGATATATTGGTAGAGAAGTTGAATCATGCAGGGAGATTTCTGTGGTTGGCCTCCCTGCATCGCCTCTAATCCCTTCCAGGGATCCGGCCTTCTCTCCCAAGGAATTATGTGTCTGAACAATGACATTGTAAGACCTCATCTGCCTCCCCTTTCTGTTTCACCAGTGCTGCATTTATCCGTGGGGATTACTTGGAACACAGTCCAATGTGAAGTTGGGGGTTAGCCAGATTATCTCAGGAGCTACTCAATGCCAACCAGAGTCCCCTTGTCTATTGCTGACCTCAGGACATGGTGGTGTATAGAAACCCACTTTATTGGGCTTGTGATTTTTGCAAGTCAAGAATTCGACAGAAGAGTAGGAAAATATGTGGAGGTTCTGTGCTCACAAGGCCTGTGGGCTTCAATTGCTGAAGGTAGTAAGCGTGTCCATGGGTTAGAGCATATACATGGAGCCATGTGTCTGAGCTACAGTTATACTTATAGCTATAACAGAGATATCATACTCTACTTGGCATAGAATGCTTTACTTCAAGTCACCAATATATGTGGGTATTTCTCTCTACCAGCAACCAAATTAATTCTGTTCTCCAGAGGACACCATAATTCTATTCAGTTCTGACACAGTCTGGCCCCGAGACAGTAACAGATCATAAAACTTAGACTCAGATACACAAATGCATTCTTTTGAATGCCGCTTGGAACCCCCAAGTTGGAACCTGTGTTTCCGACTGCCTGGTTGTTAATTTGGGTTCTTAGGACCTTCTTAGCTCTGTCCTGAGAGGAGAACTCAGGGAAGTGCTTGTGTTGGAGTATTACAAAGGGTTTCGCAGATAGGTGAACATCCAGATAGAAGAGGGGAATGGGTCAAGGCTCCGAGAAAGGAGTGTAAAACTTTCCCAGAACCTCCACATATTTTCCTGTGTAGCAGCATCCTGGACTGGTCATCCTGGGCTTTTATGTAAGCTTCATCATATGGGCACAGTTAATTGAATCATTGGTCATGGTGATTAATTTAACTTTTGGCTACTTTTTACCTGCTGCCCTCCAGGTTTGGTTGGGCTAAAAGTCCCAACCCTTTAATCATTCTGTGGTCTTTCTGGTAATAGCCTCCTTCTTCTAGAGCTGTCTAGGGGATCATCCCATGATTTCAGCAGTTGTATGTCTGGAAATGGGGGCAAAAATCACTACACATTTAATAATCCCATAAACCAAATTACTCTTTGACATCCCTTCTCCTACATAGTGTCTCCTGGGGCCAGAATATTCATTATTTGTTTTCCTGCAGCATTATCTGTTACTGGGACAGAATCAGCTGACTGGCTGACCATCTTTCTCTTTGTATGATCTCTCTATATACCTTGCCTGGGCCTCTTCACATCATTGTGGTCTCAGTGGGGTCATACCTCTCTAGAGCTTGTTGGCTTTCTCTAATTCTTTTAGGCTCTTAGACAAAGAATTTAAGGCCTCAGAGATCCCCTACTATCCCATCTGCTACATTCTCTTAGCTATGTGAATCATGAAGACCTACCTAGACGGAAGGGGGGCGGGAGTTAGACTGTTTCTTACTCAGAGAACCAGTGAACAATTTAAATTTAATGTATCCTACCAGATAAAACTGTATCTCTAGGTAGGGTATGATTTCAAGTGACCACAGAAGACTCTTCAATCACTTGGGAAGGTCAAGAACAGAACACTGATTGTTATGGATTAAATCATGTTTCCTTTAGATCCATATGCAGAAGCCATGGCTCATAATTCAGTCACATTTGTAGGTACAGCCTTTAAGAGGTTATTGAGTTGAAATCAGGCTGTTAGAGTGGGCACTGATCCAATATAATTGATGTCCTTATTAATAGAAGAGTGTGGGCTCAGTGAGAAGGAGGTTGAGGGTACAAATACCAACTGTTTACAAGCCAGGAAGAGGCTCAGAGGAAACCAAACTTGATTGCACCTTGATCGTGAAGTTCCAACTTTTAGAACTGTCAGAAAACAAATGTCTGAGGGGCGCTCAGTTTGTGTTCTGGATTGTGTCATATAGACTAATACACAGGTGACAAGAGTCGACCATGAACTAGAGATTTCATTTATTGTGTATCTCATATATATAAACATTTTCTTCAGAAGATTGCCAGCATAGGTACTTCTTCATGAACTTTTAACCTAGAAACTATTTGATCATTGACCCAACTTTTGCCCCCTTCATGCCGACTCCAGAATGGCTTTGTCTTCAGAGACATCTCCCAACTTCTCCTAGCCTACTTTTCTGGGTGTCAGCCCCTGTAGACTCCACCTCCAAGACTCCTTGACCACTGACTGCCTCATGGGTGAGCTTAGTGGGTGGAGGGCACTGGTATGATGCTGAAGGTAGGAAGAAAGGGGGGCCTGGGCCTCTCTACCTGCCTTCCCAGATCCCCCATTTTCTGTGTGAAGACACAAGGCTGCGCTCTTTTAGCGGTAACTTCCACAGTGTAGCCCTGGCTGCTGATACTCCTCCATCCCATTACCTGGGCAACCAGTTTCCTACACTGGACTTCCTGTTTTTAATTCCTGGAGTAATTTTTGTTTTTCTACTTGGACCCTGAGTAATATGCCTGCTTAATATTTCTCCTGATTTAAATAACACCCACACCTCTGTGTTCCTAAGCACACAGATTTTTTTTCTCTACACATAGAGTCCAATTTAACATTCATTCTGGAATGCTTTAAACTGCAGTTTGGGGCACTTCTCAAAGAAATAAAAATAAATGAAAAAAATTGCAGTCTTCTACAGTCCAACTTGTTTTTGATAAAATTTAACCTTTGATGTATTTTCCTCTAGATTTTACATTTTCTTTTTCTCTACTTTCCCAATATTTTTAGGCCACTTTTACATAGTTAAGCTCACAAAGTATATCTATTTTTTGCATTCCGTCTTTTAGCTTGGCATTTTATCATCAGCATCTCTCTAATTTAGAATTCTTTATAACATCACTTTTAACTTATAAAAGGACTAAGAAGCTAGAATTCTGACAGGAGATTCTGTGCTCCAAAAGGAGTGTGCCAATTAGATTTTGCGTCTGTGTCTCTAAATTTGGTTGTTCTGTAGCCATGGACTGAGGACTGAGGGGGCTACGTTGTAGAGAGAGGGGGAGGAGACATGGCAGTAGAGGTGCCTAGAAGCCATGAGGGCGTGAGCGAAGCAGTCAGAGAAAAGGGAAATCAAAAGAAGTCAATTGCTGGGCGAAGTCTCCAGACTAGGAGTGTAATAAAAAACGCAGGGAGATCAGCCTGACTGGTCCTCAAGTCTCTTCTTGTGACATGGTCTGAATAGTAAGTGAGCCATGGACCTGGAGAAGAAGAAAAACCCTTCAGGGGAAGGGGAGGTATAGGCTAGTGTCCTTGGGGTGAGACAGCCATGTTAGTCCCTGCTATCCCACATCTACCAGCTCTGTGAGGATAGGCAGGCTGGAAACCTGTACTATTTCCTGCTTCGTGGAGTGAAGTGCAGCATTCAGAAGTTACATAGTCTTACTTATTTCTCTACAAGATGAACATTTTCTCCCAGATGAGAACAGAAGTGAAGAATCTCCATGAATGAGGTGGCTGTCACCTGGCGTTAGAAGCTTGTCTCTACATTACTGAAAGCACAAACAGTCCGCCCTCTGAGAACAGGAAAGTTAGCATCCGTGTTAGATGTGGAAATGTATCCGTTGGTACAGCTGAACCCAAGGGCACTGTGCTGGGTTATAGTTCAGTGTGTCTTCTCCAATTTCAGCCTGGCCCCATTCCCTTCCTGGGCAGGCTCTTATCTGTAGCATCATGGGAGGAGAGGTTGTGTGCTCTGAAGTAGTGAAGTATGCTTGTGAGGGACACACATTTGAGGACTCTGAACTGACTGATGCGTATTTTTAGGAAGAGAAGGTAGTGATGGTAGGGAGAATGGGTGGGGGAAATGCTAAGTGGGAGAGAGAGAGAGAGAGAGAGAGAGAGAGAGAGAGAGAGAGAGAGAGAGAGAGAGAGAGAGAGAGAGACAGAGGGAGGGAGGGAGAAAATAGTTGTATATTGGTGCTAAATGTTTGTGTCCCCAAATGACTTTGGGATGTACTTGAAATGTTGATTGTTTACTATTAGCAGAGATTCAGGGAGCAGACTTGGAGTGTAGTGAAGAGACGAGCAGGCCTGCTTTTTTTCGTCCCACCCGGCTCCCGCACGGCTAGCTTAACCCTGGAAATAATAACACAGAAACTGTATTCGTTTAAACACTTTCTGGCCCATTAGTTCTAACCTCTTATTGGCTAATTCTCACATATGGACCTAACTCATTTCTAATCATCTGTATCGCCAATTGACTGTGGCTTACCCACATGAGTCTAACCAGCGTCCGTCTCGGAGAGGAGAGCCTTGGCGTCTGCATGTCTCTGCTTTCTTCCTCCCACAATTCTGTTCTGTCTTCCCTGCCTACCTATGTTCTGACCTATCAGGCCAAGCAGTTTTCTTTATTAATTAACCAATGAAAGCAGCAGATAGATAGAAGACCCTCCTCCATCACTGGAGGAGGTTAGAACTCGAGACCAGCGTGCACCCTCAGGTGTGGAGGCGCTACAAACTCTGTCATGGAACTTCTCTTCTGGAGCTTACCCAAGAAGAGAGAGCTTACCTGATGTCCCAAAGCCTCATTCTTTCTCTCACAGAGGAAGAGAAAGCCCTTCTCTGTGATCTGTTCCCTGGGAAGCTGTCCACTCTAACCTGATAGGCTGCAGGGATCAGCACTGAAGGACAAAGGATGGAGCAAATAGAGTGCTTTGTCCATGGTGGGGCCTTCTGAGAATCTGGCCTATCTGAAAGCTGCAATAAAGCCTGTTCGCATTCATGGCTCCTTCTCCTGGCTAGGGTGGGAAGATGGAAAGAAGTCTTCCCTTTCTGGTCCCATCACCATATGGAGTCACTCACCTTACCCAACCAGCCCTGGGGGGACATCTCAGAGCAGAGTCTCACCGAATCACTGACTCTGCATGTATTTCGGCTCCACAAGAACTCATCCTGGCCTCTATTGGAAGCCACCTCTTGGCTCTATTGTTTGGGTAACAATGAGGAGCTGAGTTTAGCAGCGGAGCCTGGGGTGCTTTGCCCATGTTTCTCCACAAAAGGACAGCTGCCGCAGCCTACAGATGCCTGCCAACCAGCCAGAAATCTAATTTCAGACCCTGGCGTCCAGCTCACCTGCAACACCAGTATGCTCAGAATTGTTTGGGTTCCTGTCACAAGTGTTCCTTTGCCTTGAGGGAAGGAAAAGCTCCTGGGAGCAGGGAGGGAGGGCGCCAGGGACATTTCTTTCACCACTGGCTTTTTCTGCAGAACTCAGAGCTCCTTCCCTGTATGTCCACTCAGAGGACGGTGTTTGCCGTGCCCCACCTGTCTGACTTGCGCATCACTCTACCTGTGGAGTGTGGCTGAAGCAAGCTTCCCTGATTTATGCTTACTTCTGGCTTCCTGAGGCATTTTGTGTTGGACTGAAATGTGAGCTATAGTGGAGTCTATCTTGGATTCACAGCTTGGGCAGAGGCGGTTTTAAAGGGCGCATGTGATGTGCTCTTCCAACTAGGACTTGCTGTCGTTATTGTCCATAGTGCTGATAGTAATGGTGGCTGATGTCCTTTCCACCTGAAATCCAAGTGCTCAGATGGAATCAAGGGAGAAGGTTGGGGTGAAACAGGAGCCAGGAGAGACAGTCTTTTTTAAAATAAGCTTACATCAAAGAAATTCCTCAGGAGCACATTCCTCTCTCTCTCTCTCTCTCTCTGTATTCAAGTAGGCCTTTTCCTTATTTCTGAAGGCAAAAAGAATTTTTCCTTGGTTATTTATTTATAAGTCTTCATTTCATTTCTTAAGACCTAAATATATACACATATGAAATATATAAATATAAATATTTTTGTGTGACAAAAATAAATCATACCTACTTAGTAATATTTTAAAGCAAAACACATCACAGACATATTTCATTATACTTACATTTGCGGGAATTAGTTTTCATCGGCTTAATTGTCTTTTATCACGTGGAGGCATCTATCAGTGCTGCTGTCACTGCTAACCCAGAATGCTTGCTTGCTCGCCTTGCCTGGGAATATGTCAAGCACTGTGCTAGGCCGCAGTACTAGAAGGCAGGCTTTGTCGTCACACCTCCTAGGCTAGGAGACAGAGGCTTACAGAGTGCCGTTTTCTTTTATAAAGACAGGATCTTACTATGTAGCCTAGGCTAGCCTTAAACCCAATAATCCTCCTGCCTCAGCTCTTCCCAAGTGCTAGGATTAGGAGCATGTACTGCCACACTGTGGCCGAATATAAGTACCTTTCTGAAGCACATGCAGTCCTTACAGGGCGGAGCCAGGATTTGATCTGATAGTTCTGGATTTAGACTGCATACGCCTACCAAGGACACAGTCCGACCTTCATTCATTTAACTACTCTTTATGCTTCAGACATGTGTCATTGATTTTAAAAATTATAATGTCTGCTTTTTGGTACAGAGTCTTGTTATATAGCCAGATTGGCCTTCTACTTGTGATTCTCTTGCCTTCACTTGCTAAGTCCTGTGAACACAGGCATGCGCCACCAGAGCCAGCTCAAGGATTATTTATTACAAAAATGCTGCCAACGGTCATAGTGAGACTCTCTCAAAGGGGGAAAGTACATTCTTGTGGCACGTGACTTACTCTTCATATAGATTCACATGAATTCCTTTGACTAAATCTGCCTTGCATTGTCCTGCTATCTTTGAACTATGTGGGATCTTGTAGATTTGTAACAAGCTGAGCCTTTTCTATGTACTCGATGGTATAAGGCTTTATTTGATCTTTCTGACCATCTAGGATATGAGAGAGGTGACTGTTTTCTCCAGGTCCTCTACACAAGGTGAGTTCAGTTCTCTCACTCATTAAGCCCTGGTCTCTGGCCTCAGAAAGCCAGCCCAGGTGTTGGTTCCAAATAAACACACAAAATACAGTGTCCTCTTTCAATTAATCTAACCCGACTTCTCTTACTTTATCTCCTGGATTCCATCATTTCTGGTCTTTGTCTCTAGCCCTGACCTTTCCAGCTACAGAGTATCTTCAACGAGGGCAGGGTCTTTCCTGCTCGCTCTCCTGTATCAGCATCCAGCCCAGAATCAGCATCTCTTATGGTGATTTAGAAAGACCGTCTATTCCATTGCCTTCTCAGGGAGCTGGTACAGCAGGGCTTGTCCTCTGCTCAGATTCTCGCCTGTACGGCTATGCTTTGGAAAAGAACAATCAGAAACACTCTTATCTATTTTCTCTTACTATTCAGTTGATCTAAAAGATAAACGGCCCACTAATTTCCATCTGCCCGCTAATTATCTTTGTTGTATCTTCAGAGATACCCCTTTATATTCTTTTATTCTTCTCTGTCCTTCTATTCTCTCCAGGGTTTCCCATCCGAGGGCCACCCACAGCGATCTTCAGGTTCACACTGTTCAGGGTCATTTTCTGCTCCCAACCGCAGTTCTGCAGGCGCTGTGAGACTTTCAGAAAACAGCACTGCATTTCGAACAGTGCTTTGCCTTGCTTGTTTCTCAAGGCGAGTTCCCTCAGGAAGTTTCTAGAATGTGATGCTGGGAAGAGCAGGTGTAAACTTTGGGTATGTCTGGATTTGATTCTATACTCTGTAACTATGTTACCGTTTGCTAAGTCCCTCAACTTCCTAAAGCCGAATAGTCCTCATGGCAAAGAGGGATAATATCTGCTTAACAAGTTAATGTAAAGATAAGATTTCTAGAAAAATGTATGTCAAACTCTAGGCTTTCCACATCTTGTCTCACAGTTAAGTACCCCATTTTTTTTTTCTCATTAAAGCCTTGGAGGTGGGAGGGGTCAAGAGGCAATGTGTATTCTCACTGTTCTAATGATTCCCTGGGGAGAGACAAGCTGGGAGGTCCCTGGCTGAGCCACTGGAGCCTTCTCTCAGAGAGAGCACATCTCTAAAATATAAATGCATGACTTCTTCTGGATTGGGAGTTCTTACATTAGCTCCATGAGTGGGCTTTGGGGAGGCTCTGTCCAACCCCTATAATAGCATGAGAGTACTGTGACTCTGTGTATATGTGCAATTTCCTAGGACAAAAAAATCTCTGTTTTTCATCAGATTTCCAAATGGGCTAGTGCCCATGGAGGGTAGAAACCACCTTTCTAAGGTACCCATGGCGGCTACATCCTTTTCCTGCATCAACAGCCACTGCGGACTACATGGGCAGGCCTGGAAGATTGATATCAGAGCCAGGGAGAAGGTCATAGGACCTTGGGAAGTACAAGAAAGCCAGATGTCATGATCCATGTGATGAGTTAGTGCCAAAAGAAAGCAATAATCAGGTACCAGGGTCAGGGAAAGGCATGGGTCATGCCTACAGAGCTCACTGATGCTCTAAGAGAAAGTGGGAGTCTCTGAAGCGAACACTGTAGTTCCTAGGTGACTGTTGCACTGATCCTCTAAGTGAGGGCCTGTGGGTAAATCTTGAACATCACAGACCATCCTGCTGTTCATTCCTGGTTCTCCGAGGGTGGGCTTTGGCTGATTTGCCATTTTCTCTACTTTCTTTGCAACACAAGTTCTGCCTGCTAGGATTCTTATTGGCTGGGAAGAACATACACACAGGTCTATGAGAGCCAGTTTTCATGAACAGTGTCTTTTTTTTCCTGTGTGATCTCACATGGGAGAATGGAGAAGCAAGATCTCTGGCTTCTCTTTCATAAGTGAATTAAACCTAGGAAGGAGAACCTCACCCTCAGGACCCATTCTCTTTGCCTTCTCATGATATAATACAGAAAGACTATATCTAATGCCCAAAACTCTGACACCCCTGCACTTTGTTCTAAGACCTTTCTGGGTCTGTTCTCAATGGCTCATTGTACTCTGAAGAGGGGGAAAGAACCATGGAGACACTGCTGGGGGTGCAGCTCAGAGGCAGTGTGCTTGCTTAGCAGACCCTGTGATCAGTCTTCAGCACAAGAAAAGAAAAAGAAGTTGAAGATTAAGAAATGTAGGGGGAACAGGAAGGATTGGAGCGCTGTATTCACCTGCCTAAGTATTTTTTTTTTTTTTTAACGGAGAATGTCACACTGTGCCAGGTACCATGTCAGATGCTGGGAAAGCAATCTTGAATTAGACAGCCCTTGAAAAGTCTTGCGTGGAAGCAGAACGGGGCCACTACTGTGGAGTTACCTATATGCTCTGCTCTGTAGGAATGTCTGGCTAGCCTAAGCAATACACACCTGTGCCACAGCATGCCCTGGGGATAGCTGGTCCTAGCAGGAGTTCTAGAAAAGGGGTGGAGTGAGGTGGACAGATAAGGATGCTCTCAGGAAGGCATTTTCCATCTTGGGGTTTTAGTTCCTCTTCTGTAAGGGAACACCCTAGCAAGGGGCATGGAATCTGGCCAGATCCAGAGGCTCTTGATCTTGTCAACTCTCCATGGCATTTGATAGATTCTCCATGACCAGCCCTCCCCTCCTGCAGACAGGAAAAAGGAGCACAGTAAGCAGGCGGCAGTCGCAGGATCAGGCAGTAGGTAGCGTGCAGAGACTGAAGAGTGTCGCAGTGGGAAGAGCCGGGGACTGGCACTGGAAGGCTGCACCTGACCTGTGTCTCACCACGTCTCGCAGAATTTGACGAGTCACTCTGCTTCTCGGAGCTTTCCCCTTCCTATGTGCAGTGTTCCCTTTCCGCTTATCACTACCCATACTGTATAGCTATAGTAAAATATCAGGCTGGTGGCATACAAAACTGTTTATTTCTCAATTTGGGAGCCAGGAAAAAATATAAGATCAAGGTTCTTTATCTGATAAGGGCTCATTCGTCTGCATGGAGCTTTCTTCATGCTCTAACATGGTAGAGTGAGCTCTAGGCCCTTTTATGTGAGCCCCACTCTCACGACTCAATCCTTCTTGTAAAGGTTTTGCCTTTAGATACCATCACAGGGAGTGAGGATTTGGGGTGGAGGCATACGTCAGCTTTCAGCACCTGCCCCACAGAACGGTAGTGGAGAATTCATGACAGGATGCATGGAAGTGTGTCTGCATGTTAAGTGAATGGGAACATGTGTGGAAGCCATAGGGGCTTATTGGAGTCTAGAATATACTTTTTCAGAGCTCTTCATATTAAGAACATAGAAGGTCAAGAGCCATTGAATATGCCTCTCTTAGGAGGGCATAGGGCTCTTTTAATTTGTAAATCTGTGTCTATGGCACACAGTCTGTGTACTCAGTGTCTATTCCTTTCCTTACTATAGAGAGTAAAGGGTGAAATACTCGGGAAGACTATTTGACACACAGGATAAACATATAAGCATGAATTAAAAGGATGGCCTTCTCTTCCTAAATGAAGACAAAATCAGCCAAAGAAATGGTTACTTACTGCTCACTCTTCTTTCTTCCTGGAATGGGTATAAGCGCCCAGGAGGTGCTACAGCCACCTTGTTACCAGGAGATAAAGGCCAAGGGTGATAGCTTAAGAAAATACCCACCACTAATGCAGTGAGTACTTCTTGTTGTTCCACACTTCTTGTTGCTTATGACAAATAAATGCCTTACTTGGTTCACCCACTCTAGTAGAACTCACTCTGTCTCTCAGCCACATGTAATCCTAGTGCAGAATTCGGAGGTCTGGGAAGTGCTTGCTGAATTTGGACCCAGAGAGTGGTAGAGACAGTGCATGGTGTGTGGGGACCATTCTTTCCCAGAAAGGACAATGGCTCTCCTTGACTCCATCTGGCTGAGCTCCTGGTCACTTCAGTGTCCTGGCACTTCCCTCAGAGGACTGGAGCTTTGGATATGTTTTCTTTTTAATAGACAGTGCCAGATTTCAGAGCTTTTCTCTCTCTGAAAAAAAAATCCTATGGAAAAAAAAAAAACCAGGGATTTCAAATGGTGTCCTCATTACAAAGCCTTGCAAAGTCTTGCTAAGTAAAGGCTCTGCTGGGATTTGCATAGGTAAGAGTGGGTGTGGGCCCTATTCTCCAAGGCTCCACTTGTCCCAGGAGCTCCCAGTCTGATAGAAGACACTGAACAGGAGAAAGCAGCAGAATGGGGATGGTGTCCTTCTGGAGACTGTGCCCTCTAAGGGTGTGAAAACTCATCAGATCGAGAGTGCATCGATAGACGTATTTGGGGATTTGACAAAGTCCTTTTCTGGGGGAGAAGAATCTTCACTAAGGCTTGGGGACTCATCTCTAGTGAGTCATGACTCTGTAGCTGTGATAGGGACTGGCTGGAAACGGGGCCTTTGCAGTGGGCAAGCTGCAGCCAGCTGGGGCCCACGATGGGGCCAGACAGGCCAGGTGCAGGGATGGAGCGAGAAGTGTTTCCTGTCAAATCGCATCCGTTCCGCCCAGCCCCGTCTCCTTCCCTCCTTCACATGCAGGAGAAAACACAGCGGCTTCGGTGCTGGTGCTCGATGAGTGGGAAGTGTGAAAGCCCATGTGTTTGGCATGTTTTCAGTGACATGAAATGATTTTGAAAATTTAAATTAAGGGAAAAATCCTTATCATGGAGATTTAGAAACTTCCTCTGGGTGAACAAGTGGGGAAAATAGTGGAAATCTGAAGCCGTTGCCCAGAGCTCAGACAGTGTGACTCTTGCTGATGCCTCCTTCCCGACCATGGCATTTGTCATGTCTCTGATCCGTTCCCTAGCAGGCACAATCCAGGCCTTCCTGGAACACTGGCTTTCTCACCTTTCTACAGTGTTCCTAGCTCTTGCTTTCTGGTAAAGAACATAGAGCTGTTGCCTTAATTCCTGCGACTCTCCCAGAGTCTCCGTGACTCCTGGTGCTGCCGTGGTCCTCTGAAGTTGTCTTGCTGCTGTCTGGCTGGCTGCATTTCACTTCCAGGGTGTCCTGCCAGCTGGCAGGCAGGGCCAGCAACACTCTCCAGTCTCGGCTTTGCTTGTTTCCTTTACTCCCTGACACATTCTGGTGGTGGCTTGAGTTCCATTAATGTTTTATTCCCTGCCCCTAGGAGCCTTGATTGGGCTCCTCTGGGGAAGTTCCCTTTCCTCCTTCCTTCTGGCTGCAGCAGGCTGGGGCTGGAGAGATCATTTCCTTTCCCAGAAGCCTGGTGTCGTCTGTCATCCAGCTTCCAATTAACCGAAGCTCAGGGCAGCAGTTTGGGGGTGCCAGCATTCTTCCTCACCAGGGCAGGAAAGCTCCCAGGGACAGTGGCAGGTGGGCTTGTTAGACTGAGCTGAATGGTAGCCTTCTCATTAACCCTTTCCCTGAGCTCTTTAGCAGAGCTTTGGACTAAGATAGACCCAGTTCCTTTATGCTAATCGGCAGGGCTGGAGATTAAGATACAGGGAAACTGGAAGCTTGTACTTGTAGTCAGTTCGGGGCTGAGACAAGCTGAAACCAGTGTCTTACTTTCTGATGTCTTGGTGTCTCTCTGTCAGTGGACCGTTGTACTTGGTTGGGTGCTTTGTGTATCCCTGGAGCTCAGCAGTTCAGTTGTGAGTCTCTCTGTGTGGCAGATGAGGATTCTGGGGTGCAGAGAAGAGTTGCCCTGTACAAAGAGCCCGTATTTGGCAACTAGCCTGCTTGCCTTCTTCTTCGAGTCCTGCTGCATCTATTAAAGCTGCGTCAGTCTGGAATCCCTTAAGTGTTTTTCTGTTACCTACTCTACATGGATCAAATTTACTTAGATTCCTTAGAATCCTTTCATTATCATGATAATTACTGTTTGCTCATATGTTTTTTGTGAATATTTTGGTTCAGTTCTGGCAAACACATACTTTCATAGACTTATGAATGTGTATCTAAATACAGATGATGGAGTATATATTTTTAAGTCATCTCCACTGAATCTAATGATCAACTTTGGGAATAGTTCTAGGTTACAAGCTAAAACAATAATGCCTCTATTTTCACGCAGGATTTTTCTGCATAGGTGGATTATTTACTTAAAAAGAAAGAACTCAGTCTGACTGCCCCTAAGTATTCCGTAAGCTTCTCTGACCCTTTGCTGCATATCACATCAGACTGTGCTCATCTAATTAAGAGGCACTTTGATTCATGAAGGTAAATCTTTTGCTACTGATCAAAGAAAAAATTTCAAATATTCGTCTTTGGTTTTGAAACACATCATGTGGTTTTGGATTATCTTTGCCTCTGTTTTAAAGTGCAGACTCAGTTAGTGGGCTTGCTCATTAAAGAAACAAGTCAGGCTGGTGGGATGGCTCAGCAGGTAAAGTCACTTGCCGCCAAGCCCGAGGACCCAAGTTCCGTCTCTAGAACCCAAATGGTAGAAGGAGAGCGCCTATTCCCTAAAGTAGTCACCTGACCTCCATATGCATGTTGTGGCTGGCACGTGCCCAATCACATATGCAAATACAAACCCTAAATGAATCAATATCATTTTTAAATCGCTGTTTTCTAATTTACCTCAAGTGGTTTATGATGCCTTTCTCATCCTTGCTTTACAATAACTCTCTCCATTGCTGTCTTAACGCTGGCCCACAACTGAGCAACCTTCCATCTAAAGCCGGCATTGCTCTCCTGTCTGCTTCTCCTTTGCCATTGCAGAGCCCCCAAGGGAGGCAGCAGAAGCTCAAGCCTTGTGAAAGGAGACATGCTTCTTCCTTGTCCTTCTTGTCTGTGTAACACTGGCCTTTACTTTAGTTTTTGTTAATGAAGTCTACAAGGGGATTTTGCTTTTTACTATTCCTGGAATTTCAACCAAAGAGTGGGGCCAGATAGGAAAGCATAGCCAGTAATGTTTCCAGGGAGGAATAAAAGCCCGGGTGGCTATATTTGTAGCATTTACTGATCTCCATTGTGTAAGTACTTGTGTTATAGAAGCTTTCAAGACACCAGCCTGTTTAACAACCAGCTGGAAAAACCTGAAAATACAGTTGTCTCTCTGCCGCTAGAAGGAGCAGACTCCTTGCATCACTGGGTGCAGTCAGCTGTTCAAGGGAGAATTCCAATCGGGTATGGTGTTCTGCACAAACGAAGAGCATCGTTGCAGCTCCTACTTACCTAGGCTTTGTGGTGTTGGGTAAATTATTTGATGTGAGCTTCAGTCTTCCATGTCTGTGATACGAGAGCAGTGGTATCTCTCAGGAAAGGATGGGAGGCTTTAACGAGATCGTTTCCATCCTGTTTCCAGCACGGGGTAAGTGTGAAGCAGTTGATTATCCTCCTCTTCAGCACAATGGAGCTGCAGAGGAGAGGCCAGCAGAGGAGGTTTTCCTTTGGGGGCCATCAGGATAGAGACACTCCGTGCTAGCTGAAGATGTAGATGTAGCCAGTCTAGGAGAGGCAAAGGTGTAGGTTTGGGGAACAGAACGAGCATAGTTCTTCATGTTTGATCACTCCCTAGAATGTACCCTGTGCTTTCCCGTGTGTCTGACAGAGGCATGGCCCTGGATGAACCCTTGGGAGAGCGGAAAGCACCTAACCACTGTTTGTTGGCACCAAATTCTTTCCAAACTTTCCTTCTCCCATGCTCATTTGCACTCTCTCTGAGTTCTGAAGTTTGTGCCCCAGATCGCTGACACGCCCTTGTTGCTTTTAATGGTTTTGTGTTCTATAGGATATGTTAACATTGGGCATAAGGTTTTGAAATGAGCTAGAAAGCAATTCACAGACTCCATAATTAATATTTCACCAAAAATCATGCCAATAACAGCAGTGCTCTCTGCTCGCTGCTCAGCACATATTGGCAGCAGAAAGCCACAGGTTAGCACTAATGCAATGGGAGCTTATGTGCTGCTCTGTGGCCCGTTACAGATTCCTGTTGGTCACAGCCCAGGCCCCGAGCTGTTTTTATTTGGTGGCTTTGCTATCCCTTGGGTCTTGGAGTTCTCTGGTACTTTTGCTTCTAAGTGTTGGAGATTGGAAGAAGCACGGGAGATATGATGAGGGGTGGCTTCATCCTAGGCACGGCACATGATGCTTTGTTCACATTGAATCAGTCCCATGGCTCTCATAACCACAGTCCTTACACATTGAGAAATTCACCAGTGTCGTGTGCTTCAGAGAGGGAAGTAGGCTTGAGGAGCATCCGGTAGAGTTCATCGCAGGTCACCAGAAAGACGTGTTTGTGCTTCGCCCTAGGGCTTTCTGGGTAGCGTGGTATGACGAGAAGCACAGCCTCAATCTCACAGTTAGGCTGCGACCTCGGAGATACAGGAGTAAGGCTGTTGAGTTTCTCTTGTTACCTGAGTTCCCAGAACTTTTCAGGTCTGGAGAGTGCGGCTTGGTGCACCAGCTGGTTTCAAGTCAGCACTTGGAGTCCGTGGCAATATTTGCTGCTGTGCTTGTAATTTTCATGTCCTTAACATGAAATAATATGGGGTGGCTATTTACACGGGCTGTTCTCATTCTAATTCAGCCGTTTGTCTGAAATGCTTCAGATCATTTTCATGGGCCATTTTAGTTGCTTTGCTCTGTGTTGAAAACCGACTTCGTACTTTAAAACATGAGCTGACTGTTGATGGGGTTGGCAGGATAGCTGGTAGCTGGTAAGTTACAGGCTGAGTGAATAGTCATCCCCAAAATTAAGGGGATCCAGCATGCAACACACACACACACACACACACACAGCTTCTTTAGGTACAGCACTTCCATCTCAAGTATTCACCCCTCTGGGATGTCAGCAGAGTCCACAAGGGTGAGCGAGTCAGGGTCAGACAAACTCCACACCACTAGACTATCATTCCTTTCTCATTGAAGAAGTTGGGGACATGGAGTCTAAGATGTTGTTCCTTCTAACTCTTGTCAGGAGGGAGTCATGGCAAAGGGAGGTCAAGACCCTGAAGGGTTAACTGGTGGCAGTGCTAACTGCATGACTCAAAAGAAACTCTCTGTGTCTGGCTGTCCTGTGACTCCACAGAAACCCAGGAACTGGGGCTCGTTCCAGGCACATCAAATGCTATGTTTTGATCTATAGCAAGCACAGCTATGTCTTGGTCCTGAAGAGACAGCTGTAGATGTGCCCTGATCAGAGTGATTTGGCTACGGGATGATACAGATCCGAGCATGAAAGACTCTCTGCATATACTTGGGAGTGGAATGGACTTGGTTTAAACCACTACTTCATTCTTTTCTAGTTCAGTGGTCTTGGGTAAGCTATTTGGTTTCTCTAATCATAGGTGTCCATTTTCACCGGATGGGGAAAATAATATGCGCCTAGATGTGAAAATAGATGTGGAAGAATTAAACATGAGAGTGCAAAGCACCTGGGAGCCTGTGCCTAGCTAGTAACCACCAGTAAGTGGTGACAGACATCTCTAAGCCCCACAAAAGAAGCCAGAAGGGAGCCACAGCCAGGAGGGCCTGGGAAGGTAGGGGCTGAAATTCAGGCTTTTGTGATGCTTGATTTGCAAATCCTGCTGAGCTTTCCACAGAGAGGGAACATGAGGCTGGGCACATACTTTCCCCAGTTAGATGCCTGCAACATGAAAAATAGAGAAATAGAGCTTTCAAGTCAGCCTACATCCTGGCCACTCAGTGTCATGGGCATTTCCTGCTTCCCAGTCACGGGGCTTGCCCTTCTCCTAGAAGCCTGCAGCATAATGACCATGCCTTGCCTTCTAACTTGTATGTAACTAGACACATAGCGCATACAAATGATGATAGGAAGAGGTTTTCCTTTACACAAACTCAGACCCTAATGGCTGAAAGGTGGCCTAATTGGTCTTGAATAAAAGGTGGCATAAATGACATAAATGGTCTTGAGCTTGAACTTATGATGCCATGAGCCTAGAGGGCTACCATGCCTTGGGGAGAGGGTGGCCTTCACTTTAAAACATCAGGGATAGATTACAAAATGAAAGGGATGTCTTCAAGGAGCTCGATTTTATAATCCTTGTACAAAAAGCCAAAGGGAACTGGGCCAATGCTCACAGAGAAGAGACAGCGAGCAGCGGTGACAGGAGGCCGTGGTTCCCTGCTTGAGGAGGACAGCCTGTTGTAAAGGAAGACGAAGAAAGCAAGCATGCAGGCTGGTTTCGTGTGGACAGATGTCAGACCAAATAATGTGCTCCAGGTTGGAGAATGCAAAACCTCGTGCTGTGTAAAACCCTTAACCAAAAGAGATGAGGGAAGGGGAAATGCCCCACACTGTTTCAGTCTTCAGAGCCATAACAGCTGCTCTCAGGTGTCTGCTCACTGTGTGCCATGGGAACTGTGCATGCGCTGTCTCTGTGCAGCTGTGCTGTGCCCTTCCTGTCACATATGTGCCTACACAATGTAGAGAGTAAACGTGCTGATTCTTAGAGTTGGTCCAGTAGAACCAGACCCAGTTCTTCTGTGTGCACTGCTCTAAGGAGGCTCAACACCCTGGGCCTGAAGGGAGTTGTTAATGGAGTTGCCAATTACAAGATGCCACTGAGAACTCATAAAGACAGGAAGATGTCTAGAACTTGGGCAGACAGAAAGAAATGTTCAGACTGGCAAGCTTAACCTTATTAGAGGGCAAAATTGTAGGATCTCAGGTTTTGCACTGAACAGCAGCAGTTATCTTGGGCAAGACCTATAACCTTTCTGGTCTTCAGTCTGCTTCTCCGTAAAGTACATGCTCAGAATCTCTATGGTTCCTTTTGATCCCCGTAGTTCATTCTTGTATGCTACTTTGACTTAGCATTCTCGTTTTTGAGTCCCATCCCATTCTTGCTCTGACAGACATTCAACTTTTTCCAAGGGAAAAAGGAGTTAAGAAGGTGGAATTTGGAGTGAAATGGGCACAAGTTCATATTTTTCTCTTATGCTTATTGGTCAGATGCTTGCAAGCAAATTCTCTAAGCTCTCCATGCTCCCCTCTGCTGTAGCATGCTGATCTTTCATGAGCTTCCATTGAACTGCACAGGGTCATTTTAGGGTTAAATGGAATAACATGAGAAAGGCATTTAGCTTAGTGCCTTGAATCTAGCAAGTTCCTGGTTAAGGCTGTTCACTGTATGTTATTAACTTTTAGAATGTTCTTCCTCTCCTACCCCTCCATTTCGCCACCTCTGAAATCATGTATCTTATAGTTTATGGAGTGTAGTAGTCTAATAAGCAGTAGATTTTTTTTCTTTCTTAATGGTACAAAAACTAATGATGCATTTTACAACTCATTAAATGTGGCATTTCCCCAGTGTGAGTCTCACCCCGAGGGTCTCATTTCTGTGCTGGGATGCCACCTTCCCTATATTCTTACAGGATTTATATCTCTTCTAGAGCAAAGCAAAATTAGGGAAAGAAACAGCTGGTAAGGGATGGTCTCAGCCATCATCTTGTCGGACTTGCGTGGCTTGATTTTACTGTTGTTGATTTTACTGTTGTTGAAATAGAGGCCAGGGAAAAGAGAAATATGGAAAAAACCCAAAGGGAGCCTGATCTTTGGAGTTTTCACCCGGAGCTTTCTTCCATGCCAACAGTTCCTCAGCTATGACTCAGTCGTGCTGAAGAAGCTGGGTCCGCTTGGATGATGACTATTTCTAAGACCATATATGGGCTTTGAGGAACAGATTTCTATGCCAGAGTCCCCAGGCTGCAAAGACTGGATCATGGACCATTTTTATCTCATTTTTCACACAGACTCATAGAGTTTTAGAGCAGAGGGGAGATTTTTTTTTTTTAAATGGGCGCTATAATGCTCTCACCTGTGCTGCGGTAGCTGGATTCGCTAAGCCTGCTGCTGTCTGGAGGCAGCGCGTTTCCTCCTGGCTCTTTGTCTGCAGTTTCGGGATCTGACAGCATGCGGATGACTGTGTTTTCAATTGGGAGCGGTTCCTGCAATCTGGCTGCTTCCAGGTTTGCACAGCTGAGCCAAGTGACGAATCAATCACGCCGTCCAGACACTTCATTGATTCACTCATTCACTCCACCACCTCGCACTTCCGTGCACCTGCCACCTATTAGGCTCAAGTACACGCACAATCTCAGTTAATAGTCACAAGTGGCTTCAAGAGGTTTTGCCAGCACATACATTTTGCAGATGGGAAAACTGAGGATTGGTGATGTTTCAAAGATCTTGATTTGGACATTGGTGAATCTTCCAGGTGAAGAATAGTGATATAGCAGTCACGACTAAGAGAGACCTTTAAAGCTGTAAGAAAAATTCTTAATATTGAAATTGCAGCATGGATCGTTTTATACTACAGACTGTAGACAGATGCAGACTGTGGAAAAGAAAATCACACGGTGTGTGATTCCAGTACTGGAGGCCGAGACAAAAGGATTACAGTGATCTTGAGGCCAGCCTGGCTACATAGATATCCAGGTCGGTTTTATCTACGGAAGACGCCAGCCTGGACTATGTAGATATCCAGGTTAGCCTTATCTACGGAAGAGGCCAGCCTGGAATACACAGACGTCCAGGTCAGCCTTGTCTACAGAAGAGGCCAGCCTGGAGTATATAGATGTCTAGGTCAGCCTAATCTACGGAAGAGGCCAGCCTAGACTACATAGATGTCCAGGTCGGTTTTATCTAGGGAAGAAAGAGGCCAGCCTGGAATACACAGACGCCCAGGTCAGCCTTGTTTACAAAAGAGGCCAGCCTGGCCGGGCGATGGTGGCGCACGCCTTTAATCCCAGCACTCGGGAGGCAGAGGCAGGCAGATCTCTGTGAGTTCGAGACCAGCCTGGTCTACAAGAGCTAGTTCCAGGACAGGCTCTAAAGCCACAGAGAAACCCTGTCTCGAAAAACCAAAAAAAAAACAAAAAAAAAAGAGGCCAGCCTGGAGTATATAGATGTCTAGGTCAGCCTTATCTACGGAAGAGGCCAGCCTTGACTACATAGATGTCCAGGTCAGCCTTATCTACGGAAGAGGCCAGCCTTGACTACATAGATGTCTAGGTCAGCCTTATCTACGGAAGAGGCCAGCCTTGACTACATAGATGTCCAGGTCAGCCTTATCTACGGAAGAGGCCAGCCTGGATACATAGACGTCCAGTCCAGGCCAGCCTTGTCTATAGAAGTAAAATGCTGCCTCAATAAAAGGGTTCTCTGTACCTAATTAGCTCTCCACATTGGTTGTGTCAGTCACTCATAAATGAGCCAGAAGGACACAGCTCAGACCTTTGCCTTGTTTCATGCATCATTAGCATTCCCGGGCGGTCTGGTCTTTCTCTGGCTTTTGTAAGTAGTAAATTTTTTTTCCTTTGGTTATAGTGAGTGATTGTGTATATTTAAAAAGCTACATTGATTGAAGGCTTTATATTTCTGAAACATATTTTATTGGTAATTATAAGACATTGTAAATGGAGCAGGGCAGGTGAAGTCTTGTTTGCAAAGGTTTTTTCCCTGGTCCCTTGGGTTAAATCCCATCATTCTGTGTGTTGGTCTGTGGGTATCTGAAGCCACTGGGCAGGGTACCATGGCTCTAGCATGGCAGCCACAGATACAGCCACTAAGCTTTTTACTAACTGGATAGGACACCATGGAGAAGGGTAGCTACAAGGTTTTATGTTTTCTCTGGAAAATTCAAAGTTTCCAGGCTTTGTGAAGATTTCTTTTCCCATGAAGGAACCTAAATAGTTACATTCTCATTTAGGCTTTTCAGCCATCTGACAAAAACTACCTCCAAATGTGGCTGAAGATCCAAGGCACCAACACTAGGCATGTCTGTCAGAAGCCAGCACTAATCCGTATGTATATGGCAATGAGACAGAGAATACTTGCTTCTTCCCCAGGTCCGTGTTGTTATGGTTTTCATCTCTTTAAGAGACAAGCCACACTCACTCCCGGTGACCCCTGCCCTCCTTGCCATCTTAGATTCTCACTGTCTCCTCTTGGCGCTCTCTCTCTCTCTCTCTGGCCCTTCCCTGTCTCTTTCCTCTTCTTTTTCTTCCTCTCTCCTCTAAGTAATAAATATCCAATTCTATTCTGTATGATGTGTCTGTCTATGTGCCTGCTCACACCCCCCTGGGCTTTCTGGGACCAGCTCTTGGGACCCACTGCCTGGCCCCCACTGCTCGGGACTGGGCAATGGGACCCGCCACCAGCTGCTCGGGACCCACCAGCATTTTTAAAACATGTACATAAAGGGAAACCACCCATTGCCTCCTCTGGATGTCACATCAGTGTTTCATGGCCTCTGAGTCATTGTTGATAGATCGCGTCCTATGCTATTTCCTATTCATTCACTGTGGTGGACACCGACTGAACTCAGGGCACTCTGACCTTTGTAATGAGTCTGTTCATGTGTGTATCAGAGCTACTAAGAGAACCACGATAGCGTGTCTTCTGTGTTCTCCAGTACAGCAGCTACTGGCCACTTTTGGTGTGACTAATATAAGTAAGGAGCAGAATTATAAATTTCATATAATTGGAATTTTAAAAGCACATACGGCAAAGGTCAGAACTAACTAACAGAGCTCTAGACTACCATCACTCTGTCCTTATAATTTATTATGTGTACACCAGTAGCGGGCTATGGAGGTCCAAAACTGTGGGCCCATCTTCACCTTATCTGCCAGTCAGAGAGTTAGAGGTTACTCAAATGGTTGACAAGCATAGTTGCACATCCCAACTCAGGATGTGATCGCTTGATTCTTTTAACATTAAAATAGCTCATTCAGATAGGTCCATGCCATCCTGATAGGTGGTCAGGATATGCAAATGTACTTCTGCTCCTTCTTTTGTAACTATGAGGTCACTTGGGGAGTGACTGCCTTCAAAATACCTGGTCTAGGGCAGATCTACTGCCTAAACAACAAAATGCTAATGCTGTGATGTCTCAGAGTGTTAAAGAGATTGACTGTTTGAGTTGCCCTTTGTATCATGCCAAAGAAGTTTTTAGTTACATTCTTCCCACTCCCACTTTACATTAAGTATAAAAGCTATGGAAAATTAAACACAGGCGATTTCACTATTTACTATTCTGTGGTGTCTGTCTTATAATTTTTATGTGTCTTCATATTCTTTACTAATATTTCTAAATTCCCACGGCCCTACCCTGGCAAGAGGTATCTTTGTTGAGTGTGGTTCATGACAATGGCGCCCAATTTGGGGCTGACCAGTAAATCCCCAAATGAACAAAAGTGTGGCCAGGCATACAAGGGAGTACATGAGGGACCCTGAAAGAAATTGCACCACAAGTGGAGAGGTGAATAATGAGCATTCAAAAATAAGTAGTAAATAATAAAAAAAGGAAAGAGAAAGGCAGGGGAAAAATCAGGAGTAAACTGTAAATAGTTGTAAATATGGGACAAGGAAATAGTATTGAATTATTGGTACAGGTGTCATTGATCATGGCTACTGATACAGACTTGCCTCTTCCCTGAGATGTAGTTGAAGGTCTTTACATAAGGCCTTAAATCACAGACATGCTCAGAAAGCCAGTAATTGCTTCCACAGAAATGTCACAATGTAAAACATCATGTATTACTTTTGTTAAGGGAGTTGTGTTTTGCAAATGTTTTACCTTGAATTCACTTGGTCCTTACTGAGACAGCATTGGAATCTCTACCTGAAGAAGGTCACCTTGGACAGCAACTGACCCAGAGTCACTGAGTTGGTAATCCTAGTCCTTTGTCTGGTGTTCTTCCTTTCACTTCATGTGCTCCATGAGGGGCACAGGTTGGAAGTGCTAAGAGAGGGTGGCCACCCAGAGGCACAAGTCAGGACCCCAGCAACATTCAGTTAGAACATAGAACATTGTTGGATGTTGGGTGGGGAAACTGAAATTGTTCTTCACCAGGATATCCTTGGGGACTGCCTTCCAAGTCCATTTCCCTTCTACCATGAGACAGTTTTGGAGGCATGGCCGCAGTACAGGCTGGGAGGAAGTAGCCTTCCCTCCCTGCTCTGTGGTACTTCAGCTGACTGATTGAGCACGGACTACCTCTAGACACCAAAATCTCCTGAGTTTTGGCTATTCTGGGAAAGGGGCTGATAGATTCCTAGGGCCCTACTTCTTCAGGAAACGGATAACAATGACCAGCTTATAGAACAGATCACTAAGCTGAAGAACAGACAAAGATGAAGAAAGGCTTGGAGTTGAAGAAATTAAGGATGAAGGGGATTATGTTATAATTCAAAGTGAAATGTAACAGATACTTAAAGTTTCACATATGAATGTCATGCTCCAACACATGTCCTCATTGTATAGTGTTTAAAACCAGCTAAATGTCCTCTTTAAACACCATTTCTTTATGGTGAAAATTTTTCAGAAGCCTTTCTCCTAGTTATTTGAAATGGCTGTTCACTATTTTCTGTAATCACCTGCTGTTGCTGAACATAGCACACCAGAAATGTTTGTTCCCGCGTAGCTGTTCCTTAGTACCTATGGTCCCTTCTCCCCTTCCCTTCCTCCCTATAGCTTCTGTCAGCCGCCATCTACTCAGTTTCCAGGAAATCAGTACACGTGGTTCTTGTCTTCCTGTTGTACCTGGCTTATTTCACTTGGTAGATGTTCTCAGCTCTATTTGTGTTGTCTCGAATCACAGAATTCCATTGTTTTTATGGCCAAATAATAACACATTGTTAATATGTTCTACATTTTATTTATCCACTCATCAGCTGATGGACACAGCTTGCTTCCATTTTCTTGGCTATTGTAGAGCAGTGCTGTGAGGGACATGGAAATGCGGATGTCTCTTTGTTGTACTGATTTCCTCTCCTTTGCATTTATAACCAGGATCATAGGGCAGTTCATTTAACAAAGTTCCAGAAATTTCCACACCATTTCCACAGTGTTTAATTTATATTGCCACCAACAATAAGCAAGCATTCCCTTTTCTCTGCATCCTGATCAACGCCTGCCATCTTTAGTCTTCAATTTTGTTTTATTTAATAGTCCATTGACTCCAGTGTGTGCCTTGTGCAAACATTTGTCCATGTGTGTATGCTTTAGTTCTTCTGGGTGTAGACATTCACACTGGAGCAAGGTGGTACTTAGTTATGATTGTGAGTTGCATTTCCTTCATGAATTGTAATGGTGGACACTTTTCATATACCCATTGGCCATTTCTGTATTTTTAAAGAATGTTATTTAGGTTTATTTATAATTTTAAAATCAGTTTATCTATTAGGGTTTGGAGATCCTACCAGGTTGTAGCCTCCTGTGAGATGTGTCATTTGGAAATACTTTGCTTCAATCTTTAGAACATTTTTTCCTTTGCTGTGTGTCATCCCATTTGTTTGGTTTTGTGTTTTGTGCCTTTAGGAACATCTAGAAAAGAGAAGGTGGGGATGGTTTAAAATAGGTGTGAATTTATAGCCTATTCCCTTCCTATCTTCCTCCCTTTTTCCTCCTTATCTCCCTCGTGCTCTCTCTCCCTTTCTGCCCACCTTCTACTTTTCTGAGACAAGATTTTTGTTATTTTTTTAAGGCTGTCCTCAAATTCCACAGTCTTCCTGCCTCAGCCTCCTGACTGCTAAGATTACACCATTGTGTATAATTTGACTATTTTAATAGGCTTTATGTGTTTTTAAAATAATCATTTTGATACATTTTTAGGGTGGAAGGTTAAAGACTATAGAAAAGGGTATGGAAGGCTGCCAGTTACCCCAACCCCACACTCATTCAGAAGTATCAGAAGCCTATCGAAGCGCCAACTCCTAAGTTAAAACATAGTTGACAGCAGCAGTCTTACCCCATCCAAATCCACACACGTGGTGCCTGTGCTTACATCCTGACGTTTACTTCACAGGCAGTGTGTTTTACTTCTATGGGATTAAAAGTGACTTAAACGGTAGTGGCTAACTGCTGTTCCACTGATATCTAGCTTAATGTTCTCCTTCCTTGTACACCCAAAAGAGGATTTGCTATGTTATTTGTTATACCCAGTATTGCTGCTTCTGTTCACAATCAAAGCTGCCCTCTGGAAAGGGCCTGGCAATGTTGCTTTCCCTGAGGAAGAGGAACAGGGAGGTAACTGCCTGCCTCCAGGCCAACACTGAGGATTTTTGCCTTTTTCAAAGTCTTAAGTTTATAATTTAAAGGGTCTCATTGTTTAGACTTTGATTATTAATTAGGTTGACTACTTTTTTCAAATATTTCTTATCTGTTTTCTTCTTTTCCAAAATGCTTACTCATCTTCTTTCCACATTCTTCAAAGACTGTTGAAGGAAGCAGTATTCCCAGCTCCCTCTCCTATTTCTTACAGCTGTGTCCACTAGTATCTCATTTCCCTGGTTTATTTTGTTTATGATCTTAAAATGTTATATAGTCAATTTTGGGTTAAATGGTTGGCATTGCTTTTTGTCTGTTCCACCTTTTAAGTCGTTGAAGCTTTTAAATTATCTTTTTAAATCTAGTAGGGCAGCTCAACCATTATTTATCTTTTTCTAAAGTCTGTTTAAGTATTTTCATGCATTTATTCTTCCAGTTGAATGTCTAGTTGAGAACCATGGACTGATACATAGCACACACTTAGAGATTTCCATAGCAGGATTCACTATGATAGATGGATTGCTCATAAACAGAAACATGTTGATTTTATTGAGTCCTTAACATCTCAAATTCTTGAAACAAACTCTCTTTGCATCCACGGCAAATCTTTGATATTTTATGAAAATGAAAATTTCTTTTATTACTTATTTGAACTATGGCTCTCTTAGACAACTTTGTCTGTGGTAAATGGTACTTTTTTATTTGCTACAAAATTTCATCATGGTGAACAGATGTGTAACAGTTGTCCTCAGCTTTAAATAAGTTTGCCTTTAAAATGCCATTTGCTGTTGTTGTATCTGTAGCTTGATTACTAAACCTTTAAACTGTATGAAAGTTTAGAGATCTTGTATGTCAGAGATAAACATATAAATGAAGATATTTTGCTTTTTTCCAATTTTGACAATAAATGATATTTAAACATAGGAAACTGTTGTTGTAGGCTGCTTATTCATTTTCTAACTGCCCAGACCTGAAATAATCACACAGAAAACATAATTGCAATACTGTTTGGCCAATAGCCTAAGTGTATTTCTAGCTAGCTCTCACATCTTAAATTAACCCATTTCAGTTATTTTATATTTTACGATGAAGTTTGTGGTTTACTAGTACTTGTGTGAGCATCTTTCTCCTCTGGTGGCTACATGGCATCTCTCTGACTCCACCTTCTTTCTCCCAGTTTAGTTTTCCCCGCCTAGCTCTATTCTGCCCTGTCATGGGCCAAAGGAGCTTCTTTATTAACCAATGGTAATGAAACATAGTCACAGCATAGAGAGGGGAATCCCACATCAAAAAAAACATTTAGGAAACATTAATAAAATGTTTCACATTTCAGAAATAATCACTGTGTGTGTTATCTATATGTGATTTTTATATAGATGGAAACCTGTGTTTATGCAACTGGGGTAAGCTTATACATTCTATTCTGTAATCTATTTTTCCCATTTAACAATATTCTGTGCAGTTTCTACAGCAGTGGTTATTGTTCATGTTATATTTAGTGACCACTTTGAGTGGATTTATCTCTGCTTATTTAACCAATCCTCTGAGGTGAAACATGTAGCTTGTTCCTAAGTTTTCAGTAGTATAAAGCTGTGTAAAATATATTAACTCCACAACTTCACATTGATCTGGTCTTAGCATGTTGTCTATATGTCCTGGGCACATATGTTCATTCATCAGTGTACAGAGCCACCTCATGGCCTCCTGGTTCTGATAAGGACTCCCTCTTCTTAGGGAAGCTGGAAAAGAGCAAAGTAGACCAGATGTCCAGCTTTCTGCAGGTTACTTGGAGACATAGGAGAGGATTTCAGAGAGCATACAGCAGAGAACCTGGGCAGTTTGGGAGTGACACTCCTGGTAGTAGGCAGATATTAGGTCTGAAGTCTGTATCATAAATGAAGAACAACTTAACTGTGCTCATTTTTTTCTGTGAATCTTCATTCTCTACTGCCTGATAGTTTGAATTTTAGGATATGGGCTGCTTCAGCCTTCTCTTTCTTTTTCCCTGAAGGCAGTGATGGCCTCCTGTGTGGCTCTGAAGTTGCCTTCAGGTGCTATTGGGGCTCCCTCATCTAGACAGTGACCCGGCTTTCCGAATATATTGTCAGTAGGCATGCTTCTCAGAAATGTCTTTGTGTGAAGCACAGATAGATTCCTAGGGACTGGGTGGTGGGGGTAGGAGTTAGAAAGGAAGTGACAAGGCCAGCACATCGGACTGTAGCCATATAAATTCAGAGAAGCCACACCGATAGGACTCTGAGCAGCGTGACTTACGATATGTTATGGGAAGGCACGGAGCCGGCTTTGTTTCAGTCTTGTGAGTTACTCCATCCACTGACTTTGTTCTACTTCCTGGCCTCTCTCCTGATCTTGGCCACTCGCCAGCTCATGCTGGGCTCTGGTCATGCCAGCTCCACGGGGAAGCTTTTGTGCCTTATCTCTAACAGATAGTAATTCAATCTTTGTTACTCTGGAGAATGTGCGGGTCACAGGAAAACTTGTACTGACTTCACTGTCTTGCTGTCTCTGAGACACTGCAGACAGATTCACCACAGTTCCATCTAACCCAGGACCTTGCTGACACTCCCACAATCCTCTGCCTTTGTTTCATCTACAGCCGTTTCATCACACAGTCCCTTCTTAGGCTGGAGTTTGTCTTGTTATCCTTTTGTAAATCTCTGAATATTTCCCCCCTACCTCTATACTTTGCTTTGACATTGAAATTACATGTCTGACTTTCCCCCTAAACCTAAAGTTCCTTGTTATCAGGAACCTTACATTATTCTCACAGTGGTAATAGTCTTGTTTGACACGTACATATTTTGCAATGAATATTAAACTTAATTAATCCAGTGTGTTTAGGTGACTGAGACAAAAATCTTCAGGAGAGATTTAAAAGTTGCTTAAAACTCTAGGAATCATTTCAGGGGTATCCGATCCACTTAGGATATGGTTAACTTACTGATTTATAAATCCAAGTATGTCGGATGACATGCAAGGTTTCTGCCACCTCATTTCCATGGGATCTGAGTATTTGGTGTGTGTGTGTGTGTGTGTGTGTGTGTGTGTGTGTGTGTGTGCGCGCGCGTGCCTGCACAGGCCTTTCTTGGTCTCTGAAATTATTTGAAAGCAATAAGAAGCCAAGCCTTTTGGTTCTCTGCAGCAATCAGTAACCCTCCTTTGATGGTGTTCTTCCAGAATTTCATCACACATGCTTGTCTTCGGGACACAGTGTACCATCTTTCTTCTCAGCTGCCTTCTCATTTGGTTCACATACTCTGGGACAGCCTGGTCAGCAGCCATGTGGAGTAGCAAGCATTCGTGACTTCAGTACCGAGGACAGCGACACCTTTGCCTGGAAAGGGGAGGGTGCTTTGTTTGCAGAAGTTCCTGTAGCTGCTGGAAGCTTGAATGTCTTCCTTCTCCTCCTCTTCTGCATGGCAGTTCTGGAAACCTGCTTATCACGTTGACCCTAATTCCCGCGTCAGTCTGTGCTGTTATGTTCCTATGACCTTTCTTCCACTCATGGCCATAACAGAAGCATAAAGTTGCATGAAACCGTGGAGGTGGGGCAGGAAGGAGGTCTGCGCTGAGCTTCCGGACTGCTCCGTGAAGTTCCCACGAGGGTCTCTTACCTTGAGCTGCCCAGATGGCTGCTGGGTTATTGTTGTCATTGATTTGTGTGCTTTGCTGCTATCTATATCATATCCACATTTCAGGACACTGAATGAGAGCAGAAGAGAGAGCGTTAGGAGGTCCTGGGCCAGTTCAGGTTGTGGCATCTGATTGGGTACCCTCTGTTATGACGTAGTCAAGGTTTGCTTTTAGAGTCAGTAGCTGACATTCTTGCTGAGGAGCAGGAGGGGAACCGAGCCCTAAGGAGCAAGCCTTTGGCATGCCTGAACTGCTACAGTACCAGCCTCTCAGCTCTCTCTAAATAGAATAGCTAATATATTGCTAATAATATATTGCTAATATATATATAATAGCCAATATATTGCTAATGTTCAGTAGTTGGCTGGTGTTCATCTCCAGTAGCCTCACATTTCTCGGGGGTCCTTTGCAGAAGCATTGCTCAATGATACATGTAACACGAGCACTTTAAATATCCCGTTCTGCTAGAATACAGGGAACATGCTTGATAGACAGAGGCACTCCTGGAGTGGTCACATTCTGGTGTTTGCCTTACACTCAAGGATGCCAACTTCTGGGGGGAGGGAGGGAGAATGAGCATCTGTGAATTGCGGTTGAGGTCTCAGCTCCGGATAATATTAAGTCTTGTGAAGAATAAACAGAAACAGTTTGCTCATTAGCTGGGCTTAGAGAGGTGTTACCCACATGTTTAAAGTGCTAATTATAAGTGATCTTTAATAGAGCTAATTTAGCAGTGGCAAGTATTACACATTTCTGCTTTTTTAAAAGTAGCCCATTAGCCAGGTCTTTCTATCTAATATTGGCTTTAGAAGTTAATATTGAAATTGGCTACAGTTAGAGTTCATGTGGAAGCATGGGAGGAGAAGAAAGATGAAGGTGGAGGTTGGAATCAGAAGAGGGGGTGCACAGGAGAGGGAGGCACAGCGGCCAGTGCCTCTGTGTGAAAGGCTCCATGGCACCGTGAGTCTGCAGGGCACAGTCCCTGTAGTTAACGCCTTATGTGCTTCAGGCATTAGAGCCACCTGGGTAAGCACCTGGCCTGCCCTCAGGAGTTTAGCTAGGTCTAGTGAGAGAGCCAGATGTGGCAGTGGACAGTGAAGAACGACCTGCAGTGAAGAACGACCTGCACGAGGAGGAGGAGCCAGCCTGACCTGCTGTGGTTGAAAGTTTGAGAAGGTACTGAGGGAGGGCATGCTAGACTCCAGTGTGCAGAAAGTCTTCCTTTATTCAAGGGTATGTCCGAGCTGGGCGACGATCAGCATCGCCTCTTTTCTTCATAAAGACTGCCCACCTTGGTTACCGTGCCAAGTTGCTGGCTACTGCTTCACGTTGTGTAAGGCCTGGTCACTTGGTTTAGGAAAATTCAGTATCTTTAGCAGCTGCCAGAAGAGGAACCCTTTGTTTTCCTCTGTGTATGCTGAATCAGATATCATTTTCCTATCTGTGTACACTGGAATCAGACTAACAGAGGACCTGCATGTCCTTTGCTTGGGAGCTTCATGGCCAGGGAGGAGAATTCTGCAGCCCTGTTTGTTCCCTTCATACCTGCAGGGTAGGGAGACAGGATGTCTCCAGCACTCTTTGACATTTGTGTGTGGTGAGGATAAAGAAGATGCCTGGGTCTTTTCATGCTGGATGCATTTCCAGTCTGGGGAGAGGCCTGTGGGACTCCATGCTGTACTGTGTTTTCTTGTTGACATGAATCTGTTCCGTCCCTCTCTGCCAGATGTATTCCTCTCAGCATATACTTCCTGCCTCGGTGGTAGCTGTTTTAAGGAGCGCTCCAAGAAATATATTTACATTTGCTCGGGTTTTCCAACAGGCCATTTCCTCAATAGCTCATACACATCTGTAAAGAGAAAACAAAATCCTTACTTGCTCCATTTCTGCATGTGTCTTTCTCGTCAGATCTCACTTTTTCTTGTCACCCCACTCTGTCACTTCCCTTTGCTTCACTTAACTTAGGAAAGAGAAGACAGGGGAGATGGGCATCTTGTCTCTGTCACTAATAGGTCCTTTGCTAACCCTGGCCCCTGTTACAGACAGCATCTTCTCCCAAACTGTCTGTTTACTATACAGGAGGGACCACGAAGAAGTCTCTTCCTTTATGAGTCAGTTCTTTAAGGATCTTCACAGGTCTTATACAAGCCACCAGCCTGCTGCTGGCCTGACTGGCTTCTGGAAGGGGCCCAGAACAAACGTCCTCTTGGAACTTAGGGGAAAGATCAGGAGAAATTTCTACCACCACCTTGCGTCTGAATCTCCCCTGGCCTCATCCACAGACCAGGAGTGACGTCAGAGCCTATGGAGCACTACCCTGCTCTGAGCTGCACCTTTCCTCTGGAACCAGCCAAACGCTCCTTTCCTCCCTTCTCATCCCCATGATGCAGCTCAGCCCAGCTCTCTGTGGCTCCCCAGGCATATGCGGTTTCCTCGGAGGAGCAGCTTCTGGAAATAAGACTGCAGAGCGCCCTGCCCTGCCTCTTGTAGCCTCCACTCTGTTGTCTGTGTCCCTTCCTGACCGTCTTCTCCTTCTGTTATTCAAAACCCAGTCCACATCCTCTCGAGGGTGAGCCTGCCCTAACTATCCACCTCCAGCTCTGAGCTCACTGAAACCATGTGCCTCCAGTTTGGCGCAGTCTTTCCCAAGTCCCTTTTGTGTGACAGACATTGAGCTAGGTGTGAGGGTAGAACAGTAAGTATGATAAGGCCCTTTCCCTGGCGATGTCAGGATCAGTTAATGGGGAGTGAAATGAAACACATAGATGCCATTCGAGAATGATAAGGTACAACTGGGGACAGCTCAGCTTGATTGAGAGGTCAGGGAAACCACACAGAAATGATGGATTTGAGAGATTTAGGAGGTAGAGTCAACATAATTGAATGTCTGCCTTGAAAAGTGTGATGGAGAAGTGAATGTCTACGATGCTACCCATGTTTCTATTTGGACACCTCAGTGATGGGCAGTGCCCATTATCAGGTAGCATGGATACTGGGTGGTTAATACCCATCATAAGGATAGCATTGATACTGTGTGCTTAGGTAGAGGGTGGATGGGAGGATGGATTTCTTTATCAGAATCTCAGTATCTTTTCTTTTCTGCAGAGTCGGGTAGATACCCAGTATTAGGGAAAATGAGCACTGAGTATTTGGGGCTGTAAGTCACCCAGAGGGCAGAAAGTGGTCTCCCCGTCACTTGGGGGGGAATTCCACCGGGTACCCTGTGCTCATGGCATGTGGAGGTCTCTGGGTGAGAGCCTTTCCTTTTCCTGTTCCTTGTTCAGCATTGCCTGCTGTTCAGTGCTATGGATCAGGGATCGTCTGGCATAGAGAGGCATAAGTTGGCTCTCCTGTCTTTTAGGGTCATCTCAAAGATGGCATTTTGATCTGTAAATACGATCACTGACAATGTTTTTGAGAGCAAGAAGGCAGATCTCAGAAAATAAGAAACTATTTTCGTTGTGAAATTAAGACATTTGTTGCATGGGGGCAATGCGTTATAAACCAATCCTAGATAGGTGTGGTTTATAAATATGCTCCTTCAAAACAATACATGGTTCATTCTCAATGGCCTGGAAGATGAATTATTAATACATATCTTCTGGGTGATCTTTTATTGCAGCCTGGGAAGTAAGTGATAGATTACAGCTAAGACCTGAATCTCCGAAATCCTGAGGAGGGGGGTGGATCTTCTCATGGTGGGTCAGTGTAGAAAGACACAGCAGCTTCAGAGCTGATAGTCAAAGCCTTGATTAGACTAGGTGAAGGCAGTTTCTCTGAAGCTGGCTTTGCTTCATAATGTGTGAATAGAGTCACCTAGGTTCTTGTTACAACACAGGTTCTGATTCTATAGTTCTCAAGTGGGACCTGGAACCCTAGGCTACTATCAAGTCTTAGGTAGTAGGTCGAACATTACTTTAAAGAGGAAGACTCTAGGGCTGGTTTTCGGGAATCCTTTTGAAGTGATACCAAGTAAAATTGTCTTGCTACTGAGCATCCTAAGAGCCCATTTAGCCAACACTGATTTGAGTGTGATTTTGTGTTTCCCTCGTCTGAGGTCATTCATACATGAGTCTCCTTGCTGAGTATTTATTACATGCTAGGTAGGCCTTGTGCTAGACTGTGGCAGTACCAAGACAAATAAGAAGTGGGGCTTGCTGTCCAGGGACTTCCAAGCAGCGACAGACAGGTGTACCAATAGGACCATGAGTTGTTCAACAGAGATAGGGCACCACCTGCACAGAATACAGCGGGATGGAGGCAGGGACCTGCGTGCTGGGAAGTTTGCCATTTTATTGGAGGGCTGGGACTCAGCCCCGCTTGCTGCCATGTTGAAAAGCTTACAGAGTCACTCTTAAATAAGTGCAAATTGTGGAAGCATGATGGAAAACCAAAAGGAAATAAAGAGCACTCCATGGGCTTCCTGGCAGCCTACACTTTTGAACAGTCACCAAATGCTCACCCAGTTGTTTGTTTCTGTGTTTGTTTCAATCAGGATTGCTTTCTGGAGGAGACTGGCTTGGAGCCCAAGCACTCTGCTTCCTTAAGGGAGTCACTACTTTCCCAGGCCCAAGAAACCATGGGCGGGGCCCATGGCACAAGGCCCAGCCCTGCTCTTCCTTAGGGCCAGAAGTGCAGGCTGGGTGCCATAAAACCATGGGCGTTTTATGTATGAGAAGCAGTGAGGAGGGAGGTGTGAGGGGGACCAGGCAGCAATGTGAGCATGGTGCTCGAGGTACAGGGCAGCGAGGAGCAGACACAGGCCTGGGAGGAGACCTGAGCTGGAGGGTCGTGGGGGGATGGAGGTGGTGATTTTTACTTCCCTAATAGATGCAGAGTGTTTCAACTTTGCTAATTACCAGAACAGCAGGCTTGTAATTCTGACAGCAGCAGGACATGAATGTGGTGGGCTTAGCACTGAAAGCTAGCCAAGCATGCCTTTGTCCTTAAGAGAAAGCACAACTCCCACACTGGGTCAGGTCCGCAAGGGTTCCTGCTGACTTGTTTTGTTTTCCCTTATAGGACTTCCAAGGAGTTAGGGGCTTTTATTTCTTCTCAGGCCTTCTATAGAGGCAATAATGGATCTATTGTTTTAGCAAGCTTGTCTTAAGGAAAAGGCTGGTCTACCGTTGGTCTACTGTTCACAACCTAGTAATGCTATCAGATATACTTTGTGTCAGTTAGCAGTTGTGCAAGCTGCCACTAACAGAGCATGTGTACTTAGAGTTCTTCTGTCACTTTTCTTCCATTTTGGCAACTGGTCTACCTGCATTCCCCACCTGATCCCAAGAAAGAATGGGCCCGGAAGCCAGGGAGGAGTTGTTCTAGTTGTACAGAGCACAATGAGACTGAATGAAGAATCTGCTCCTAATACGTCCCTTTCAAAACCTGTTGCTCTGATAGTGGTCTGATTGTGAAGGCCGATAAAGATGCAGAGCCAACTTAGAAAGGTTTAGGGCCTTAAAGCTGAGAGGCACCTGGTGATCATCCACTTGATTCACTAGTGTTTATTTGACCACTGACCTCTGGCACCCCACTTTAGGAAGGGGTAACTTTCAGTCGTTTATTCTTTCATCAAATATTTATTGACCATTTACCAGGAGTCTACCAGGATGTGTACTTGCTAGTGAAAACATGTTCCAATTTCATTGATCCTATTTGAGTTAGCGGTCAATGAACTTACCCTTTATTATATATTCTAATGGCTGGTTTCACAAGGGCCTTGGGGGAATTCATACATAGGCTCTTCGGACAGTGCAAATAGGTTTTATATGCAAGGTCGCCCGTTTCTGAGCCCCTGGGCTAATTAGTTTAGCTCTACTTGGCTTTACATAATGCATGTATTGTTGAAAAGTTATTTGTAATTCAATTTTTGAGAAATGAAAAGCTAATTTAAACCACTAAGGGAACGTTTATTTTAAAAGACCCCCTAAGCAAATGCTTTTATAATGTGAAAAACCTTGCTGCTGCTGCTGCTGTTGAGAATGATTACTTCCTAGCTATGGCTGAGTAAATCTGGGGTATTTTGAGAGTTCTTGTGGTGGGCACACAGTCAGGTATATAGCCCAACCTTAATCTGAACTTGCTTGAGAGGCCTCTGGCCCAGGAACTGGAAACCTGCGAGTTTTAGAAGAGGCCAGCTCAGGACTGACATTTACCAGAAGCCATGGTCACTAGCTACGTGGAGGAATGGTTTGCTGTTCTTCAGGTTCTGGACCTTGGAGTTAGAAGGAAGAGAGAGAGAGAGATGAGACTAGGCCCCCCTCTCTGCAGCTAAGAGTGGTTTGAACATAACATACCCAGTCCTTCCTGGAAGTTGCCAAGGGTGGCCTTGAATTTATAACCATCCTGCCTTGGCCTTCTGAGGTTACAGACTTGCACTGCCAGGCCTGGCTTACTTTGGGCTTGTAAATAATCTGGAAAAAAAGTCAGGATAGAATTTATTTTTTTATATTAGCCTTTTTACAGAAATAGTGAGACTACTAATGTAAGTAGAGTATTTTAAAAACTGAGAAAAAAATATTTCACTTGTAAAAATAAGTTTTTTGATACTTCAATGTCACAAATTAAAGATGGTTAAGAAGCTAAAATGTTTTCCTGCGGCATGAGGTAGAAAAGAAAAAAAGCAAATCCTAGGAAGTATTTGTAAATTTTGCAATAACTGATGCTAATTAGTCTCTTTCATGAGATGTGGTCGTTTGGGTGTGGGGGATAAGGTTTGAGCGCAGCTATCTGAAGAAACTAAGGTAGAGGTATAGAACAAGGCTTCTGTCTTTGAAGTCAGAACTCTGCCGGTGTTGCTTTCTTCTTTGCTGCGGCGCAGCGAGCATATGCAGCTCCTCTGCCCTCCATCCACTGTGTGCCAGCTTCTGAAGAGACGTAATTGCTGAGTAAAAGGTTCATTACATCAGGGACACATGAAAAGGAGGAGAGAGATGAAATGGTCAGACACTGGAAATGGGATTGGGGTTTGATTATGACCTCTGACCTTGGACACCGGCATTCGGTGACACACCTCTTTCTCTTCCTTGGTTGGGTGTGCATGGGGCATGAAATTTCCTCTTCCCTGGGCCAGTGAACTAATTTCTAGTGTGTTGGTAAAATTCTTATGCTGTCAAGAGACTGAAGGTAGAGACAAGCTTGCCCAGCATGCTACTCTCCTTTGTAGATTTCAGACTTACCCTCACAGCATGTGGACAAAGACGCTAGAACAGCATTCGTGGTCCCAGGCTCTGGAGCCTGGAGCCGGCAGAACCGCTGATCCTCTGTGTGATGTCTTAATGGTGACACACTGCAGAGACCCCAACTACAGCTCCCAGGGCAAGGGGTGGGCGGTTCTCTTCCAGAGTGCTTGTGTGAGGCACTGGGGTTGACTAACGTGATCACTGGGGGCCAGCCTGGGGTTTTATGCATGCGTGAAAGCTGGTCCTCTCTTCCCACACTCCTCATATGGACTGGGTTGCCCTTTACTTTTAGGAGTATAGTTTTTCTAGGTGAATCTTTCCCAGTTTTGGTGAGTTCCAGGTGTCTGCCTCCAGCACCCTAATTAGCACTTGGTTAGACCCTGGAGATGACTTACAAACAAAAAGTAAGACTTAACGGGCCAGACAGACAAAGTACATGTCTTTAGGAGATTTGTTTCTGTGGAGGACTGGTGATGACATTAGGTGTGGGGTGGGTATGGGATGTCATCATCTTTGCTTCCAGCTGTTGGATTTTTGTAAGTTATTTTTCCCCTTGGTAAAATGAAGTCTAACAGTGTTATCTGGGGTTATTTAGGGTTTTGTAAACTCTCTTGCTATTCATCCATACTACATGTTGTCGGGGTGACACGATGCCAGGTACTAGAGGTACAAACATGCTTTTAAAGCATCTTGCCATTTTCAAGTCATTCAACAAGCGTGGGGCTGCCAGTGCTATCCTTGGGGCATGGACTCAGTAGAGGAGTGACTTGAACTGTCCCCTCCTGAAAAGGGCCAAGAAAAGATGACTTTAACCTTATCGTGATGGGGATGCTCCCTGCGTTGGGCTGGGCTACAGACCTGCATAAACCCGGATGATGAGTCTGGGAGACAGAGAGTGGGACCTTGGGACCTGACAGGTAGCAGACATCTTTATTCTTTTTGTTTTGTTGTCCCACAGGATCCTTTCGGAATGATGGTTTGAAAGCTTCTGATGTCCTTCCCATCCTAAAGGAGAAAGTGGCCTTTGTGTCTGGTGAGTATCTTCATATGTTCCTTGAGAGATGTGTGTGTGTGTGTGTGTGTGTGTGTGTGTGGTTCATGTTTGATGTGCATGGTATGTATGTGTGTGTGTGTGTGTGTGTGGTGTGGTATGTGGTTCATGTTTGATGTGCATGGTATGTATGTGTGTGTGTGTGTGTGTGTGTGTGTGTGGTGTGGTGCATGTCTGATGTGTGGTGTGTGTGTGTGTGTGTGTGGTGCATGTTTGATGTGGTGTGTGTGGTGCATGTTTGTTGTGTGTGGCATGTATGTATGTGTGTATGTGTGCTGCATGTTTGATGTGGTGTGTGTGTGGTATATGTTTGATGTGGTGTGTGTGTGTGTGTGTATGTGATCACTCGCTTGCCTCTGTGGACCTGTGAGAGGAGAAGCATTGGCAGTTAGGCTTGTAGCAGCTGCTTCCTCCCTACAATGACAGGCACAGGGGGCTCTGGGCTCATCTGGAGACTCTAGAGGACACTTGCAACAACAGGCAGGTTCACACACACCTCACACTCTGTTGCCTGATTCGCCCTCTCTGGCAGGGCTGCTATGGCACTGTGAGAGATTCCTGTAGAAACAGAGTGTCTAGTCCACCTGTTCCCCAGGGTTTTATCTGCTGTTTCTTAGTGCGTCACACACAGGAGATTTCGA
The DNA here is from genome assembly GCF_903992535.2 of Arvicola amphibius. Lineage (NCBI taxonomy): Eukaryota > Metazoa > Chordata > Mammalia > Rodentia > Cricetidae > Arvicola > Arvicola amphibius. The sequence continues at coordinate 59,535,620 of NC_052056.1, forward strand.
TTGTTTTTGGCTTCTCTTTATCTGTTTTCTTAGCACAAGGAACCCAAGTGTTTGTATTTACAAGTTTAGTTCTTGATTTGTTTGTTTGTTTGTTGCTGTTTTGTTTTCTGAATGGCAACTTCCAAATCATGACTCCCTGCTTCCCTCCCAGCCTATCTTACACACCTAGGTCTCTGAGCATGTAATGTGAGCATCAGCTATCTGCAGCCTTCAGGCCATCCACTGCTTCTTGTAAACAGTTTGATTGGAACCTAGCTATGTGTGTTTGGTTAGGTAGAGTGTTTGTTTCCAATAACGTCACAAACTTGACAGCTGAACTGGGGTCCTTCTGGATCAGAACTTGGAAGACCCTGGGCCTGAGCTGGGTGGTGGGAACAGCGCAGAGGCCTTATCTTGGTAGAGAAGCCCTGTGCTACCCCTTGTAGACAGAGCCTTTATTTCTGGAGACTTTGTCTTGTCTGCATGAATAGCCACGGAGCCACAGGGCGTGAGTGAGCATGCTCCCATAGTATAACGACTTACCCCATACATAGGCTCTACTGGCTCGGCTGATATGCCAGCCATAGTAGAGAGAAGGGAGAGATGGAGAGAAGAGGGGGGTCCTCGGTGGAAAAGGGAAACCATATTTGAGTTGTCTCCACCTTACCATAAAGGAGAGAGGGCAGGGGGCTGGAGAGATGGCTCAGAGGTTAAGAGCATTGCCTGCTCTTCCAAAGGTCCTGAGTTCAATTCCCAGCAACCAAATGGTGGCTCACAACCATCTGTAATGGGGTCTGGTGCCCTCTTCTGGCCTGCAAGTATACATGTAGACAGAATATTGTATTCATAATAAATAAATGAATGAATGAATGAATAAATAAATGAATGAATAAATAAATAAATAAATATTTTTTAAAAATAAAAAGGAGAGAGGGCAGCAAGTCAATGTGGTATAGGAAGGGAGGCAGGCCTGAGCTAGGTACACAGGAGCCTTTGCAGGACATGTGAATACCGCAGCAGGGGTGGCGTGGTATTTTCTCACAGTTGTTGCTCCAAAAGCTGCCTTGCCCTGCTGTGTTAGGTAGTGAGCCCCTCGTTACTAAAGGTGTAGAGGCAGAGCAGAACAACCTCCCTGGGGTGTGATTTCATCATAGAGGCATGTATGTGACAACCTCAAGGTGAGCTAGGGTTTGGAGTGCTTTCTGAATTGTGGAAAGAGCCTGTGTGGAAGTCCTTGGTGGTCTCTGTGCATTGATGTGCCCCAGGCCTCATAGCCTCAACTCCTAGTACAGGCTTGCAGCCCACTTCCTTCCATTTTGTGGCCCTTAGTAAAGATGATGCTCTTCCTGCCCTTGGGTGTCCTGCTGATGCTCCTGCTTATCCTGTGCTACATGTTTTCCTTCTCAAGAGTTCCTTTCCTATAGCTGCCAGCTTCCTCCTTCCCTTCCCCAGTTACCGTCCACTTACCCTCCTCCAGAGGCCTTTTTAGACTTAGCCCATGGTTCCTGACAACATCTTGTTCAGCATCCATCGGGGCTATGAAGACATAGTATGTTCTGACATGGGAGCCCTTATTCCTTGTTTATGGCTCATTTTTCCCATGTACAGTCAATTAGAATGTGAGTGGGACCAAGCCAGGCCTGAAAAAGTCCACCAAGAGAGAGGATGTTGCCTTTATGGGATTCATGGAAGCAGTTTGCCAGGAAAGCAGTCAGGGGTGAGGCAGGTAGGAACTTCCCAGAGAGGATAAAGAGCCTGGCAGTGTGCCACTCACTGCTGTGTGCCCGCATGAGCTGAGCCTGACTCATCCATGCTTGTCTTGAGCTTCTGGGCTTAGGAAATGTTGCCCTCCCGTACCTGGGAAGGGCACTAAGGGCGATTGGGAGATAATAACTGGCTGCATCTGAAAAGGAAAACTAAAAATTATCTCTTTATTCCATACACGCTGAGTCAGAAAACAAAACACAAAATTAAAACCGAGTAGAGAAGTCCCCCCAGTTAAATACTGCAGTGTGGCAGTTGCATTTTATTCTGAGAGCAAAGCAAGGAGCACGGTAGGCAGAGAAACGGACCATTAGCTGTGCCCACCCTCTTCTGCCAGGGTCTCAGCTTTGGCCAGGTAAAAGAAAGCATGTTGCCATGACAACGGACATCTGGACTAGGCCAGGGCAACCCAACCACTTCCGCCTGTGTGTGGGCATGTGTGACGGTGGCTGTGTCTATCCCTCGGTGTGCCTCTGTTGTCCCAGTCATGCTGCGTCGTGCTCCAAGGTGCACAGCGGTGGGTGGGCTCCTGGCCTCCCACTCAGAGCACCCATATCTCTTCTTTCTACTCAGCCCTCCCGTGGAGGACCCACTGCATCCCTGGGGTCTTCACACATTTACACCCTGTCTATGGTCACCCCTGGGCGGTCCTTCTCTGGTTTTGCTGTCATTTTCCACTGTTCTCACTGATGTCCCCTGCTAGTGGGGACCGCTTTTCATACTCTAGACCCCAAAGCTTCAAAGTGTGTTCCATAAGATAATCTTTGAAAATGAGGAAGGAAGTCTGGGACTTGATGAATATTAAAGTCCTCCCACCTTCAACTTGGACCACCTATCAAAGCACATTAACATTTTAAGGCTCTGTAAAATCCTACAATAACCAACTTTATCTCGTCTAACCTGGCATTTCCAACTATAAAATAGCCTCGTTCCTTTTAAAAATGTGTGCGAATACATTAAAATCTTGCAGAGCTATTGTTATTTGAATCCAACTTTTGGTACGCTTCCTGAGATGTGTCTCCCTCCCACACGACTTCCATATGCTACCCTAACCGGAGCCTGGTACCTCCTCAGAGTGTGAGCCCTCCCCTACTTCAGTCAATGAAAAGATGTCTCTCACTCTGGGCCTTCCTCCTTCTCTACCCTGCTTTCCTGTCTACAGGGAAGGAGAGCTGTTGACATTTCTAGAACACCCAACCACTCCACCCCCATTGTCTGCATCCTTATCCTGTAGCTTCTGCCACCAAAGCCTGGCACAGGTAGGGAAAGGGTAAGAACTTGTTGCTCAAGTGAATGGTGCTGTTGACGAAAGATCACGCCACCATCTGCGATCTTTTATTTTGCTCTGAGACGGGTTTAGCTGTCCTTCTCCATGACTTGTCTTTATTTTCTTCTCTTCCTGGGTCGTGTAGCCTGCTTTAGAGAGAAAGGCACAGCCCTGTAAACTGAGTGCTAGATCCTTCATCTTTCCCCTGCTGTGGGACCTCATTCCATCCACTGTCCCCGGCCTCCCACCATTATGTCTCCACTATACTTATTCTTCCTCTTTATTCTTGGATGTCTTTCTCATTCTGAGAAAAGATAGGATGGATCCTGCTGCCTTTTCTTGTCTCGTGATCCATACAAAAGAGACACCTGTGGAGACAAAAGAGGCAATTTCCCACCTTTGGAGGCCCCCTACATACTCAGAACCTTACCTCCAACTGTGATTCCGAAGCTCTTGTCTCATGTTGACAGGGGACCATACCAACCAACCATCTAAACCACCTGGTTTCTTTTTGCCCATGAGAGTCTCTGCTCTTCAGATTCACATGGTCCTACTTATAAGGTGTCAATGGAAGGTCAGGGAGAAAGCTAACATTTGTGGCAGACAGACAGACAACAGACAGAGAAACATACACACAAACATCTCCAAGGGTGGAAATGTTTAGGGTGATGAGATCAAGGCTGGCAGAGAAGGATGTCTGAGATCCTTTTAGCTTCGGAGAACCCATTTCTCTAACCCTTCTGTTTCCTTTCTTCATGTGGATTATGGAATCACAGTTGGGAGAGAAGGTCTTCTTCTAAGGCAGATGAGATCAAGGTGATCATCAATATGAAGAACTAGGATTGAGGTTATGGAAAGTCTGAACTTGGGGTGCCTGTGGCTCATCTCTCTATCTGTACAAATCTACTCTGTTGGGGTAGAGAGGGACTTGGATGCTGGCCTTGCTCAGTGGCTGGATTTTGTTTAATTCTTTCTTCCCTACAGCCTCCTCCAACCCTGTGTGTGTGTGTGTGTGTGTGTGTGTTAATGTGAGAGTTCATGTATGTCTTGATGCTTTTGCACATGTATGCATATACAGAGAGGCCAGAGGTCAACACTAAGTGTGTCCTTAATTACTCTCTATGTTATATTTTAAAATACGGACTTTTAGCACATCTAGCTCACCGACTGGCTACACTAGCTGGCCATCAAGTTCTGGGGATCAGTCTGTCTCCATCTCCCAAATGCTAGGGTTCATCATGTCATATTTTATGGGGGTGCTGGAAAATCTGAACTGAAGTCCTCACGTGTGTGTAGAAGGCACTTCATTCATGCAGTCATCCACCTGATGTCCTCCTTCAGAAGTCTCTTTATCCTTTAGGGTGTTCTGGATTCACTGTTTGCCAAGCTGCCCAATGACACCTGTGTGCCCCTGGACTAGATCTCACATTTGGGAGGGAGCTGGGCCACTCAGTCATAAAAGAGATCATTTTCTAAATGAGCTAGTGTGGGCTTCTTTCAAGGATCGCTATGGTGCTATGGTCATGTGCCCATCTTTCTCCCATTAAATCCCCTTTAGTCACCTCTGTGCAGATGTCAGTGGATGCTTGAGATTCAGGTGTGCATCTGTGGTCATACTACAGAGATGGGGGGGCTCTTTGATGTCATTACCCTTCAGCTTCAGCCCCACCCAACCCCCCTAGAAACTTGGTCTGCTTTATAATTTTAGGGTCTGTTAATGAATGAACTTCAAAATTATTCAATAATAGCAAAGAGACATTTTGGAAAATTGAGCAAAGGAACAATAGCCATCTTGAAGCCTCTCCTAATAAAAACAGTGGTCATCATTTTGGTTCGTTCCTTCCAGCTTTTTTCACATGTGGAGTTAGTAAGACCCTGCACATACATACTTCTAATGAGAATTGTGCACTTTTCCATCAGATGTAGCAGGTGGCAGCTCAGGCAGTTAGTGGCTAGAGCTGACCTCTGGGCTGGGTGGAGACCTCTCAGTGTATCTTACGTGAGTCTGCAAGACTCCTGGCAGCGCTGTCCTGTTGCCTCTGAGGCTTTTCATGTAATCAGTCCTGGAGCATGATCCCACATCACTGGTGTCTGCAAAGAGAAGCGACTGAAGGTTCAATTTCCTAGACAAAGCACTTTTCCTAGCTTATTTTCTCAACACAAACAGTTACAACACTTACCATCTCACACGTGCCGAGGGTGCTCCTTTCCTCAGTGGCCTTTCTCTTGCTGTCTCACCAATCCTTGCCATAACCCTGCAATGTGCCCACTGTCATTTTTATCATCTATGGATGAGGCAGCAGAGATCTAAAGAGACTTACCCAAAGTCATCCACCTTACCGTCATGTGGCTCCTACCCTGATTTCTCTGGATGCTCTGCAGCCTGTTCTTTTGACATTCAGTCACGTCATTTTTCATCTGTTGGCTCTCCTGGATGCTTTTCTTAAACTCCCTCTCTCGCTCCCTCCAGGGGGCCGTGATAAGCGAGGCGGACCCATCCTGACCTTCCCTGCCAGAAGCAATCATGACAGAATAAGACAGGAAGACCTGCGGAAACTTGTGACGTATTTGGCCAGCGTGCCAAGGTAAGGTGAAGGGGAACCGTGTGTAGGGAGGGGGAGCTGAGCTGATGCCAGTGAGTTGAGAAAGCCACTGTGCCTGCCAGGGGCCCTTGGATTGGATTCTAATTGTTCCTGGAACATCGTCAGCCATTGTTCTCCACATTCCCATTTTTCCCATTGTTCCTGCTGGGGTTCATCTGGAAATGGTAACTGTGGGCAGAGGTGAGAATCCCAGGCTACAAAGACTTCTGTAGGGCCTGTGACAGGAGGTAGCCTGGCCTGGCTGGGAGGAATGGGAAGCTGCTGTTTACTTTCATGACAACTTCTGGCTGTCCCACTCTGGCTTACATGGTGGTTACTTTTACATTGTCTGACTCTAATTGTATGGCCCTTGGATTTGGGGACAAATAGCTTCTCTTGTGTCACTCACCTCGAAGTAGTACATGATTCAGTGTCAGTCCTGCCTTCTCGAACAGGGTGATATTGACAAAGAGGAAGGTAACGAGTGATTATTGAGGCAGCAAGTGAATCTCACTTTGTATGTATTAATTACACACACATGCACACATAACATATACACATGTAGATATATGTAATGCAGGTGTGATTAAATTTCACTGATGAAGAGATTGACTTCATCAATGAAGGACTCCTCCAGGGCAAAGAGTAATAATGAAAGATTGGGAAACGCTGTCTCAATGCCACCCTAGAGAGAGCTGGTGAAGGACATGCCACAGACATGGTTCGTGGCTTTGAGAAGGTAGAGAAGAGACTTTAACTAGTTAGAATGTAAGAGGCAGAAGAACCCTTAGGAACAGTCTGGGCAAACACATATGGTATATTTCAAATATAAGAGGGGGCTGACAGTGGATGCGAGTGGCTCTCAGGGATGCTGCAGAGGGGACATGCCCCTCCTGACTGCAGCACTGGTACCCATTCCTCATCTGTGATGCTATTTTCTGTCTCTTAGCCAGAGTGGGTGCCTGTGGAGTGTTGGTTGTGGGAGATAAGGTGGTGTCTTGGGCTTTCAGAATCTTCATTTTATGGGAGAATTAGTAAATTAGTCAAAGGAGCTATAAATTCTGCTCTGTCTTTGCAAGGAGACCTGGGATATTTTTGAATGTGCTGATTAAGTTCTTGAAGCAGGTGTCAAGCGAGGCAAGCAGCGCATTTCGGAAAGCTCCAGGGGAGGAAATGTGAAGGGGTTGGCGGATGATGATGGGCAGGTGGTAAAAGGAGTTTTAGGAGCAGTGTCACATGCTAACACACATGTTGAATGGAGTGGTGAGCCCCAGAGAGCTCCGAGCAGAAGGCCGTAAACAAACAGATGTGGGAAAGGATCTTTTTTTTTTCTTGATGATATCCACGGGGGTCTTCTGCTCCAGTGAAAGAACTTTGGATTATACCCAAAGAATGTTTAAAGTATGCGTGCATGAGAGTAAACTGGAGACTGAAAGAGTCTGGTGGTCTTTCGAGAGAAGAAATACTCCCGTCCGACTCTGAGCAAGGATGTGGTCCAAATAAGCTATGATTGCACGATATAATTTGGTAATTTAGCCTTGTAGGGCTAAGCAGTTTTAAGACGTGCCTTCCCCAAGTACTCTGGTAGGTGTGAGACAAGGCACTCTCTCTGGCCATTTACTGGGGCAGCTTTTGTGGGGACTCACGATAGACTCTCAGTTCTTTTAGAGTCCCAGGAGAAGCAAAGGATGCATTTTTCTTCCTCGGTGTTCATGGCATCCCTACAGCCCAGACAGGCTCATCCCTCCTGTAGAATAAAAGCTGAAGAGTTGCCAGAGCACACTTTCCCTCATCCTGACTTGCAAAGCAAGGACTGGGACAAAATGGATCTGAAGCAATTAAGAAAGGAAGAGATTTCTGCTGGGTAAAAGATTAAACCCCCAGAAGGGCTGGCTGAGAGGAAGGTCGTGAGAACAAAGGAGAGGTGACAGCCCTCTCTGCCAGGGGCATACTGCATGCTGCTCTCTGCCTCCCAGCATGGCAGTCTGTGCCCTCCCGCCACTCCAGGGCATATGGGCTCCTTGCAGTTTCCGGTGGGTGGGAGGCAGGAAAACCCCTGTTGTTATCTTCAGTAGCAAGAATTGTCTGTTGGCCTCCCCTCGAGGGGACCTGGACTCACTGGGACTGTGAGCAGCAGCTGCCATCTACCAACTAGTTGTGCCCACCAACCATTCCGTAATTCTGTTGTCTAGATACTCACACACCATCATTCATGGGTACAGAATCTACAGTCGAATTATTCTAAGGACCATGACGTGTGCTAGGAAGATGGAGAATTTAGTGTGCTGCTCTTCTGCCTAGTTGTGGCTTTGGGTGTGAAATGAAGCTAGATCCGGTGGATGATTCTGAGGAAAAGGAATTATTGATCCTGGGTCATGGTCCAGAATGCTGGAAAGAGTAGGTTTCGGTTTTTGAGATGAAATATTTATTATAGGCCACTGTGCCCAAGTCTGTAGGTGCTATTTGATATCCATTTATTCGTGCCCTTATTTATTATTTAACAAAATATTTATTGACTCTATATGCCAGGCAGATTGAGGATTCATGGTTAGCAGGAGGAGACATACTAAGGAAAGTAGAAGCCTGGGTGTTTCTCTACAGAATCCAAATAACAGGAAAGAGCAGTGGAGACATGGCTGTACCGGAGCATAGAACTGAACCAGCTAGCAGAAGACAAAACAAGATGGGAAACTGAGAGGTAGAAGGATCTGGACCGTAAGGGACCAGCCTGCTTAGGAAAGATGATTAACAGCAGTTGTAATGAATAGAAATCATGCTGTGTGCTGTGCAGGGATGCCATGTCAAGGCCACTGCATCCAGCTCTGCAACATCATGCTGTGTGCTGTGTAGGGATGCCATGCCAAGACCACTGCATCCAGCTCTGCAACATCATGCTGTGTGCTGTGTAGGGATGCCATGCCAAGACCGCTGCATCCAACTCTGCAACATTACCCTTGTCAGTCTCATACACCAGGCTGAGTACTGTCAAAGTAGCCACACTGTGGCATCCACCAATGGGAGAAGAGAGAAACAGTCCCTGACTTGGTCAGAGGTGCTGCCCTAATGAGGAAGGAGCTAGGTAATTTATTAGTGCATCCCTAGTACAAGACAGAGATCAGGACTCAAGGGAAGAACCTGTCCAGCTGGGAGCTGTCAGCAGCGGTGCTCTGCCTCTCCTAAGATCAGTGGACACTGGACAGTTTTCCGGGAGGGATGCTGTAGAAAGAATGGCTCGGCTAAAACAGACTGTGTTTCTAAGTCTCTTTCCTGTCCTGAGTTCTAGGTTGCTATGATATGAAAATGTATGCCCCATAAAATCCAGAATCTCAAACCAACAGTCACATCCTTCTCTGGCTCCCTAAATAATGCATTACCTGGCATCTTGTCTATATCTTCAGTCCCAAGACAACTGCTTTCTGGTCTCCTAAGACTCTTGGTGTGACTTTTTGGGGCATACCTGGGGTCAGAGATCAATCAAGGGTGTAACAGTTCACATCAGTTCTAAGCTACTCTTTCAGGGAACTTCTTGAGATGAGGTCTTTTCTCATCCTGCTTCTGATGAGTTTGGACATCCACACTTTGAGTCTCTTCTAGGCATCTTGTTCTGAGAAATCATAGGTTGTGGAAGACCTTGAAAGTCTTCCCTTCCACTCACCAACTTCAGTACGTACGTACTGATTGTCTACTATGAGCCAGGCCATAGGCAGGAAACATCACAAGCTCTCATGGAATCTTCTCTCACTTATCTACCTTTTATTGCCCTTCTGGCCTGCTATCTGCGTGTACTTACTTGAGTGTGAAAGGAGTGGAAAGGAAAAACTGAGACATGATCAGTCGATGAGTGTCCCCCAGAGTTGAGAGATAGGGTTGAAAATGAAAACTGGGAATAAGCAGGTGTCCAGGCATCGTCCACAGTGCAGACTGATGGCGGCTGGCCGTACGCTTGAGGTAGCCGTGAAGCTTGTTTCTGTCACAGCGACTTGCCCCTTTTCTTCTTCACTGTTATCCCGCTTTGTCGCGATCATCTTTTTGCTGTTCCTAAGGTACCAAATGCTTCAATTCTGCTCCTAGCAGTGCTGCCAAGATGCTGAGTGTTGTGTCAAGGAATGCAAGTGTCATATCAGCGAGGAGAGATGACAAGAGATTAGCACGGGTTATTCTTGAATGCCAGTCAAACCAAAGTGCCTTTTTTTGTAGCTTTATTATTTGATAATATTTGCACCTCGTCTTCTATTGATTCTAGCAAAAGATAAATTGGGCTTAAAGCCAGAACTGTCTTTGTGCTACATCACTGAAAAATAATTATAAGCAGAAAGGACCAGAAAGACAGCTAAAGGAAGAGGAGGAGGAATTGCAAAGGTTTCTTCTACTGTTTTTAGCATGAGAGAGCGGAAGCTATCCGAAGTGTCACTACCACAAGCACGCTGTTATTAGGACCTGTCAGGGAGTGCTGTTGTGCCCTGTCCTTTATTCTGGGACCATCAATTAAAGAAAGGTACAGGGAGAAATTGAAGTGATGAAAGGCCAGGAAAAAGGACCAATCAGAATAGTAGGTCACTGTTTATATTTACATTTGCCTAAAAATTATGTGTTAAAAGCCACTTTAAGTGTTTTTGTTGCCTGGGTCGAAGGTTTATTGTTTCTGTTACATGTTCTGCATCTTACACATATTTTTCAGCAATATCAGTGAAGTGTTCTTTTGTTAGCTGTTTGTAACATCAGTCCCAAAGAGCAAATGATGTTCTGTTATGTGGCTAAGGGACATAAAACCACAGAAGTAGCTGCCACTGTTAGTCATCACCTTCCTCAGCGTGGCACCAACCTTTGCAGAACAGGTGGAGAGGTATCACATACACAGCTTCAGTCCTCAGTTCTACCACAGAAACGTGGCCTCAGCTTGCAGAGTTTAAGACATCGAGGGGCAGCTTATAAAGATGTGAGGAGGCTTGGGGAAAACACTGGGATTTGAAACAGCAGCTGTAGGACAATGTGAGTCTTTCTAGGCCTGAGGGGGTATGCTTTGGAAGGAACAGAAAGGCTCCAGAGCCATGGGTTTTGGGGAGAGATGTCACTAGTACATAGTGACTTCCTGGTGGGAAGGGGATAAGGACTTGATATCATGGCCTTATTCTCCTCTGTTCTCCTGCTTGCTGTTGTCTGAGTGCTCCCAGAAGTCAGGTGGCAAGGGAGCCTACAGATGTAGTTGATACAGCCCAGCCTTCTAAGACCTTGCCTAGTGTAGAGTGAGCTTTTGGGGTGCCAATGGGAGAGATGTGGCCTAGGATGAGACAGGGGCATGGGGCAGTGCAGGGGACTGACCTGCATGGCTATTCCACTTGTCTTAGTCCAGTATTCTAATGCCTGATTTGGAATTACCTCATCAAGGTGTTGTGAAGAAAGCTTTCGGTCACCCAATAATCACTGCTCTCTTCCCCAAAGGAGGCATCAGTAGTAATAATTTTAAAAATATATGAATGAGCACACAGCAATACATGCTATTTAAAAAAGAATGGATATGCTGAACATGAGCATTGCAAAGCATGGTAGTGGAATAAGCTCTTCACTCCAGCCTTCAATTTGAAAGGCTGAGCGTGACCTCCACTGTTGATGCTTCCCATAGCTGCTTCCCCCTCCGGCATGCCCTCAGATACAGCCACTGCCTGGAGCTTTGTGTTCATTTTCCCCTTAACCTTTTTTGGTATAGTTTACCCCAATTCCCATAGTCCAGTCTTGTTTTGCTTGTTTTGGAGCTCAGCGAAGTGATATTGCTAGTACCATATTCAGGTTTCTGTGAGTAGCTTTCCTGACGAGAGTAGTAAGCCAAACATGGACAAATTTTCAACTCCGATTCAGAATGAAAAAGAAACAATTCATAACCAAATTATTAATAGAAAATTAATGTGGCACTGAAGTGTCCCTTGAGAAGTTCCTCTTAGTTAACTCAAACAAGGAAAATCGATCCTGATTACTTTTTTTAGTACTTTAAAGAGGTGCTATAATTGATATCAATATCAAAGAATAAGTGGAATTCTTTTCAATTCATTGATTGCTATTAAGTGAGTAAAGGTTGCCAAGTGCTGACTTGGTACAGAGGGTAGATTAGATTCTCCTTCTGTGGCCTGCAAGAGTCCAGCATGCGCAACACCTGAGGTCGGTGCTGGGTGCAGAGCTGAGCTCAGTGCTGTGGGCTTGCAGCATGGGGCACCCCAGTGTTGTTGCCTTGGGGTGGGGTTGGGGGAGACTTTACAGCATAGGAGACTCTGGTTTTAAACTCTTGGGAATGGGGCAGCCCAGACAGAGGGAAGGGCTCAGGGCAAGGGCAGAGTGAGACAGGGAAAGTCACATTTTCAAATTACGTTTCAAAAGCCCAGGATAGAAACATAAGGACTTTTGAGAATGGCAGAAAGGAATTCCATAGGTCCAGTTAAGAAGTTTTCCTGATAGGCATTCATATGGGGAACAATTAAAGTTACATTTTAGAGGGTTGGCTTTGGAAGCTGAATGGAAGATGGGATGGAGAAGGCTGGGGCATGGATGGTTGTATTAATATAGATGCAAGATAATAATAATGGCTGACATTTATGAGTCCGTACTAGAGCAGCCACAGGCACTGCCAGAAGGAATTTACAAACCTTGACTTAATTCTCACCGTGCCTTGAGGTTATGTTATTATCATTCCCAGTTCACTTAAGGGGAAACTGAGGCCTGGGGAGGTTAAGCGACTCACCTGTTGGGGCACAGCCTATGGTATAATTTGAAGCTGGATGGTCTCTAGTATCAAAGCCTGTGTTTTATGCATCAAAGAGACGAGGAAGCCAGAGCAAAGGGTGTGGCTGTGGTGACAGTGCAGGGGACTGACTGACAAGTGAGAGGTGGGCTCAAATGTGGCTAAGACCAAATTGGGGAAGAAGAGGAGGAAGGATGGAGCTGGGGCTATGTGATAATTGTGGGCTGCAACCGTCCATCCTTCCAACCTGCGCCCCCAAAGTTCTCTGTGGAAGCTGGGTGTAAAGGTCACCGGGGCAGGAAATGCAAGTGGTGATTGCCATACAAACCTAAGCTTCTGGTGGCCAGGGTTGACTTGTGGCCGTGGTAGTTTGGGACACTGGAGAGGGTAGGTGTTTCAGAGTTTCTCCCTCGTGTTCATGTTCAGTCCCAGACAAGCAAACTCAGTTTGTTTATGCTCAACTGTGGAAAACACCAGATTGCACCAACGGATGTAGGGAAACCGTAAAAGCAATTAAACTGTAGGATTATTTAAGGAGATAAAGGCTGTCAGTAGCAGGGGACCCCCTCCTCGCCCTGTCCTCCCTGCACAAGCGCAAATCCAATGGGTAGGGTGTGCCGTATGATAGTGAAGTAATGGTCTCCCTGCTCTTTTTCCTTCGGTCTCAGGGGGGTCCTTCACACAGCTACCTTCCTGTTTCTACCTTCTGCACTGTTCTGAGGTCAGGCACATGTTTCTGGACTTAGTCAGCTGATAAGCAGCTTGAGGTTGGTTCACGCCTGTGATCTGTCTATTGCCGTAGGACTTGGCAGGTCTGCACAGCCCTGGTGGGGCCAACTGTTGCTGGGCCAAGAATGAAAAGAAACAGGTTGAAGGGAGGAAGGGAAGAATGGAGCAGAATGCTTCAAACACAGAGGCAGCATTTGTGACTCCCTGGAGAAGGACAGCTCAGGCGAGCTGAGACAGAAACCATGTGGCAATGAGTTACTGTGAGGAGCAGCCTTGAGTATCCCAAGAACCAGCAAGTGCCTTCAGGAGATAAATCAAAGGCTCAGCTCTGCGTGTCAGAATCCTAGTAGAGGGATTGTTGCGTCGGCTCCATGTGTCTTCCATGTGCCTCGCAGAGGGGACTCTGGGGATTGCCACTGACCTTGTGGAAGGACATAGTGTGCTAGCCGAGAGAGCAGGCTTGTGAGAAATCATGGGCATTGGTGCAAATTCTGTGAGGACTTCTGGCCCAGAGGAGCTGCGCTCTGCAGGAGTGTGTGTGCCCACTAACCTTTTGCTTGCTTATGAACCACAGTGTGCCTGAAGGTTCAGTGGGATAAGACACAGAAACAGCTCAGCCCCAAACAGCTGACTGGACGTGGCAAAGCCTTGCCATGTTGTTCCTTGCACTGCTCCCTCAAAGTTAGGGGTGGAGCTATGCTTGTGTTGTGGTGGTGAAGCTATAGGCTAAAAACGTAGACTAGGCCTGTAGTAAATGGTGAAGGAATACGTATCTACGTCTAGTGCCCTCTTTGGTTTTTTTTCTTTACATTGAAACGTATTTATAAAGTATTTTTAATTTAAAGCATGGAAAAATGAAAATCTTTTGGAAAGCATTTATAACTCTAGAGATCTTATTATCTAGAGATAATGAGAGTTAATATATCGTCAGATTTCTTCCTTGTGTTGTAGAGCTTCTATAAAACACAGGGAATCCTATCATTCATCCTATTTTCACTTAGTTTTATACCACAAGATAGTTCCTTAACATCGTGAAGTTGTATCATGGGATGTATCATATTTAAATTAACTCTAGCAGAAGAGTCTTAAGTTAGGCTTCCTGTTGCTGTGATAAGCACACTGTGACTTGGGGAGGAAAGGGTTTATACCAGTTTACCTTGCAATCACAGTCCAGCATGAAGGGAAGTCAGGACAGGAACTCAAGCAGGAACCTGGAGGCAGGAAGTGAGGCAGAAGTCATGGAGAAGTGCCGCTGCTTCCTGGCATGTTCAGCTGACTTCCTTACATAATTCAGGCCCGCCTGCCCAAAGGGAGCATCACTTGCAATGAGCCGAGCCCTCCCACATTAATCAGCGATCAAGGAAATGGCCACAGGCTTGCTTGCCCACAGGCCAGGCTAATGGCGGCATTTCTCACTTGAGGTTTCCTCTTCCCAGACGACTCTAGCTTGTGTCAAGTTGGCAAAGCACTAGCCAGCATAATAAGACATCTAAATTATTTCTGAAACTTCGCTGTCGTAAGTAATCCTTCTTAAACATTATATATGAACCTTGTCTACAGCTTCAGTGGCTTCTTTCTTTCTGAATTTTTGAGATCGTAATACAATCACAACATTTTCCCCTTCCCTTTCCTCCCTCCGAACCATCACATAAACCCTTCCCCTCACCACTCTCCTTCAAATTCATGACCTCTTCTCTTTCTAATTGTTATTGCATACATAGACACCCATATTCCTAAACAGAACCTGTTGGATCCACACAGTGCTACCGCTAACTGTATGTGATGTCCAGGCTGACCACTGTGCACTGGCCAACCAGTTGGTATACTCGGAGAAGGTCAGTTCTCCTGTCCCCAGCTTTCCTCAGTTGCTTATAGATGTAAGTGGTTTCTTTGCTATAGATTTGTGGCAGTCGTGGAAATATTTGTTAAGGTGGGTAAGACCACATTGCTTTCAAGATTCCCACCTTGTACTCCCAGTATGAGTTGCTTCAACTTTGAATTCTTACTTTGACACAAATGTAAGTGTAGCTGTTCACTACTGCCCAGGAACCACGGTCCGTTGTTTCCAACATCATGAAGAAAATCCAACACACATTACACAGCGAGGCTCTGTTCCTGCTGTGTAAGGCTAAGGGGAATGTCACAGGACTTGCCCCTTCTGGCAAAGGTGTTTGTTTGTTTGTTTGTTTTTTTAAAAAACTTTCTTAAAATAGCATGACCTTTTAACAGAGACCTCACAGAAGTGTTTCGAGCTGCTGTGACATGTAGCAAAGGCCAGACTATTGTGTCCTTGGTGAACCGTGAGCTTTCCCTCCGTGTGTTTTAGCTTGTCAGCTGGTTGAACAGTCAATCCCCGGCTTGGCTCAGTGAAGCTGTCAGCCTCCTCTCTGCCCAGCTGAATTGGTGGCCTCATATGCCCTCTCTCAGGAAAGTGGGGCCTCCTGGGAGTTCATCTCTGGGCAGCTCAGGTGTGATCCTTAACTCTTTTAGCCCACTGGAGTCCTTAGTTCACCAAGAGCAGGCTGCTTAGGAGGCCAGAGTGTCTGCTGTAATCTTGATTAGGCGAGCATCAGTGTCAGATGGAATAAGACCCAATGCAGTCAGGCCTTCCTAATGTTCATGGTGGTCAGACTGATTTGAATTTACCTAGGAATCATCTGGTGAGGGGACTGCAAACAACGGAACCCTTGAATACAGATGCTGAGAGACAGCCTAGCAACAAGGGGGTTGGTTTCTTGTTTGCTGTTTGTTTGTTTGTTTGTTTGTTTGGTGGGTTCCAGATTTGGTCCTACTTTCCTTCCCCCATTTCAGGGACATTTACAGCATGTTTCCCATTCATTACTTTCCACACTCACCAATGGTTAGGTCTCATGCTGTGCCCTTTGCTGGTCTTCCTATGCTGTACCCTTTGCTGGTCTTCCTATGCTGTGCCCTTTGCTGGTCTTCCTATGCTGTGCCCTTTGCTGGTCTTCCTATGCTGTGCCCTTTGCTGGTCTTCCTATGCTGTGCCCTTTGCTGGTCTTCTTATGCTGTGCCCTTTGCTGGTGCTGGTCTTCCTATGCTGTGCCCTTTGCTGGTCTTCTTCCTATGCTGTGCCCTTTGCTGGTCTTCTTCCTATGCTGTGCCCTTTGCTGGTCTTCCTATGAGTAGTATTTGTTTTCAAGCATCTGTGGGATACTGATGCTTCACAACACTGGTTTTGTATCCAGGCTGCCTTTATTAGGTACTTTTTGGTAATTCAGGTGTGCTGCCACCAAGTGGTAGAGTACCTCTTCTCAGCTACACGGGAGAGTATGAAGAGGCTCCAGATTAGTAACATTCTGTTCTCTGCTCATCAGGGATTGTGTTTTCCAGCTTTACTTTAAAAAAATATTAAATTCTAACAGTTAAATAGCCATATTTAAAAATTAAAAATATGTTTAACACAAGTTTTCTCTGATAAATAGTAAATGCAAATAAAATGTTGTATGTGGAAATGACTAGCTTAGATACACAATTGCCAGCTGAAATGGGGCATTTTATAATGATGCTATTTGGGAGTAGATATGTTTAAAGGAAGCATTTATGTAATAATGCCTACCTTTCTTTTATAAAATCATACTTTGAAAATTTAAAGAAAAGCGAAACTCGCTACCGGCTTGTCTTTAGTCTTAGCAGAGGGGAAGTGCTCTGGGCATCGTTATCTCTCAGGATGCCCACAGTCTTCATCACCATCGCCAGCAACCACAGAGCTGGAGGTGAAGTCTTAGTTTGTCTTTTCAAATCCTTCCTGTCAAATGCTACTTTCCTTCTTTGCACATGGAAGACAAGAACACAAGAGAACATACTTTCCCGGTTTCCTACGCTCCTCCCCTCTACTGAAAGTGTTTGCCCACCACCTCACGGTGTCTGGAGTTGCCTTAGATGAGATATGTTCTACATATGTTCTTCATATGTTCTACAAGTCTCCCTCATCTGCCTAGTAATGTCCAAGAACAAATACTTGAACAAAATTTGAAAAAGACCATTGAGCCTAGAGAGTTTGTCACAGGGAGAAGGCCTGGTCTCTCTCACGAGATCAGATTGGCCATAGGACATGTGCTCTTGAGAACAGGGAAAGCTTTGCAGCGTGGCTCTTGCTATTCATCTCCGAGTTTGCAGAGCACCACGATGAAGGGCAGGACCTCATTCCTAGACTCCTCGGAAACAGGAATCTTGTGAGTGCGAAGTCGCCAGACTAGGCCTCCTTCAGGATATCCCGCGCCCCTGTCAGGGTCTGCAAGGAATCTGGGCCTCTTGCTGGGACGAAGCCTGCACAGGCCTGGAGGCAGCAGGCGTGGTCTGTCTCATGGAGGAGGTGCTGCTGTTTCTAAACTGAGCGAGGATGACAGCCAGTTCTCCGGAGCCCAGACGGAGCACTCTTGTCAGCGCGTGACTCAGCGAGGACAAATATGTTTCCGGATAATGTACTGACATAATCCCAGTGTGTGTCCTGATGGCCCTGCCTCTTCTCTCCCAGAGGCTCCTTTCCTCCCAAACTCCCAGTTGCATTAGGTCACGTGAGGACCAGGTCTGGTTTGGGGAGCTCAAAAACCCTGATGCCAAAGCATTTTCTCCCTCACGTCTCTTGGACTGTTCTGTCCACAGCTGGAATTTTATCTGTCCCCATCACCAGTCATTCATGTGCTGGTTTTTGGCGTGGTGCCTGAGCCAAGGTTTGAAGCTGTGACACACCCCATCCTGGTTCCCTGAGGGAAGAGAACATTCTCGATTTCCAGATTGGGATGTGGGAAGACCTGGCTTTCCAACTGGTCAGCTGAAGAGAAACTCCCTGTCATAGTCCTTGCAATAGGGACAGCCCTTCCTGCAACTGCCCAGCCCTGACCACGATGAGTTGCTTTCTCGGTTCTGGGGGTGTGAAGGACAGTTGCTTACATACACCAACCCTGAGGGGGTCAAGTGATCCTATGGTCTCTTCAGCTTGTTCTCAATTACAGACTATTTAGAATAGTTTGGGGGCACCAGTTTTTGCCTTCAGGAAGGATCATGGTCTGGTCATGTGTCCAAGATCCAGGAGAAAGAGAAAACCAAAATGTGTCCAAGGCAGCAGTCAAGCTTACTAGTTACATGGAAACTCTCTCTTTGGCCTGTTACACACGGATGTGAGTAGTAATCACACTGTTACTATTTTAGATTAAGGTACGTTTTTCCATCCTTCTGACCTACCTGGTCAGACAGGCAGATGGAGAAACCATAGTGACTGGGCCCAGGCTTGCTGAGGAGGGCTGGGGAGGCAGAGGGAGAATTCAGAGGCTGTGGTTCTTGGTTTCCAGATTTCTTTTTCATCCATTGCTTTGGCTATTTCATTTCTGCTTCATGTTTTGAGTAACCCAGAAGAAAGGATAGAGGCTGTTGTCCTAGGCAGACCTGTCAATTTCCATCCCACCCATCCGTGGATCCACCCCTCTGCCACCTCCTAGAATCCCAGAAGTGAAGTGTCCAAGGCGGTCTTCTCTTGGAGAGGGAGGCTTCCTCCCCATCACATCCCAGGCCAGCTGCCAGTATGTGTTCTCCTTCGTGAATTCAAGTTGTTTCAGAGCCCTGCTGAAATGACCTTGCCGATGACAAATATGGCATCTGGGTCATGCAGCAAGTCAGTGGCCTTTTGGGGATGAGGGGACATCTTCTTCAGGAGGCTTCATACTGTCCTCACACGGATCCTGAGTTCTTTGTGATGTCCTTTTGCTACGGCGGTGCCCTTTTGGCATCTTCAGGATGGGAAGTCTTTGTCCTTCCTGGCCATACTTTATTTGCACATCTGTATTTATTTAAAGGCAGCTTTGGAGATGATATGTGGATGAGAAGTTCCACTGAGTGAGTTTGGACCTCTGACCTGCCACTTGATGACCACACATGGAAACACTGGATGGAAGTCTGATGCCTGGGTCACTGCTGTCTGATACTTTACCTTCCCTCATTCAGGGAGAGAAACTGAAATGGCCACTCGCTGCTCTTGGCATTTGTAAGCAGCCTCTTCTGGGTGAGGTTAGGTAATGAGTTTTGAAGAGCTAGGAAGCACCAATGTTCCTTATTTGGCCAACATTTCGGGTTTCTGTGAGTCAGGCTCGGTCCTGGCAAACCTGGGGAGTTCAGCTGGCAAAGGGTACATCCTTGCCCTGTAAGTGGACAGAAGCGCGGTAAGTCTTAATCGCTGCAGCCTGTGCTAGAATCACTGGGGTTGGGGGGCAGGCACTGAAGAGTACACAGCCCCACCCCACACAAGTCCATTGGAATCTCCCGGACTGTCCAGTTTTCTGACATTGAAACACAACAGTTTACAGACTTGTATTGGGCTTCACTCAGCTATCCTTGGCTGCTTGTGGCCCATAGGCTGCATGCTAGACACTCTTTACAGGCCGATTTAAGGTTCTGAGTTTCAGGTAAAGCATCATTTTATACTACCCTGCCTCCCCCTCTGGCCTTTACTTTACAAGAGATTCAGAGACAAAAGATGGATTGTTGCATGACATAGAAAAGACACCAACTGGAGCTAAGGAGGTGGCTCGACCAGCCTGAAGACCTGTGCTCCGTCCATAGCATCTACTTTAAAAACAATGGAGGCAGAGACTAGCTGATGCCTGAGGCTCTCTGCCAGATAGCCTAGCCTACTGGGCACACTCCAGGCCAATGAGAGACACTGTCTCAAAAACTCAAAAGTACATAGGGAGCTCCAGAAGCGTGATAACCAATGTTGACCGGTGGCATCCACACATATGAGCACATTTATGCAAGTGCTCCCGGACACCCACATACAGGTGCACTTATATGAACATACACAGACACTTATAACGCCAAACCTTTAGAATGATGACTGGTAAAGGGGACAGTCTCCCAGTGAAGCAAAGCAAAAGCAAAACCAAATGTTTGGATGAAATAGTATGGTTCCCCGGGTGGCCTCAATGGCAGCTATATCACATCCCAGTGGCCTCGCAGTGACCCAGCGGAGAGACATCTGTGACAGGCACAGGGAGTCCACTGGTCCTACTCTTCCCCTTGGAGAAACAGTCATAGAGAGGCCCTCTTCTGTGAAGGACGGCCTAGAGAGCTGTTTGCGGGAGCAAGCATTCATTACTGGCAGCGCTCCCCAGAGAATGGCTCATGGCTCCAGAAGGCAGGGCCTCCTCCAGTGTTCCTGTTTCTACTTCTGAGTATACAGATGACAAAAGCTCAGAGCAAGTGCTAATGTGTCCTTAACAGTTTTCTCCAACGCCTGCTGATTGCTGGTTGTTTAGAGAAGCAGCTATGGCCTGGTTTGGGGCCATCAGCGGAGAACTGGCAGCACTCGGTGAGGAGCAGAAAGCAGGATCCGTGGATGCAGAGGCCAGAGCCAGAGCCTCTGTGCTTCCGAGGGTGCTGTCGAATTCCAACAGGGCCCAGGGCAGTGGTTCTCCCTTTCTCTTTCAGTTCACTCTGTTTATGGGAGGATTTGAGGAGCACGGGAGCAGCGCAGAGCCAGGGGAGTGGAAAGTGAAGGGTTTGTTTGAGGCTACCATTTCCTCCTTTCCCTGCTCTCTGCTCATGGTGATGTCTCCAAGTACAGAAGTCCAACCAGGAGCCGTAGAAAGATCTCTCCAGATTCCTCTGTACCTAATCTGCAGGTGGCATTCTTGTAAGCAGCTGGCATTACACAGGGAGTCCTTAATGTGAATTGTCCTTCCTCTCTGAACCCATCCCTCAGTGATCAGGCTAGCCTGTGAATTTGTTACCATCCCCGGACAACTTGATGAATAGGTCCAACGTACAGAACAGATCAGCTCTGTTCTGCCTCAATCAAAACACACTGGTCTTTCCTGTGCTCCACACTAGTATTCACACACAGACACCACACACACACACACACACACACACACACACACACACACACCACTGCAACAAAGCAGCCCTGGTGACATATGCACAGGAGCACAGCCCTGACTCCTCTGCTGGTCAGCTAGAGGGGAGTTTGCTGCTGATCTCTTACCCTCAGCCATCACCAGGATGTATTTGTGTTTTCTTTATTGCAGTAGCTATTTACAGTGAGAATCCCAGACATTCATGGGAACAAGGTGAATCTCAGGTGGCATAGTGGCTGGAACAAAAATTGTCAGACCAGAGTAGAGTGAAAACCAACTGATGATGGCCTTACGGTGGCACCATGGAGAGAGATCAGGGTAGCCCTGACTCCTGCGTTGGGGCTTTTGTAAGTCCATAGGTTACACCAAACATCTATGATTTCTTAGCCATACAATGGGGGTATTATTACCTTCAACTGAGTTTCATGCGAGGGATAAATTACGTTTGTATATGAAGAACTTACTATACACAGAACCTCAGATAATCAGTGAACGTTAGCTTTTATTAACATATGAATTCTCACTTTTACTAAACCAGTTGTTTCATATCGCGGTGTTTGGGATCTGCTTGATGTCTCTCCAGCCTGAGGTTTCATCTTGACGATGTATCTCTCCAGTCCAGTGTGGCTACTGGTCCCCTACTCTCTTGCTAGACTCCACTCTTCCTGTCACCTGCTTGGTGGCAGAGCAGCAGCACCCAGGTGGTCTTCTGCCCCAAGGATTTTGCATGGGCTCTTCTCTCTTCCCGAGTTCTTTTCTTGGTCTTCCCTTAGCTAGTACTTCTCAGTGTCTAGGTCTCTGTTCTCCAAGCAACTTTCCCTGAGTATCTGAGGTCTTAAGTGTTATGCATTCTCTTTAACTGCAGTCTTGTGTCTATCACTCCTTCTAGAATATAACATTCATGATTCTGTCTTTGCCCACATTTATATTCCAAATCCCTAGAATTAGGCCAGCTACAAAATCAGTGTCAATAAGTACTCATTAGGTGAATAAATTAATGCATAGTATGTATATTTAGGTGACAATGTGTTTCTTAAGAACACCTTCGTAGCGAGGTCCTCCTTTTAATTTTTCACTTTTTTCATTGTATGTGTACATGTGCATATACATATATGTGTACTTGTGTAGTTACAAGGTGTGTGTGTGTGTGTGTGTGTGTGTATAAGCCAGAGTCCAACCTCCAGTGGCATTCCTCAAGGTGTGTGTGTGTGTGTGTGTGTGTGTATAAGCCAGAGTCCAACCACCAGTGGCACTCCTCAGTTGCCTACCCTGTTTTCTTGAGATAGGCTCTCTCATTGGCCTGAAGGTTGCCAAGTGGGATAGGCTGGCTGACCAGCCAGCCTCGGGGATCCTTCTGTTTCCTCCTTTTCTAAACTGGGATTACAAACACATGTCATCACACTTCACTTTTTAAGTGGATTCTGGGGGATCAAACTCGGGTCCTCATGCTTGTGCACTTTACTGCACCCCATCCCTAAGTCTTCCCTTTGAAGTCACATCAATCTATATAGGGACATAGATATAGACCCCTCAGGGCCTGCCCATTGTTATTCAGGTGACAGGTGTCTTGCCAGGTAAATGCGAGTTTAGAACATCCCCCCAACTAGTAGAGATGAGGAGGAGGGGTGCATCCTATGAGAGAACTGTCTGGAGGAGAGTCTTGTCAATTGAGTCTGAAATGTGATTAGAAGTTCTCTAGGCAGAGGTGGGTTTGGAGTGGGCAAGAACAGATAGAGGGATGAAGGGCAAGTGTACCGCAGAGGTAAACTAACGGTGGTTGGGAGAGGCAGGAGTAACATGGTGTCTGTTTTATGGGGCAATGACCGCTGTGACGCGGGAGATCTGGGAAGAAGAAGAGGTAGTATTAAGATCTAGTCTTTGGTCACATGAGTGTTAGTCAGATCCAGAGTGGTTCACTAAAGTGGCCAGGAGAGAATCTGGTGAGACAGGTGGGCTTTGCTCAGAGCTCGCCTGGGATGGAGTGCAGGGGTCAATGGTTAGGAAGTGAGAGAGGAGGAAGTGGTACTTGGCTTCCTAAATCAGATTGTACCCAGTGTGAGGCCATAGTGTAGGGTTGCCACTGATGGGTACCCAACGCTGCTGTCCAATTACCAACATGACTATGGCTTGAGACGCCTAGTCCTCACTCCCCAGGCTAAGGCCATTGAGTATTCTAACTCATGAAACTAGGCTGTGTGACAGTGGTAGCTAAAACACTCAGAGAAGCAAAATTGGTGCTGACAGATGAGTCATGTAAGTGAATGAATGAATAGGAGTGGGCTGAAGAGCAGGAGTCAAGCCTCCTGCCGAGACAAAGCACTGGCAGAACCGCTTGTGAGGACTGGCTTCAGCTGTGGCCTTCTCAGCTGGAGTCTTTGCTAAGCATAAGAGGCCACTAAGAATAGAAGGGCCACTGTCACAGTTCTGTTCATTTACTCCTCATCTACCCACCAGCTAAGCACTCTCCTGGATCCTTCAGACGTGGCACCAGATGTGGATGAGACCTAAGAGATCCCTGGAGAGATAGCCAGGACTTGGTCTAGCAATTGAGATGAAGCTACCAGGACACAGATCTATGGGGAACAGACACACCACCATGATTCTGTGGTCGTGTAGATCAGTAGAAGGGGAACGAGCTACTTCAGCAGTGTCTGAGCTCAGTCAGCCATACCTGGTAAAGACCAAGTGGCAGCATCCCCAGCCTACAGAACCAGAGGCATTTCATAAGGTCAGGAATTCTCCCAAGCCTGTGCTGGTGACAGTGGGCTTTATTCTCCAGTAAACGAGAATAGGGAACTGCAGAGAAAGTGTGCTGATAGGTTCCCATGGCAGATGTTTTGACTGTGTGTCACTGTTGCTCTGTCTGATGTGGTTGTGTGGCACATGTGGCTTTTAATGTGCATCCTAGTATCTGATTTAGGCAAAGTGAATCTATCATTAAACTCTCACATACCACACCAAAAGACATGGTATCATTGGTTTTTGTTTTAGTTAGGGTTGCTATTGCTGTGAAGAGACACCATGACCATGGCAACTCTTATAAAGAAAAATATTTAATTGGGGGTAGCGTATAGTTTCAGAGGTTTAGTCCATTATCATCATGGCAGGAAGCATGGTGCTGGAGATGGAGCTGAGAGTTCTACATCTTCATCTGCAGTTAGCAGAAGGAGACTATGCCCCACCCTGGGTGTAGCTTGAGTATATGAGCTCTCAAAGCCTGGCCCTGAAGGACATATTTCCTCCAACAAGCCCACACCTACTCCAAAAGACCACGCCTACTCCAACAAGACCACACCTACTCCAACAAGACCACACCCACTCCAACAAGACCACACCTACTCCAACAAGACCACACCTACTCCAACAAGCCCACGCCTACTCCAACAAGACCACACCCACTCCAACAAGACCACACCCACTCCAACAAGACCACACCTCCTAATAGTGCCACTCCCTATGGACCAAGCATTCAGACACATCAGTCTATGGGAGCCATACCTATTCAAACTACCACAGACTCTTGGACCTCATCCCAGAACAACTTTCCTCAGAATATTTGGACAGTCCCCCAAGTTAGCGTTTTCTAATGAACATCCTGTGTGGAAATGAAAGGCCGTAATGTTAGAGAAGCAATGGTGTAGAGCAGTAAAAATGCCTTTTTGAGATAGCACACACTCACCCAGGGAAGACAGCTCCAGTGACATTTAATGAACAAAAGAGTAAATGGTCTAGAATCGAGTGCTGGAAGCGGGTGATCAATCATCCGGTCACTCAGTATTTACATTTATGAGTTCTGGGCTGGCGAGGCCTGGAGCGTCTGTGAGCAGCCCATGGCTCAGTCTGAAGGAACTGTGATTTACCAGACATGTTAGGAAGCTTGCCAGACCCCCCCCCCAAAAAACACCCCAGGGGCCCCAAGCTCCAGCTGGGAAGCAAGCAGAAAAGGATGTTCATGGAGGGTGGGAAGTGGGGAGAACCACCCTTCTTTTCCCTTTAGAATGGATGTAAAAGCCTGCTGCTCCCAGTTCTGCTTGTTTCTAACTCTATCCTCACAGTGCTCAATACAGAATTCTAACTCCAAAAGTTTCACTTGGACCCATAAACCTCTTTTAAAGGTAAACTGCCTAAGGGGCAGGTGGGCCTGGGAGCAACAACACTGCATAAACTAGACTGGTGAAAAGGTGCCAGTGTGTAGAGAGGAGCTGCGGGCAGGCCTGCTTTTCATCCCGCCCAGGTCCCGGCCACCGGCTAGCTTATGCCCCCAAATAACAACACACAAATTGTATTCTTTTAAACACTGCCTGGCCCATTAGTTTCAGCCTCTTACTCACATCTTGATTAACCCATATCTAATAATCTGTGTAGCACCATGAAGCAATTTATTAACTTCCCTTCCCAGCATTCTGTTCTGTCTGCTCCACCCACTAAGGGCTGGCCAATCAAATGAGCCAGTAGTTTCTTTATTAACCAATGAAATCAACTCAAACAGAAGACCCTCCCACATCACCAGTGAATGCACCCTGTGGGAGGAGAAGAGGTTGACAATGGGCACCTGTGGAAGGGGGCAGGCTGGGGAGTGTGTGGACCCTGGCAACTTCCAAAAGTGGTGTGGACCTGGGGTTCAAATACCATAGGCAGCTTTGTCTGACTTTGCTATTTCTTCTAAACATCCCAGGCACCATCTAGGATAACTGTGTCACTGCTCCAACATGAGTTTTGCCCCAGTCCTCACAATAATGATCCTGGACTGTGGCTTCCCAGACACTAACCCCAGTGATTCTGCTCCTCTGCTGTGCTGCAGCATTTGGTGTTCCTGTGTGTACCTCTGCATCAGTGCAGCATTTGGTGCTCCTGTGTGTACCTCTGCATCAATGCAGCTTTAGCTGCTCCTGTGCATACCCCTGCAGCGATGCAGCATTTGGTGTTCCTGTGTGTACCTCTGCATTGCTGCAGCATTTGTTGCTCCTGTGTGTACCTCTGTGGTGCTGCAGCATTTGCTGCTCCTGTGTGCACCTTTGCAGTGCTGCAGCATTTGGTACTCCTGTGTGTACCTCTGCAGCAATGCAGCATTTGGTACTCCCGTGTGTACCTCTGCAGCAATGCAGCATTTGGTGCTCTTGTGTGTACCTCTGCAGCAATGCAACATTTGGTGCTTCTGTGTGTATCACTGTGGTGCTGCAGCATTTGGTGCTCTTGTGTGTACTTCTGCGGCAACACAGCATTTGGTACTTCTGTGTGTACCTCTGAGCGATGCAGCATTGAACACTGTAACCACATCATACCCTCCTGGTTCTCACTCACCTCTGTGTCTTGTCATTGGGCTTCTACTTTTTTGCTGTCTTCTCGTAAGCATTGACATTCCTGTCTATTGTATCTGGGCCTCAGAAGACGGCTCTTTTCACCCTTGTTTGTCACAGGATGATCCGACCTGCTCTGCACATGTGAACACATGTCCACTCACAGTAGTACCACTCAGCAAAGGCAGGCACTGGGCAGCTCCCAGATCTATATCCCCCCCCCCCCCAGGTTGCAGTGTTGAGCCATATATCACACTGCCTTCAGAATGTCACAAATGTGTGAAGCGCATCATTTATATTAACATTACCTGGGATGTAAAAGAAGTCAGACTGCATCTTTGTGAGAGAGGAGATTTGGGAACAAATGGGTTAAGAGTGTGATTCCCAGGAGAAACCTGTAAGAGATTGAGAGTAGACTGGGGAAGGGACAGAACATAAGAGCTTGTGGTCTCAGAGAGTCTGGTCATCTCCTCACTAGGGGCTTGCCAGGGCCTTATGCAAATGTACTTCAGTTTCATCTTCTCTATACAGAGACGACCACATATAGTTTATAAAGTTATTGTGAGGATAAAATGAAACAATGTATAGTAAATGTCCATGGTTCCTGACACAGAATAAGCACAAGATTAAAAAAAATTTCTCCCCCTCCCCAAGCTGTGCATGGCAGACATACAGAGTACCTTGGGAGATTAGGCTGTTTTCACAGAAAGCATCAAACCTTGGCCATGGTCAGGTTATAAGTGTCAAGAAGAAGCGGTACTAACTCCTTTCCTTGGTATGCAGGGTTGGGGAGAGAGAGACGCACCCTTCCTTCAGGGCTCTTCAGGGAGTATCCATCTAACTGGGAGACCTGAGCAAGCTGGCATGTGTGGGATACACACAAGTTCCATGAGCTGAGACAGTTACTGATTGATGTTGAATAATGAATCCTGAAAAAGTTTTTTGTCTCCTGTTGTGGCCTCAGCCTTGCAATGGTGGCCTTACAACTAGCACGTGTAAGCAAGTGTGATGCGAGGAAGTGTAACACACACAACAATTTACACAAGTACTACCTGGGGTGGGGAGAATAGGTGAAAGAACCCCCCCCCCCAGGAAATATTATGCCGTATATAGAGAAATGGGTTTTTAAAAAGTGAATGGGTAAAATAAACCAAAAATAAAAGAAGGAAGAACCCCTAACTAAGATATCACTGATTTTTTTACCTACATTTTTTTTGTTCAATTTTGAGGAATTATAGTTGAGATTTGGGTATTTAAGATGAGCATTTTATAAGTTATATGGCAGCATCTTGGTTCCTTTGATTTGCCTATAGTTTTGGGTTTCAAGATGCTCATTTCACCCCAGTTGGTCTGGATTTCAAGAGCTACTGCCCCATCCCAACAACCGAACTGTGACCCTCATCAAGTAGAGCCTGAGACAGCTGCATGGGATGGATCCCCACAAGCCAGCCCCACCCTCACTGCCCTCCAGTGCTCAGCATGACTCAACAACCCTTAATTTTAAAGCTGGCACACATTTTCAACTACCTGTGATTCATCTTAAATACATGCTGGCAAACACATGCTACTAGTGCCTTACATGCTATAGTTAACCATTTGGCAGAATTGGCCTGGAGGCACGCATTGGAAAAGATGCTCTGGCTTGATTTGTATTAGGCGGTAAAGTGTACCACCTGTCGCGGTGAGCATGAAGAAGACTCCTCATCTCTAAGGAGGAGTAGAGTCCCTGTCTTCAGGGAGCTTTAATCCAAATGAGGAAATGTGATTCCTCCTCAGAAACAAAAACTAAAAGAGAAATTAGGTGCAATCTGAGAGCCCACGAGATAAACTTCCCAAGTGCAACTGACCTGAAGAGAAGAGTAGGTATTGGCTAAGTGTGGGAGGAAGTGGGCTGTTTGAGCCCTTGGTCCTATACGGTGAGTGTAGGGGGAGTGGGGGGCTTGGGAGGCAGTACCCTTTCAGTTGGCTAGACAAATGACAAGAGTTGGGGGTGGGGTGATCCAGGTCAGGAAGATGCAAGTCTCCGGATACTTTTTACATGTGTCCTTAAGAGTCTCTGCTGCCCAAAGTGACCGTGTCTGAACTCTGATCTCCCCATAGCGAGGACGTTTGCAAACGTGGCTTCACAGTCATCATCGACATGCGGGGCTCCAAGTGGGACCTCATCAAGCCCCTCCTCAAAACCCTGCAAGAAGCCTTTCCTGCAGAGATCCATGTGGCCCTCATCATCAAGCCCGATAACTTCTGGCAGAAGCAGAAGACCAACTTCGGCAGCTCCAAGTTCATCTTTGAGGTGAGACAGACAGACCCCTTGTCTCCCTCCTTTCTGCTCCTCTGTGCAGTCAGTATGTTCCTCTCTTTCCTTCCCTGTCTACCCTATGATGGCCAAGATGTCAGGGGCGAAGACTTGCAGATTCCTTGGCCATCTTGGCCTTACCAGTTACATTTCTGGTATGAATAAGAGGCTCAAGAAATGATCCCAAATGCACAAGATCATTATACAATCCTATATACTGTTGATGGGAGAGTACATGGCATCAGTAGTTCTGACAACAACAAGAAATGATCCCAAATGCACAACATCATTATACACTCCTATATACTGTTGATGGGAGTGTACATGGCATCAGTAGTTCTGACAACAACATTACAACTGTATTAAAACTTTTTAAGAATGTATCTGTTGATCTAGTAATTCTTCTGGAAAACTATTCTTATAAAACAAAACAAAAAGATTAAAACAAGTTAAAATTGCAAACAAAATGCCAATGAAGATTTTCATTATAGTTCATTTTTCTAAGAGAATATGTATATTGTATATATGTATATATTTTATGTGTATAATATAATATGTTTATTATATCTACTTATACAGATATAATATATTAACATGTACATGCATTTATTGATCTTTTTACTAACAAGCCATTAATTTTGGTGACACTGATATAGGAATCTTATAAAGCTATTAAAATCATATTTAGAAAATATTGAAAGATGTTCATGACATCTAATTTTTAGAAGGCATATCATAAAACAGTATTGGCAGTATTGGCAGTGTGATCTTGAATGGTTTTAATCTCTGTGAGGAGGAGCCTGAGAAGTGAAATTATGTGCAGTGGCTTATTTAAGGCGACTAGAAAATGGGCTTTATTTTGTTCATGTTTTTTTTTTATCCTTTTTTGAGATGAGAAGTGACTTTCATGTCCATGAAAACATGTTTTTAAACTAAATTCTCCAGAGTGCATATAAGTTTTTGAGAGTTCATGATGATGACACATAAGATTAAATCAGAGGTTTAAACATTCTTGTTCTAGCCAAATTTGAGCGGAGAGAGAGAGAGTTTGTTTGAAAGTGAGACTGCATTTAATCTTCCAGAGTTTCCTGTTCTAGAGTGCTGTCCCCAAGGACTAGGAGTGCATATGTTTTGGGGTGGTGGCCCCAGTTGGCTGCAAACGGCCTGACCTCTTGACTGAGGACGTTTTCACTCTCTATTAATAGCCCAAGAAAATTGTCTTGGTGCAAAAACCACTTAACATCACACAC
Source organism: Arvicola amphibius (assembly GCF_903992535.2). Lineage (NCBI taxonomy): Eukaryota > Metazoa > Chordata > Mammalia > Rodentia > Cricetidae > Arvicola > Arvicola amphibius. Next base: position 59,565,382 of record NC_052056.1, read on the forward strand.
AGCCTCCCAGAACCCTACCTAAAGCTCCAAGTGCCGCAGAAAACACTTTCAACCTTTTTGGCTTTTTTTACTATGCTGGTGACACCTGTGCATTTAAAATGGGGAGAACCTGAAAAGGGTGTTTCTAAGAACTCTGGGAGCCAAATGACCCTTTCACAGGGGTCGCCTAAGACCATCAGAAAACACAGATGTTTACATTACAATTCGTAACAGCAACAAAATTATAGTTATGAAGTAGCAACAAAAATTGTTTTATGGTCAGAGGTCACCATAACATGAAGAATGTATTAAAGTGTCTCAGCATTAGGAAGGTTGAGAACCACTGCCCTAAGGGATGTAGTGAGCAGTCAAGAATGAGAGTCTCTGCTCTAGGTCAGCCCTTCTTTCCTTGAAGCTCCATCTCTTGTCTCAGTTTGGGTGTCGGGGGAAGGAAGATACTCAGAGAGCCATGAGATACAGGGACGGGCAGCTCTTGCTGGCTTATATGTTAGATACTCACTGACCTTCATTTCTGACCACAGTGAGTGTGGGTGGGGCACCTACTCCATGCCTGGTCTCCTCTGAACCTGACACACATGGACACATTTAATCAGATTCGACCTGGTTTAGCTCTGCTCTAGAGGGAAGGAGACTGGGTCCCTGAAAACTTGGATAGCTTGTCCTAAATCATGACATTAGTTAGGGAGAGCCTAAATCCATATATTCCCTTCATGGCCTCTTCATCAGAGAGGGGAGATGCCCAAAGCCCTGCAGGCAGGGGAAGGTGTTTACTGAACAGTAGGGTGACTGCCTCCTGGAGACACCATTCTTGGACACAACATTATAACCACTTCGAATGAAAGTCCCAACTGTTACCTGTCCCCAGTTCTTTTCAGTGTGCTGTAGAGCTGCAAGAACCAGGGAGATGAGCTTGTACCAGTTTGGCCACTGAGACAGTCTCTGAAATCCTCGCAACCCAACAACTGATCACATTGCTGAATCCACCCATGATGATGCCCTGGCCCACAGGCTTCAGGTTGTCAGAGCCCCTATCTCCATGGCAGAGGCTGGGTTAGTTTTTCATCCAGTTTGTGTTTGTAGACTCTGAAGGCCCAGCTGTGCTGAACTCAGGCTGTGGAGGAGGGATGATGATGATGGAAACAGGAACACTGGGCAATCTTTCCTTGGCTATGACTGTGGTCACATGCAGAGGTTTGTTGAAGCAACCAGCAGTTTCTTCAACCTGTGATGCTGGCTGATTTGTGGCTCCTGACCTGTGGGCTCTGTGAACTTCCTCGTACCCTCTTATAGGCAGGCTGTGGTTGTAATTGTATAGACTTGTCCTTTTCTCCCTCCTGCCTATTTCTGCCCTGCTGTCTTCCCCCACTGACCCACATCACTGTGTCTCCTTTTCCTTCCCAGACAAGCATGGTGTCTGTGGAGGGCCTCACGAAGCTGGTGGACCCCTCCCAGCTGACAGAGGAGTTTGATGGCTCCCTGGATTACAACCACGAGGAATGGATTGAGTTGCGCCTCTCCTTGGAGGAGTTCTTCAACAGTGCGGTACACCTGCTCTCGCGCCTCGAGGACCTGCAGGAGATGCTGGCCCGGAAGGAGTTCCCTGTGGATGTGGAGGGTTCCCGGAGGCTTATCGACGAGCACACACAACTTAAGAAAAAGGTGCTGAAGGCCCCTGTGGAGGAGCTGGACCGGGAGGGGCAGCGGCTGCTCCAGTGCATCCGCTGCAGCGATGGCTTCTCAGGGCGCAACTGCATCCCAGGGAGCGCTGACTTCCAGAGCCTTGTCCCCAAGATCACCAGCCTCCTCGACAAGCTGCATTCCACCAGGCAACACCTGCACCAGATGTGGCATGTGCGAAAGCTCAAGCTAGATCAGTGCTTCCAGCTGCGGCTATTTGAGCAGGATGCTGAGAAGGTAGGAAGGGAGTGGGCTAAGCCTGAGCTGAGGGTGGTGGAGCATAACTTTATGAGGAAACTGTTGGGGTTGTTAGTCAAAATCTCTGTTTGGAGAAATTTGGTTGAAATCCTTTTTTAAAAGATGCTTATTGGTTTCAGAGAGCTTAAATTATTTCAATCTCATATTTGGCCATTGGCCACTTATTATTAACGTTTATTGTTACATTGTTTTTAGTATATGCTAGGCTCTGTTCTTTTGGCTGTATATAGATTGACTTGTGTTAGCCATCCTCAGAGTCCTGAGAGGTAAGTGGACTACCACGGCTCCCTTTTCCGGGTGAAACTAGCTAAGCGTGGGAGTGTAATCTGGTTGCAGAGTTCATGCTTGGATCAATGCAGTTAGACATTGCCCTCTGTGCCTTTGATGAGTGAGGGAATTGAGCCGCTAGCAGCCAAAACAGCAGCACTATTAGCAACCATTATTGTCCCTTCATGGACTTTTCTTTCTAGGAAATTTTAAGTATGGATTCCTGTTTTATCTGTACATCCCTTCAATCCCTATGAGGCAGGTGGTGGGATCTGTCTCGGCCCAAGACAACCGAAGCTCTTTGCTCTTGGCAACGCTGACCTATGGATCTAGTCTTTTGTTTCCGAGTTCCAGACTCTCCTGGCCATACCACTTCTTTTTGAAGCACATTTTCAGATAAGATGCCGCTTTCCCAGCAAAACATGTGTAAAGCTTTTCCCTTGTCATGAAAAGTAAGCTGTGAGAAAGAAAACAGAATAAAAGGCACCTAGAGTCTCTGCTGAGAACATGAAAGCACCTTCTCTAGATAAAGTAACGTGGAGAAAGAAGGGTTCGCTTCTAAGAGCCCTTGAAGAGGAGGGAAGCGGGCTCCCTCCCTCTTATTGGTTTCTAGGTGTGACTGTCACTTAAGTGCATGGCGTTGCTCTCTGAAATACTGTGGCATGTTCAGGAACCTGTGAATTTTACAGTGTCTGACACGGAGGTATTTAAGAGCTCAGATCGTGGTCTGAGGAGGTAGCTCAGCTGATAAAGTACTTACCTTCCAAGTTGGAGAACTTGAGTTTGATTTCCAGAACTCACCTAAAATGTCAGGCATGGTGGTACATGCTCACAATCCCAATCCTGGGGAGGTGGAAACAGAGAAGTCCTGGGATATGAGTGACCCATCCAGCCTAGCCTAACAGGCAAGCTTCAGGTCCCGGTGAGAGATCACATCTCAATAAACAAAATGGACGGTTCTTTAAGGACAACACTTGAGGTTGGTCACTACGGCCTAGACATACATGCACCCCACACACATATGAGAATGCACACTTGCATATGCACACACATGCTTACACATGAACATATATACACACACAGAGCCAAGACTGAAAGTATCTTAGGTATTTTGAAGAAGTAAAATCAAGGTCTAAAACTTTCTACATAACAATCCTAATTTATATATGTAGAAAAAAATTACCATAGATGGATACATTTAATTTATAAATTGCAGACTTATGAATGGTTTTAATGTTGATGGGCAAATTTTCTGATCTTTTGCTATCACTAGAAAATCAATCCATGTAGTTTTGAAAGAATTCATATCCATTTCTACAGTAAACTTGTGGTCCTGTCTTGGTGAGCCGTGCAAAGTTTCCTGACCTCTTTGCCCAGTGATGTGGTAGCCTGGGTCTGACCCTGCCTGACTTGCTTAGATCACAGAACCCCTTGTACCACTCCTTGAGTGGCAACAGGCCAGGCCAGGAACCAGCTCTTGGGAAAACCAGAGCCGATACTTTTTAAGTGCTGGGAGATCTGAAACACTTCCAGTTTCACTTGAGATCTATGGTCTGGGGCAGGAATTCCATTCTGAAGCCTGTCCTGGGTAAGGTTATGCCAGTGACCAGAGATAGGCGGGGACAGGGGCTCATATCCGCCTAGGTATGTTTTAGAGTTTAGAACCCTTCAGGATGTCTCTGTAGCTCAAAGCTATGAAAAGCCTGCACAGAGCACCGGTAATGTCTGCTTCAAAGACAAAAGAGCCTCTCTTGGCTGCTGAAGTTCCCAGGTGGGAAGGCCGCCTTTCTAGAGTCAGCTGCATTCCATTCAGCTAGCCAGGGGTGGCTGTCCCTCTTAGAGCCTCCTAAGTCATCTCCCAAGAATTGCACAGTGCATCAGTATTCCTGGGTGGGGACTCGGAGTGGCTTGCCCAAGATCATGCTGCTAGCTAAACAGGGTCGGTATTTTAGTTGGCCTTCACAGCTTCCTCAAGCTCTTCTCCGGGAACCCTTTTTGCCCGCCTCTCTATTCCCGGGACTCGTCTCATGCTAACACTGAATACCCCCTGTTTGTCCCTAGGTCACTTGGCTAATGTGTTGATATTCTGAATAAAGTCTCCAACTCCACTTTCTTATGTATGTGTGTGAGTGTATGTGTGTGCATGCATGTGTGCATGTGTGTTGTATACAACTATGTGCAGATACACTGAATAGCTAGTAACCCAAGGTCACTTGAGTAATGTGTTGATATTCTGAATGAAGTCTCCAGTTCCACTTTCTTGTGTGTGTGAATGCATGTACATGTGTGTGTTGTATAAAGCTATGTGCAGGTACACTTGCCTGTGTGTGGTCATGTACATCTGCTCATACACACAAAGGCCAGAGGAAAATATCAAGTGTCTTGCTCTACTGTATTTCTTTTTTCCTTTGAGATAGGATTTCTAATTGAACCTGAAGCTAGACTGGTAGCTAAGAAGTACAAAGGATCCTCCTGTCCCTGCTCCTTATAGCTCTCAGGTTGCAGGCATGTATGTGGCCACATCTGGATTTTTGCATGGCTATTGATCCTGAGCTGGGGTCCTCAGACTTGTTTGGCAAGTGCTCTTAGCGACTGAGTCATCTCTTTAGTTCCCCAAATCACACCATCTAATGCTTGCTCTTCCGGAGTATATGGACCTCTTGTCTGGTAAGACATACAGACTTCTCACAATAATATTTGTAAGTACAGAAAAATATACATAGGCTTGTAAAACAAGTAAAATACAGATTTAGCTTTTTAAAAGTATGTACCTCTTTATTAACGTGACAAATGTTATGATCGACTTTGAAGTCTAATGGCTATGATGACTTGGAAACAGTAATAAACATGAATGGCATTTTAGGACAGCAACGCTGATGTTATGTGGAAATGTTTGTGTTGCTGCTGGTATTAAAAATACCACTTTAGCTAAGTCTGGATAGTTGGTTGTCTGTGCTCATAATGGAAAGGAATGCTGTATTTCAGCTAGACATTATTGAAAATAATGGTGCCCCCATCTAAGTATGTTATCACTGTTTATGGATTTAAGCCTGTCACCATGAATTTAAGCCCATGAACAGTTTAGGACCCATCTTCTGTGGTGTACTTATACCTTGAAAGAGAAAAAGTGAGGCTGGAGAGATGGATCGATGGTTAAGAGCACTGGGTGTTCTTTCAGAAGGTTCCCAGCACCTTCATGGTAACTAACAGTTGCCTGTCATTCCAGCCCCAAGGGATCCAGCACCTTCTTCTGACCTCTGTGGGCACTGCACATACATAATGTACATACATACACATGCAGAAAAAACACATACACACAATATACAGCATTTTAAAAAGAAAAAGAAGTGTGTTTGTGCATGTGTATGAATGTACATTTCTGTGTGTATGTAGGGGTATTCAGGGAAGGACAGAATTAAATTATTAAAAACAAAACAGAGCTAAGGAGAGGGATGCTGGGAATATTTTGACATTGAGTCAGTGTTGAGACTGCTGCTCAAGCTTGACCCAGCTGCCACAGAAAATGTGTTGGGTGTGGAGCCAGGGAGAAAAGCAGTCCTTTAAAGTTGTGTCCAGATTAATTTAGAAGATCCATGCAGAGCTAAGTGCCTCAGCCTTTGACTTATTTGGTGCTTTCGGACAGGGTCAGGAGGGTGATGTTTTGGAGTAGGGCTGTGTGCACATCCACATCTAAACAAGGGCTTGAGGAAATAGTTCCTGTATGAGCCACATCTCAGCCTCCTTGCAGGCAGCGGGGTTGGTCAGTGGAGTGTCTCCAGATCTGGGAAGCTCTTGGCAGTCAGTTAAGTTCACTGACCACTCTGCTCCTATTTTTATAACAGAAGTGGGCAAAGAGTATCTCCTCTAGCCCTGCAAGGTGACCACTTGCCTTCCAGGCATGAATAATAGGTTGGTGACTCCCCACTTACCCACTGTCCTTGGAGAATAAAGTTGTCTCCTACCACCTTTCCTGACCCCTGTGACAGCCCCTGTATTATACAGGTCTTGGAGATGGTAGGGACAGAGCCACGATCTCACCCTGTCGGGAGGGGTGCTCTATCCTACAAATGTCATAGAGCAGGCTTCCCGTTTATATTATTGTGAGTGTAAAGAAGCTGTCCTTTGTACAGATCTTTGTACAGATGAGCTTGGATCAATATGGAGGCTAGAATTTCTAACCCAGAGTAGCTCACTATCCAACAACAGCAACAAAAAGACAGATACATCAACACCTGTTTCTTTGTGTCAAAACAGATTTGAGGGTTAATTGATGTAAAACAAAGCACATGTTTAAGATAGACAATCTGATGAGACATAGATATGAGGAGACACCTTGAAGCCACCACTGTGATCAAGGTCATGGGTATTCTCACCCTCTGAATGCTCCCCTTCTCCCTTCACTCTTCCTTAATGTCTGCTGTGGCCTGAATTGCCCTAGGCATAGCTGCTGCGTTTGGGAGTTCCCGGGAAAGAGAGAACATCTGCACTCTGTGCTCCAGAGTGATGGAAAGGCCTTAATAAGAAAGCTGGGAGTGCTGAGTAATCTGGAGATGATTTAACTAGCCCATGGTGATGGAAGATGAACCACTTCTGCCTCGGCCCAGAGCCCTCTGGTCTGTAACTAATGGGCCCACACAGCACTGTGTTCACAGAACATGGGTCCAGTTGCTCGCACAGATTAGCCTGGGGCAGATAATTGTTCTCCATACAGCTTCATTTCTAGTCACATCTGCCCCTGGCTACAGTGGGCCCCACATGAGGAAAATGTGTGCCATATAACCATAGCCAGTTATCAAAGAGAAGGGGTGGGCTGTGTGGAACCAAAAGTCAGTCACCAGACTCAATGCCTACGGAAGAGGAAAGGGTGAACACTTTCCAGAGGCAGTTCTTCCGTAGGCGCTGTGTCCTCCTAAGAGCCTTGGGTAACATTTAACATGTTAGACCTGGAAGGAATCTTAAAACAAAAGCACACCTCCCACACATGGTAAGAAGTCTCAGTCTTGTGTAATGGCAGCGATCGTTACTCATGATGCCCACTTAGAAGTCGATGCCGACAAGAAGCATCAGAAAAAGAACCCTGACGTCATTTCACCACCTGCCTTCCGATCTGAGGGAGGTCCTCCTCTTCCCATCTTTACAGGAAGGGAACTTGTTCAGAAGAGTCCCTGATAAAATGATTAAGAGATTGGGAAAACATAATCACTCATTCCTGAATAGGGCCTGCTGTCCTGATGTCTCTCCAGTCAGCTGTTTAATGCCCGCCCACCGCTATTCTAAGAAAGTGGGTATTTCTATTATTTTTTTTCTGGAGAATTTGCAAACAGTGAGCACAGTAACCTAGTGGGGCTTCAGAGCTTTGAAACCAGAAGATTACTGCTTTGCTTAGCATGTTCTACTTGTTTCCCATATAAACATGTACTTTGGAAGTGACCAAAATAAGACAAGACCTCCTCCATCTCTCGCATGGACCTGGCTTTCATATTCTTGGTTGTATATTTATTCTCACATTGTGAAATTCCATTCATACTTATTATGCCATGTCAAAGCAGAAATGGAGGTGTGGTGATTGACACTTAGGATTTGTCCTGGGGTGCCAGTGGCCAATTGTGACACTTTATGCATATCTTGAACCTCCTGACCTCCAATTATATTTCAACAAAACACAGAATTGGGGCTGATTTAGTGATGTTTCCCTATACTTCTGTGTTACGGTATTGTCATGTTTAACACACTCCCTTAGCAGGGACATCTTTTAAGGGGATAAAGTGGTGTGGCCATAGTCACAGTTGTGGTAGGTGTGTCAGTGTCAGTGGAGGTGGCTGAGATCAACACTTGTGTTTGTTTGTGTTTGTTTGTCTAAGACAGCGTTTCTTTGTGTAGCCCTGACTGTCCTGGAACTAGCTCTGTAAACCACACCATGCTGGCCTCGAACTCACAGAGATCCTCCTGCCTCTGCCAAGATAATCGCTTTTAAGGAGACCTATCAAAGTCTGCACAGTAGTTTCACACAGTCTCGCACCCCAGTTCCTTACCCCTTTTCCGTGAGACCTGCCGCACTGGAGAACATCAGAGCCCTTTATAGTTCAACAGTTCTAAAATACTTTATGCTGTCCTAAGGTATTATAAGAATAAAATACCTTATTCCTCCCTGCTCCCCTCATATCTGCAGGAGGTCCTCTTAAGGGACTCTTGCTTTGGGGATAGTGGGAAGTAACAAACTTTTCTCAGCGGGTAATCTCCTAAGTACCTTCCTGCTTTAGCAAGCCACGCTGCTGCCCAGGGGATTTAATGGATGTAATGGAGATGCATGTGGAGATGCCTGGCCCCTGAGTGCCTGCTGCTTCCCTGTTGACTTCCTGTCTTCTCTCTCCATGACTGATATCCTGGTTCAGTCTTCAGCCACTGCTGCCCACTGAAGCTGTGCTGTGTGTCTTGGATGTTCTCTTACTGTCCTCATGTGTGTTTCTGAGCCACTGCTGCCCACTGAAGCTGTGCTGTGTGTCTTGGATGGTCTCTTACTGTCCTCGTGTGTGTTTCTGAGGCTGTGATGAAACATTAACCAAAAGGACTTGGGGGACTTAAGGGTTTATTTCATCTTACACTACTGAGAAAGAGGCCGTCACTGAGGGAACCAAGGGCAGGAACTCAAGGCAGAACCTGGGGCAGGAACTGAAGCAGAAACCATGGAGGAAAACTGCTTACTGGTTGCTTAGCTGCCTGCCTTATACAACTCAGGACCATCACCCATAGTAGGCTGGGCCTTCCTACATCCAAACCTGTCAAGAAAATGCTCCACAGGCCGGGTGGATGAAGGCAGTTATTTATTTGAGAGTTCTTCTTCCTAGGCATGTCTAGGATCGTGTCAAACTGACAAAACCTAACTAGCACACGTATGTGTGGACTTGCTTCAGAGGATTCTCGGTAACTTCTTTGTTTTGATTTTGTTTTTAGAGACAGGGTTTCTCTATAGCTTTGGAGCCTGTCCTGGAACTAGCTCTCGTAGACCACTGTGAGTTGGCCTCGAACTCACAGAGATCCGCCTACCTCTGCCTCCTGAGTGCTGGTATTAAAGGTGTGCGCCGCCACCACCTGGCTTTCAGTAACTTCTAATGAAACACGATTAAGAATTGATATTTGAGGGGCTGGTGAGATGGCTCAGTGGTTAAGAGCACTGACTGCTCCTCCAGAGGACCCTGGTTCAATTCCCAGCACCCACATGGCAGCTTGCAGCTGTCTGTAGCTCCAATTCAAGAGAATCTGACATCATTATACCAATGTGCATGAAATAAAGTTAAATAAAGTTTAAAAAAAAAGAATTGATATTTGAGAGAAGTTGGGAGTTAAGACATAGATTCGTGGGATCCTTATAAGTAAGCAGGTTGTGCAGTGTCCTTGACCAAGGAAAGGCAGTCAAGTTGAGGTCCCACTTGATAGGTTGCATGGGAAGGGGACCCTCCACAGGAAAGGGTCTCTGAAAACACTATCCTCGAAGTAGCTCCAGAGGAAAGTGATTAGTTCTAGCTTCCTGAGGGGGCCCGTCAATTTTCTTACCACCTTGTACATCTGATCCATGACTATCTGCTTTGTAAATAGCTAGGAGTTCATGTTCTTCATTTCCTTTTATCACTTTGTTTTATTTTTGTGTGGCTGTTTTGTCTGCCCATATATCTGTGTACCATGTGTGTCCCTCGAACCCACAGAGTGCAGAAGAGGGTATTGGATCACCTGGATATTGCTGCTACAGGTGGCTATGAGCCACCATGGGTGCTCAGAATTGAACTTTGGTCCTCTGGAAGAGCAGCCAGTGCTCTTAACCACTGAGCCATCTCTCCAGCCCCATGTCTTATTCCTTTGTAAACAAGGGGTCAGAAATGCATCTTTTAAGCTATCATATATATATATATATATATATATATATATATATATATATGCATGCATTTTATATTCTTAGAAGACTGTACAAATAAAGGAATGTTTTGTATTAATCACAATGAGAAAAGATGTGTGGGGCACATATGGGTGAAGGGGCTCACATTAGGCAGCAGCCCCTGGGGAAGGGATGTTTGCATATGTGTTTTTGAGAATTGTTTGACCTGTTAGCCACATTAGCATTTCAAGACATTCCCAGAATGCCCCATTGCTGGGCAGAGTCTTCAGGACTCTTGACTCTTTCCTGTTCTCTTCCTCCAAAATCAAAGTGGTTCCGATCACTCTTTAGAGCCCAAAGCAGAACCTAAAATGGGCTGGTTAGAATCAGTATGGTCAGTTGTGGAGAAATTCCACTACTTCTCCTTCTGTACTAGACACAGTCCCATTGTCTCTTCTCTTCCCCTGACCTCCAGCCCAGTGTCCTGGAAGGCCACAGTAAGTGTGACTCTACAGCCATTTGTCAAAGTGAAGTGCTTTTGTACTAATCACAATACCAATGCGTGATATGGGTTTGACTGGCAGTTTTGAAAGTGTTCTCACACCCACGAGCCTAGAGGTTTTCTGGCTCAGCCCTTTCCTTTTACATAGAAAAATTTTGACCAGAGCAGACACCCACCCAAAGTCACGCAGTCAGTGGTTCAACATTGCTCTGCCATTTGCTTCATGTGGTAGGGCAGGCAGGCATGGATCTAATCCCTGCTCTGCAGGTAGAAAAGCCAAGGCGTGGTAATAAGGAGGATTTTGCCTGGGATAGAGAGAGATAGGCAGCTCTGGAAAAGAACATTTTTCTCTGAGGCCAGTGCTGCCCTCACCCACATACACACACACATACACACACACACACACACACACAGGGCATGAGAAGGAGAGAGGGAACAAGGCATGCAGAAATGTACTGGCAAATACTCCTATCTGCACACCCATACACAGCCTATAATTTAGAGGTGTCTTGACATACAGAAGAGACAACAACATGTGCCTGCACCCTACAGGGTAGTCAAGGGCCTGAGGACATGTGCTACCTTACCTATGCCCTTAACCATTTCTGTGGTGAAGGACCAAGCCCTGGACAGGCTGTGGAGGGCTGTGCCAAGTCTCCATGGGATTTATTAGTCTCAGCCTATTTCATTGGGAGGGAGGCTTCAAAGAGAGCTGCAGTCTTTGTGAGGCCAAGAGGGCAAGATCTTTTCTGGGCAGTGTGTAATTTCCTGCTTTCTTTGGAAAAAAGTTCTGGTGCCCACTTAATTTCTGGCCTTCCCCCACACACACTCCTCTCCAGACCTAAAGAGTCGAACCTCTTCACCTCTTGTTGACTGGGCTCAGGGCAAGGAAGTGTGCCTGTACCCTGCCCCCTTGACACAGAACACAGTGTTCCGAATTATTTCCAGTCTGCCGGCCCTGGGAATTTGTACTTCTTCTCATTTCCTCCTCTTGAACGTTAGAAACCTTAGATCCTGAAAATAATCCAAGTCGTAGTGTTGTGTAGGCTGGAGGTGGAAGTGCTTCCCCAAACCGCTTCTCTCCCTCTCGCATCCTTTTCCATCTCCTCTCTTCCTCCTCCTGTATTTCAGCTCAGTTCATATCCTGGCCGGAGCATTCTTCTTGGGAGTGTGGCTGAGCAGCATGGAGGGAGGGCTGTGAGGAACGTTTGGGGCCTGGGAGTCTTTGGCTCTCCACTGTGACCCTGCCATAAGGCTGTATGTAAAGTCTACCTGATTTTGTGTGCAGTGGTAGGAGGTGAAGTTGCTTCTTGCAGTTCATCTAGGAAACCCTGGGCCTCCCGACTCAGAGAAGGGCAGTCTGCCACTCAGAAAGCCCCATGCGTAAACACAGAAGGCTGTCTTCTCACGTGTAATTATAGGTGTAACTTTCCAGTTTGGGTGTGTTGGATTAACAGGTTACTAGTGTCCAGGTCAGTGATGGTCTCTGTTCCTCAAGGAGAAGCCCAACTCAGGGGCATGTGTTGTTCCAGCCTCATTTCTGGGTCCCATTGATCTTCCCAAGCACGGCGGAAATTACATCATCTTGTCATGGAGAGAATCAAAACTATCACTGCCTGCAGAAGCAGCATCACCCTGAATCCGGCTTCTCCTGTGAAGGCATCTCAATTCCATGGAGTACTCCTCTAGTCGGAGTCCCAGGTGGCCTTTTCTCCGTGATCCCAGTCCATGCTCCCCAAGAAATCCACTGTAGTGCTCCTTTGCCAACCCCAGTCCCTCTTTAGTAAACTGGTGTGTGTGTGTGTGTGTGTGTGTGTGTGTGTGTGTGTGTGTGTGCGCGCGCGCGCGCGTGTGTGCGTGTGTGTGTGTGTGTGTGTGTGTGTGTGGGGAGAGAGAGAGAGAGAGAGAGAGAGAGAGAGAGAGAGAGAGAGAGAGATTTGGTAAGAGAAATCATGAACTTTGCATATGGAGAGGGGAAAAGGGAATGTTTTTCACATGGTGATCAGGTTGGCTAATTGCCCCATTACAAGATATTTGTCTTGCCTGAAAACTCCCTAGGAGGCTGACTATACCAAGAGGTATCAAGATTGAGTATGAACCCCCCATTGGCCCTGTCTGTCCCATCTGGTCTTCAAACTACTCTCAGGCCTCATCTCACAGAGACTGCAGATCACAGCCAGCTTGTTTTGATAACTCTGGTTTTGATAACTCTGGGTTCCTGGGAGGCACATTGTGCACTCCCTGGGCTGTCAGAACTAAGCATTTGAACACCAGCCCTGAGCTGGCACAAGAGCACCACCTACTGCTGAGCCTTCCAAGGGCTTCTCTCTAAGGCCTTGCTGTTCCGAACTGGAGTCGGCAGTGAGTTTCCTCCCACTGTGGAGAGTTTTTAGCAGAGCCCAGCATGATCCTTCTGTACAAACCCATGTGAGGGCAGATGGAGTGGCAGAGAGGGTATGAGGGGGAAGAAAAGTCCTGGAGACAAGGAAAGGAAGTGAGACCAGGTGGTGAGCCAGCATCAGAGAGGAAATGAAGGAAATGCCAGGCCGGCATCACTGATGACTGACAGGGAGGAGGAACAACAGGTCCCTCAGTTATTCTGGGAGAAGGATTAATAACCAAGTGAAATCTAAAGTGTCATTTCCTCTGAGGCACAGAAAAGTGGAGGAGGTGAAGAAGGTCTCTAAAGCACGAATGTGCATTATGGGGTCCTTGAATTTTTGCCAGACCCACAAGAACAGCAGGCTCTCTCTTACCCATAGAAGCTTACCTCAGTCCTCTGAGGACTGGGCAGACTCTGCTCCATTCAGGAAGCTGCTTTTCTGCTCTGTATAGGATACTCTGTCAAGAGGGGTCTGGAAGCCAAGCCGTCCTCACAAATTTACCTGAGCCTCACTTCCTGTGTGTTTCTTCCAGAAGCCACCCGAAGGCTGCTGGGGCTTAAGAGGACAAGAGGGGACGAGGTGCTTGGCCTCTTCCTCAGTTCTTTAAGGTCAAGCCTACCTAGCCCAGCGTCCTTCGATACAGTGTCCATCTCTCCCACAGCTGGGCTCCCAGAAGTGGGGGCTGCCGCCTGCTCAGCCCCTGCTGGAATCTTCTTCCCAGATGTGCCAATGACTGGCACAGCCGATTTTAGGATGCGTAGGAGGACTGGATGAGAACATCAACCAGACACTCCATTTTTACAGTAAAAATAATAGTTCCCATTTACTGAGTGTATCCTGTATGCCAGGAACAGCCATTAGTTCATCTAAATTAACTTGCCAAAGGGCCAGATTTCGGTGGATGCCTAAATTTAGCTCTGGGATAAAGTTGGGCACTCTTTTCTCAGCTTGTTGAATAGGATCTGACCTCTTCAGTTCTACATTTTGGGAAGCAAGTGAAGTGCATTCCCCTACTCTGTTCCTGAAAATATTTTATCAGTATTTGTGGTTTAAATGGAAAGAATTTAGCCATTCAGAGTCAATATCCCAGGGCTGCCTGGGCTGCCTCCTGGCTTGGCTGGTTGTAGTTTCTATCTGTGTGACTTGCTGGCTGCTGGGTGGCCATTCCATTCTCACAGGAGGGCAATGCATGGCTTGCCAGTGCCCTGGGGGATGCCGTCCATCCAGGCGCACAGGTTGGAAATGAAATGCAAAAAGAGGCAAGACTCTGTTTTAACGCCTGAAAATATTTGTACGAATTAAAGAACGGCAAACCGTTCATTCCACCTTCGTCCTTAGGGGTAAGTAGGATGAGCATGAGGGGAAAGGCCCTTTGAGGCTCCATAGGATCATGTGCCCCTCCAGACAGAGCTGGGCTGCAGTGCATCTGTCAAGAACAGGGTGTGATTTTAGCATGAGGTTTTGTAGCCTGGGCTTCTCTAATCAGAAAGCAACTGCTCTCTGTGACTGTGGGTTTATCCCGTCTGCGCCAAGGGAGTGGGAAGGAGCTGGCACGCATTCCGGATCTGCTGCGCATCACACTGTGTTCGGCTCCCTCCGCACGTCACCATCTTTATCTGCTTTGCCCCAGACATTGCAGGGTTTGTGAGACGGACGTGGGGAGGGGAAGGAATCTGGGGAAGTGGAGGCAGAGGCTGAATTGGTAAGAAGTCTAAAATACATTAAATGCCTTTGTATTTAAGACTGGGGTTAGCTTAGAGCACCCCCCCCCAATCAGGAATAAAGTAAACCTGACTACATCCCTCCTCCCTTAGTTGCTCCCCATTGCTAGTAAAGTCCTGGCACTTTGCCTTGCATGTGTGTCCATTTAGGACCCTGTTTTAACTCCCCAGGACCTTGTTCAAGTGATTCATTCACATCCTGATGGTTTTTCCTTGTATACCCCTTTTAGCTGATCAAGCCCTATTGTTTTTCACGTGATAAGTTTTACCACCTTCCAAAAGCTGTCTATGCTCTGCCCTACTCTTTCTTCTGCCACGGTGAACCAAAGGCTCTTGTGCTGTCAGCCCATAGTATACAAATTCATTAAAGCACTTCACACATTCAATGACTTTAGCAGAATAGTGACTATGCTTGTCTCCCTGCTAGTCCGTGACCTTGGCCTTCCACCCCAGTCTCTAATCCAGTGTCTGGGACTGAGTGGATAATTAACAGGTGGTGTGAAACATTGTACTACATATGGTGACACATGGTTGTGTGGTTCCTGGTGCTTTGGGCTGTAAAAAAAAAATAGAAAACTGGATTGAAAGAGGATTAACTATCAAAGATGTGTATTATTTCTCAACTTTAAATAGATGAGCAGAGGCTAAGCTTCAGGCAGAGAGCTGGACTAGTGAAGTCTGTCATCAAAAGCCCAGGAGCTTTCTATGCCAGTGTTCTCCTCAGAGCTTCACCCACGACTCCCCTGTCGTCCTAAGATGAAAGCCAACAGTCAGAGCAACAGGCTTCATTTGTTTCGCCCAGAGGCCAGTGGGTTGGGAAAAGGAAAAAAAAAGGGAAGGAAGAGGGTACATTCAGACAGACACCAGCTTCTCTTCCCCAGGATCCCCAAGCAAATCTCCTCTCAATTTCATTGCTTTTTACTGCCTGAGATCTGCTCGTCCCTGAGCCAGCGAATAAGGAGAAAGAGAACTAGCATGGTTGTTCTTAACAAACCATTTAGTGTGGAATGGATGCTGCTGAGCATCAATGTCCAACCTGATTCTCTAGGAGGAACTTCCTTAGGGTTAGTCATGTTACACATTCTCTCTTCCCTCCTGGGCTGTGACATTTGGCAGTTAAATCTTAGTTTAAGGGATACAATTCTAAACTAGCAGCACTTGATACATTTCAGGTATTCAGTAGGTCTGTGTGTCTGTGGCAACTCTGCGGGACAGTCAGATGCAGTGCCTGTCATCATGGAAGCGTTCTGGGGACAGTTCAGCTATGTCTCGCGGCTTTGCTGCTCTCCTGTTTGCTTGCTTTCCTCTCTGTGAGGCAGTATGCTACTTTCTATTTATGTGTTTCCGCATTCATTAATCCTCTTTTCTGTGTCTACTCTGATGTTAAATCCACACACAAAAAAACTTAAGTTCTTAATTCTAGAGTGTTCCTGTAATTGTGTAATTCTTTTTTTTTTTTCTGGTGCTGGGAATCAAATTTAGGGTCTCAGGGATGTTGGGTAAGCACCGTACCATTGAGTCAAACTCTTACCCACATGATTCTTTTTGTGAATTCCAGACCTATTGCAATCTTCTGTGACTTAACCCAGAATGCCCCTCCTTGCCCTGTCCTGTTCTCTTCAGATGCTAATCACAGTTATTTTGGAGGACTTGCTTGCTAATTCAATTCTAAATCATCTCTGGGCTGTTCCTGTTGAGTAATGTTTTATTATAAGCTGCTGTTCTTTGAGTCTTTCTATATCTGAGAATTCAGACTCTGTATTAGAGTGTATACACTATAGAAATTTCTGGTGGGGTCATCTTCCTGTAGCTACCGTGATGGCTGGCCGAGGAGAGGACTAGGTCACCAGCGGATCATCATGACCTTGCAGAAATTTGGTGTAGGCTTTGCTGTGGTAGGTGCACTTCCAGGTTTTCCCTGGTCCAGGGCATATTCTCATTCCGAAGCCTTGACCCTTCCCTTCAGCGTGTTCTTTCTGTGGTCCAAGCTGAATCCCACAGCTCCATGTGAACTGAGTCTTTCTGTTCGGCTCACAGTGAGCCTCACTCCTGTCTCTTCTGTCTGTCTGTCAGATTTTCAGGAGTCTTGTCCTTCATTTAGGATTTGACCAAGAACCTGTATGAAGTCATGGTAAAAATTATTAGGAATCCTTTCTAGAGCTCTCTCCTCCCAAATAACATGTCTCCTAAATCCCAGTTACCTTGCCAGAATATTATCTCTATTTTTAACGCTCGCCAAGACCAGTGTCACTTGCTGGAGAAGTGGCTCATGGGTAAAGTGCATGCCTGCCTTGTTTAATCCCCAGAACCACAATAGAACCACTGCTGTTGAAGCTCCTAGTTTCCTGTTCTATAGTCTGGAAAATCCCGGCAGGGAGAGAAGGGAGGCAAAGGGGAGACTTTCAGTGTGTATCCCTCCCTTCAAAAATCATAGTCCATGCTGCTTGATGGTAGGGTTGAGTCAAACAGGGGTTCCCTTATCACTGACACACCACAGTTCACATCAACTTGTTAAGCAAAAATGCAAAATAAAGATCCTACTAATTCGAAATCTCAAGAGCAGGGCCCAGAAAGCTGTCGATTTTAAGAAAACCCTTCACATAGTTCTTCATTAAAGCTAGGCTTATGAACTATTAAGGTTAACACTAAAGAAATGTAGAGGAAACATTTGTCAGGAGATCTTCCTCTGGTCAAAGAAGGCATTAGGAGAAATTGAGACTTCAGTTGAGAAGGAAAGGAATGATCTGGAGATTGGGGCTTGGAGCATTTGGCTAGAGGAAGATGTGGGCCACGATGTGGAATGGGATGTGCATGGTGTGAAATTTGCACGGCGGTGAGTGAATTGACTTGGCTGGGGAGCATGGTGGGTGTGGAAGGGTGCTGAGAAATGACAGGGTAAAGCAGATGCGTGAGAAGCACTAAGAAGACAGGATTTTGCTTTGCGGGTTAGAAGCAGTTGGTTGTTGGGGGTTTTGGTTTATAACCGAGGGGATGCCCTGCTGATATGCTTGTATGGCGGTGAATAAATTGACAGAAATAAACCTGGCCCAGGCAGGTGCTTGGCATAGAGACAGAATGGAGTTGGAGAGACCATAGGGAGGAAACGGAAATAATCCAGTAAGAGAGGCTGAGATGTAAGTAGCAGAAGCCTTAGAAATAACACCTAAGGTGGGCTCTGGGACGGAAAGTCAAGAGAAGGTGATAATATGTTGGAAAAGATATGGCAGTTGGACAAGTGGGCACGAAATCAAGGGGACATTTCTGTTGTATCCACCGGTGCCATGTATTCAAAAGGAATCCACAGACAACCCATTATTTCCGTGTGTATTTAGAAGATAACTTGATAGTGGCTTAAATGCATGGATTTTGGCATCAAGCAAACCCAGCTCTGTCTTTAGTGTGCTAGCTTGGCCATGTGACCTTGACTTGAATCTTCTGAATCTCTTCACCTGGAAAGGGGCAGTGATGGCCGTTGTCACCCCTTAGAGCTATTGTAAGGATTGAGATCATGTGCATAAACCCCATTGTGTGGCACCTGGCACATACTTATTCTTGTCAGTTATCTGAGAAGTCACAGATGGAGAGCATCCTGAAACAGGAAATTGCATGGGATGTCGGTTCAGATGGACATTAGATTCTGAATTTATCTTCATCACTTGTAAGCTGTGTGATCCTAGGCAATTCGCTTCTTACTGCAATCATCTCAGTGTCTGCGGGGAGTTGGCCAGGAGCCCCTGAGGCTGTTCAAATTCCTTGTGATAAATAACATAATATTGACATATGACCTACAGACACCTTCTAACGTACTTTAATTGGCCTCTAGATTCCTTATGAGACATAGTGGAGATGCCACATGAATATTTATTTTATTGCATTATTTAGGGAATAATGAATTGAAAAAAGTCTGCATGCATTTTTGTAGTTACAATTTTTTCATATATTTTTGATCATAGTTTAAAAATCCTCAGCAGTGAAGAGCCAGCCATACTAAATTCTTGCCATGTTAAAACACAACTGACAGTACCTTCTTTCTTTAACAACATTAGCATGACGATCACTTGAGCCAAACTGTGGCGGTCCAGTCCTTACAGCGTCATAATAAAGGTTCAAGGGACACAAACGGAAGCCATGAGTGGGCAGCCAGGGATGTGGAAGGCAAGTGTGGAGAAGTCAATGGACTTGGCAAGCTTCCAAAATTAGGATGTTCCTGCCATTTCCATCATGCTGAGAGTAGGTAATAAATATAAGGAAAGAGTTCAAGTGTAAGAAAGCCCCTGTTTCCACAAGACAATGTTATTGGGTGCCAGGAAAGAAAGGGGACTCTAGACAGATCTGTAGAAAGCACCAGGCTAAGTGGGCCAGACAGGTAGTGTCAGGAAAACAGAAAATGAAAACACATCCATTCTTCATGAGAATAAAGTCAAACAGACTTGAGAAGTAGGGGTACCTGGCTTTCTGCTTGTGGGTGCAGACTCAAGCAAGCAGTTAGCAGACCACATGGTAAGAACTCCAGGAGGAAGCAGGTGGAGGATAAGTGAGAGCAGCAGAGGCAGAGCACACTCTGGGAGCTCGGGAGGAGGAGAAGGAAGCTCTGGCTGAGACTCTTCGCTGCATCAAAGTTAAGAGCATCAACAGGAGCTAGACCTCTTGGGTTTGACCCTCTCCTTCACTTAGCTGTGCGCCTCTGGTTCAATAGTTAAATTCTTTGAGCCTTGCCTTCTGTTCTGTAAAATGGAGTGATGATACTGGATATTAATAATGGGGAAATAACTATGAGATTATAGGGATATTAAGTAAATTAATACACGTCAAATGTTTAGGACAATATCTAGCACATGAGAATAGTTAATAAATAGTCACTGTTAGGACTGCTTTTTCCTACCATTTTTGTTATGTGGGAAAACTGACATTGAGAAAGTGGGGTGGAGAAGAAGACAGGGAGAATGCACAGTACTATGTTCAGTGTATTCTGGGTTTAACATTGCAGTTAACAGCTGCTGGGAAGCCTTGGTCCCTTCTAAGCATTTAGACTTACAAACTCAGGAAGCCATGTTTGACACCCATCTATAAGTATGCTATTCATAGTCAGTCCTTTCAGATGCCCATCCCAGTAGCCCGGCTCAAGTGCAAGGAGATATGCTCTGCCTTAGCAACTACAAGTGTGGGCGATGCTTAAACTCAGTGCCCCATGGCACCCTGTATCTTGTAACACTTGACACAACCGACAAGGTCCTCGCAAAGATCATGTTCCTTAGAGAAGTCGCCACTCAGGGCAGCCCAGGTTTTGATGTCCACATCGAGGCATATGTAGGTTTTTTTTTTTTTTTTTTTTTTTTTTTTTTTTTTTTTTTTTTTTTTTGTAGTTATTCCCAATTCGGGTACAGCTTTCCAGTCAGAGAATATCTTATTTATATTTCGCCAAGATTCAATAACATGCTGGCTTGAAGCATCTTTATTTGTTGCCATGGAAACAGAATCTAGATGCTAACTGGAGGTTAGATGGCTATGCAGAAGGAAAGGGTTTTGCTCATAGTGGGCATTTGTTTGTTATAAAGAAACCCGGACTGTTGATGTTAGGTATAAGGAATCTGGGTGGAAGATGAAGGAAATGTGCTATGGGACGGCAGTGTATTTACAGGCACAGCCCAATCGGCAGCACTGGCATCCTAGTTGATGAATGAGCAAACAGCGATGCTGTCCCCTACACAGCCAGCTAGGCCTGGAGCAGACAGGGTTTATAACCAGGAGGAAGCAGTTTCCTTCATGCAATGTGTAAACGTCTATAGGCAGACATGCTACCAGCATAACAGAAAACAGGCAGAGCTGAGGACACCTTGTCTTCTCCAGTAGGTGTTTATTACCAGGACATCAGGCATGTCTGCCTCTCTGGAGATCTGTGTAAGGATGGTCTCTTCAGACGCCCTCTCCCCCCGCCCGCCACATACACACCCCATAGTCTGAAGAACTGAATGAAGAGTCAGAACAAGAGGGGTGACTGAAACCTAGAAACTAGGCTGACATTATGGAGTTCTTAATAGTCTCTCTTCCTTGTTTCTCCCCTTCCCTCCCTTCTTCCCTTCCTCCTCCTCATTAGAAAACCAGGAAAGCTTAATCCTAGGAGAGCAGAAAACCAGGGTTGAAGGGTTTTAAGACTCCTGGCAAGAATACTCACATGAGGACTGTGTGTTGCTGTTTTTGCACAAGAGCACGTGCCCTAGGGCAGCCAGAGTTTCTTTGAAAGCAGAATTGTAAAGTCAGGAAATCTGCCTGGTTCCCGTGATGCTTATAGGGCCTCTCCTCTTTTGTCTAAGGTCCCTCCGCCACCTTATTTTAGAATCACATCCATGGCTTGTGTTCAGAAAGGGCCTATTGAGCTCCTTCTATATCCAGGATAAACTAATTCCAAAAGGGATTACAGGAAAAATGGCATTTTAATAGGCATCTCTACTGAGAGTGTGTGGAGGGTGGGGTGTGAGGGGCTGTTACAGACCACAGGGAGTGCATCTCTAGAAGCAGAAGAGCAGGGCCATGGCAGAGGGGGTGGAGAAGGGGAAGTGTGGGTGCGTTCATGCTAGGTGGAGGCAGGGAGATCAGATGAGGCACAAGGTCTTGCCTAATAGACTTTATCTGTGGCCAGGCCATCCAGGGAAGTAGGAAGGCGCTAGAACCCCAAGTATATTGGTGGAGAGGCTTGTGTTGGCAGACATACTCTCAGGTTCGCTGTGTGAGCAAATGCTGGTGCCTCTGGTCCGCTTTCTGCAGAGGCCCGTGGTTGCTCTAGTAGAGCATCTCGGGAATGGGCTGTGAGCGTCTTGTACTTGTATGAACTGCAGGTATGAGTCCCGCTAGCCCATGGCACTTTTTTCAGGTATGAACTTGCAGCTTAACACCCATACCTTTCACCTCTTGTTTTGATTTAAATGAAAATATTTGGGAGTAGGCTAGAGTATACTCATTATATGGATTTAAAAATCCATATGTATGTAGCATCCAACAAAGTTTTTCCCAGCCCATCATTTTATTTGAATATCCTTGGTAGCCTAAAGTTTAATTAGTATAAATTGTTATTCCTGTTTTATAGATAAAACAAAAACCAAAACCAAAACCAGGGTTTGAACCCTTGAAACAGCTTGGTAAAGTTCATACGGTAGCTTGTAATGATGTGTGTTCTCTGCTGTTTGGACTTTAACACACAAGATTTTGTTTTATAAAAGAGCTTGTTTCCAGGGCTTAGCAAAATTCACCTCCAGGAGGTTGTTGGACCTTGTGGGGCACGTTTTTATCAGGGTACAGGGTGTTTCCTTGCATGTACTAGGATGTACATAACCAGCCAAAAGAAACCCACTGGTTATTTTCTGACGTTTCCCTTAATCAACTGACCAAGGCCGACTGTGCGTATCTTATTTGCAGTGAAATCTATAATTAGTGTACAACACTAACAATGGTCGGGTGGTTTGAGAGTTAGGTGACGTCAGACGCTTTCACTAAATGAAGAAAAATAAACACAAGATTTTTACTCAATATCCCTGCTCTATGAAATAGTTATGCTTTATTAAAAAGGAACAATAATAACCTTTTAGCTACCCCATCTTTAAAAAAAAGGGAAAGTCATGTTTATTTTCCTAATTTGCATTTAAATAGATTCCTTCAGCATTGACTATTTATGAAGAACTAGATTTGTGTATTTTTACTGAAGTTAGCTAGCATAAAAAATTACTTAGCTTAGTTAAAACAAAACATGAGAAAAACAACTCAAGTAGCTTTCATATAACATCTTTCTTAATAAGACAGAGAAAACTGTGTAATGTTCAGGCAGAAAGATAATTGCATTATTTAGCTATGACCCTTCCTCTTGGAAGGATTTTGTTGTTGTTGTTGTTATTGTTGTTATATTATATTTTGCTGACTATAACATTTGTAGTTTCTCAAAACACAGGGGTGGGGATATAAAGAATCCAAAGCTACTGTAGATGTATTCTCCTTTGCTTTATTCCCCCGTTACATCTTTAGTTTAGTCTGGCTCATGTCTTCCAGATAGTCAAATTCTCAAATGAATCAAATTATAAGTGGTTCTGGCTTGAGGCTAGGAATATATAGAAAGGTTTCTTTTCTGGACATTCACAACCCTAGGCATGGCTAATGGCCATTTTCCCTTTCTCCTCTTCTTGTTCTCTCCCCTTCACCTACTCAGTTTCCTTTATTTCTTCCAGCGTTTATTGAGAGAATACTATCCTCAGGCATCTGTGATTCTTGCCGATAGTGTAGCCATAGAGAGGCGGTAGCTGGGTATTGGCAAATAAGGGGTGCCAAGCACCTTTCCTTGGCTGGGCATCATGGTGTATACAGCCTCTCAAAGCCTGCCTGGGACAGTCAGGGCCATGCAGCACAGAGTGGAACCATGATTCTAGAATGTTACTTCTCTGAGCCTTCTCTGTGAAGAGGAACTGATGGTATCCTCACGTGATGTGGTTTGAGGGTGCGAACAGACATGGAACTTCAGCTAGAAAGCACCCGAGGAATGTCATGGCGGAGACTAAGGAGCTGCTTTTCTCTGACTATACAATAGGGCCAGTGTTCTTGCTTTGTTACTTAATCGCCAGAAAAATGAGCTATAGAAACATGAATATATACCCCTTCTAACCCAGAAGAGTCCATGAAACTAATTTTTGTTTTGAATAGAAAAATCATTTTTTCATGGGTTTCAAAAAATGTCCCACTTGTCAGTCAGCATGCCCATCTTCATTCTAGGAATCTGACCCTTGCAAATCAGAATATGTAATATGTGTCAGAATATATGATATATATATTTTAAAGGTGTGCACCACCATGCCTGGCTTCAATGCTTTTTTTTAAAGTTATTGTGTATACAATATTCTGTCTAGTATGTATGCCTGCAGGCCAGAAGAGGACGCCAGATCTTATTACAGATGGCTGTGAGCCACCATGTGGTTGCTGGAAATTGAACTCAGGCCCGCTGGAAGAGCAGCCAATGCTCTTAACCTCTGAGCCATCTCTCTAGCCCTATGCTATATTATTCAATAAATGCCAGCATGCCCACTTTCATTCTAGGACTCCACCCCTTGCAATATATTTCAATCAAAATTTCTAGAGTTTTATGGCTCTTTTGGGTCAGAACATATATTCACATGAGGCCACCGAATCCCCAGACCAGGCTTTTTCCTCTCATCCTGGGACACAGGTTACTCCAGTTTCTCCAGAACAAGCTAGGCTTTGTCAGGGCGCCTCACTACCAGGAAGTAGTTCATGAGCATAACATGAATTTGGGGGTGGCATCGGTGCCAGCATCAGCCTGCGAGGAGCTGATTCAGCAGGGGTGCACAGCTGCTGCGGCCACCTCTGTCCTGCTCTTAGCTCCCTTTGCATTGCTGCCCACCTTGCCTGGCCTATGGCCAGCTCTCCTCTCTGCAGTCCAGCAGGGCCCTGGTGCCCAGCAATCTAATTGCTGTGGCGCCGTACATACCTCATCTGCCTGTTGTATATCCGAGTAGTTAGTTATTCAACAGAAAATACAAGGTCCCTTCTGGGCTGCGGAGATCGCCAAGAAGGGACATGGAGTGGACACTCTCCTCATCACGAGTTCCAAGGACTTTGGGGGTTTCAGGTTTTCATTAACTTTATTGATTCATTCGTAAATAGGATAAGGGATGAGAAATTATTTTGACCTGAGGCTTGGAGGAAGAATTTTAAAGATCAACAATTACAGAGGGAGAATCCTTTAAATGTCCATACTTGCCTTTTTTTCCTCTTCATCATTATGATAACTAGGGCTTGCGGGAGCTCGGGTCAGCTGCCTGCAGTCTGGGCTGCCGCGGGCTGATGGGTTCAGAATAGCACACACAGCAGATCTCTGCTTGGCCTGTAGAAGAGACCACAGCCTGAAGTAAGCCCTCTGCCACTTGAGTGGTTCTGGGGGAGCCTCCAGATGAGCGCTTGGCAGCTAATGTGAGTTGCTAACAGCCCTGATGTCTCTTTCTAGGCCCAGACACATAAACCTAGCAGCCCACAGGAATATCTGTGAAATTCTCCTGTGCCTCTCAGACGCAGGACATCCAAACGGTAGCCCACTATGTCTGCCCACCCTCAGTTGCTTATCCTCATTCTTCAGCAGCCCCCATGGTGGTACTTGGGATTACAGGGACCAGTATGCCATACATAGCTTCTCTCACTAGCTGTTTTTTGCCCGCTCTCCAAGTGATGATGAGCTTTGGGAAGGTCCTGCCCAAAGGGGCTCTCACACCTATTGACTTCTCTGACTCTACTGCCTCTCTAGGCCCTTACCTAGACCTGGATTAATGTGCCATCTCCCTAAGTATGCCCTCTGGCTGGCTCTCCCTAGTCTACATCCCAAACTGCTGCCACAGCTCGTTCATACTTTATAGCTCAACTGAGGACCCTTTCCTGCACCAAGCTACCAGTATGTGGTCCACATCTCTAAAGCATACACCTTTCATGGTTGGCCTGTGCCTCCCGGGCTGCATTTTGTCAAGCCAGGCACAGTAATCACCACTGAGGTAGTTTTAGTGCCTGCAACATTGGGCTGCCCCAATTTTCACCCTGTACCCCATCCTCACTTCACAAGTTTGGTCACCTGGCCTGCTGCCCTTCTCCTAGCTCTCTACATGAAGGCCTAACACACGATCCTCCTTCCTGGGGAATGTATTGTATTGTTCTTTGTCCTCTGCTAGCATCTCAGGTTAGCCTCTATCACATTTATTACACACACACACACACACACACACACACACACACACAAACATACACAATTAGAGAAGAAGAGGACATGGATTTGAGAGAGAATGTTGAAGGGATACGAGAAGAGTTGGGAGGAAGGGAAGGGTGCCAGTGATGAAAATGTGTTATACTCATGTATAAAATTCTCATAAATGAAAATAAATAAACAGAACCTTAGTCCACATCAATTTTCTACACTTTATTGAAGCCACCTAATTTCAAGAAGCACGGTTTTGACATTGTTGGCCCTCTGTCACCTTGGACATGGTAGGTATCCCCTAGATACTAGTTGAGGAACTGGAAAAGCAAGCTTACTTTTCTGTGTAAAGAGAAGAGCTAGCAGGGGAAAGCTGGTACAGCCTTCGTACCCCTGTCTCAGAGCTCATCTGGTCCTCTCACCACCCTGGGAGTGACTGCAGCGCACGCATACACACACACACACACACACACACACACACACACACCTACCTAAGCATGTGATCATGGTGCACCTGACCTGAGAAGAATGCTCTTCTTCTCAGGTGCTGCTCACATCTTTCCTGCTCACACCCATCTCACTTGGTTGCTCTAGGCAGTAATCTATACGAACCCTAAATTAAACTGGGATGAAAACAGAGAGGGATTCTCACCGTAAGACGTCCAGGGACACAATGGAGCTCACACCCAGCTCAGTTAGGCCCTACTCTTTGCTGAAGCTGCCTTGACTCTGCCCTTTCCTTTCCATTGGCTCCCAGAAGATGGCTGCAGCAAGGCAAGACGGGTGGCACACAGGACAGTGTCAAAGGAGGAGAAACTGCATCCAAGGAACTCGCAAACTCCTCCCATCTTACTGTATTGACCTGGGTCACATTCTGTTTTCCCGAGACGTACTGAATTGAGTGGTTAGGAAGAATTATGCACTGGTTGGCTTAGATCCAACCTCCTGAAGAGCTAAGAACTGGAATTGGGGTTCTGATCAGTCCCCTTCAGTGCAGGGACTACCTGGAAGAGACATGGCTTCTTAAATGAGTAGGCTAGGACCCCCAGCTTGCTCACTGCTTGTCCTCAAAGCATGTGTGGGACCTTCCTGGGGCATTCTAAAGGCTTTACAAAGGGCAGGAGCTACTTTGTTAATAAACAGCACCACCTCCTCAATTCCCTCCCTCCTGTTCTATGTTGATGGTAGGCTTTGTAGAGAAACAGAAGCTGCCCTGTAGGTCTTTATACTAAAAACTGAGGATTCTCCTGTGGAACCAGACTGTGGCCCACCCTGACTCTGACTCTGGAGAGATGACCGCTTCTCCCTGGGAAACAGCTAAAGGGCTTTATTCTTCCTGCAGCTCTGAATGTTTTGTCCTGCTTGACTTATGACCTTTCTCGTCCCCCTGTCCACCTTCTCCCTTCTAGATGTTCGACTGGATAAGCCACAACAAGGAGTTATTTCTTCAGAGCCACACCGAGATCGGAGTCAGCTACCAGCATGCCCTAGACCTCCAGACGCAGCACAATCACTTTGCTATGAACTCCATGGTGAGTGGGAAGGCCATTTCCATCAGGCCTCTGGGCTAGGGCAAGAAAGGAGCATGGCAAAGAAGAGGGAGCCGCGGGCTTGAGTTAGAGCAAGGAACACTGACCATGCAGATCTTTCTGCAGTCCGTTTCCCAGAATGGGGACCTGTGCAGGGCACTGGGCCAGCCAGCTGTTCCTACATCGGATCGTGACCCCACTTCACACTATGAAAGGAATGTGCTTGCATGGAGATTGGCTCAGTGCAAGACTAAAGGACAGGCGAGTCACCAGCTCCACTTTGCTGGCTGCACTGACATTTTCTTGGTCCCTAGCATGTATGAGTCACTGAGCAGGGATGGAGAAGTGCTTCAAGCTACAGTGTATTGGGAAGTGTTGAGTGACTCATGGCTGCTTATAGTGGGAAGAAGAGCCCTGTGGGACACATGATTGCTGCCTTCAAATATTTGAACGCTGGTTTGGAGAGAAAGAATTGTTTTATGTCAGTCTAGAAGACAGGAGTTTTTAGAGGATGCTAGTTTGTGGAGTGGGCAGTATGTGGCTTACACAAGAGTGGTACACAGTAGGAGTGGCTGTACATCATGGGAGTGTTCAAGGACGCGTGGATTAAGAGGAGACCATTTCCTCTCAGTGCGGCCATAGGGCGTTCACCCCCACGTTTCATCCTTTATTAATCTCCATTCCTTCATCTGTGAAATATAAATCATAACGATGCTAGAAAGTTGCTCGGGTAATCAGTGAGTTAATTGTAAAGCAGTTGGAACTGTGTCTGGTGCGTGGCAAGTCATCAGTAAATGCTGATGTTATGATAGATGGGGACTTGTGAGTCTAGTCTGGATGACATGTGATCCCTCAGAAACCTAGCTTTGGGAATAGCATGTTTTCTGTGTGATAGCTCCACGGCTTCCCTTTGAGATCTTCTCTGTCCTTAAGCCATATTATATTCCAAACATATGGAGCCTAAGAATGTCTCCACCAAAGATGCCCTTCTTTGAGGTCTTCCTTCGGCTGTTGGTCCAGAGGCAGAGCTTCAGCATTCCCCATGTACCTGAAAACCAAAGGTGCTTTACCTTTTGCGGCTTTGTGCTGGGAGCAGGGAGAGTGTTAGATAAATACAAGCTTGAACGATGGCAGGGGCCAGGAAGGAAGAGAATTCCATAGTCAGTCACCAGCCAACTTGTTTTAAATGTGCTGTGGACTAGACTTAACATGCTGAAGAAGAAATGATTCCATCTCTCAGTTGTTCATTGTCTACTTGCCGAGCTGAAAACTCAGCTAGAGGGTAGCCTCATATGTGCAGGGCCAACTCTGCTGAGTTAACTGAGGGCATTAAAATCTAAGTGGCTGAAAGCCAGAGTTTCTTGTTCCTGGTAT
Source organism: Arvicola amphibius (assembly GCF_903992535.2). Lineage (NCBI taxonomy): Eukaryota > Metazoa > Chordata > Mammalia > Rodentia > Cricetidae > Arvicola > Arvicola amphibius. The sequence continues at coordinate 59,593,690 of NC_052056.1, forward strand.
ACATTCATCACCAGCTAGTGGGAAATAGGCTCATCACAGGCACTGGCAACAGAGTCAGGAGCAGCCCCCATCTCAGATGGGCCAAACAAAGTGTGAAACCAAACACAGCTGGCTCTGAGACCTTCCACCTAGAAGTGGTATGTCCATTCTCCGCTGGCTGGTTTTCATGCACATCTCAGAGGCCAATGTCAGTCACAGCACCACCTCTGACTTCAAGGAGGCAGGATCATGTTGGCTGGTGGTGAAAGACCACCATAACAGCAAGCATAGGGAGCCACCAAAGGCTGCTGGGTAACGGCATACAGTGTGAAGTTTGCACAGAAAGATCACTGGCTGCAGAAGGTTGTGAGGCCAGGTAGGAACCAACATCAATGTGTGATCAGTTTGGACCACAGCACAGTCTTGTGTCCTCTTCTAAATGTAAAGACTCCTTCCCTCCCGATGGCAATCATTTCTTATCCCCAGACTCAGTCCCACAGGAACAAAGAAATTGATCACAGGTGATTAGGACTGTGAACTCAAATCGAGTCAAGTCTGATTATCTGGGTGCCTTGTGGCTTTTCCCTGATGACATTCACAAATTCTGTGTCAGAATTTTCACATCACCGAACTGCCAGACCCAGAGGCAGTCAAGCTTATTTTAATAAGCAACAAAGACAGGGCATGATTAGGGAGGTAAGTCTGCCACCGAGCTCCTTGAAGTCATGCGTTAGGAAGCTAGACAGAAAGCGCCTTTGGCTTTGAATTATCTGCATTTACTGCTCTCCCCAGTTAGTGTGGGTAACTACAAGTTAATGGCACACTGAAAACCTTTACTCTGACAGATTTGCTGTGGAAGTCATTTTCAGGACACAAGCAAGGGAAGAAATAGTGAAGAGCAGTGTCGTCTGGAACTGGGAGACGAAAGATTTAATGCCCAACAGCCAATTAGTGTAGAGCAGCCCATCCGCAGCCTCCCCTAGCTCCTCAGTGAATGCGCCAGCCAGCAGCAAGCAGAGGCGTCTGTAGCCTGATTAGGCTGGATCCCCACTTGGGCTGCTGGGAAAGAGAAGGGAAATCCCAGGATTGTTTGATCAAATTGCATGGGCACCAGTGCTCCATAAACACAGCTCAGTGCTCTTGTTTCCTGCGAAGTTTACCAGTTTGTTATTAAAAGGGGCTTCCTACATGGAGGGATGGCAATGTTCCAAACAGGTGAATGGAGGGAATTACAGGCTTTTTCCCTGGCCTCAGTGATGAATGACACTGCCAAGAAACAGATGAATGCCAGCAGCTACTCGCTACGCCAGCCAATGACTGCAGTAATGATCAGTTCTTCAGGGAGAGTCGGGGAAAGGGGCAGGGATATGGATGGTCCTGCAAATTCATTGAGGCATTTCAGTCTCTGTTCTTGGAACACACACACACACAAACACACATTTGAACATATAAATAATTTTATAGCATATTCTGTTTCAAGTTTCAGGTGAGTCCTTTGCTGTTTAGCTTTGATTCTTCCTTTGTGGGAGGTCACAGAGCCCTATTATATAAAACCAAGCTTGTGGGTTCTCTCCCCAGAGGAATGTATACACACATTCGTTAAATAACTCCAAGGGAACAATACAGTGCAGATCCAGATGCTCAACCTTCCCAATTTCAGAAGTCGAGAATATAACAACTTCTTTTAATCAAGAACAAGTAGCCAGGAATCAGGTGCTGGACGGTGGCCTGCAGGGATGAACAAACACAGAGAAGGCTGTGCCCACAGAACTTCACAAGGGAAACAGGTGGGAAATGTATGACTTCACAAGGAAACACCTAACTACAAACCAGTAGTCTCACGTCAGCACAGCAAGGAGTGCTGTAACAAGGGCAAAAGGCAGGGTTCAGATGAGGAGGGGTTCAGTGCATTGTTCATTAGCAGTCAGCATTGGTTGGACAAGCTCCAGTTTGCTCATTGATAATCATGCATAATATGTGGATTAACTGATATACATGAAGTCCTAGGCATATCAGATTATATCTAAAATCATTAGCTCATAAGTTACCCATTTACGTTTTCTTCCTGTGTCTGATGTTTATCTACTGATTAAATGTATAATTCTAGCTAAGGTGACAGTTACTGAAGGTATTTGTTTTCTAGGAGTATTATAGCAAATACCACAACCAGTGTGCCTTAAACATCAGGCATTTAAAAAACAACAACAACAACAACAACAATAAGTGCTGCTCTGTAGTAGAGCACTTGCCCAGTATGTACAAGGACCAGAATTCTACTCCCAGCAACACCATCACAACAAAACACAAATATAAGAAATGTCTTTTCTTCAGTTTTGGCTGTGTGGACACAAGAGCCCAGTGCTCGCAGACCGGGTTCTCCTGAGCCCCTCTTGGTATCTTGCCAAAAAAGGTATTTTTCTTGGTGTGTTCCCGGTGTGTCTCTGTGTCCTGGACTCCTGGTTTTATAAGACTATAAGACACGGGATTGGGCTCCATACAAATGGCTGCATTTTAAATTAATTACTTCCTTAACAACCCTCTCCCCAAATGTGAACACATTCTGAGATGCCAGGGCTTGGAACTTCAACATGGAGATGTGAGTTTATTTTAGTCCATAATCTGGAAATAACTGCATAAGTCCTGGGTAGAAAATCAGAAACTTCCTCGGCTTTTTTTATGAGTTGGTACCATTAAAGCCCACCAAGAGAGTGTGTACATGAACAAATCCGGAAGTAAAAAGGCTAAAACTGGTTACTTTAGATTTTTCTCATCGCATGGGGTTGGGGGGGGGGGTTGTTGCTATTGTTGTTTTTTTTTCTCTGACTAATAACGATGATTCTCACCTTCTAAGCCCTTTAGGAAAATGTCCTCTGTTTTCCTACAGTGTCTCGGAAAGTCAGGTTTCCTGAGCTCTCTGGGGGCTTCCTCTTTCTTAATTTTGCCTCTGTCAGTGAAATTCTCCATTCCTTGACCTTCTCTGCTGGCAGTGAGGGCAGCTGGAAGTAAGTCTGAGCCTAGTCTACATAGAACAATCATGTAGCCATCCATATATAGTTCTTCATGAGACAGAAGCATCTATAAACCCAACACAGCCTTATTTACACTCTTAAGTAGCTGGTTCTTTGGGAAGAAGCGAGTTGCTAATAGCCTCTGTCTGGAGTTGTAAAATATGAAATGGCATTCATTTTCTGTTGTTATAACGACTAAGAGGATCCATAGTAGTGGCTTACAGTGTGCATCTGGGCAGTAGGAAGCCCTTCCCCAGCACGTGTTTCATAGCAGCTTCAATGCCATTAATTCACATAGTAGAGGCAAATATTGCATTCGATGGTATGTAAATCAAGCCGCTCGCAAAAAGTTTGCGGTGGTCACTCTGTTTGGAGGGCATATCGCAGATGACAGCCCCAAAGAAAAGCCACATCTGCTGCAAGAGACGGGAAGAATCTAGGCTGATGACTCTCCACTCAGACACAATGCTGTGGCGTGACCTGTCACTGCTGATTCATGGAGGCCTCAAATCAGAATTCTCCTGCACTTCCTAGAGTAGCAGAATTTCTAGATTTGGATGGAAACATGCACACACACATGCATACACATGCCTGTACATACATGAACACATACTTACACACTAATGTAAATGTGAATAGCAAAGCATCTTTTGTAATCTTAGAGAAGGAGGAAAAGGAAGAGTAGGATCGAGAGGAGGAGGGGGTAAATGTTGTATGCATATTTTAAAGTTAGAATTATGTAGAAATATGGGTAAAATAAGTATTTGTCATCTTCTTTTCTTCTCCACCCCCGTCTTCCTCCTGTTTCTCTTCATCTTCCTCCTATCTTAGAAAATCATGATCTCTGGGAGCAAAGCCTTGGGAACATGTGTTTTTGACAAGTTCTCCAAATTAGTGATGTTCACATTACAGTTAAAGACTCTTGTTCTGTAACACTTATGTGTATAAAATAGTTACTCCCTAAAACAAAACATCTCAAGACCCAAAAGACTTCCAGTGAGATAGCCCAAGAACCTTTATGGACCTTCTAGAGAAAATTATTTTTAATGATTGGTTAAAGTCTCTGGAAAGAATCCCAAATTCATACAGAAAATAAACATGTATTTTAAAAAACACATTAAAAACTCATTAAGAACAGTATCCATGGTGTTTGAGTCAAGGTCCCCTCTCTCCTCTGCCCTTGCACTTCTGTAGGATGAAATTACTCCATACCGCTTACAACCAGGACCTCTTTTCTCCAGCTCCTGGCTAAAGGAATGTCTTCCTAGGTAGGACATCTCTAATCCTGGCCCAGCCACCTGTGCCAAGGTTTGGTCATGGGTGAGTGTGAACTAGAGGTGTAGATCTAGTTCCCTACAAAGACATCACTCAGGGAATGGCAGCTGTACCATGGGGCCATGCTAGGAGAATATTAGGGTCTCTCCTTGCTGGGAAAGACAAGCCATGGAGACTTGAGGTTACTCACCCCATTATCCAGAAAAGTTAGCTCCTAAAGTAGAGGTACCACCAAGGAAATCACACCACTGCCTACAACCCCAACCCTAGAGCCAGAGATGGCTTAGGGATTTGACTTGAGGGTATAAACGTGCTATACAAAATCAAGTCCCAAATCTTCCCCCAAAGGAACTGACTTTATCCTCAATAGAGATTACAGACATTTAGGCAATAGAGCTTTTAAAGGTCCCCTTGGGAGGATCTGGTAAAAGGCAGGGATTGGAGATGTAGACCTGATAGTTTGCCATCGAAAACTGAAGTAAGAAAGAATCACAAAGGAAATTCCTTATGGCTGGAAACAAGTGCTCCCAAAAAGTAATTTGTATCTTCCATAATGGACAGCACTGGCAAAGATTAATTATGTAACTATAAAGGACAAGGTATTGCGTACTTTCTCCCCTGCCTTCTCTTAACTGATTTAAAAGCAATTGAATAGGAGAATATGTGTATATATATTGCTGCACTATAACATAGAAATGTAATAAATTTGCAGGAAATTTCACTAAGGTAATATGTAGATGAAGGTCTGTGTTGTCAAAAGAAACATCTCCAGGTAGTAACAGGAATCCCCAGAAGCAAATGAAAACATGCAGAAATGATACGTAAGGATGACAATAAACAAAGCTATCACATACATTAGCTCACCTTTTCTATCTCAGCCCCAATACACACACAATTATAAAAAGCAATAATTATGGCACTCTGATGTTAGGTTTGAAGCATTTATGAACGTAATATATACAAGAACAATACCACAACACATAGGGAAAGGATATAAAGCCCTCTCCAGGAGAAACAGTTTGCTGAATTAAACAGTATGTATCAGAAGCTGATTCTGATAAGATGTTTCTTAGGTAACTAGGAAGGTAAGTTAAAAATAGTGAAAAATCAATCAGTAAAGATATTAAAGTGCTGCGTTAGAAAATACGCTCTTGGTACAGGAGTGTAGGAGGAGTAGGGATATAGAAGAAATGTGTGGCCTATGGGAAGAAAGTGGAATGGCTAATGTAAGTTCCACTGTGTCAATAATGACAGTAGCAGCTGGCGAGATGACTCCGTGTAATGCTTGCTGGGCGAGCATGTGGATCTGGGCTTGGATCTTCAGCACCATGTAAAAGGCTGAGAATTTCGCTGTGTACCCATAACTCCCTGCCTGGCCCATCTAGCTAAATTGCTGATTTCTGGGTTCAGTGAGAGATGCTACCTCAAAAAATAAAGTGGAGAGCAACTGAGGAAGACACCAGATGTTGACCTTTGACCTGCACACACATATGCTTACACACTAGGATGGGCATGTACACACACACACAAATACGTTATATACTCAGACATCATATATACACAAAAATAGTGGGATTGAAGGTGAATTAATTAAGCAAAGGCTCAGACTGTCAGGTTTTAGAAAGCCGAGATCTAAATGTGTGCTTTCTACAGGAAATATACGTGGGCTTCAATAGTATACACTGATTGAATATACAAGGATGGAAAAACATCCAGCTGTTACCTAGAGTAACAATACTGATTTGCACCAACACACCTTCTTTGTGCCACCGCTGGCTAAATATGTGCTGTAGGCCCAACATGAGCAGGTTCCAGGGATTGTTGGCCTTGGTAGCCTTTAAAGTTTACATGACCTGAGCTTCTGTGTTGAGATCCTGAGCCTAAAGATGGAAGTGGAGTGGCTACTGCATGTTCCTTGCTGACAGGAGGAAGGACCATCTATTTTCTGGCCTTGGGTCACCCTGGGGTTCCTTAGGCAGGCCTGCCAGAGAACCTGAAATTGCCAAGTACCGAATGGAGTGCCAGCCAGCCTATTCTTACCAGTCAAGCTCAACAGGATGTGGTGTTTGTTTCTCTACACACAGCCCTGTGGGTGGAATTTTCCTTTACTGCCCACTCAGTAGGAGGAATAGATTTTATGTCCCGGTCAGCCCTGGGTCCATTAATGATATTTGTTCTTGCTTCCACATTCAACATTTAACTAGACTGGGGAGGAGAGCAGAACAGAGCATGCTCAGAAACTCAGCCATGGGGAAGTATGTACCTGCATGAAAGGCAGCAGGCCTCTACTCTTACTGTTCCTTCAGTCACCTGAGGACTTTTCTAAAACATGCTGCATTTGGTTCCTGCTACCCTAGATTGTAGTAGGTTTAACTACATACTGGGTCCTAGAAAATGTATACAAGATTTCAATTATAGAATCACCTGTCCAATGTGAAGAAATTAAGTCAGCTGGCATTAGACCTGAGTCAAGCTCTACAGCTGACTCTACCCTGCAGAGTTTGTTGGAGAATGGAGCCCCCTACCACCACGGCCACCACCACCACCACCACCACCACCACCACCACACAGTGTGAAAAGCATTCAGAACACCTGCCTGTCCACATCCCTTCCTGCTCCCCACCAATGCTTCTGATGCCTGTTTGCCTCTGTGCACTGGTCCCTAGTCAGCCATGTCTGTATGGGAAACATGTAGTCCTTGGGCCTGGGAAGAGCATCTCACCATCACACCAGTGCACTGCACTGCTGCTCAGCCGTTGGCTCAGGTTGATTCTGAAAAGCTTCTTCTGTGAGCTAACACTCACGGCTTGAACAACAGCTTAGGTCTTTGATATGTGTTTGGCACTGGCCCGGCTCAGTCTTCTCTCTTGAATGTTCCCTCCTCCTAGTCCTAGATTGTCCCCTCTGCCTTACTACTGCTTCTCCGCTCAAACCTCTGACATCTCTTTTCTCGTTGTTATTTGTTGTTCTCTGAGGACTCTCTCTCCTCATGGTTTTTCCCCTGGGCTGTTTGTGGGTTATCCCCTGTTTTCCCCCAAGCCTCCCTCAGCTCACCTACACATTTCCACACACTGATCTTACAGGACTGTCCGCTTACGTCCTGGTCTACAGATACCAAGGGGTTAATTTGTGTGAAATTCAGCCAACACTGACACATGCCTCTTCTTTGCAGTCTCCTAGAATGAAAGGCATAAATGGTCCCTGAAACCTGGTGTGTCAGGCAAGATCAGGTCCGCCAAAGGCCCTGACCTGAAAAGCAGGACACCTGTGGGAGGTGTCAGAGGTAAAAGGCAGCAGCCATGCTCGTGTGCTGCCCTGGCCATGGACAACACTGACCAGGAGCCCGAGTAACGGGCAGAGCCTGATCAAAGGCTTAGGACTGAAACATTTGCAAATCAGATATTTACAAGGTGTCAGAAGTCAGGGCCAAGTGGATGGATGGGAAGGGAGCAGTCAAAAGCAGAGGTCATAGTTTATGACACAGCTCAATGTTGTTGGAAGGCCGCTTGGTCCTTCCAGCCACTTGGCAGCTCAAACCCGAAATAAACACATAGAAACTGTATTATTTAAATCAGTACTTGGCCCATTAGCTCTACCTTCTTATTGGCTAACTCTTACGTCTTAATTTAACCCATCTTCATTAATTTGTGCATCACCACAAGGTCATGGCCTACCAGAAAAGTTTCAGCGTCTGTCTCCAGGTGGGCTCCATGGCTTCTCTCTGACTCTTCCTCCTTTTCCCAGCATTCAGTTTAGTTTTCCCGGCCTAGCTCTACTCTATCCTATCAGGGCCAAAACAGCTTCTTTATTAACCAATGGTATTCACAGCATACAGAGGGGAATCCCACATCAGCTGAAGGACTAGAAATAGGAAAGAGTAAAAAGATTTCCTTTAGAAAAGTCTTTTGATTCTCATCTCAAAGCATTGCCAGAGTCTGACCTCTTGCCACCCTACTCCAAACCAGCATCAGTTTTTGCAACCTCTATGTCTTGGTCATCTGCCCTAGCTAACCTGCATTTCCTGCTGTTTCTTGATTCTGGTGGTTGTTGCTTTGCTACTCCCCCGCTATGGGGAGTCTATCCTTCCCGACATGCTTCCCTCTCCCACTTCCCCCAGGGACAGGCCCAGGTATTGCTGTTTGAAAAGCCTGCCTTGATTCTTCATCTTTTGTAGCACCCTTGCAACCCTTATGTTCTATCCTTCCCCAGCTATGTTTACATGGCACTGAAATGTATGCTTAGTAGATCTTTATCAGCTTACTCTCTAATGTTTCTAATGACATGAAAGACCCATGGGCAGAAGAATATTTGCATCTTTGTTCCTGCTTGTGTCATCCCTTGATAACTGGATGGATGGATGGATGGATGGATGGATGGACAGATAATAAATATATAAGATAACAAAGTTAAGACTTGAACAATAAAGCAAGACACCAACTAAAGGAGCCTTAAAATCCTGGACTTCTTGTGTTCTATGTAGACAGATTCCTGTTCCTCTGTAGCCTTGGGTTCACTGGTAGATAGTGCTGTTTCACAAAGAGAGAGGCTGGAAGAAGTCTACCCATCAGGTCTCTTTGTCCATCTAGAAGGTACTAAGATAGGGATTCCAGAGCAAGTCAAGGGTACAACAGAATGGCTTCAAGGGTAGGGACATTTCATTCTCTCTCCAGAGGTTCTGTTTCCTTGGGATATGGTTCTTGATGTCTGTGGATGAAATGTCACTTCACTGTGTCTCATCTCCTGTAGTGAATGTACTTAGCAATCGGGGTTTGTTCACATTCAGGGCAAAGTGAACTATCATGGCAAGAATAAGCAAGAATGCCGGGTGCCAGCTGCAGCTCTGTATTTCCCTTCTCGTGTAGCCTTAGGCAGGGTATTCGAATTCCTCCCCATCTCCTCTGTAACCTGAGGATAAGGGCAGTGACTTTGCTGGGAATGTTGTTAGGATAGAATGTGCCCTTGTTTTTAGGCCCAACACTTGTGGTGTTGTACTTGGCAAATGTCCACCTATTCTTGTTGTTGGATCAGAAATGCTTTAAAAATAATAATTTTTGTTTGGGACAGTCCCTCAGAGTTCCCAGCTGTGGGACTTCTCAAGCATTCAAGCACATGCCTTGTTAAAGTGCTGATCTGATGCAGAAGGTCATGTGTACCTGGTACTCGGCACTGCTGACCAGTTCTTCGCTACTGCTGCGCTTGGCACCTCAGACCATACTCTAACTAGACCCCATACAAGAAGGCCAAGGAGAGATGAATACTGATGAATGTGTTTAACTCAATATTAAAGACAGCCTAGAATTACCACATCCCACTGCACAAGGACTGTGTTATTCCTAATCACTTTCTCTGCTGGGGTCCCTGAATCTAAAGCCAGCTGTACCCACCTTTATAATTTTGCAGTACGGTTATCTATCTATCATCTATCTATCTACAACACACACACACACTCTTACTCCCATGGAGATTTCTCTCAGTGCCAAGAAAAGAAGAGAAGGATGTTTCTCTTCTTTAACCTGCAGTGGGTTTCTGTGGCCCTTTAACATATGGCCAGGCAATTGTTTTCATGGCTGGTTAATGGTTTGTGAAGTAATTGCTGGAGGAAACATCTCTACAACAAGCCAGGCCAGAGGGGCAAAGGGATCTGTGGGCCAATGTTATCGCTGCTAAGCGCCAGTCCGTTCCTACTCCTTCCTCTCTGTAGCTAGTCGGGATAGATGGCTTCCACCTGGCTTGACCTACTGTCTGGCCAAACCAGACCTCCTGATAGTCATCCATCAGCTTCCCTATTTGCCCCCCAGAGGGCATCCTGTGGTTTGTGAGGGTGGGGTTGGAGGTTTCGCTCATGACTTCTCATGGCTGCTGCAGCACAGCTTCAAACACTGTCAGTTCTTACTCCAGATGTTACCGGCCCGGTGTCCATATGTTTCAAGGTGGGATCAGCAGGTTTGCACAGTAATGTTAAACTAATTAATCATAAACTGATGCTTTAGCAGCTCCAGGACCCAAAGTGGGCTTGGGATTACAAAGATGTAAATGATACATATGGTCTTATTAAGCTGGAGAGAAAGGTAAGGCGGAGCTCTCTCCATTGCTGTGGTACAGTCTATTTTCTTACCGATACTGGACTTTTTCTCCAGAACCACTAAGACCTATGTGGGAAAATCTACAAATAACTTCCTGTAACTATCTTTGAGTGTGACAAAATAAAAATATAAGTTGCATGATACCAGAAAAAAATGAGAAAAGGGTCCAGCGGAGTGGGGAACCAAAGCCCTGGTTTGGTCACATTTGATCTCTTTGTGGCTGAACACATTACTCAACTGATTTAACAAACAATTAAGAATCAACTAAATGAAGTCAAGACTTATCTGTGTTCTGTTTTTATTTTCTAAGTATAAAATTGATATTTTTACATGAGCTTGGCTTCTGAAAAACTTTAAACAAAGTAGTGTACAGTTTATGCTCCTTATAAGAGCAGTAGTCATGAAAACCTGCCTCTTTCGCTACTCCCAAATCCGCACTCCACTCTTCAAAAAAAATAAGAAAACAACACTTTACTAAACTCAAAAGAGATGGAAAAACATGAGACAGTTTAATGTTGACTATATACAGCCTGGCCAGATCTATTAAATAATTTAAATAGTTAAATGAGCTTAGTAAATTTAATTTTCAATTAAAAATACTAAATCTGTTAACAATAAAAATATCTCACAGCTACTCAAATAATACAAAATGAAGAAGAAAGAAACTCCAAACCATTTTTGCTCCTTAGTGAGAGTGAGGGCCGGAGTGTGACTCACTTGCTCGGGCACTTGCCTAGTATATGTGGAGCCATGGGTTCACTCCCCAACACTGATTTAAAAAATAATGAGCTGGATAAAAATAGGAGGCCGAACATAAATTCCACTAGGTCTATAGCACACAGAGAGGTGATGTTTTGGTTATGAACTGGTTAGAAAGGGAATCTCCTCTATTTATATTTAAGGACACAATTATGCCTGATAATTATTCATATGTTCTCTAATTAGCATGTTTTTAAGCCAGCTTTTATATGTCTAGAAACACTGGGATAAGAAAAGACTCGTGAGAACTACCCATCGCCATGCATAGCTGGTACAGAGCTTTGGTTACTGGCACTCAGGTGTATATCCCTGGCGTGCACAGTGTTTTATTTCAGTTGATGCAATACTAAGTGATTTTCTGAGCATGTTAGTCCTTGACCAGTTGTTAGCCTGGGTTCCCACCTTAACTTTGGGTTTGGGGTCAAAGGCTCTAGTACTTGTCAAAAGGATTGAGTCCCTTTTAGGGAAAGTAGTCCTTGAGTGGTATTTAGGCTTTGCCTTTGTGTTGATTGGATAGGCTGGTCACTACTTCTATAACTATAGTAACCATGAAAATGTCATGGCCTCATTAATGGGTATGGAATTAAAATCCATGCCTGGGACATGGAGATGAAACAGATCTTTGATGACTTTCTGCTGTCTAAAGAAATAAGTCACACTGTCCCTAGAGCATAAAATGAAGGTCCTCACACCCAGCCCAGAGAGAAAGGTCTTTCTCCACCTGAGGATCCCGACAGAGAGAAGCAGAAGACTTTGGCCCTTGGGTAAGGACAAGACAGTGTAACTATAGGTTCTCTGGATGTGGCAAGCACATGCCAAGCAGTGGGGGTGTCTCGAGAAGTCTGGTTCAAGACTCTCAGTTACCTATCTTTCCACCTTAAGGAATGAAAGAACATGACATCAGACAGTGTTACTAGCAAGGTCTGAATTCTCAGTCCTCTCTGGGTCAAGGAAAACCTTGTGTGTAACTCAGAGCATCTACCAGAAAAGGTGTAGTAAGTGAGGCAGGGACTGTCTGCAGTAGGGCTGCCTGGCACACGTGTGACAGGCCTTACAGAAGGTGCATCTTCCCGGGAACAGTAAGGGACATTGCACTGTGCTCTCTGTGAAAACAGACTGGGGCTTTGACTGTTTCTGGTACCTCTAGTTGGAATAGTTGACACACTTATTATTGTGCATTTATTAATACTTTGATTTGGTTTGTACAGGTTGGGGGATAATGCTAGTCTGCTGAAACTGGATGAGGGAAAAGACAATGCCATTCATCACATTAGTGGTTACCAGGCAACTGACTGGATGCTTCGGGTAACACACAGTGTCTGGCCAGAATGGGGTGTCTGTGACCAAAGAACTATGAAGTTTGTCTGAGTCTTTAGAAGTGAATGGGAGTCAGAGAATGCACACACCTGGCAATGATCTTCTCTAGCAACCAGCCCCAGCCCAGAGCTTAAGGTTCCTAAAACCATAGCTTATTTCTACAGCACTGTCTCCTCAGAGTCTGCTGCAAAAGAAACCTGCTTCACAGAAAATGTTTCCTTGTACTTTTAAATGGAAAGCTATCAGAATCTTGGTCAGTAAGCACCTTTGCAATTTTCGTAGCCACTTGGAGAAAGCCAAGAGCCGTGTTAGAAGGGAGAGCCCTTTCCGTAGCGCTGAAATCTCAGGATTCTGCCAAGTAGTCCTTAGGAAAGTGGCTGCTCTAATTTCAGTGGTCACAGCAGATGGCAAGGCCACAGGAGAAGGAGCTATCCACATGTAATCTGCGGTTAATGCCTTTGGGAATGAAACAAGCAAGTGGAGAACTTCATAGGTAGCAAAAAGTAGGCAGGGTACCAGGTTTGCACATCAGCAGGGTTTTGCTGGTCTTAATTTCTTTTCCTGCTCGGAACCAAATGATGAGGGATAATAGTAGATGATACAACAGACCATGAAGCAACCACATTGCATTCTGTAGAGTAGATCAAAGTAATACCTCGTACTGTACTGTACTTTAAAAGATGATGACGATGCTTAAGTAGTGCCGAGTGTATATGGAGAATTTAATCTATTCTGAAGGATGTTAGAAGATAGTCATCCGCTCAGCATACTGTAATCCCAGCTCTCAGTGGGTCGAAGCAGAAGGGCCAGGAGTTCAAAGTCAGCTTCAGCTACAAAATGAGTTTGAAGTCAGTTTGTACACAAAGATACTCCTCAAGTCAAGTTATTATCCTCTGGTTTGTCTGAGAAGCTCTGCTGAGGGAGGGGGGCTGAAGAGGAAGAGAGAGTGAGGAGGGCGGGCCATTGGTTGTGTAGAACATGAAGAACTAAGGAGATACAGCTCCAGACTTGATGTTTGTGCTGCAAGGCAGTGAAGAGCCAAGATGTGGCCCATGGACTGAGCTACGTACTTCTCGGGTAGGCAGTGCTATCCTTGCCTCCTAGGCGGTGCTGGCCCAGAAATAGAAGATCTGAGATCACTTAGCTCAACTCCTGTCTTAGGGTTTCTGTTGCTCTGAAGAGACACCATGACCCCAGCAATTCTTACAAAGGAAAACATTTTATTGGAGCTGGTTTACAGTTTCAAGGTTTAGTCCATTATCATCATGATGGGATACATGGAAATGTGCGGGCAGATATGGTTGGTGCTAGAGAGGGAGCTGAGAGCTCTACATCTTGATCCACAGGCAGCAGAAGGACTCTGAGTCACTGGATATGGCTTGAGCACATATGTGACTTCAAAACTCACCTACACAGTGACACACTTTCTCCAACAAGACCACACCTCCTAGTAATGCCACTCCCTCTGGGCCGAGCACTCAAACACATGATTCTACGGGGGCCATACCTATTCAAACCATCCCAACTCTCTTATTTTATAAGTGAGGAAACTGAGTCACAAGGGCATTATGCTATCTTAAGTGAGTGTCATTACTGGGAGCAGAATCCATCTATATTTCCTTCTGGTCCAGTGAATCTGATGCCCTGACTGATAGACAGCTATGCAGTTACATTTGAGGATGTCAAGAAAAAAATATGGGAGAGCCAGGGAGAGGGGAGGGAGTGGCAGAAGCAGCTATAGCAGATGAAAAGGCTTAAAGAACCATGATCTCCTTTCTTGCTGGCAGTGTCTCAAAGACAAACATGACTCTCGGTGTTCTCTAAAAGAGATAGAACCATCCCACAAAAGAGATGCTCAGTGGACCTGCCACAGGCCCAGCAGTGCCATTTGTTTCTGCTCACCCAGATCCCTATGGTTCGCTCACTTAGGCTCCTTAACGTCCCTCTTTCTTTCTTAAGGCGGTGGACTCTCCCTGCCACCCTGCCTTTCATGTTTTGTTCGCGACTGTCCTTTTACTCGGGACTGTTTTAGAAGCTGACTGTCCATTTCCCTCGGGTTCTAGGTTATGAGTAGCATGATGAACCTTGCCTGGGTGTCTCGGCGTCCTGCACAGGAGTGTAGAGAGAACACAAGCAAACGCACGAGCCAGCTTTCTCTTACCGCTGCTGTGCAGGGTATTGCCTTGGCATTTTCTGTGACCCATAACTGCTTGTTAGTTTTAGCACGACAGCTCCCTGCCCACTGATGAGAAAACATAAGAGCATTTTCTGTGGTGGTCTCTAGAATATGCTAAGCTCTGGTCTTTTTCTTGTTTGATTTTAGTGTTCCTCTGTGGTCTCAGGCTTAGGGTAGAGGGGAGAACTGCCAACATCCCCATTCCCTCAGACATGGGGGAGCCCCTTCCCACCACCTCTGTTGTTGGCTCAAACCCTTCTCTTTCTGTATTCTCAATGACTAGCTTCTATCTCTGTGGAAGAACTTATTTAATATTACTTTAAATCATAGTTATTTGAGGGTTTGTCTTACATGGTGATCCCTGGGGTGCGCAGGAATCCCGTCCCACTCCTTGCTCTCTCACAGCCCCTAACACAGCGCCTGCCCCACTCTATAAATATTTGAACGAGTGACAAACTGCTAGCAGGCTCCTGAGTTGGCCACAGTGGGACATCTGTAATAACTAGAGAGTTCTGTGTTCCCTGGGTAGGGGCAAAAGGGAAACAACGCAGTGACAGAGGTAATGAGTGTCTTATTCTTCTGCTTTTCTTGTGCCCTGTGTGACCAAAGCTGGACACTGGGCTCCCCTCCAGGACAGTAAAGCTGAAGACTGTAGAGAGCTGTGTATAAATGGGAGGAGAGGAACCTTCCTGGGTGTGAACCTAGTTGAGAGGACAGCCTTGTGAGGCCTTGTCAGTGCTCCATCGCCCTGCCCATAGGTACCCTAGGAGTCATCTGTTGATGATTGCCCCTGGCTTCCTGTGTTTCTCTGCGATGGTGGCTCTCTGGCCTCTGGGTATGGTTGGCCTGTGGGAGGTCAGGCTACACATGCCAGAGTTACTCTAGAGGGAGCCTTAACCACTGCTCAGTAAAGCTTAATGTGCCAGTAACTCAACTTCCATATCTGTCAGCTAGGCCACGAGCAGGTGCATTTTATAGTTTCTTCAAAGGCCTCCAGAAAGAATGAACCCATTACTCTAACCCATTGATAAATAAACCCTTATCCATCCCAGCTCTCCCTTCCCCTTGCTGTGCTTCTGGGGAGAGTGTCCAAACTGAGGATTTTCGTGACATCTCTCCACTAAGGTCTGTTTCGTGAAGAACCTGGGCAAAAACAATAACAGAAGCAGGAAATTTTAGAGGACTTCAGTGCTGTCCCCTAAGAGACAGAACTATTAAAGCCAGCACTTCCTTTTTCTCCCCCTTTCCCTCTTCTATTTCAAAGCGCAGGGTTGGTTTTTCTTTCCCCTAACAGTTCTATAAATAGTCTAATTTTTCAGTGTTCTAAGTCAGCAAACGGTGCTGATAATGATCCGTAATTCTGTAAAGGACGGTTGTTTCACGTGACAACAGCCGGAGATATTCTAGCTCTCTTAAGGGAAGGCACAGAAGGGCTCTTGCCATGCAAAAAACAGAGATGGAGCTCAGAGGCCATTAGACATCAGAATGGACTTGTGCTTGTGTGCTTCACTTAACCTTTAAACTTCCACAGAGACCTTCTAAACCAAGAGACCTTATCAGCCTGGGCCAGCTTTGGGATGGAGCATGTGGACATGGGGACAGCTGAGATGAATGGGGACTTGTGGGAAAGGAAAATAAAGGAACCGTCATTAAGCCTCTCCCAGTGTAATGAACTACAGCGGAGCTCACGGAGCCCAGAGTAAATGCTGCCACTGAGGAACATTTATCATCATCTGAGAAGATTTGTAGCAAAAAGTGAGAGTGTGAATAACCTGGCTCCTGGTCCTCTGGGCATCATGTGTGCAGAAGAGTTCCCCGAGGATGCCACATTACATGGCTGCTTTGATAGACAATTAATAGGAGAGAATCGTTGAAAATAACCAGGATCACCATGGCACTGTGTTGGTGTGGTTTTCCTTTTGTCTTATTCCTTCCCGGAGAGCTTTTTGCTGGCCTAATAGGAAACAACATATATGTTCTCGAGTTTTTAATAGGCAGGCAAAAGTGGGAATGGATGTAAATAAAACACAGCGTGAAAGGAGACAGCAGGTCGAGGAAGTTCCTGCAGATGCATTAGGGACACCCCCTGGTGCCGTTCGACATCAAGTAGGAAAATGTTCCCAAGTCACAGGGAGAAGAAGGGGACCCACAGATCTTATTTTCGAGTGGAAGAAAAGATTGCGGCCCCTGAATTCTGACTTTATGAATACCCTGGCTAGTGGCTCGTGCCTACCCGAGGTCTTTTGGCAGGGCATGAGAAGACAGGGAGATAGGAAGGACACCTTTGGCTGGTGATAGGAAACTGTTTAATTACCACATCTTTACCATCTCTGCCATATTGTAGGGGACAGTTATGCCTTGGGTCCAGCTCTCTCTAGAATAAGACAGATACCTTTGCTTCCTTCAGCTCGTCCCATGATCCGCTACTTCCAAAGAGTGCTGTATGGAAAGTAGCTTCTTTGGCTTTGAGGATTCCATAAAGGGTTGGATAAGGTGATTGCGCTGATGTGTGTTAGTCTTTGGCATACAGTCCATGCTGGTTCTCAGTTGAAATGTCTCAGCTTTACAGAAGGACTTTCCTGGGGTCTATCATAGATATGGAAACCAAACCTATTCCAGTCTCTCAGGCTTTTGGTTTTGGGTGCCCCCCCCCTTCTCCAGGTACCCCCTCTCCCAGCCGTGCCCAGTGATGGCTACCTTTTCAGTCTGCCCACCCCCCACTAAGTATTTACTCTGCCTTGCCTCCTAGAATGCCTATGTCAACATCAACCGCATCATGTCTGTCGCTTCCCGCCTCTCAGAGGCCGGCCATTATGCCTCCCAGCAAATCAAGCAGATCTCCACGCAGCTAGACCAGGAGTGGAAGAGTTTTGCTGCTGCTCTGGATGAACGCAGCACCATCCTGGCCATGTCTGCCGTGTTCCACCAGAAGGCAGAGCAGGTAAGACCCAGAGACCTGTCATAGATGGTAGTAGTGGGAAAGCAAGCAAGAGCAGGGCACGGCAGCACAGGAACATGCGTGCGCGCTCTCCACAGACAACCCTAAAGTCCCGCTGAATAGCTTCGGAAATAAGCCTTGTTTTCCATATCTATATATGGCGTGTGTGCGTGTATGTGTGTGCTGACTATCTGACTCATGTACTCTGAGTGGAGACAAAGGAATGAAAGGAGAGTGCCAACTTGAGGGTCAAGCAGAGGAAACTTAATTTTACACGAAGCGTTTGTTAGGCATTTGCTGTGGATAATAATAAGTTAGTAATGATGCAATGGGTAGAAATAGCGGTTACTGTTGCTACATGCAGTAGCTGTGTGCGCCCATTTTACAAAGAGGAACACTGAATTTCAGGGCACATGACCTGCCTTAGAGCCTGTGGTGCGTCACAGATCCTGGAGAACCAGTTGTCAGTAACATTGCCGTATGTTAAAAGCATACTTAAAGCTCACCACTTCCTGGTTACTACATCTCAGTATAGTCTATGGTCTTGGGGTTATTTTTATGTTCTCTGTGACTGAAATGCCATAGAGTTATGTGCTATTAGTAGGCCACCCCTTCCCACTTCACATTCAGTTAATGTCACACTGGTGGGCTACAGTGTTAAAAAAATGGGAGCATCTTACATCATGGAAGTCATCAGACGCTGCAGAGCAGGGTTGGATGGTCTCCTCTGGAGTGCTGAGAAAAGGGGAGGGTGAGATTTTGCAGTTGCAGTGTGAGCAGCACATGAAGTCCAGGAATACCTCTCAGTATTCACACTCAGGTCAGTGAGGGGCAAGCTGTGGGATTACTCCTTAACGTAAGCAAAGACTTGGCAGCGTTGTGTGGGAGCGATTGAAACTTGTCGCTTACTACCCAACCGGAGGTTGGCTGTGGGTACAAGCGTTTACCCAAAGCACCTGAGAGAGTGGGAGGTCGCAGGAAACTACAATATGAGGCATTGTGTGTGTTATTCTCTGTAAAGTTAGATTACATATTCTTTATATTAATAAAATTTGTAATGTACTCGTGTGTATCAATACACACACACACACACACATGCACACATCCATGTATGTACTAATTGTTAAACATTTTCTCAAATCCACGCTAAAATCCTACAGTCTGGGCTGCTGAGGTTTGAAGCCAGAAGTAACTAACATTAAATACCTGTGGTCTTCTAAGTTCCTTTTGTGGTGTTCTAGTTAGGTAGCCCACCTGTAAAGGAGTTTCAGACACATAATGGTATCTTAAGTCCCTCCTCCTAACCAGTCTAACAGGGATGGCAACAACATGGAACCATTGAAGGAGCCTTGACTTTGAGACCAGACATGAGGGTTCTGTACCCAGTCCCCTACCTCCTAAGTTTTGAACATGTCAATGCCACCATTCTAAACTCCTTTCCTCTTCTCTAGTGTGAGCCTATTGTCAGTCTCACAGGGCTGCTGGGAGGAGACAGGCTGTGATAGATGGGCCCAGTAAGCCACCTAATATGTTACAACTGGCCGCTCTTACTACCACGTGTATTTGCTGAACACACTGACCCAGCATCCTTTTCTTTTTTCTTTTTTTTTTTTTTTTTCTATTTTTGGTTTTTCGAGACAGGGTCTCTCTGCAGCTTTTTTAGAGCCTGTCCTGGAACTAGCTCTTGTAGACCAAGCTGGCCTCGAACTCACAGAGATCCGCCTGCCTCTGCCTCCCGAGTGCTGGGATTAAAGGCGTGCGCCACCACCGCCCGGCTTCCTTTTATTTTTTCACCTGTGTTTAGTTCCATCCGTAGCTGTCCCCCACTCTGAGATAAATACTTTCTATAAATCAAAACCATGGGCCTACACTTTGAGAGGGACCTAGCCACATCTTTTCTTGGAACTAAGTAGTGGCTGGTTCCTTCCTAGGATCCTAAGGACATTGGTGTCCAGCCTGTTCTGTCCTCAGCTCTATCCCTTGCTCCCTTTGTTCTGGGTTTATCTAGTTAGCAAGGAAGACTTTGTCCCTCCCTCTGTCTCTGGCTTCCTTGCTTTAGCCGTATAGGGCCTGCTATAGGATTCCTGTGATTGAAACAGGGAAATCCCTCTCTCCTCAGGGGACCCCAGAATGTCAGGTTGCTCCCAGGTTCCTCTGAAGTACTGAGGGGTAGAATAATAACCCAGCAGGAAGCTTCCCAGTATGTCCCATGTGACACTGAATAGTACCTGGCCAAGAGATGCCTCAAGACACAGAATATAAAACCAAGTGGAGCAGCCAACAGGCCAGAGGCTAAAAACTGACAGATACCAGGATGAGTGGTTACATATTTGCAGAAGAAAACACAGGGCCAGAACTGAGAGGAACTGCTAGTGTGAGATTTTTCTGCCTTGGATTGTTTGGCTCAAAAGCAAGTTTATTTGTTTCTATTTTAGCACAGTTTCCTCCGGTGTTTCCAGTCCTTCAGGGAAAGTTATAAACCATGTTTCTATTTGGTTGGGAAGGAAGGAAGGAAGGAAGGAAGGAAGGAAGGAAGGAAGGAAGGAAGGAAGGACTCAAGACTATTTTTTATGCGTTTAATTAGGCAGCTCTTTATTGTCCTCTATGGGCTGTTCTAGGCAATGAGATAATAAGGTATTTAGGCAATTAATTTAAATGGAACTATGCACTCAGGCAAGGGAATCACAGACAGTACCATTCCAGACTGTTGGGTGAAGAATTATTTGACTTTTAAAGGTGTATTTTTTTCTACCCAATAAACCTGAGTGGTTTTAGATAGCTCACCATTTGTACATGGAGACCCATAGTTTCTACAGTTGTTAATTTTAACTTTTAAATAATGTGTTGTCTGCTAAGGTCTGTCTGTACACCACATCCCAAGAGCCGCTACCTCTCTAGGAACTGCGCAGTTTTCCCTGCTATGTCCCTCCGTGTTCAGCCCTCAGGAGCACAGGTCTAATGAAAGTCCTGTTGAGTCTTACTCTGCATACCCTATAGGAGGTGCCAAGGATACTCTTGAGGTGTTCATTGCCTCTCCCCATAATTCCCCATGCACAGAAAGCACAGCTAGCAAACTCTAATTGCATTTCATTCAACCCCTGACACCTGCCCAAATGGACAAGGAGTGCTCATTATCTATGGGCTCTGTGCTTTGTAGATGTTGCATGGGCACACCCTATTGAACATCCAGATGTCTGGCCCTGCCCAGTTCTTGTAAAAACTATGCTTTCCAAATGTCTCCTTGGCCAAACTTTGTAGCAGGGGTTAGTTCAGCCTTTTGAAGGTATTTCTGAAATACCACAGTTTCTCCTCATTGTTCCCAAGGTGCCTGGCCCTCTCTACTGTTTAACTTACTCATTCTCCACCCTGTGCCCCTTACCCGCTCACCTGCCATCTCTTTCCAGTTTTTGTCAGGAGTGGATGCCTGGTGCAAGATGTGCAGCGAAGGTGGCCTTCCCTCCGAGATGCAGGACCTGGAGCTGGCCATCCACCATCACCAGTCCTTGTATGAGCAGGTGACCCAGGCCTACACGGAGGTAAGGACCTGAAGGACAATCGTGGATCTGTGTGTGTTGGCTGACGGGGCTGGAGTGCTGGTGTTTGTGATATCGAATAACCTGGTTTGGACTTTAAGGAAAGAAAGTTTTCCTCTTTCCAGAGGCGTCCTTAGGAGCCTTGACCTGTGATCTCTGGAGTCTCTAGCCAGGGGAAGATATGGTTTGAGCTTTTACCAGGCCCGCTCTGGTGCATTCTGCCTCCTGCACATATACCTAGACACCACTTCACCTTCCTCCTTAGGGAGGAAGGGTGTGAAGAAGCAAGGCTGACTCTTCAGAATCTGCCTTCCTATTGATAAAAGAATGTGTAGTACCAGAGCTTGCACCCCTGTAGAGGAAACAAAACCAAACCAAACCAAAACAAAAAACAGCCCACTGAAGCCGGGCGGTGGTGGTGCACGCCTTTAATCCCAGCACTCGGGAGGCAGAGGCAGGAGGATCTCTGAGTTCGAGGCCAGCCTGGTCTACAAGAGCTAGCTCCAGGACAGGCTCTAGAAACTACAGGGAAACCCTGTCTCGAAAAACCAAAAAACAAAACAAAAAAAAACAGCCCACTGAGCACTGAGCAAATACTCTTTTCTCCTGAAAGAGCCAAAGGAAGTTCCATTGTGTGCAGGAGTAGGAAGCTGCCATTCATGCAAAGGGCAAAGTGAAGGACCCTTCTATTTGGGGAGAAAAAAATCAAAGGTGGGAGATGCTGAAAGGTGAAAACAGGAATTTTGTTGGATACTCCCAAAAGGGCCACATGTACATATGTGTAGAAAAACACAGGTCTGGATATCTGCTAACTAGCCTGGATTCCAAGGGAAAAGCTGAGTGAAAGAGATGGGCGATTAGGAAGCCAGATAAAGAGAGCAGTTGATCTCAGATCCTCTGGCCCGTCTCCTCTGGGGCAAGGTCAGGGAGAAGTGGTCATGGCCATGGCTTCCCACCCTGCCTGCATCTGATTGCCTTGAGAAGGCTCTTTGAAGGTGCAGTCTTCAGGGCTTTCCTCTAGACTGAAGAAGAATGCCAGAAACTGGGGATTCTCACCTGTATTTTAATAACTGTTGCTCCATGTGAGTTTTCATGGTCAGAGGGAGGGTTTTGCCAGAGTGAAGACACTTTTGAGTCTCGGACTCCCCGGCTTGTTAGCTGTGTGACCCCGTCTGCATGCTGGGCTTTGGGTTCCTCTGTGAAGCGAATCTCCTGAGTAGCGTCAAGCAATGTAAGGATGATGTGTGTCGTGTACCTGCCCAGCTGAGGCCTGACAGCGGTGAGGGCCACAGACGGGGAAGAGTTTGGTCAGGAGAGGAAGCACAGAGGGTGCTTTTGAGCTCCATCAAATCTCCCCAGTTCTGAAAGAGGTGGCCCCAAGGCTTCACCTTGAGACAGAACTGGGCCTCTACCCGTGCCCTTACCAAAGTAGAGAGCAGATGAGGCTGATGCTCATTCATATCCGCGAGGAGAAATTCACAGACGGACAGACTGTTGCCCCTCTTCCTCTGGAGCTGGGGCTCCTCTAAGGCTCTGCAGTTGTGGAGACGGAGGCCTGGAGATGGATGTTATATTGACTCGAATGTCAGGGACTTGGCCCACTGTCTTCACCACCCAGCCCGTGGTAGAGTATTAAGATACAGTGTTTGTTCAGAATTCCCCATGGAGAACTGCCCTGGCTTTAGCCCTTGGACACCATCTGTTCACGTCTCTGGAGGGTATCTCTGTGTTATCTATAAACTTCCGGCCCCTTAGCGATTAACTGAGGAGGTGGGACTGGAGGGCGTGGATGGATGGGTGGATGGATGGGTGGGGGTGTGTGGCACTTTCCTCTTTTGCCTTAACCTAACTCTACTACGCCACTTCTTTTAGCCCCAACAAAAGTTTTTGAGCCTTATAAGAAGAACGTAGCTGCTTCTGTGCTCTGGAGTCCACCTGAGACTGAAGTGAAGTATGGGGAGGTGCAAGGCTGGGAAGAGCTCCCGGCTCATCACGTAGATGATAGGGAAGCACACCTCTTTCTGCCTTCCCAGTAGGAAAAGGCCATTTCAGCACCACGCCTGCTTCAACTTTGACCCTAATTAAATAAATTTGGAGTTGTAAAATTTTTGTCAGTTTTTACAGTATCCACTGTTTCAAGAGGGAGAGGCACACATTCAACGGGAACTCTGCCAGGCACAGTGGGGCCATGGGTATTGATCCTCTAATGCCACTTCCCAGAATGAGCAGTGCCTCTGATTGTGGCAGGGTACCAGGGACAGGAATGTCAGGGATACAGTACCCACTGCCGCCAGCACTGAGGGTGAAGACGGGAAGTCTAGGAACTTGAGTGGGGTGTCCACAATCTGAAGGTCCCTACCCTACTCTGCACCTTCTAGAAAGATGCACTTCAAGAAGGGGGAGAAGAAAGGGTGAAAGAGCCAATAAAGATCCAAGAAAGAAAGGAAAAGAAATAAAAGAGGAAGGTAGCAAGAGAGATGGAAGAGATGACGATAATGGTGCTGTGCTCTAGGCCCTGTGCACTCTGCATGTGCTAGCTCATTTAATACCCACCGCCATTCCCTTTTACAGACAAGGATACTGAGGACCAGTGCCTCTGTTAGCATGTCTAGAAACTTGGAGCCACACAGCGGAAGCTGAGGAAGAGAAAGCTGAGAGATTTAGGGCAGCAACACATGTGACTTTGCTTCTGACATGAAGTTCTGCCCTCTGATGTAGTTAGAGAGTCATTTGAAATACTTAGGAAACTTCCACCATATGACAAGGCACTGTCGTGGACATCAGAGAAAGGGCCGAGAACAGAGCAGACCCCCTGCCCTGTGCAGTCAACTATACTTGGAGATGGGAGAGAGGCTTTCACACACAACTGGCCAGCGGTCCTGCAGCCCCTCTCTCCCTCCACTCTGGATGGTCTGTTCTTTAGGCTGTAGACACCATGGCTGGCACACTCCATGGTTGTGATGAGCTTGGTGAGGACTGAGGCTATCAGGCCTCTTCGGGACCCCCTGGGCCGAGTCTTCTTACCTCTCTCTGACTGACCTTGCTTGTTTTTGCTCTCCCTTGATCACGGGCTCTTGACCAGAACTCCCTTCCTTTCTGCAGGTCAGCCAGGATGGCAAAGCACTGCTGGACGTCCTGCAGCGTCCCCTGAGTCCTGGGAACTCTGAGTCTCTCACAGCCACAGCCAACTACTCCAAGGCGGTACACCAGGTGCTGGATGTGGTACATGAGGTGCTGCACCACCAGCGGCGGCTTGAGAGCATCTGGCAGCACCGCAAGGTGCGGCTGCACCAGCGGCTGCAGCTGTGTGTCTTCCAGCAGGACGTGCAGCAGGTAACAGGCTCAGTGCCCCCATGTCCCGTCCCCCATCTCAAGATGCTGGTTACCAGGCTCAGGGAGGTCTGCGTTGAGAGAGGGAACACTGCAGCTCAGGCCTCAGCTGTCCCTGCACACACTTCAGGAGAGGGAAACAAGACAAAACAAACTGGCTTTTTTAAGGGCGTGCCTCGTGCTGAGCAGCTCTAAGTAGTGTTGGGGAGTAGTGTTACCCTCATAGTCGGGTAACACATGTCCTCTTCGTGCAGGCAGGGAGGCACTAGACAACTCTGGTATTGTGGGCTCACCTGAGGTACTCTACGTAAAGTGAACCCATTCCTTGATCAAGGCCAAGGTGAATTGACAGAGTAGGGGTTGGACGGCATAGGAGCTATTGTGATTTATTGGCAAAACTGGACGTTTGAAACCAATTTAAAGCAAGGTTATCAATCCCTGTACATCCCATGGCCAGAGGCCACTTTGGCTTTGTCTGTCTTTTGTATTATTTTGCTAGTCCCTGTTCTTCCATCATTGCAATTAGTAATGAAATGATTGTTTCTGACTGTAACAATATAGCCGTGCCAGAAGTGCCCACTCAGAGGAAATCACCCATTCTTTCCCCCTTTATACTTTCTGTTTCTCTGTCCTTGGGGCCCTGGGAGCTTTGCCCAGAGGCCTCATGAGCTCCGTAGGAGGAGCTGAGTAGGACCTGGACCCAAGATCAAAGCCAGGGTCATACTCCTCTCACTCTGTTTGGGATGCAGGATGAGACCCTGGGTGCAAACACCCGCAGTCAGACTCCTGTCACCATGTGGGATTTCATCTCTTTACACAGGAAATGTCAGCTCACTCTCCTTCCATTCTCCTGCGGGAGGGAGTATAATCCAGAAAGAGCAAGAAAGCATGAGAGAGTGAGAGCCTGGTTACATGTCTTCACAGCTGCTGTTGGCAGGAGCCTGGTACTAGGTGCCCAAGGTGGACAGGCAGGCGAGGGAGTGTCCCTACCATTGTTAAACATTCTGGGAGTTGGCATAAGTACAGGGACCTTCAGGCTTACCTTTCCTTCTTGGGCTCCCCTGACTCCCATGTGGCAACCCTTCCTGACTGACGTGTGATAGAGTCATCATAAGGATATGTCAGTCCCCAGGGGAGAGCATGGCTGGTGTGTCAATCAACTTTGAGAGCTGGGACTGGCAGGCAGGGAGAAGCGGGCGAGGCAGCTGCCCACTCACGCCATCTGGAACTGTCCAGATAAATTCATCACCCGGAGCTCAGAGATCAGGGAAGCCATCTGACCTGCAAGCGAGACAGATGAGTGCAGCGCCAGGCCAGCCTCGAAGGGACAAAAGAGGGGTGTGGCTACTTCCATAAACTCCCTGTGACTCGCCAAGATAATAATGGCCACTAGTACAAGTGGGACAGTGTGCTGGGCTCCTCATCATCCTCCTGCCGTGACACAGGCAGGCCTCTGGAGAGCTGCAGGACAGCTATGGGGAGGGAAGCATGTCACACTCGGATTCTCACAGATCTGTAGTCATCAGACGTTCTTGTAGCCATACGGCATCTGTACTATAAGGAAGAAAAGTAATAGGATGCATATATGGCTATCCTGTGACATCTTAAAAATAAGTGTCTCTGTTTGTTGTATTGTTGGCAAAGTAGAAAAGCAGATGTAAGATCAGAGGGTTGATGTGAGAGGGGCTCGGATATTTCTTGAACACTGGATTCTCGGAAGGGTCAACTCCACTGCCCTTTTCAGGGTATGTAAGTGTGACTTTTGAGAGTATTAGCTCTTCACTCATCATCCCATTTGCTTCAATGGCTCACTCATTTATTCTCTGTACATATAGACATGCATGTATGTGGGAGAAAAACTGAAAAGGAAAGAAATCTATTGGTGCATCTCAATTGCTTACCTGACATCCACTCAATCATTAGTGCCTGGCAGATATCTGGACTGTGTTTCAAAAGGCAACTGAACTCACATGCTTGAGGGCTGGGGTGATGGATGCCATCTACGGTCTGTTGACTCCCAACCTTGCATGAACCATCCTAGTTTGGGGACATAGACCGCTCAGGTTATTTCCTTGCTTCGATCTGGTGTGGACGTATGTGCCTGTAATTCTAGCACTTAAGATGAGGAACGTTAGGTCATCTCAGCTACATAGTGAGTTCAAGGCCTGCTTGAGCTACATGAGGCTCAGTCTCCGGAAATAAAATCTTGATAGCATACTCACCATTGAATTCCACCATCATTTAAGAATCGTGTGTGCCCTGTTTGTGACAGTCTCCTCATGAGCAGAGATCAGGATTTCTTTCTTTCTGATTTCTGTATAGCTTTTAGCTGTGTCTACATGAAACTGGGCTTCTCTTTTTTATTTTTTTATGGTTTATTTTTTTATATTTAAAAATTTCCATCTCCTCCCCTCCTCCTCCCCCTTCCCTCCTCTCCCCTCCACCCATACCCCCTCTCCCTCCCTCTCCAGGCCAAGGAGCCATCAGGGTTCCCTACTCTATGTTTAGACCAAGGTCCTCCCAACTCCCCCCAGGTACAGGAAGGTGATCAACCAAGCTGAGAAGGCTCCCACAGAGCCCGTCCATGCAGAAGAATCAAAGCCCAGCGCCATTGTCCTTGGCTTCTCAGTCAGCCCCCACCATCGGCCACATTCAGAGAGTCCGGTTTGGTCGCATGTTCCATCAGTCCCATTCCAACTGGAGTTGGTGATCTCCCGTTAGTTCTGTCCCACTGTCTCCATGGGTGAACGCACCCCTCACGGTCCTGACTTTCTTTCTCATGTTCTCCCTCCTTCCGGTCCTCATCAGGACCTTGGGCGCTCAGTCCAGTGCTCCAATGTGGGGCTCAGTCATTTTCTTCATCTATCGCCAGGTGGAGGTTCTATGGTGATATGCAAGAAATTCATCAGTATGGCTATAGAAACTGGCCTTTTCGGGCTCCCTCTCCTCAGCTGAACTGGGCTTCTCTTTAAGCTTGAAGAATTGACCAGGAATTTAGAGAAGCCCCTCCACCTGCTTCTGTCAAGTGAATAGAAGCTCTCCCTCGCCCATGCAGTGGTAGTTTAATTGGTGAATGTGGAACCAGCCTACAAGAACTGTGCTATAACATCTTGAGGTTCTTGGTGTTCCTGGCCCAGGCTGAGGACACAGGGGATACAATCTCAGTGCTCATGCATCCCATGATGCTCAAGCAAGAAGTTCAGGTCTCTTTCATGGGTCCAGAATGAACTAAATACTGTAGAGTAATTGACTATTCCTGGAACAGTTCAGGCAACAGTGGGAGAAGTCAGAATCAGTGTCTTAAAGGAAGAGAGAGTTCTTTGGACACTACCCATTGTCTGGACCCAAGATATTTTCTCATTTAGGATCCAGAGATATTTTCTCAGTAGCCTGCATGGGAGGCTCCTGTGTAGCTATCATCAGCCAGGGCAATGCAGAGTTGGCAGACACCAGCGCAGGCTCGGGAATCAGCAAATCCTGTTCTGAACATGTCTTGCCTCTGTGGCCAGCAGGACATAGACAAGCTACTGTATCTCACAATGCTTCTGGGTTTTTTTCTCCCATCTCTAAATCAGAACCAGTAACAATAGTACCTTCCTCTTGACACAGAATGCAAACACAGTGCCTGCCTAGCACAAACCGTCACATTCTCTCTCCTGGTCCTCGGGTGCCCCCTGGTGCTTGTGCTGTTGGGGACTCCCCAGCGTCTGCCATGTGGGTTGTCTGATAAAGATTCCATTTCATTCTGTGACTAAATCTCAAAACTCTCAATGCTGGAAAACACAGCCAGTAAAACTTTCTGTACAGTTGAGGGAATTGAGTCCCAGAGATGTGAAGTGACTTGGTTGTAACCACACAGCCATTTAATAATAGTGCCAGGACCAGAAAGTAGGTCATGTGATCCATATTCCAGGTGCCCTAGGAAAAGCCTCAGGAAAGACACAGAAAATCATAAAATAAGACTGGGGAGACGGAAAGATACACATTATACAGGGGAAGACAGGCCACATATCCCAGGCAGAGACAGAGACAGACAGTGAGCAAAGGGAGGGAAACAGGCTTAACCATGGAAGGCACTAAAATGGGTGTATTGCTGGGGAGGAAGATGAAATGAATGTGTAAAATGGAGAGACAGACAAAATAAAGAGCTGTAAATCCCCAATGGGATGATGGAGAGCAAGCCAGCCTCTGCCATCTGCCCCACTGACATTTCTGGAGTTAGATCTTGCGCAGGTAGGAATGTTTTGTCCTTTAATGCTTGAAGTAAGAGTGAAGCGGAAATATATAATCCAAAGTTGTCAGTGGAAGAGATTCTATTTAAAACACCTGCTTCCAGAAATGGCCTGCCTCCTTTCTCCTGGTCCCAACAGGTGTCTTCTCAGCTTCCTTTCTCCCTGCTGGGCTAGATGAATGCTTGGAAATTCATCTTAAAAGTAAAACTGAAGTTGGATTCATTAAACTGAAGAAAGTGAAGGATGCCTGCTATGCAATTAGTATGGAATATTTTTCAGTCCTGGTTTTGTTTTTCAGTTTAGTGTAGAACAATATTGGGCAACAGCAATAAAAGCACTCTGTGACAGCGTCACCCAGTCTCTACCCTGAGCCCTTTATGGTCCTGACACTCCTCTGACTTTGTATGTATGCAAACGGCCAGTTCCAAGCCCACGTAGACCTCATACGGCTGGAAGGAACAAGGAGTAACTAGACATTTGTTCTTTCTGGGAGAAGTAAATTGCTTGTGTGTTTTCGTGGTCAGAGAAACTGTTTGGGGAACACCCCAGCAGGTCATCCTGCTCAACCTCCCCTTCTTCCTCACCAGGCTTTTGTTTTGAATGGTGACTCTCTGAACTTTCTAAAGGTGTCTTTATACTATAAAGCATTTTCGGAATGTCTACTGTACGCAAGTCTCTGTGCTAGAAGTTTGAAGCATCTACACCAGAGAGAGGACGTGTGCACCTTAGGACTTACTAGTGGCACGCGTTCAGGCCAGACAGCAAAAGAATGGCGGCCTGGTAGAGTCCAGCAGTGCTCCCTCTGGGGGGGGAGGATGAGAGTTGCACTGCTTCTTGGTGCATAGGCAGGCAGAACAGGAACAGGAAGTCTGGCTAAATGCCTACTGCTGGCTGGAAGAAGGTGGATCTGTTCACCGTGTCATGGATGGGCAATGACCCCTCTGAGGCTCCTGTGGCCTCCCCTAAAAAGAGCATCTTGTTATTAAGCGTCCACTCCTATGAGCTAACAGGAGTAGCAGCAAGATTTAGCTTGCTTGGCTGCAACGTTGGGAATTGATGGAAAGTACTGTTAGAACCAGACTTCCTGAACTGCGAGGGAATCTTCCTGCATTAATTTTCCTGGTGCCTCATGTGGAAAATTATAGATTTTACTTTGTTGACTTTGTTTGCAAAGAAAAGAAATGCCCGAAAGAGATTTGTGAGTGTTCAATTCCAGATAACCAGTCATTTACCAACTGTAGTGACTGTAGCTCTTTAATCAGACGAAACCAGTTTGGCCGTTGAATAATCCAGTTGGCAGTATTATGTAATAAAACCTGAATAAAAAGCGAGTATTGCAGGTTGCCTTGAGAATGATTAGCAATAACAAAAGGGGGGACCAAAATATGGTGATCTGGAAACTAACTTTTCCTGTAGAAGAAAAGACTGCAATCTAAGAAGCAGATGTTCACACACCT
Source organism: Arvicola amphibius (assembly GCF_903992535.2). Lineage (NCBI taxonomy): Eukaryota > Metazoa > Chordata > Mammalia > Rodentia > Cricetidae > Arvicola > Arvicola amphibius. The sequence goes on from NC_052056.1 coordinate 59,623,777, forward strand.
TGTGCACACAGTCAGCTCTCAGAACACACGTCTGAGGAACCATCTTCAGGACTTGAAATGGACTGTCTTTATGATAAGAGCATTGGGAAAAAAAAAGAGCATTGGAAAGAAATTCAAACATCAAAGGAAAGATTAGTTCCAACTCTTGAGACTGAACTGTTTATAAAAGCTGCATTGTTCAGAGCTCAGAGTTCACCGGCTCTAAGAGGAAGTATGATTGGACATCTAATCCCTTCACTTGCCTTCTCCTAGTTAATCTCCCAGTATCGTGAGGCAGGTGGCAGTTTGGTCCCCATCTTTCTGAGGAGGAGTTTGCGGCATAGAAAGGTCAAGTACACTCAGTTCTTTCTGATCCAAGGCCTGCTGGCAGAGCCCCGCCTCAAACCCAAGTCAACCTGACATCAGAGCTCGTGCTGTTAGCCTCTCCGCTGCAGGGGGTGGGAGTCAGACACAGCTGGGCCAAGGGGCTAGAATATCACTGATCAAAGAGCCCTGCTGGAGCACTTGGTTCCACAGGAAGAGATTTTCCCAATGTTGTGCAGCTACTGACAGCCTCAGATTGACCCTCAAACTGTCTGTACCACAAAAAAAAGTTAAACTCATGCCATGACCCTGTTCTTTGTATACTGTCATTTAAGAATTGCTCTCTACACCTATTTATCTGTTACTAGAAATTACCCCCAAACACCCACTCCCAATTCTTATTTTTCAGTCAGTGATGCCAACTCAGCCTTGGTGAGACTTTCCTTTGTAGCACAGATTTGAATATTACCCACTTGCCTGTGGCAGTAATTAGCAGTTTATTTCTCACTTAAATTTTTAATGGTGATAATCCACTCATCAAGATATTTTCAGGTAAAAAATACATGATTTTTTTTAGGCAGAATGAAAACCCAGCCAGAGTACCAGCAGGCTTTGCTGAACCTGAGGCAGGAGGGAAGGTGGGCAGTCGCTTTCTGATTGAAGTGAAGATAGGGATATTTCCATCTCTGTGTGTCCTCATCCTAGTGGACATGCTCCATCCTTTTCCCCTATAGGAGGAGGCAGTGGGTACCTTTCCTCTCTTCTTGGTCTCTGCAGGTTAGAGGCTTGTGCATATCCCTCTTCTGGGCATTTCAGGGTTCTCTCCTACCCTCTTCTTTCTGGATTCCTATTTTCCATCATACAGCCAAACTGCCCTTCTCCCCTCCCCACCACAACCTTCTTCTGTGTTTACTCTGTGTGTGTGCGTGTGATGTGCATGTGCATGTGTGTGTGTGCTTGCGTGCGCATACATGAGTGTGTGTGCTTGCATGTGCATGCATATGTGTGTGCTTGCATGTGCATGCATGCGTGTGTGTGCATATGTGTATGCACGCACACACGTGCTTGCATGGATATACATATGTGTGTATGCTCGTGTGCTTACCTGTCTGTGTGTGTGTGTGTGCTTGCATGTGCATGCATATGTGTGTGATTGCCTGTTTGCATGTGCTTGCTTGCATGCGTGCTTGCATGTACATGCATGCGTGTGTGCATATGTTTATGCACGTACACGCATGCTTGCATGGATATACATATGTGTGTATGCTTGTGTGCTTGCATGTCCATGCATGTGTGTGTGTGTGTGTGTGTGTGTGTGTGTGTGTGTGTGTTAGTGGAAACTCTATTCTGACTGGAGTGATTCTCCCGAGATGAGGATTTGCAAGGAAGGCGCAGCACTTCTGCTGTGTTTGGGAAAAGCTGGCTGGAGGATGGGAGATGGTGAGAGGAAGAAGTCTCTTTGGAGGGGTTGCTGGCCCTTTAGACTTCCCTGATGCAGGGCTTACAACATCTTTACTGTCTTCAATATATTTTTAATTATGCTTGTAAGTCATGAGAAAGCCATTCTTCAGGGTCACCTCCTGTGCTTAGCACATCCTCAGGCCTTAACATGCTAATTCTAGGGCACTGAGCACCTGGCTAAAGGACTCCTGCTACTCACAGGGAATTATGGGAGGACTGTGAGCAGAGGAGAAGCAAAATCAGAGTGAACTTAGGTAATCTGATAGGTGGGCTGTGTGGGTGGGGGTAAGGGGAGAGTGGGGAGTCACTGTAATGGATTGTGGCAAGTGTGAGCGAAGATAGTTGGACTCTGTGGGTCTGAAAGCATTTATGTGAAAATTACTAAAATGTGCTGTGTGTGTGTGTGTGTGTGTGTGTGTAAAGGAGTTGTCAGGTGTGCATATGGAACCGTGTTTCTCAAAGTTTGGTCCTTGGGTTCTTGGCACTGACGTCAGCTGAGCAGAGTGAGGACGATTGTCAGGCACCCTGTGGGAGATAATTACACACTTTTTCATTCAGAATTTGGGGGTGAGTGGCGCCTCTATTTTAAAAGAATCCCAGAGCTTCTCACAGCAGTTTCAAGCCTTACTGGGAAGGAGGGGGAATCTATAAACTGGCACCAGACCGAGGAGGGTCTTTCAAAGAAGTTGTAGGTACCCCAGCTTCAGTTCTCCCTAGGGAAAGGGGTATAGGATATCTGGGATGTCAAGGTCCCCACTGAGGAAGACTGAGACATGAGGTCTTCGGGCTCTCAGCTGCCTTCTGCCTGGCATGGACCTGTCAGTAGGAAGAACTGCAGCTCTCAGGGGAAGGACAGGACAGACTGAGTATCTGCTAACAAACCTTAGCTCAGCCCATCCAGAAGAATGGTGCTTCTCCTACCATAGTGTGACATTTACTTTGATCATACTTGTTTCAAATAGAGGACAGAAAAACAAGTGAGTGACTGGCAGTTGAGCACTTGAAGTGACTCCTGCCTGCTTTCCAGTCTCAGCCTGACTGTTCTCCGTTGGAAACAGTGCACAGTGTGCTGTGTGAATAGACGAGAATGGTGACCCAATGGGCTCTCCCAGGCGCTTTTGCACACTGTGTGTACTTGAGCCTTTAACAACAAAATATGTTCCTGATGCCTGCTGGTGCGTAATCGCTTCAGATGGCTTTCTGGGTGGATGGTTGGGGAGCTGGGGCACTGGAGTTGGGAGGAAGGAATTCTTTGGTAAACTAGAAGCCCTTATTTTACCATGGACCAATTGAGTATGCAAACTTAAAAGCCTATTTTGAATAAGGTAATTTATCAGAGAAAGCCAGATAAGGGGTCACAGGGTTGGGATTCTGATTCTATATTTGATTGCAAAAGGCACCCATCTCCTTTCAGGATTGTTGCCTCTGTCCATGTAGGATGTGGTAAAATAATGTTTCTTTTAGTTCACTTGGTCATTTATTTAGCATTTGAAAACACAGCAATGAACTAAACAAAGCCCTTGCCCACACGGAGTTCATGTGGGTGGAAATGAAACAGAGCTCAAACTAAACAGACATGGATGTGTTGCACAGCCATAGTGAATGATTGTAGGAATAAAGAGCTGAATAAAAACACTTAAGGATGGGTTTCAGAAGGGGGTCCAAGTGTGTAGAACAGGACTACAAAGCCCTTGTCACCAAGAATACTCTCTTTAGTTCAGTTTTGTTCATGGCATTCTTCAGTGATGCTCAATAGTTTCCTTCAAAAGGTTATTCCCCTCCTCGGCTACTAGAAGACCGCCTCCTGCCCCGAAGAACGTTTCCTCTTGACTGTATGTTAGATGGAATAAACACAACTAGACAGAAAGAAACGGCTGATTAAGAAACCATGTATAACTGGTTCCCAGATCTGGTTCAGGATGTGAACGACTCTTAGAAAAGGCTGTTCTTGGCAAGCACTTATTTCTGGTTGAAATGCCAGGGCAGGAGAATGGAGCAAGAGTTTTTTCAAGTTGTTATTAGACTGTCTCGTTGTTGAAGTGGTGAGGCCAGGCTACTCTGGTGACTAAGCAACATTAGGCTTGGAGTGGCTCAACAGAGAGAGCAGAGCCACAGCTACAGATGTGTGTGGCAACCTGTGGCCATAAATGTTCATCACCCACCCCCTAGGCAAGAGGGGCAAGCAAGGGTATTGTGTGGTGGAGAAAGAGGAGGATCAGATTCAGTGTGGAAACCTCAAATTTCTTTCCATTCTCCTAGGAACTTCCTGTCAGGTGGGGCAGTGAAGTTTGAATGCAGACTGTGAACAGTAGGATATGAAGGGCGTTTACATCTACCCCCAAAGGTCTATAGGGTACACATCATTTTGAGTATAGTCTAGTTGGGAATATACTAAGCAACCATGATGTGTTCAGTGATGGCCTGGGCTGAATCCTGGAATTATGAGGAGGTTGCAATCCCATGGGAAAGACAGGCCTTTGGGCCATAATTGTGAAGGGTTTTTTTTTTTCTATGTATATTTTTTTTTAATTTTTGCTCATATAGAGTAATGGTTTTTATGATGGTATTTTCACACCTATATGGCCTTATACTTCATTCCATTTAGTAATTGTGGTTTAAACAGAATCAAAGGATTTGGTATGGTAGTACCAAATGGTATGTATGGTAGTACATGCCCATAATCTCAGAACATGGGGGATGGGGCAGAAAGATCCAAAAAATCAAGGACAGCCTTAAGTATATCTTGAGTTTGAGGCCAGTCTGGCAACATGACACTGTCTCAAAAACAACAGCAAAACCCACCAAGTCATAGAAAGGCAAGAGCCACTTACCTTGGAGAGGTGAACACTAGGAACGAAACTCTCGAGAGCAGGGTTTGGAGAGGTAAGACAGAATTTCACTAGCCAGTTGAGAGTGAGCAGGGCCTTCACAGATGTTTGGCCTTTATGTGACGGGTTAATGAGACTCTCAGAGCTACACCACAGTCAAGAACATAGGCATCAATTCCACTTAAGTCTGAGGTTGTGTTTTTAAAATGGATTTAGTGTTCCCTCTGTTTTTATTTTTTAATGGCACCCCATACATTAATGATGTATCATTTATTTTTAACCCGTAGCATATAAATTACATCTTTGAAACCAGAGGCACAGCTTGCCACATCAGATTGACAGTTGTCATTAGAGGATATTTTCCACTCAAGTTCAGGGTGGCAACCGTCACTGTCATTTATGAACATACCAGAGCATGCGTGCAGAGAGAGATCCTAGGAAGTTAGTGTCTCAGAGCTAGCCTGCCTTGCTCCTTTGATTGTGTCCAGTGATTGCCTCCCTCTGTTCCCAACAGTCTGTGCCCCTGGGGATCAACCTTACTGCTTTCTTCTCTGTCACCACCATGACCAAACCACACAGTCCTGGCCATGTTTTTTATCCAAATCTAAGCCTCATCAGAATTTGAACTTTTGTCTCATTTTCCCACCTCTTCCCAAGTTCCCTCCAGTCGATTTTCCATAATCAAAGCCATAGCTTTTCCATGGGGATCTGATGGTGTCTCTCCCCCTTGTGGCCTTTTGCTGGATGGTTATCAAAATGGTTGGTAGAACCTTCTATTCCACACACCATAATGCATTGCAGTTTTGTTCAGACTTCTCTGGGCCTGTTTCCTAAATCCTTCCTACTGGAGCTATGCATGTGTGCATCTTTTCCATTTCTAACTTAGTTAAGTAATAGTGTCTCTCGAACCACAGTAAAATCTCATTTCTTCAGAGACCTTCTCCAACTCCATCTAGAAAACACCTCAACAATTAATGAAGAAGTTGTGTGATTTGGTGACTAGTGTTTGTTAGCCCATGGACCGAGCACTCATGGCTGTCTCTAACCTCATATCCATGGGGTAGCTCTAGTGCCTGCCTCTAGGGCCCACTAAGACCAATAAGTAAGCATAGGAATATGTGAATATTCATGTTGCATTCTTCTCTGCTACTCAAGGACTCTTTAGATAAAAACAAACAAACAAAAAGACAGCATCTCCAGGGCCAGAAATAGTTAAAAAACAAGTCAAAAGCCATCATCACATCTGCATGGCTCTCATCTTATATCAACCTTGACTATAGTTTATCATGGAGTATTTTTAATATTATCTTCTAGATAGACAAGGGGAGCTAAATAGGAGGATGCATACAAGGGATGCTTTTGATGCCGAGTTATACTCATGGGATCCAGAGTTTTATAGCTAGAGAGCTGATTCATCTTCATTCATTGATTCAGATTCTGGGATCTGGCTCACATTTACCAACTCACCAAAAACTCAAGGGTGTCCGAATTCCTGAGCTGCATGCCAAATTTCAGGGTGTGGTGTAACTATCGACATTGCCAGTGTCTACTGAGAAGCACATTGCCCTGCTGTGCAGGTCTGCCTGGGAAACTGTGTTACACTGAAGGCCATGGGTCAGGATCAAAAGAGCTTGTGCTATGTATGTATGTATCGGGGGTATAGGCTCCAGCTGAACCATTGGAAACAAAACGAGCAGAAGCTATTACTTTCAATAGCACTTTATCTATTGGTTGTATGCATGTGTCCTTAAGTACTTTTTCTGTAAGTATATATAAAGTTATTTTATTAATTTGCTAAATCACTTGCTTTTTTATTTGCTGAATTGATTTCCACGCAGTCCTTGAAGGCTTATTCAGGTTGCATGTATTTCTCTACAGCTTCAGATCTCGGGCAGAAGTTGTACTGAGTATTCTCAGTATAACATCACAGAATAATTGAAGCTACGTTAAACCGAATAAAAGCCTCTCAAATATGAAATAAATAGATTTTTTGAGTAATAAAGGCAGATCTAATTAAGTAAACTAAGTGTCCCTGACTGAAAATGAATCGCTGCTTTAAGGAAAGCAGGATTACTTTAAAATGAAATAAATTGCTTTTTTTTAAAAAAAAAAAAAAAAGACTTAGAAATTGTAGGATCATCCCTCCGCCCTGCATGGGATGAAAAGAGGGAGCTCTGTGACCAGTATGGTTTAGAATAGCCCATCTTCTTAAATCTGACGATAAAAAAAACAAACAGTAAAAATTGGGAGTAACTGTGGAGATAATCCCGCTAGTAAAGCACTCTCCTTGAAGACAGAGGCTCTGGGCTCCTTTCCTTGCTGCCTTTTAGGGTTTGAAAAGCCGGAATCTAGCATAATCATAGTTGTTGTCTTCCCACAAATGGACCCCCAGGATCTCTCTAAATACGTGTGTATAGAGCTGGAGTGTGTCACCTCCAGGGCCTCACTAAACACGTGTGTATAGAGCCGGAGTGTGTCACCTCCAGGGTCTCACTAAACACGTGTGTATTGAGCCGGAGTGTGTCACCTCCAGGGTCTCTCTAAACACATGTGTATAGAGCCAGAGTCTGACACTTGAAATTTTCTAAGTCTCCCTTCCTGGGGCCGGAGAGATGGCTCACCTTAAAGAGCATTTGGTGCTGTTGCAGAGGACCCACCAAGGTCAGTTCCTAGCACCCACACCTGGCAGTTCACAGCCACCTGGAACTCCAGTTCAGAGGATCGGATGCCCTCTTCTGGCCTCTGGGGGCACCCACACACTCATGGCATATATACACAAAGACATACAACACATCAAATAAAAATCTACATACCTAATGCTTAAACAGTCATGAGCAGGCTTTCTCTTCTAAATTATAATTGATGATTAATTAATTACTGGACTCTTTGTGCTTATATTTGGACTTTGCTAGCCTCAATTCTGCACTCCCATGCATCTCTCTCACTAGCACCACCCTAGTATGGGCTTCTAAAAGTGATAAGGAAGACTTTAAAGACTCCCATACTTTGCATATTGCAGACATTAACTGGCCTCAGTGTCCAAATGAGTGACACTGGGAACTGGATTCTGTAGAGGAAGAGTTCACATGTCTGCAGCCTGTGGAATAGTTAGGTCTGCTTCTGTTTGCCACAGGGAAATCTGTATTTTTTTTCTAAAAACAAAACAAAACAAAAAAACAAAAAAACAAAAAACACCTTTAAACAAACCTACTTTATCTGAATCACTCTCCAGAAACTTCCTCTTAACATCTGAGAAGGCTGTTACATTATTGATTGGGTGCTTGGGTTAGAAGCCTGTGCCGCAAGAGCAGATGGACCCAGTGGTATAGTGACGGGCATCACTAGCATGCCTGTACTCTAACCCTGACTTAACTGCAACCAGCATCAACTCCCCAGAGACCAGACGATAAGCTGTCTCCTTTTCTCTGGGATACATTCTTATTTGTGAGATGAAAATGTTCTTTTAAAGCTTTGTCCCTCTGCATTTCAAGGTCTCCGTGCACCTTCCCAAGTGTCCCTTAGGAAAGCATCTCTCACCTTAGCATCTCTCTCCTCCCTCTGCTGCCGTAGCTACTGTTACTCCAGGCTTAAACTTTATGCAAACGTCTTTAGGCTAAATTGCTAAGCCTGAGAGAACATGCAGAGATCTTAAAACTGGTTTGGTTGGTTGGTTGGTTGGTTGGTTGGTTGGTTGGTTGGTTGGTTGGTTGGAAAGAGGTGGCAGGAAGGAGGAGGAGGTGTTGTCCTTGCAATCACCTATGTTGAACAGCTGGGGGTGCAAGACTGAGCCCCCAGTGTCCAATGAGGCAGGGACCTGTGTCCAGTGCTATGCTATACTGCTTTATGGTGGAGTGACAGGTGAGTAGCCTAGCCCTACTTCCCTGCTGTCACCTCATTTCTTATCAGTATGGCTGGCTTTACTTGATGGGGTAGAAGCCATGAAGAGGTTCACCTGTGTCTGTCTGGTAGCCTGTATTGCTCATTTCAAATAATGGACTGGCATGTAGGAAACCCTGAATTCCATCCTCAGCACCAAATAATAAAAATAACAGCAACAAACAGGAATAAATAAAATAATGGAGTGACTAGGGCTTTTTTCTTTTTTATTGTTTTTATTGTGTTATACATTTTTCTCTGCTTTCCCCCTTCCTCCCCTCTCTCCTTCTACCCTCTCCCATGACCCCCATGCTCCTGATTTACTCAACAGATTTTATCTTTTTCTCCTTCCTATTTAGATCCATGTATGTCTCTCTTAGAGTCCTCTTTATTGCCTAGGTTCTCTGGGGTTGTGGATTGTAGGCTGGTTTTTCTTTGCTTTATGTTAGGGCTTTTAAAACCAGAAAAGGAATGGGAAGCTAGTCTAGAGACCAAAATGACTAAGCTGAATTTAGTTAATAAGATTCCGTTGCCAATGACTTGTGTTCACAATGGTTCAGCATGAATTCTAATTGGTATTAATAATAAAAACCCAGAGTCATATATTAGGGGGTGAAAGCCGAGAGATCAGAGAAGCAGAGCAGCCAGTTAACCTCTATCAAAGCCTCAGACTGAAGGGGCGATCGTGTTTCTGCCAGTCCTCAGACTACATACTCAGACTGCATCTCCAGACTGTCGTGAGCTCATGTCTCCTCCCACCTCATATTCCTCCCTCTGTCCAGACATGTCCCTTCCTGTCTCCACCTCCCTCATGCTGGGATTAAAGGCGTGGGATCCCAAGTGCTGGGATCACCTTTATGTGAGCTCATTTTCTCTTGTAGACAGATTCAATCTCACATAGTCCAGAGTGTCCTTGAAGTAACCGAGATCCCTCTGCCTCTGTCTCCTGAGTCCTGGGATTAAAGATGTATGCCACCACTCCCTGGCCTCTATTGGCTTAGCTCTGTACTCTGATCTTCAGGCAAGCTTATTTGTTATGACACAAACAAAATATCACTACCCAATAGGTTAGGCATTTCTAACTGGACTACTGTTCTCTCGGGCATGAGGCTGGGTGAGTAGGATTCAAGCAGCTGTACGCGGGGCCACTTGTCTTTCCTTCTGAGAAATCATTGTTTCCTGTCTTCCTTCTCTGGCCAGGTGCTGGACTGGATTGAAAACCATGGTGAAGCCTTTCTCAGCAAGCATACTGGGGTTGGGAAGTCCTTGCATCGAGCACGGGCACTACAGAAGAGGCATGATGACTTTGAAGAAGTGGCTCAGGTAATATACTCTGCATGCACATACGCGTGCATGAGTTTTGTGTGTGTGTGTGTGTGTGTGTGTGTGTGTGGTGAGTTTAAAATTTGCTCAGTATTCAGTCTTTTAGCTGAGGATACACATTTAAAAAAGAGCGCTGTTTTCTAATTTGGGCAAGGACATGGTTTGAATGGCTGGTTATTTGCCTACCTCCAAAACTTAACCTGACTCTGTTATATTTGTCTATTGGGATAGTTTCCAAATAGATCCTGAAAGCCTTCATCTTCAGGATGAAGCATTGCTGCAAAGCTGTTTGTTAAAGGTATGATCAGTTGCCGTGGTAAACAAATTCCTGAGGATAGGATTAGGCTGGGTGTCCAAATGGAACGTATGAGTCAGCGCACTGAAGTAGCGAGGGTGACAAAGCTGTGTCTTGTCACACCACAGCTTTAGCTAGAACTGGCTGTGAGCCTACCTGCAGGTAGCCTGCAATGTAGATGCTATCCTGAGCATTGTGCAGAGCCTGGGCCCTCATCTTGGAAGGCAGCCAGCCCCCTGCAGGCTCTAAAAGAGGTCTTACCGAGGACCAACTGAGGACAGGAGAGCTGTGGAGCAGTACTGTGTCTCTAGGAGACCTTCAGGAATAGGAGAAAGGAAGAAGAAGAAGAGTGGGGAGAAAGTAGAATTACAGTAAGATCCAGCAATTCCATTTGGTGTATTACTAAGAGGAGTTAAATAGGGGTATTTGTGCCCCCACATTCCCAGCACCATTATTCCCAATACCCAAAGGTGGGAGTGGTACATAATCACGTTCATCAGAGGATGAAAAATGAACACATGTGATACGTACATACAATAAATTATCATTCAACTTCAAAGGGGGAGGAAATGCTAGCAAGTCACAGAGTGTGGATGAAACTTGAAGCCTTAGGCTAAGAGAAGGAGACAAGTCACAGGAGAACACATATTGTAGGGTTCCACTCTTATCTAGGGAGCCTGGTGTAGCCACGTTCACAGAGACAGAGGGGAATGCTGGTTGTCAGGGAGTAGGAAAACGAGGATATTGCTGTGTCGCAAAGTTTGGGTTCCTAAGATACATGGTTGTGATGGTTGCACAGAACTTTACACTTAAAGTTGTAAATATGGTTTCAGGTTTGTGGATGTTTTGCTACAATTTTAAATATTTTGGTTTTTGGAAAATTTTATATACATGGTGTCTTTTGGTCATACTCACCACCCTCCTCCCAGACCCACTCTCTACCCCTCTACTGACTCCCAGCTTTGTGTCCTTTCTTACTAATGAGTTTTTACAAAGATAAAAACTCATTGAGTCCATTTTGTTCTGCCCATATATATGTGGGTATGGGGACATCCACTAGAACATGGTCTGCCTACAAGGCCACACCTTTAAAGAAAACTTGACTCTTTTCCCCAGACACCATGGACTGCTAATAGCTCCTCAGCTAGAGACCAAGGCTCATGAGCCACTCCCCCATGGCTTACCACACTTTTTTAAAGCCCCATAGTCATATAAAGACATTCTGCAGGACTAGCTGTGATTGATCGATGTTGTGTGGACACAGGTGCTGTGTGGGCTGTGATGGACAAGATAGAGCTATGATCCAGATGCTCTGGTTATCTCTCTAGTCTACTGAGACACAAGAGATGGGCGAGCCTGTGTGCATCCCTCTACAGAGAGTGGAGCCGTTGGACCTGGTGGTCTCTCAGAGTAGAAGCATCCCATAGTTTGGCTGATCCTCTTCTCTGAGCTGTGCTATATAGTACAGACCCTCCCTTTTCTGGGAGGATGTCACAAAAGACATAGCTCAACTTTCCTCAGTGCTGTCTCATTGTCTGTAATGGGCTACAGACTCAAGGGCATCTCCAATCTTGGTTGGTAGGCCTCGAGAGGCCTATTGGCTTTTGTGTGTTGTTACGTTCAAACAGGTCTATGTCCACCATGACCCCATTTCTTCCGACTCTTCCACCAATGCCTGAGACTCCTTACATCAGGAACGGTGCTCTTCAGTTATCAAAAGAGCCACGCTAACTTAAAATCATACTGCAGGGTCAATGGACACATTTTTGAGTTATGGATAGATACTGTCAGCTTTGTGTTATAGAAGACAACATGGAGGCTCAGAAAGTTCTTTCATGTGGCCGCATCACCTTGCCATTGGCATATACAGTATGCGTGGCCTAAAGAAAGAATGGGGAGGGGGGGAGGAAGCAGCTGTACCATTCTGTTTTACAGCCATTGCAGCTTTTCTCTGACCCTTCCAATGAATACTTCATATTTCCCTACATGGGCTTTCTGATTGGATCCTATCTTTTTTCAAACAGGGGGGCATTGTGACTTCCAAAAGGCTCAGGATGTGTCCTCTATAAAGAAGAGCAAGGTGGGCTAAAAGGGAAGCGCCCAAGCAAGGGGGTCATGAGGTTTGGTGAGTGGGCCAGCAAAGGCGGAGGTTGTAGCTTGAAAATTAATGAGACCTCTCTCTTTGTCCCGCCCTCACTCTGAACTATTTGAGCTTTTTAGCAACCTTGAATTTACAGTTTTTATAAGAAAATCAGACCACAAAAAGAGCAAATGGACTGACTATCCGTAGCCACGTGCCTGAGACGGGCTTTGCTCTGTGGGACATGATTACTGGAGAAAAGACAGAGCCATCCCGCAGGAAAGGATTGTTTTTCTTTTGCTTCTGGTCTCAGGTGAGGACTATTGGAAGGAAGTGATATAAACAAAAAGTGTAACTTTTTTTTGGTTTTTTTTTTTTTTGTTTGTTTTCAAGACAGGGTTTCTCTGCAGTTTTAGAGCCTGTCCTGGAGCTAGCTCTTGTAGACCAGGCTGGTCTCGAACTCACAGAGATCCGCCTGCCTCTGCCTCCCGAGTGCTGGGATTAAAGGCGTGCGCCACCACCGCCCGGCTAAAAGTGTAACTTTTTAAAGATAGAATCTCTCTTATACAGCCAAGGCTGGTCTGGAACTCACAGTAGATCAGGCTAGCCTCAAACTTGTCCTCCTGCTGATATCTCCTGAATGCTGGGATTATAGGTGTGTGCAAGCACAGAAAATTCTTAGACAATGATAGAGCACCATGACAGAAAGCCATAGCCCTTGCTCTGTGTTGTTTGGTGTTTCTGTGGGAAGAATGGTCAGGAAGAATACGGTTGGTCATGTGTCCACACGTAATGCTGTAGACTAGCAAACTGGAGGTCACTTATCAGCGGTACCCTAGAGGTCTCTTTGAGCCTCATCATCTTAGGAGGCTTTGTTGTAAGACCGACATGAGGACTGAGTTCTAAGCATTTATTCTCTGTGTTCCGGTTTTAAGCCAGGTCAGGGAGAAAGCTACTGCATCTGTTGTGGTTCCCAAAAATTTGGTTTTCTGAAGGGAAGAGCCACTGCTCAAGCGAAGGAAATGATTAACCCTGAGAAGAGCTTGAAGGGCAGTAAAATCCCTGAGCCAATGCATCTGTAGTCTAGGATGGTGGAGGTACCTTTGACTGGTCACCCTGAGGTAAAGACAGTTAAGGCAACTGCTCAAACGGTTATAAATTCTATGAAGAATTGGTGTAGTGATACATTACCCAACCATTTATTTGGAGATAAAGTAGTTGAGTGTCCAGCCATCCTACAGATGGCGCTGTTGGAACAAGTTACACAGGGGAAAGGCAGCAGTCCCTAGAATCTGCAGGATGGGTGGGGGCAGGGGCACTCAAAGTGCAGGTCCTGAGGCCCTAGCAGGGATTCTCCAGGAAATCTGTGTCCCCAGACCTTCCAAATTAGCATCACTTGACTTACTTTGCTCCTACAGAAGATGTGACACCATGATACTGGTAGAAGTATCCCTGAATCCTGAAAAAAACAAAAAACAACAACAACAAAAAAAACTCAATTCAAGTTAACTCACCAAATGACACAGCCATAGAATAAAGCAGATTCTAAGAGGCATTTGTATTCTTGGTGTACATTTTCACTGGGATAATCAGCAAGTTTGAGTTGTTGCCCTTAGTAGCATGATTGTGGGGGATAGACATGCCCGTGTCTTTCCAGGTGACGGATTGGAATATAGCACTGTTGTATTGGTCAGAGATGCTGCTATGTGGTGGGAAAGCACTCAGATGCCCATGGTTTAGAGAGCAGCTATGCTGCCCTGTGAGCGGTCTGCTATGTGGTCTCATTATCTGGAAGGCCGGAGTCTCTATAAGCCTAGGTAGTTCCAAATTAGAAGCATTTACCTTTGAATTTACATTACCTAAGGTCTCAACACGCCAAATCCCATTTGAGCCACTAAGCACATTTAAGTAGCATTAGTGCACTAGATTGGAAAGAATAGACAACTTAAAGAAATAATAAATCATGGACACAATGAAGTAATTCAGCCAATAAATCTCCACTTAGTTGTTTTGCTGTCTGATGACCTGTTTTTCTCTCAAACATGAATAGAATATGTTTAAAAATCCATTCTGCATTTGAGACCAAAATAAAATGTGTGGAAACAGAAGGACTCTAGTGGATCAAAGTATCTTTAATATCTGGATATTCTATGTCATCAATGAACCTGCAGTGCTAAAGGCTAATAAGCCAGGGTCGTGCTTAGGAATTAAAAGCCTATGTCCTGAAAATGGCCACTAGCCATCATTAATATCCATGCCCGTGAAGTCTCAGTGTTGGGCATTGAGACATACGTTTCTATAATCGAATAAAAACACAGCAAGCATATTTAGCTCTCTCAAAAGTTTCATCTTAAGAGAAGAAAAATTCTTTGCCCCTTTGGAGTTTTTAAAGAGAATTGTGGGTGAAAGCTAAGAATAGCGTTACTTCATCTGGTGATGCAGTACACGTGGCTGCCGAGGGTGGCGTGGTGACCTTTGAAATCAGTTGCTTCTTTCTTGGGCCAAGAAGATGACCGTTTATAGCAGCTGCAGATGACAGCAGATGGCAAAGGTGGGAGAGCCTGAAGAGGTGCCTTTTCACACTCCAGCTTCCCCGCAAAGACGAAAGGTTTTTAGACAGATGAAAAAATTCTGAAGGAAAAAGCCAAGCATATGTATAAAACTTAATGTCATGAAGTTGGCAAGGGGAAGGATGTGAAGCAGCCGAGAGATGAAGGGCAGCCTTGCCCTTTGGATTTTCTGTGACATTTCGGATGGATTCAGGACATTGCCTTGCCTCTGTGGACCCCAGGGAGAAGTTACAAACTTGAACTGATGGAGAAAGGATCTTGTGACCACTCTTTGGGGGCAGGGACGTTTTATGTGTGGATAACACCCAACCCAGAGGCCTGAAGGTCATTTTGTTTATCTCTGATGTCAATAATTGGGCTAGGAGCCACTATGAAAGATATTACGGAAAGGTTCCACGAGTCTCTTATCAAACCTGTGGATTATCTCCCTCTGTTTCTACTTCTTGCACATTCGGAAGACATTGGGGCTGTGTTCCTAATGACTTTAACACGCTGAAAAACTCCCAAGCACAGGTGGTGTTTTTAGCTCTTTTCCATGTGATGTAGTGACTGGCAAAGAAGGGAAGTTTTGGGAAACAAATGGCTGGCTGTGTGAAGTGTGTTTCTGAAGTTTTCTGGACCGTGTCTACCTAGTGAGCATGATGGGCTCCTGGCAAGGAGGCGATCCCGTGCTGCGGAGAATGGAAAGGGTACCAATTGTAAGAGAACCCTGCTGCTCTGTGCTGCTCTGTGGACTTAAATGAATTTGAAGGAAATTCATTTACTGGGAAAATAACCCCAGTCAAACCAGTACCAGAAATGCCTCAGGCTCCACACAGGTACTACAGAGAGAAGCACTATGAAGATTATCTTGGACTAAAAATCTAAGAAAGCCCCAGCAAGCAAAACTTCAAACTGCACTTGTATTCTTTTTCTAAAAAACTAACCTATGGCATATGCAGCAAGCGGCACACTTAATCATTTGACCCAAGAAGACGAATGTATCAAATTTCCCTGTGGCCTCAGTGGATCAGCCCCTTAACTAGAAAAGTGGCCCGTGAAGAAGAGTCTTGGTTGAAAGAATTTGTTCCAGTAGGAGAGGGAATATATCAGGGAGTTTTGTACATTCCATGTCTTCATAACGTCTACAGCCTGAGAGTAGTAAGAAATATGAAGAAATGATGTGAAAACTCAAGAAGTACATGCACACAAGCCATGTCTGTGCCATCAGATGAAGGCAGTGAGAACGCTATTCTGATGGGCTTCTAGTTCAGGAGGAAACTATGGTGGTGATGGGAGTTTTAATCTAGCTTCTCCTGGAAAGTTTGTGATGCAGCTTTTTCTTACACACACACACACACACACACACACATACACACATGTGCACACACACACACACACACACAATTAAATTGTTAAGAGAAAAAAAATTCTACATAGTACAAAGTAATAATTGTGTATTTCTTAAAAACCTCAAACACGGTATGCTGTTTCAACTCCCAAGAAACTTGGTCTTTAGGGGACAAGGGTGTAAACGATTCTTGGCACACCGAAGCATGGTGAAGACTTTTGAAAGATATTATAAACTAAAATAGAATTTTTACATCTAAAATCTGTCTGTTTAGATCACATATAGTATACCTAATTCTAAAAATTACACTTTTAAAAGATACTGACAAAGCATACTGTAGTTCTTGGAAGGCTGCCAGGAATGAGAAGTTAAAGTAATTTGGATACATCCAGTTTGAGTAAATGATTTTGTTATAGTTTGAGTGTGAAATGGCCCACTTGGGGCTCATATATTATTATTATTAAGTCTAGGTCATGAGGTGGTAGTGCTGTTTGGGGAAGTTTTGAAAACTTAGGGAGGTAGGACCTAGCTGGAGGAAGTAGGTCACTGGGGACAGTTACTTGGGGACTGATTTGTCCATGGCTCCTTCCTGTTTCTGTTATCCTGGTTCCTGACCATCATGAGGTAAATGTCTTTTACCACATCCCACCTCTATGATGATTACCAAAGTCTCCATTTTTGCTACTTAATCTGAAAGACACTACACAGATCCTAAATTTTCTTTCTTAGTATTTGATCCCATTGAGCTACTACCTCCTTTCCAAGTTCTCTCCCCCCAGCCTCGGATGGTGGGCTCCTGCACTTTTGCCCTTCCACATGGAACTTCTTACATTCTTCCCTGCATCATCAACTCCTCAGACCTTCTCTTCATGCACATGCCTGAATGCTTTATAGTCTTTCCTAGGTTCATCTTCTGTTGGCTCCCAAATCCTTCTTCCATCTCTGATCTTGCCCTGAGACCCATATGCATAAACTCATTGGTTTTCTAGACACCTCTGTTTCAATTTCTCAAGGAGAAACTCACGAGTTTCATCATCTCCTTTTCACCCTTCCCAGGCACCTGCTTCTTCTTGTATTACCCATAGTAGTGGAGGGTACCAGCTGCACAGTTAGCCAATCTAAAACCTAGGCCTCATTCTTGACTCTTTCCTTGCTCTCCACTCTCATTGAGGTCATTGCAAAGGCTTAATGACTCCACTTCTTTTTTTTTCCTTTTTTAATTGTTTTTATTGAACTATATATTTGTCTCCACTTTCCTCTTTTCCTCTCCCCTCCCCTTCTATCCTCTCCCGTGGTCCTCATTCTCCCAGTTTGCTCAGTGACTCCACCTCTTCAGTAAGCCCCTTCCATCTACATTGCACCGCTTTAGATAAGAGTCTCGTTGCCTGCTGAGATCACTGCCATAGCTTCCGCTTTGCTTTACGGTCACAGTCACCTTACGTTCATGCCCACACTGATACAAACTGACTTCTAGAACTATACATCTCATCATACTTAGTCCATATCTTAGTCCATAAGCTTTGGAGGAGGTCTTAGTTTGGGATTCTATTGCTACGAAAAGACACCATGATCATGGCTAATCTTATAAAGGAAAACATTTAATGGGTACTGGCTTACAGCTTCAGAGGTTTAGTCCATTATCATCATGGCAGGAAATGCCAGTGTGCAGGCAGAAATGGTGCTGGAGAAGGAGCCGAGAGGTCTAATCTTGATCCGCAGGTAACAGGAAGTGAACTATCACACTAGGCATGGCTTGAGCATGTATGAGACCTCAAAGCCCTCCTCCACAGTGACAGTTTTCCTCCAACAAGGCCACACCTAGTCCAACAAGGCAACACCTACTCCAAAAAGGCCACGCCTCTTTTTTTATCGAGACAGGGTTTCCCTATAGTTTCTAGAGCCTGTCCTGGAACTAGCTCTTGTAGACCAGGCTGGCCTTGAACTCAGAGATCCGCCTGCCTCTGCCTCCTGAGTGCTGGGATTAAAGGCGTGCGCAACCACCGCCGGGCTTAGGCCACGCCTCTTAATACTGTCACTTCCTATGGGCCAATTAAAACACATGAGTCTATGGAGCTATACTTTATTCAAGCTACCACAGAGGCTATAGATGATTTTCTATCAACCTATCAACCAGGGATCTTACTCATGTAGAAGACCCTGGGGTTTGATTACTAACATCCACCTAGTGGTTCCCAACCAATCATAAGCAGTTCTAGGTGATCTGAATCCCTCTTCTGACTCCCATGGGCACCAGGTACACGTGTGGAATGCATACAGACAAAACATTCATACACATAAAATAAATCTTTAAAAAAAAAGTTAAAACCTCATCAACCGATCAGTCTCCCACTGCTTTGTCTGACTTTGCCTCTTAGGATTCCCCGTTCCCCCCTTCTGACCCTGTGTTCCTGCTATCCTGGAGTTTTCTTGAGCACACCATGCCTTAGAGCCTCAATGCTGTCTGTGAAATCTTTCTCACCCTGTCACGCAAACAGCCCCTATTCATTCTTGAAACTCATCATAGACCGTACCTTGTTCTAGAAAATCCCCGACGTTCACTTGGTTCACACCAGGAGCTCCTTTCTTAGCCTCACATCATATCTTTGCTCTGACAGTCTTGGTTAGCTTCACACTAGCCCTGTGTCATAGCCCTGCTGTGATAGTCTTGGTTAGCTTCACGCTAGCCCTGTGTCATAGCCCTGCTTTGACAGTCTTGCTTAGCTCTATACTAGCCTGCCCCTTCCTCAGATCAGGAATTCTATCTAATCTGTCTTTTCCTACTAGCCCTCACACAGCGAGCCCACATGCAAGGGTACTTATTTGGAAACCAGGTGAATGAATGGTATAGATTCAGCAGCCCCTTTGGTGAGTGGGTTTCAGGCCAGGCCATCTCTAAGGCTGATAGATGGGAGAGAGGTAGAGCAAATGAATGCTGTCAGATCCTAGACCTAGAACCATCATACACTGATAGAATAAGTGAGTTTGTAGCAAGGTAACATTAACCTAGGCAGAATTTGGCGCTTTAAAAAAATGAAACAAACCAGTCATTTGGGTTGAATTTTGAACGATAATGATTTCCTTGAATGTTTTAACGTAAACCACTCCTGATGAGAAACTGACGATTCTTACTAAGCCCATTTGCTCAGCCCTACTCAGTTTCTGTGTTTTTTTTTTCCCCCCAGAGGAAGTTTTAGCCACCTCACTCTATTAGCTAAAATAGGGGGAGGTTGATATTTTTTCAGGGTTTCACTGCATGGTCCAGGCTGATCTTGGGCTCACAGTTTTCTTCTTTCTACCACCTCCCTCGTACTTAGATTACAGGAATTGTACCTTTGCATTTGGCCTTTTAAAAGCAATCTTAAAGGCCAAAATGAAACAAAAAGTAAATGTTACATACTGATTTTATATTCAGTATCCTAATTTTGAATCAGAGCAGCCCATCATATCCAGTATGTCGTGTTTGATGGTTGCCAGTTTTTCTCTTCTTGTTAAGACAGCCAAAAACAAAAACAAAAAAGCAAAAAAAAAAAAAAAAAAAAAACAATGGCAATCATATCCCTCTCCTGGGTACTTTTTACATGTTGAACTGTTCTAATTTTATATCATATTTTTTCTTTGAGAATTTAAAAAATCATATTTTGACCATATTCATCCCCTAACTTCTCCTGGGTCCCACTACCTCCCTCCTTACCCAACTTCACATTCTCTCTCTTAAAACAAAAACAAAAACCTATAGAGGTCAATTTGTGTTCCTAAATATTCTTAGGTGTGTGGCTGGCCTTGAAGCTTCGGAAGCCCATCACACTCATAGAGAAAGCATACCCTCCTTCTTCCAGCAGCTAGCAAATGCCAATATTTTCTCAGCTTTGGGTAGGGCTTCGTGCCCACTTACCCCTCTGTCTCTGTGATAAAGTCTTGTCTGCTTTGATTTGAGCTTGTGGAAGGCTTTCTTGAGCTCGCTGTCACAATTGCTTTTAGTTCATATATGCAAGTGCCCTGTTGGGTCTGGAAAACGCTGTTGTTTCCTTGTTGTTGTCTACTACCCCTGGCTCTTATAGTCTTTGAGATCCCCCTGAGCCTGGGAGGAGGGTGCAGTATAGATGTCCCATTTAGAAGGAGCACTCTATAGTCTCTTACTCTTTGCACACTGACCAACTGTGAGTCACTGTGTTAACTGTCATCTACTGCAAGAAGTCTCTCAGATGAGAGTTAGGAGATGCTTTATAGTGATAGCAATAAGCCATTAGGAGTTGTTTTAGTACTATATCCATTTAGCAGAATAATAATAGTAGGTCCTTCCGTAGTACATGGTGAGCTATCTAGCTGCAGCTTCTTGGCCATGTTCACAGCACCAGGTGTGAGTGGTTGGTTACTCCCATTACATCTGCGCCACTGTTGCACTTGCAGCTCATCTTGCCTGGGCAGTTATTATTGTAGCTTACAGTGTTCCCAGCTGGGTAAGATTTTTCATCTTCAGTAGTGTGCCTATCACCTTACAGCACTATGAGAACTGCCATTAGGGATGAAGCTACTTCTGTTATCTTCTTCAATGTCTTCAGGCTTTTATTATAAAAGTCATCACTTCCTTAGTTACATTCGTTCCAAGATATTTTTGAGGCTATTGTAAATGGGTTTGTTTCCCTGCTTTCTTTCTCTCTGTTTTGTCATTTGTATATATGGAAAACTATTGTATCCCAGTACTTTGCTGAATATGTTTATCAGCTGTAGAAACTTTTCTGGTAGAGTCTTTCTGGTCTTTCATGTGTAGACAAGATTAACTACAAAAAAAGAAAATACTTTTACTTCTTATAAAGCTACTTTTATATCTTTATAAGTATCTTTATGAAGATACTTTTGCCCTGTTTTTTGTCCCCTTGATCTCCTTCACTTGTCTTATTGTTCCAGCTAAGACTTCAAGCACTATATTGACTATGAGTGGAAAGAGTGAACATCATTGTCTTGTTCCTGATTTTAGTGGCAACACGTTTTGCTTTCCTCTCTTTAGCGTTATGTTCCCTGTAGACTTGTATATTGCCTTTATTATGTTGTGATATGTATTCTGTATCATTGGATTCTCTAGGACTTTTATCATGAAAGATGTTGGATTTTGTAAATTGCCTTTTCTGCTTCCGATCACGTGGTTTCTGTCCTTGAGTCTACTTACATGGTCGCTGACATTTCTGTTGAACCATCTCTGTACCTCTGGGATGAAGTCAGCTTGATCATGGTAGATAATCTTTGAATGTGCTCTTCAATTTGGCTTGTAAGTTTTTTATTGAAACTTTGCATCTATGTTTCTCCGAGAGATTTTGTTATTATTTTCTTTATTTCTTGGGTCTTTATCTAATTTGGATATCAGGGTATGATTGGCCTCGTTTTTTTGTTTAATGGTAGCTGTCTAAATTACTTTTCTATTGCTGTGAAGGGACATCATGACCAAGGCAGCATATAAAAGAAAACATTTAAATTAGGAGGCTTGCTTATAGTTTCAGAGGGTGAGTCTATGATCATCATGGCAGTGAGCATGGCAGCAGGCAGGAAGCACAGTGCTGGAGCAGTAGCTGGGCGCTCACAGCTGGTCCACAAGCATGGGCTTTTGAAACCTCAAAGCCTACCCAGAGTGATATGCCTCCTCCAACAGCAACACACCTCCTCCAAGGCCCCATCTTTTACCCCTTCCTAAAACAGTGTACCTACTGGGATCCAAACATTTAAATATATTAGCCTATGGGAGCCATTCTCATTCGAACCATCGTGGTAGTGTTTCTTTTCTATTTTACAAAATAATTTGAGGAGTATTGTGTTAGTTCTTCTTTGAATGTGCTGTAGAATTCTGTGCTACATTAATATGGCCCTAGACGTCATTTAGTTAAGAGATTTTTAACTACTGCTTCTATCTCATGGTTGTTATGGATCTATTTAAATTATTTACTTCATCTTGATTTAATTTTGATAGGTCATATGTATCTAAGAATTCACCTGTTTTTTTTTTTAAATTCTCCAGTTTAGTCGATTTTTTTAAATTTTGTTTCCTTCTAGTAGATAGAAATTTTAAAAATGTGTCCTTACAGTTCTGTGGATTCCTTCAATGCCTCGTTTGTAATGTAATAAAATCAGAGGCTGAGCAGAAGCTAGAGGTGAGCCTGCATGTGGGGAAGTATACACAGACCCCACAGCAAAGCCATTTTCCAAACTTAAGAAACTTGGAACCTGCTCTGTGATAAGAAGCATGCAAGAATAAGTGAGAACTGCCAATTATTGAAGCATCTTTAATGAGGAAATCTTTCATCTGATCCTTGAGGCAGAGTTAGTGTTAATATTTTCCTCATTTTCCCAGCTTAGGAGTTTGGGCTTAGTGAAGGAAGCAGGATCTGAGCCCAGCAGGGTGTCTCAGAACCCACGCTTCCAGCATGCATCCATTTGGAGGAAACAGTCAGGCTGACTCAACCCTACTTTTGGTTGTTTTTCTAAAGGAAGTTCCTATGTTATTTTTGTTTATCTCTTATTTTTAATTATGAAGCTACATGTTTTCAATATAGAAAATTCAGACAAGCAAAAAGGAACAAAAACAGTCTACCCACCCAGTTGTCTGACTGTCTCTCAGTTGCTAATACTTGGTGTTTATTCACCCAGATATTTCTCAGTTTGTGTTATGGGTATATTTCCTGGCTAGCTTTTCTAATAAAATCACCATGGTAATGAATACATGCTATTTTTTCTTTGTTGACAAAGTCTTTAATATAAAGACTTTTATTATTTTCTAGCTTCTAGTAACTTAATAGGTTATTAAAACCAGTTATAATTGTAAGGCTACAAACAGAAGCAAAATAAGCATTGGAAACAGAGGACCTGTTTTGAGACAATCATGGAGAATAATACACACCTGTGATCTCAGTTTTTGGGGGGACGGACGGACTCTGCTAGATATTAAGTTTGGGGCTAGCCTGGGCTCCATGAGACCCTGCCTCATAAAAAGCAAACACAAACAAGTCCTTTCCCAAGACAAAGCATCAGAGAATGGCGATTTCCCCCCAAGACCTTCCATGTTCCTCTCTGCAGGCATGCACGCATTAGAGGTCTGTGAAGTCTGTGAGCCTGTAAACCTGCCTGGGGAGTAGCCACATGCAGTGGAGGGGGGGGGGAGTGCATTGTAAGCAGTGAGGTCTCTAGCCCCTTTCTCCCACCTAGTCATTGCTGTAGTCTTCCTCCTCCTCTCCCTCCTTCTCTCCATTGTTTTCTCTCTGTCTCCTCCCCTTTTCCTTTATCTTCATGCCTCTTCTGTCTGAAGTGTGGTTTCATTCAGGTGGGCAGTGTCTTCCACAACCCTGAGACCTCCACGAGGCAAGTCCCTCCTTGGTGTGACACTCAAGACAACAGGAGTAAATCTGGAGTGTCTGTTCTTAAAGGAAAGGGTATTTAAGAACATGGGGTGAGTGGGGAACCTGGTGCAGGCAATGAGTATCAAAAAGCAGTCCAAAGACCCTAAATGAAGGGGCTCCTGGAAGTGCTATGCAAACCCCAAACTGCATCACCAACCAGAACAACCCGCCAGGCAGATCTGTGCCTTCTTTCTCTGCCAGGGAGCAACTAGAGTATTTTCATAAGCCATTTGTTTGGAATAATTTTCAAAAGCTCACTGCCAAGTTCTGACAGCAACAAATTTGAGCTTTTCCACCTGGAAGCCAGGTTTGGATAAAGGGTCTGGGTTTTTACAGCCTCCCGGAGGTAGCTGGGGGGACATGCTAAACTCATCGGGTCTATGCCTATTTTTGCCCTGGGATGCTCAAAGCAAAGGCTAGGCTAACACCTTGCCTGTGGAGTTTATGTTGAGACTGATAGACAGCTGTCCTTCCATAACCGAGGAGCTAACAGCACAAAATTTGGGTGGCCTCAGCTCTGGTTACATAACTCCACGGTGTTTCACGTTGTGTTCTATTTTGTACCATATATCTTAGACTCAACAATGCCAAATTCAGACTGAAATAGCTCTGGTGGACTTCAGTCCATCACATGCCTAGAACTTGAAAATACCATCCAGGGAGGAGGCAGTGAGAAAGTCTAAAATGAGAATTCCAAACCATGTGATAGGCCCGCTCCATTTTCATTTCTCTTCTCCATGAGGCTTGAACTCTGCCTAAAATTAAGTGTTTGGGTCATTCTCATTTGCTCAAAAAGCTATAGCTAAAGAAGAAAAGGTTATTCAGATCGAGACTTTGGATCAGTCAGACTTTTCTGTTGCTGGTAGAAAATACCTGACAGAAAAAAATTAGAGCAAGAACGTTTATTTTAGCCTGCGGTTTCCGAGCCCGGCTGTTTCTGCAGTGTGAAACAGAGCGTCATGGGATGCCGGGTAAGATGGCCATCCGAGGTGCACAGAGAGCGAGAGCTTCTGCACACAAGGACTTTCTCCCACCCCTTTCCATTGCATCCCATGCTGCAGGCAGTGGGGTAATGGACCCATTTAGGGCTCTTCTTCCCTCCTTAAGGAATCCTGTCTGGAAACATCCTCACAGGTGGTCCCAGAAGTCTGCCTTCTAATCAGCTAGATACTTTCCAATCCAATCAAACTGTCCATCATGCCTGGGATCTGTCTGGTCCACCTGCTGTAGCTTTCACTCCGGTGAGAGTTCTGCAAGTTTATGAAGTTAGAAAGAGTTGAAGTTTGGGATTTACTCAAAAAATTGTATCCTATCATGGCTTCAGGGGATGACACCAGATGTGTGATACCAGGTGACTTGAACACAGGACAGTTTCCTAGGTTCTCCTTTTCTTTGCTCTGTCTCTTCCGTGAAAGCCATTTGAACAGTGAGTATCATGGTCTCCCCATCTACAGAATGCCAGTTACTGGTTCTTCCTGATTTCTTCCCTATGTGGGGACTAAGCTTCCATAGATGGATACAGGGTTTGGGACATGTGGGTAGGAGACTCAGTGCTGCTGCACCAGTAACATAACCTTGCAGAGCCTCAGTCTCTGCATCTATGAAGTGGGAATACTGTCTCTTCCATTTTATTTGAACTAGGCATTAAGTAGGAACATACACTTAGTAGCACTTTCATAGGCTTAGCACACAGAACAAATGTAAATCGTTATCATTGTTATTCAGGAGATACGGTGACTGGATGAGATCATGTCTGGAACCTACTCAGAAAAGACAAACTAAAGATACAGAAGAGATTGATGATATTGCAACAAACTTGGGAGTTTCCCAAGAAGGGGAATGTGACTCTCGGTCTGACTGAACTCTTGACACCCTGAGTTGCTTCACTGATTGAGGGCCAGGTTCCCAGGCTTGCTCACTGGATTAGCCGGAATTTTTTGCACATTCTGAAGCTAAGGCTAACGATGTGTTGAGCAAGGATCTCCTTTGTTCTCATGTTTATGTAAGTTGGGTCAGTGAGACTTTGGGGGCAAAGGAATTGCCAGTGGAGGAACAGTATTGTGCTTTGTACTGGGAAGAGAGGGTCTCCTTCCTCCATCTTCCTCACTCCCTGCCCCATCCCCACCCCACCCTGCCCTGCACCTTCCACACAGTGACCCCTTGACCTGACCTCTCCGACTCCCATACTTGTCTGAGGGCAGCAAAGGGTGCTCTGCAGCCAGCATTCCCTCCTTAGCCTGAATAATAGAGAAGCCCTCACTACCACGTCTTAACCTTTCACCAGGACTCCTGGTGTCTCCTGACCATTGGGCCTGTCTTTCGCTTGGAAGAGTACTGCTTTTGACCTCACGTTTTAGATTTTAAGATTGGCTCGAAAACTCATTTCCTAGTGACAATTTCTCAAGGCTTCCCCCATTTTGCCCTGGTTGCTTCTTTACCTAGCATGCCCCCCAGTATTAGATTACCACTTTGTAGTTAGTGTCACACCTCATTTCTTCCAGGGCCCTGGAGAGGGGACTATTCTACATGATTTAATTTTATAGCGAACTAAGATTTCACCCTAAGGGTCTCCTGCTGAAATTCTCCTTTCACGTTTACTGGTGCTAAATAATACACAGTTCAGAAATACAATCTCTACTTCCTATGCCATATATACAAGCTATTGTATATACACCTCTCTTCTTGATGCCCAAGGGCCCACTAATTTCCGTGATGAGTAGAAATCCTGCCGAGGCCCAGCGTAGAGGCTAAGGTTGTCTTCCTATCCCCTTTACTGAGGGTTCCTTCCAACCCAGCAATACAGTGCTCAGGCTGCCTGTATTCAAGGGGACCTGACCATGAACCCAGTCCCTGCAGAGGTGTAGGTTATTCCTTGTAGGCCCTAGCCATGTTAGGGACTACAATTCCTTGTGGTCCCATAGCCATGTTAGGTGACAATGATGTTTTCCATAAATATAACATTTTATTTATTTAATGTGTTTGTGTACACACGTGTGTGCCCATGTACACACTTATGCACACATGTAGAGGTCAGACAACAACTTACAGGAGTGAGTTCCCTGCTTCCATCACGTGGGTCAAACTCGGGCTGTCGGGCTTGGTGCATTACCTGCCAAGGTGGTCTACCAGCCCATGGCTGTGGTGATTGTTTTGGTTTTGTTTTTGATTTTTAGAGACAGGATTTCTCTGTGTAGCCCTGGCTGCCCTGGAACTTGCTTTATAGACCAGGCTGGCCTCGATCTCACAGATATCCGCCCACCTCTGCCTCCCGAGGGCTGGGATTAAAGGAGTGCACGAGCACTGTCCAGTCTGGCAATGATGATATTTTTAAATAGCGTAGTCAGTGAGGATAGTTTCTGAGTGGAACAGCAGAACTAAGCGAGCAGGGCTGATTCCCCTAGCTCTGGGCATCCCCTTTAACTGGCTCATGCGTGCACCACTCCACGTTTATTTTACTAGTTTTTATATGCAGAGATTAAGCATTTCAGTCCATGTGAGCTTGCCCGTCTCATCCCTGGAAGCACCACAGACCAACGTCATGCTTATCACTCATGCGGCTGTCGGCTCCGTGATAAAGCTTTGACAGGTGTCTGACAGTGATGAAGAAGCCTTCAGCCAAAACTGAGAGTCCCCAGGCCAGGAACCTGCCTCGCTGATGCCTGTTCTCATTTGACAAATCTCTCACTGGTTTGCTGGGGACAGACATCTGAGGGTCATGTATATGTGCCTCTGGCACTCTGCCAGGGAGAATCATTTCTAAGGTTTCTTAGGTGATTGCTTTTAATCCAATCTCCTTTTGCATGTATATATAACACCCCAACCATGCTTCTTCTAACCTTCGGTGAGCAATGTCACCAAATTCAAACTGGGAAAGAGGAAATATCTGATTGGAGCTGAAGCAAGATTTCCAGGCTGTGTGATTTCACTGTGGTTGGCCAGACAGAGCACACCCCTCTCTAAGTACATTTATAATGATACTTTATTGGCATTTCTAAGCTCACTCACATCATCATCTTTTGGTTGACAAATATATTGAATCATTGCCTTTATCTTTTGAAACTCATTTTATTTTGTATTTTTTTCTCATTTTTTTTATTAAAGATTTCATCTCCTCCCCTCCTCCTCCCCCTTCCCTCCCCTCCCTTTCACCCATACCCCCACTCCATCCCTCTCCAAGACAAAAAGCCATCAGGGTTCCCTTCATTATGTTAAGTCCAAGGTCCTCCCAGCTCCCCCTAAGTCCAGGAAGGTGAGCAACCAAACTGACAAGGCTCACAGTGAGCCCGTCCATGCTGTAGAATTCATGTTCATTGCCATTGTCCTTGGTTTCTCAGTCCTCCTCCACTGTCAGCCACATTCAGAGAGTCCGGTTTGGTCCCCTGTTCCATCAGTCCCATTCCAACTGGACTTGGTGGTCTCCTGTTAGCTCTGTCCCACCATCTCAATGGGTAAACGCACTCCTCACGGTCCTGACTTCCTTGCTCATGATCTCCCTCCTTTTGCTCCTCATCAGAACCTTGGGAGCTCAGTCCGGTGCTCCTATGTGGGGCTCTGTCATTTTCTCCATCCAATGCCAGGTGAAGGTTCTATGGTGATATGCAAGATATTCATGAGTATGGCAATAGGATCTGGACATTTCTGGCACCCTCTCCTCAGCTGCCCAAGGACCTAGCTGGGGGCGTCTTCCTGGACACCTGGGAACCCCTCTAGAGTCAAGTCTCTGCCAACCCTAGAATGGCTCCCTTAACTAAGATATATAATTCCTTGTTCCCATATCCACCCTTCCTATATCCCAATCATCCTATTCCCCCAAGCTCTTCCCATCCTCCACTTCATACTTTTCTCTCCCCATCTCCCCCTCCCCCCATCCCACCCCACGTTCCCATTTTTTGTCCGGCAATCTTGTCTACTTCCAGTATCCAGGAGGATAACTATATGTTTTTTATGTTTATAGCAGCATTATTTGTAATAGCCAGAACCTGGAAACAACCTAGATGCCCTTCAGTGGAAGAATGGATGAAGAAAGTGTGGAATATATACATATTAGAGTACTACTTGGCGGTAAAAAACAATGACATCTTGAATTTTGCATGCAAATGGATGGAAATAGAAAACACCATCCTGAGTGAGGTAACCCAGGCCCAAAAAGATGAACATGGGATGTACTCGCTCATAACTGGTTTCTAGCCATAAATAAAGGACATCGAGCCTATAATTCGTAAAAAATCCTAGAGAAGCTATATAAGAAGGTGAACCCAAAGAAAAACATATAGTTATCCTCCTGGATATTTTGTATTTTTTTTTAAGAAATCCCTTTTTGTTGTAGTATGTTGCAATGATACATGAATTAATAAGCTACTAATCTTTGGGTTCCTCATTCCATCTATCCCGGATAATTGTGGCAAGCATGTAAATATAATTTGTTTATTTTTAGATTGATTAATTGCTAGGGTATGCCCTTCATTTAAATTTATATCATAAGTGATTTTTTTCTAATAATAAAACCAATGCATGTTCATTATATATTAATTGGAAAACAGAGGCATAGTAGAAAAGAAAATTTATTGCTATTATTAATAGTGATAACCACTGTCAATCCTGACCAACAAGCTGGACCCAGCAGAATACCAAGAATGCTTTGCTTGGGGCTCACAGTGAACTCCCAGTCAGCATCTCCCATTTGCCACCATGAGGACTCCCTCAGGTTCTTTTTCTTCCCTGATTTTTCTTCTCTGTTATAATAGCATAACCTACCACGTATAATACTTCTTTTTTGGTTTTTTTGTTTTGTTTTTCGAGACAGGGTTTCCCTGTAGTTTCTAGAGCCTGTCCTGGAACTAGCTCTTGTAGACCAGGCTGGCCTCGAACTCAGAGATCCGCCTGCCTCTGCCTCCCAAGTGCTGGGATTAAAGGCGTGCGCCACCACCGCCCAGCTTAATACTTCTAAGCTTACCCCAAACTGAAGCCATAATTGGTAGTAGTTTTAAAATAGGGAGTAAAGTTATAACTGTGGCTGCCCTTATCCTGACTTCTTCTCTTCACGTTTTATTAAATCTTCCTCAGTTCCTTAAATGTTCTTTAAATGCATGACTGTAGTAGCTGCATCATACTCTAACATGGGGATGTGACACCACAGAGTGAACTCTTCTTTTCCAAATCTACTTTATTAGTCCTTTGAGAATTTTTTCAATGCATACCTTGTATTTTGATTTTATCTGCCCTCCGCTCTTCTTAACTCCACCCTCCTCTACCACTTTCCAACTTGCGTCCTCGTTTTTGATTTGTTATTATAACCCATCAGTCCTGTTTCCATTGCCTATTTACTCAGGGTGTTGGGCCAGCCACTGGAGAATTGTCAGCCTACCAGGGGCCACACCCTTAAAGACACCCACTCACCCTCCCCTAGGAGCCATTAGCTGCCTCTAGCTCCTCCGCCTGGGGTCAGTGCTCATGATGGCTGCCAGTCTCCATGTGACAGGCTTGATCTTGTGTGGGCAACCACGTCTACTGTGAGTGAGTGGCCCTGTCATGTCCAGAAGATGCTGTTTTGATCCCATCTCCCTGACCTCTGTCTTTTACGATCTTTCCCTTCCCTGTTCCATGATGGCCACCGAGCCTTAGAGGATGGGGTGAGCTGTTCTAATTGATAATATTTAGGCTAGCAGTAATTTGTAGTCTGGGATGGAACAATGACTCAGCTGTTAAGAGCTGCTCCCAAGGACCCAAATTTGGTTCCCTGCACCCAGGTTGGGTGGCTCACAGCCACCTGTAACTCCAGCCCTAGGGAATCAGTGCCTTCTTCTGGCCTTCTCAGGCACTGTACACACCACACAAACACTCATATATACACACACACTCACATATTCTCTTTTATATACACTCACATACACACACACACTCACACACATACTCTCTCTTACACACTCACATACACACACACTCACAAACTCACATACAATCTCTTACACATACTTACATGCACACACACTCACACATACTTACACACATATGCACATACACATACTCACACACATATGTACACCTTTGAAAAAATACAATTTGTGGTTTTATAAACCAGGTACTGTATAGCTGAAGGTGACTTTGGACTTCTGATCTTTCTGCCTCCCTATCTCAGATTGCTAGGACTACAGGTGTGTGCCATTCCATCTGTTTTAATGGGGTGCTGGGAATTGAACTCGGATCTTCATGTATGCTAAATAAGCACCCTAACAACTGAAGTAAATCCCTCTCACAGTTTCATTTTAAAGAGAAGCTTATTACATAGCCCAAGCTGGCCTCCAATTCATGCTCCTCCCACTCAGCCTCTCAGCAGTGGGATACAGGTGCTGCCCCTGTGCCAAGTCCCCCTTGAATTCGAGCCAGGACTTGAGCTGATCTTGACATAGATAGATGACTGGAATCAACCCAACTTGACTTAAGTACCTTGGGACCAGGCTCCACATTTGCTTTCTTTACCCACTACCAGCCCTTACTGCTCTCTCATCCATACCCACAAGAACCACAGGACTGGATGGTTTCTCCAGTCTCCAGCCATCTGAAAGAGTAGCAAAGAAACACTGAGAATTGGATGGCTCTCTTAATGGGGCTTCCCCTGTGGTCTTGTAGTTTTCAACAGGAAGACAGTTTTGCCCCCCTTCTCACTCTGAGACATCTGCCTGCTTCTGGAGATATATTTGATTGCTGTGTCTGAGAAAGAGGCTGCTAAGGGCATCCTGTGGCATGGAACAGGATGCTGTTGACTGTCCTGCTATCTGCAAGATAGGTGTGATATGTGCTTCCCAGGGCTACCTTAGCAATGCGACATAATCTGGAGGGACTGAAATTCTGGAGGCTAGGAATCCAAGTTCAAATATCTGCTGGGTTGAGTTCTTCTTGAGTTCTGTTTAGGAAGATCTGTTCTAAGTTCAAGCTATCCCCAGGTCCTTGCAGTTGGGCGTAGTGTTAGTGTTCCCTGGCTTGTAACTATAACATTCCAGTCTTACCCTTCATGCCACATGGTAGGTATCTGCTTCTCCATGATGTCTTTTGATGTGAAAGCAGTCATACTCTATAATGGGCTATTCTATTCTTATTCAATATAATCTTATCTGGCTAAAGCTGTAACATTACTTACAATAAGGTTACACTGTCAGGTACTGAGAGAGCACCAACCTGTCTTTCTTGTGAGGAGGACAGAACTCAACTTGGAAGAGCCCTTCCCAGAAGGAGCAGTCCAACCCAAAACATGAGTTGGGGTGCTATTGAGAAAATGGTCCTTATCACCTTTGCTTCACCCCAGGGAGGATATCTAGGATAAGAGAGAGGTGCTATATAGGCTGAGCATTGGTATTGTCTCCGAATTCCCACCTAATCCCCAAAATTATGAGGTTAGAAGTGGGGCCTTTGAGAAGTGATCAAGTCCCGTGAATGGCATTACTTCCCCCATACCGTATATGAACCCAGAACGAAACCCTTACAGAGACTGAATCTGCTAGCACCTTGACCTTGGACCACACCAACACCCCAACTGATGCCTGGAGATTTCTGTTATTTAAAAGCCATGTGGTCTAAGGGCAGAGCAGTGGGAATGGACTAAGACTGGTGGGAAGGGTAGGGTGTGCAGAGATGCTGTCAGTAAGAGGACCAGCGACCTTAGCTCAGAAGCTGCGGGCCACTGTCAACCTCTAAGATGTGACCACCCTGACCTTCAAGGATGTTTGGGACTCAGACAAGGGGAAGGGTTTGGGATATTACACCAGCTGGGGGTGGTAGAAATGCAGGTCTCGGCCTATGCTTCTGACATTTTGTCATCTGACCCTACTGTTCCCTGGACCAGCCACAGCCTTGCCCTCTGTCTCTTTAGGGGTGGGGCAGAAGAGAAAAAGAAATCCACAAGCCCTGAAGTTTTCAGCAATACTTTCAAGCTATTTTGTCTCTCCAAAGCCCTGCCTTCTCCCTGTCACACCCACTGCCTCCCACGGACAGCCAAACTTAGAATATGGAAAACAGGAAAAACAGCAACACTTGGAAGTTCCGTCTTTCTAGAGAGAACATTGCTTTGGGTGCATCCCCCCACCACCCACCCATATCTTTCTGATTGCCAAACCCTGCAGCAGGTGGCCTCATTCTGAGCCATGCGGCTGCTGTCATGCCACCTGCTTGCTTCTCTGGCTTCAAGAATTCCACAGGAGAATGAACTTCCACAGGAGCAGGACCATGGCGTGCTGCGTATCTGCATCTGGGTTCTTCACCTTTACACGTTTTTTGTGCACATTCTTGTAAAGAGGCTTCATGTGCCCACTCAGTATTTCGCCAATTTGACTAGAGTCAAGGCGTGCACATCAAGGGATGTGAGCAGAGGAGCAGAGGCTGTGCTCTCCAATTGCAGGATGGTGAGCTGCTTCTCGGCAGCAGTATAAAGGCCGGCTGGCCACAGGGAGAACCAGCTCAGGGGGAGAGACCTTCAGAGCTGTGTGTCTTTATATCATGACATGCTTCCACATTTCGAGCCCTAGTGTCCCCCTTGGTTTGCCCCATGCAGCAGCTCTGGGCCAACTTCCGGCTTCTAGCCTCTCTTTAGTCTATGCCATACTTCTTGTTTTCTGATCTCAGTGCTAACCCAGGCTCCCCCAGCATTATCTTCCAGCTCTGTATCTGTCCTCCATTGTTCTTCTCTATTCCTTGAAGGAGAAACGCGGTGGAGTCGTGGGAAAGCCTTTCTTTCATTATGCCTCAGTCCCATGTGGGCCGCCATACTTTCTGGGATCTTAACTGGGCTTTTCTTACAGGCTGGACCTGGTCATTCCTGTCCACTTGTTTTTTTTTGTGACTCATAGCCACAGCCTCTGGGATTGGCCATGCCTTTACTTGAAAAGTACAGTTTCATTGTTGCTGTTCTAATGGATAACTTGCCTATAGTTGATCCTCAGTATTTCCCTTTCTCCCTTTCCTGAGAGCTCCTAGGCATCCAGTTCTAGCCCATGATAAGAAACATGCCTGGAAGTGCCTTTGAAGACCAGTGTATAAGTGGAGAGGGCGATTGATGATTAGAAAGGAAGAAGAATCGATGAAAGAGGGGATGCCCTAGCGAGGAACAACTGCTGTTCTTCTTTAGGGTTTCTAGGTCTAGACCTCGGATCATTTATATTTTTACATTAATGTATTACACACACACACACACACACACAACACGGCACATGTGTGTGGAGATCAGAGGACAGTTTGTGCAGTCAGAGTTCTATCCTCCCATCATGTGGGTTCTAGAGATCAGACTTGCGTCTCCAGACTTGGCAGCAAGTGCCTTTACTTGCTAAGCCATCTCAATGGCCTTTAGTTTCTTTATTAACCATGCAGAGTTACTGCTAGTGTTTGGATGCTTGTCCCCTCCAAAATTCATGTTGAAATTTAATTTCTGCTGCGGCAGTATTAAGAGGTGGGGCACCTAAGAGGTGACTTGGTCTAAGGGCTCCATCGCCCTAGGTGGGACTCTTGTCTTTATGAAAGAACAAATTTGGCCCACTATTGACTCTTTTACCTTCTGCCTTCAGGTAACATAATGAAACTCAGGACTGTACACCAATGAATTTCTGTTCATTATAAACTAATCGGGCATTCTGTTTAGCAGCAATAACAGACTAAGAGAGTTTTGTTTTAGGAAAATAAAACTTCAAAGAAATTCAAAGTTTTAAAAATAAACTGTTCATAGAAGAGGTGCTGAAGCATTTTAGATATGAAGAAGAAAACACTCTCTAGCAAATCGAGATATATATGGGAATGGACAGGGTGATGATTACATATGTAAAAGTGATAAAGTTGGTGTTTAGGTTCCCAGAGATGATCACATTGCCCCAAGTATTTCTGTTGGGAAGTGTTGGCATCTACCACAGTTATTTTTGGTATCAATCCCAATTATAACTGAAGATTTGTATGGACAGTGTCCAACTTAAGGAGCATCTGGCTAGGACTCCTCATTAGACACGCCTTATTTGGACATAAAAGTTGCCTTCGTGGAGGCAGCTATTGTTTGTTTGCCCCATTCTTCGGAGCATGTAGGAAGATGCCCCTCCAGCAAATGCAGTGTGGCTGGTGAGTTCATCCTTGGTAGTCAGAACCAGCTTCCTCCTCTTTTTCCCACCATAGGCCACTCTTCCATTGTCATTGCCCATCCCTGTAACCTCCACACAAGCCAGATGGGGAACTGCCTGGTGCTCCACATTACACACTGAGAAACATTTTCCTCTATGGCCCTCATTGATTATGGGGTGTATGCTGCATCAGTATTATAGTTCAGACATGTTAAATGCTCAAGCGAATTGCTTTAAATTTATCCTGGTAACCTAACTCCCATTTACAGGGAAGACGTATTTCTCGTGGTAAATGGAGCTGGAACATATCACTTACAAAGAACTCTTCTCCAGCCATTCATTCTAGAGATGCGCACAGCCTGCATAAAAGGAGAGAATCCGTTTTAGTCTTGCTGCTACATGGCCAAGATTTCAGTTTGAATGACCACTGAAAGGAGAGCAGTGAGCCCAGTAGGTGCCCTGATGGGTCCTGAGCTGGGAGTCCTTCCTGCAGGAAGAATGAGCCTCCCTCTGGAAAGCAGTGTGCGTGCACCGGAGATGTGTTTCAGTGTGCGTGCACCGGAGATGTGTTTCAGAGCCACAGTAACAAAGGCAGCTGCCAGTACATGGTTCCAGTGTCGCAATTAGAATATTAGCCCAACAGAGTGAGTGTAAGGCGAAGTCATGATGGAAAGAAGGGATGGAAAGCTCATAGTGCAGTTTGGAGAAGATGGTTCAGTGAAAAGTTTGCAGTAGAGGTTTATAGGTTAGAGACTTGACTTGTCATTATGTAACATTCTAGAAATAAAAGACTCTCAATCCTTGGCACCTCAGATTTCTCATTTTAAAGATGAAATTAATAGTACCTATCTATGCTTGATCCCCCAAACGTGGAGATTTTGTAGGTAAAGGCCCTAACATAAGACCAGCGTAGTGTGGGCACCTGGGGTTAACTGTTGCTGGCTACCCAGTGCATATTATTAAGTATATAATAGTGAAGAGATTTTCCACAGGTACTTTCATCATTAATTTCTAATTTAATTGTATTATAGCCAGAAAAACAGGTGATTTGCACCCTCTGAATTTGCCATTATGGCACAAAATAAGCTTTGTCCTGGTAAATGTTCTCAAGCCCTCAGAAAGAATGTGTGTTCTGCTGTAGTTGAACAGATTTTCCATCGAAGTCAAATAGGTCAAGCCAGCTGAGGGTCCTCAAATCTGCTTCCCTGCTTCTTACTAAGAGAGGGAATGAAACCTCTGGCTGTAACTGTGGATTTGTAGCTCTCTCTTTGCATAATTATTAGTGTTTGTTTCATGTTCTTTGAACCTTTGTCTTTATCCACATAAATGCTTAGCATAATTCAGTGTACTTGATAAACTGATCCTTTGATCATTCTGAAATGACCTCCTTTTTTCCATGGTGATATCATTTACTCCCAAGTCTGCTGTATCTGGTGTTTATATAACCACACAGCTTTCTTTTGGTTATTGTGCTATTTTTAAATCCTTTTCACTTCAAACCTACTTACATATGTAAAGGACACTGTGCTGCATGGTATAGAGTTTGGACTTGGCTGTTTTATCCAGCATGACAGTTCTGTTTTGGGCTATGGTATTTTGACAGTTGGTACTTAATGTGGGTTTAAATCTCTTATCTTGTTTTTTATTCCATTTGGTTATTTCTGTTATTGGTGATCATGTTGCTTCTCCCTCCTCAGTTTTGCCTTTTGCTTGGATGAATTAAATATTTTCGATGATGGATGTTATCTCCTTTGTTAGCTTCCTAACTTTTTGAATAGTTGCTTTAAGTAGGTAGGATTTTAACTTGCCACAGTTATTTACAAGTGACACCATTTTTACATTGCATGCTTTCGTTACCTTCTAGAACTCTGTGCTATTGTTGTCAGATATTTTACATATAATTACACTATAAATTCCACACTGGATTGTTAATTGTTTTTGCTTGAACAATTATAAGCAAAAGAGATTTAAGTGGTAGGAAAAAGACACATTTATTAGTGTAGTTAGCATTACCAGTGCTCTTCATTCTTGGATATAAAGGTATAAATACAGTTTTCCATATAACACCGTTTTTCTTTCTTCTGAAGAATTTCCTTTATTTATTTTTTGTGTGTATGCAGGATGTGTGGGTGCATATGTGTGTGTACTTGCACATTCATGTGTAGATACAGGTACATGCTGAATTACACATGTGGAGGTCAGAAGACATGCCAGATGTTGCCTCTCACCCTTCCACCTTGTCTGAGATACTCTGTCCACTGTTACATACACCACACTAGCTGGTCCCAAGCTCCTAGAGATGCTCTTGTTTTCTTCTTCAATCCTCCACCCCTCGCTGCTGCACTATGGAGTTTTTCAGTTTGAATGATCACTTTGAGGCTTAAAGTTAATTATAAATGTCCAGCCAATAGCTCAGGCTTGTTACTAGCTAATTCTTACATTTAAATTAACCCATATTTCTTATCTATGCTTTGCCACACAGCTTGGTACCTTTTCTCAGTATGGCATGTCCAGCTTGCTCTTCTCGTGACTCCTCTGACTCCGCCCTTCTTCCTCCCAGCATTCTCAGTTTAGCTCTCCTCTTAACCTTATTCTGTTTATCTATTGCCCAGCCAACTTCTTTATTAAGCCAAACAGAGCAACATAAATTCACACAGTGCAAAGGAATACACAGTGGCTGTGTATGGCAATGGGAGGTATTTGAGGAGAAGGTACATAAGTGGAGACCAGAGGTCAATATTGGGTGTGTGCCCCCTCTAATGTTTTCCATCCTATTTTTAAGACAGGATTTCACATTGAATCTGGAGCTTTTGATTGGTCAATGAGGTCCAGAACTATTTCTGACTCTGCTGCCCAGAACTGGGGTATTTAAATGCACATTGCCACACCCAAATTTTTACCTGGGTCTTAAGCTCAGGTCCTCATGCATGCGCTGAGCCCATCTCCCCAACTCCTCAATAGTTTCTACTGTTACGTTTTCAAGTTCAGTAAGTTTGTCTTCTGCAGTTGACTAATCTGCTGCTAATGTGACCCAGTGCCTTTGAACTGCTCTATTTCATGTCTTCTATGTTCTGGATATGTGAAATGCATGGACAGCAGATTATTTTTATTTATCATTGTTTACTATTTTTTAACATATAAATTCTGTGTCTGTTTTGAGTGATGTATTTTTCTCTTCACATGGGTTGTTTTCCACATTGTTTTTTTTTTTTTTTGTAGGCCTGCAGACTTTTTTCTTTTCTATGCTAGACAGTGTGAAATTTGCCTTGGCCTTTGTTGAGTATTTTTAGTTTTATAAATCTCTTAAGTTCTCTGGGAAGTTAAGTGGCTTGGGAAAAGTTTGATCCTTTTAAGCCTTAAAATTTGATAGGCAAGACCAAAGCAGTGTGTAAGTTTACCTGTTCAAAGCAAGACCCTACTGAGTACCAATATCGCATGAATCCAGAGGGTTTAGGGCTGAGTGGTGGGAACAGATACTGTGTCTAGCCCTGTGTGAATACTGGGTACCATTGTCCAGTCCCTTTTGGTGGGCTCTTTTTTAGTCTCAGGTAGCTTCATGTGCAGAAACTGATCCATCCAGAAAGGGTAAGGAAGGAGCAGATTCTATTTTCATCTGAAAAGCGCTATCCCAGTGTAAGGTTTGGGGCATGAGCTTGATTGTTACAGTTCATAATCAAGCTTATCAACAAGTCTGCTCTCCCGGTACCCATATTTCCGTGGCTTCTTTCACCTCAATGCACGTACTCCTTTGCGTATTGTCCTTCAAATCATGTTGGTTCCAGCTGTGGGGCTTTGAAAATAATCATGAAGTGTTAGGGAGGCATCCCTTACTGGTCCTCCACCTAGCCTGCTTTCCAGGATGCACTAGCACTAGAATAAAAAGAGTTCCTTGTAGGCCTCGTACCTTCTCCTCCCAGGGCATAAAGCCAAAGAATTAATTCTGTATTACCAAGGAAACTGACTCTTAATTGCACACAGGTTTTCATCCAGAATCTCTTCCACCCCTTGCTTTTAAAAGGCGTATCCCCTGCCTGTCTGCTCTGTCCCAAGAAATCGGAAGCAATCAATGTCTGTGCTGCTGGCGTTCCTGTAGTTGTGGATAAATTGCCTAGAATGTTTCATTGCATCCCTAGGGAGCAAACAAAAAGGTAACGAGGCAAGACTCTCCGAGCGAGCCAAACTTAGATTTAAGAGCTAAATTATGGGGACTATTTTACCTGTCTGATGCAGAGAGGAAGTAGGAGCAATAAAAGAGCCTGTAACCAACTGAATGACCCAAGTCTGTGACTCAGGGGCTCTGGCTACCAGAAGCCCTCTATGAAAGACCCAGTAGCTGAGAGATCAAAATCCCAGCCCTGAATGTCTTTTTGGCATGTCAGGTGGGAAACATAGGCAAGGGCTCAAGGCCAAGGCATGGTTCTAAGACTGGGGCACTGATACATGCCAACAGTTATGTCAGAGTGAGGTCAAGTCTGGCCCGGGGCAGTACCCATTGTTGAGTTGATGAGAAGGTAAGCTTAAGTCTCTTGTCAATACTTGTCCCAATTTCGGGTCAGTGTATGTCTTTGGTAATATTTCAATTGGTATCCTCTAAACAGGTTCTTATTTCAAGAATGAACAACAAAACATGAGTTTTAACACGTAAAGTCTTATATCAGATAATTTATGGAGATCAGAGTAGAATATCAGAATATCAGAAATAGTGGGGATTGATTGATTTATTAATTTATTCACTAATGTTTATGGAACACTTTGTTGATGCTAAGTAATAAAAAAAAGGTGGAAGACATCATCTGGACCTAAGCAGGGGAGAATATGACAGGTACCATGGGAGTGAGGGACAGTATAGATCACTTTTTCAGAAGCCCAGAAAAGGACTTGTAAGTTAGCCTCCAGAAAAACAGTAGGTATAAGGGAGGACTTCCTAGTGGAAGTGCTGCTGAGGCAGGGCGTTAAGAGGGGAGTGGGAGTCGGTCATGTAGAAAAACAAAAGAAGAAATAGATGCTACCACACACAAGCTAGTCATTGCCAGCAGTTTTGGAAAGACAAGCAGTTCATCGACAGATAGTTTATAGGAGGGTGATGTACATTAATGCAAAAGGGGAAAACCGGGGTCAGATGAAGAAAGGCCCCACATGCCATGCTAAGGCATCTGTCCCAAGGGGATGGGAAACCACCAAACACTTTTAAGTAGGCAGGAGATCTGCTGGATTGAATTTGAGA
Organism: Arvicola amphibius; assembly: GCF_903992535.2. NCBI lineage: Eukaryota > Metazoa > Chordata > Mammalia > Rodentia > Cricetidae > Arvicola > Arvicola amphibius. Next base: position 59,663,530 of record NC_052056.1, read on the forward strand.
AGCTCTTTCAGGTAATAATCGGGGAGAAGGTTAGGCACAGATCCAACCAATTTTAGTTAGGTTGATTCAGTTATCTGGGCATTCCACACTCACACACTATTCTTGTCTACTCCATAAACAGTAGATAGATACTCGCTGAGGACCAGACCTAGTGTCTGGCCTAGAAGTACCAAAGATGAATAAGATATAGAACCTTCCTTTACAGGGTTCATATGACAATACAAGGTGGCCTGTTCATATATGGTTCCTTTACTGTGTGATAATGGCTGTGGTACAGGATAAACATACAGTCTCCTGGGCATGAAGAAAGTGTCTTGTTTCTGGACCTTCCATCTCCTCTTTTGACAAACCATAACCTATCCACAGACACCTGCCTCTACTGTGGGAAAGGCAGAGCAGGGTAATGCTGGTTCTACTGTTTTGAAGCTGTGTACCCTTAACCAGCAATTCTCTGTGGTTTATTCACATGAGAAAAAAGTGAATCAATTCTCAAGTTATCATGAGAATTAAAGGAGAACTATGTGTAAGATTTTAGGATAGTTCTTGGCAAGGTGAAAATACCTGCTTACTCTAGCTATTGTTATCCTTACTTGGTAGTCATTTTCATCTTAGCACCTGTACCTTGTCAAGAAACTTCAGCCTCTCCCCCTCCATCAGACAGAGGTCTGATCTCCAAAATATACAAATAACTCAAGAAATTGATCAGCAAAAGAACAAATAATCCAATAAAAAATGAAGTATAGACATAAACAGAGAACTCTGAACAGAGGAATCTAAAATGGCTGAAAGACACTTAAGGAAATGTTCAACATCCTTAGTCATCAGAGAAATGCAAATCAAAACAACTCTGAGATTCTATCTTACACCTGTAAGAATGGCCAAGATCAAAATCACTGATGACAACTTATGCTGGAGAGGTTGTGGGGAAAAGGGAACACTTCTGCATTGCTGATGGGAATGCAAGCTGGTACAGCCCCTTTTGATGTCAGTATGGCAATTTCTCAGAAAATTAGGAAACAACCTTCCTCAAGACCCAGTAATACCACTTTTGGGTATATACCCAAAGGATGCTCTATCGTGCCATGAGGACATGTGCTCAACTGTGTTCATAGTAGCTTTGTTTGTCGTAGCCAGAACCTGGAAACAACCTAAATGCCCCTCCACCGAAGAATGGATAAGGAAAATGTGGTACATTTACACAATGGAGTACTACACAGCAGTAAAAAATAACGACAGCTTGAATTTTGCAGGAAAATTGATGGAGCTAGAAAACATTTTGAGTGAGGTAACCCAGACACAGAAAGACAATTATCACATGTACTCACTCATAAGTGTTTTTTAAACATAAAGCAAAGAAGACCACCCTACAAATCACAATCCCAGAGAACCTAGACAACAATGAGGACTCTAAGAGGGACTTACATAGATCTAATCTACATGGGAAGTAAAAAAAAAGACAAGATCTCCCGAATAAATTGGGAGCATGGGGACCTTGGAGGAGGGTTGAAGGGGAGAGGAGAGGCAGGGAGAGGAGCAGAGAAAAATGTAGAGCTCAATAAAAATCAATTTAAAAAAAAGAAACTCCAGCCCCTATCTGTTATGTTAGTGCCTCGTTTATGTGCTGTTTCTCTCCACGGTGAATTTATTCTCCTAGAATGAAGTAGATGTCACATGCTTCTGTCCTCCTAGGATGCTTGTGATGCTGCTAGTATTAAAGTGACCAGGTGGCCTATTTTTCCCCAAAATTAGAGGGTTTCTGGGAACCAGGACTGTTTGTGCTAAACCAGTAAAACCTTTCACAAATAAGGATGTACTGGGCACCCTGCATTAAACAGGCACTTCCACTTTGCTTTTCCCCCATCTTATTGGTTTTAAATCCAACTTTCAAACACACTCATTTCAGCCAGGCAGTGGTGGCTCATGTCTTTAATTCCAGCATTCGGGAGGCAGAGTCAGGCAGATCTCTTGAGTTCGAGGCCAGTCTGGTCTACAAAGTGAGTTCCAGGACAGCCAGAGCTACATAGAGAAATCCTTACTGAAAACCAAAACCAAACAAAACAAAAACAACAAACAAAAAAAGAAACCACATTTATTTTGTGAACTTTGCAACAAAATGTTATTTAGTGGATTAAATGTAGAGTTCTAACCTCCAGTTTCTTTGTACTTCTGAGATTCTCTAGGGTTCAAGGCAGGAATCTGAGAATTCTTGAAAAAAAATCTTCCTCAAGAAATATAGGTCTATTGGACTGAATATTGTGTCTAACACCCTAAGAAACTCTTTTTTTAAAACTTGGCCCACAACCTCAGAGGCCTCCCTTACCTCTCCTCCTCATCTCTACCTTTCTCCATTGGCTCTGAACAGCTTCTTTCATTTGCTGTCTAGAATTAACATTCTTAGGTTTGAGGGGGAGGAGCCCCTTTCTTTACATTAGGCTAGTCTGTTTGTTATTGCTTTTTCATGAATTGCCTAGCTGGCACAAATGATTTTTCCTTTGAACCCTATCTGGCTGACATTAGGACAACATTTGCCTTGGGCCATTGCTGCTCCAACAGTATTTCTTAAGAATGCCTTGGGACCTCTCTGGGAATTCCTAATCACCAGCTTCGCGTTCTCAGTGACAGAGAAGCTGGGTCAGTAGCCTTCTGAGGGTCATCCTTGGTGTTAGTTTCTAGGCCATAATTCATCCCTTGACACTCAGATCCCCAGGGAAGTCAAAATCAGTTCTGTACAGTTATGGCTGTCGCCTCTTTTGAATCTTGACTCATCTTGTATTTGCTGGTGACTTCTGCTTCTAGGTCCCCATAGCCAGTTAGCACCAGTTCCTGGCCATAGGGAAGTGTGCCGACCCGGGGGAGATGGGTAAATTTATGTGTGTCAGAGTCGCAGACTGGATGTCAGAATTGTATTAAGAGTAAACCAATGAGGAAGAGTTGTGTTCATGATCCACAATGTAATAACTACTTTAAAAGCTCTGGCTGCCATCGTGATGAGCAATAATTGCAAGTGGCTTGTCTTTTGAAATGCTTGTGAGAATACCACCCTGTGTACAGACGGTGTCGGAGGCATGAGTGCATCCGTATGTGCATGGGACACAGTAGCTCACGATAATCAAGTCCACCAGATTCCCTCGCTAAGCAGCCGGCAAGCATGCACCCTTCACAGGAGCATAGGAGCTAATCTCTATCTCCTCCCCCTGCTTGTGGCCTGCTTCCCTTCCTTCCAAGGAGCTAGTTCTTTTTCCAAAGATAAACAACAGAGTGGTAGGGAGCTGGGGGCGGGGGCAAAGCAAGCCTCCTAGTTGGTGCTTTCATGGCTCTCATACAGAAGCACAGAGCATCCTTGTGGATGTGCTGTTTCCGACTCTGGAAGCCTGAGATGTGAGGACCATGAAGGGGTTCTGTGAGGGGAATTGGGAGCAAAGGGGGTATGGAGGTTCTCACAGGCCTCCCTTCTTATCTCTAGGGACGCTGCACCTCTGAGACATCCCAGATGCAGGCAAGGCTCCTAACCAATGCCCGCTGTGTGTAGCAGCCCACTCCTTGCCTGCTAGGAGGCGAGGTGCCAGCTCCGCGCACTCATAGTGGTGCCAGATCGGGAAGCTGTCGGCTCAGCGCCTCCCTCCGCCCTCTGGGCCCACTCTTCTGGGAGCCCCGGGGTGGGCTGTGAGAAGGCGCGAAGCTTGTTCCCTGGCTGCAAGTTGACTTTGCCTCCCTGTTGTTGCTGGCAGAATACGTACACCAATGCGGACAAGCTCCTAGAAGCAGCCGAGCAGCTGGCTCAGACTGGGGAATGTGATCCGGAGGAGATCTACAAGGCAGCCCGACACCTGGAGGTGCGCATCCAAGACTTTGTGCGCAGGGTGGAGCAGCGGAAGCTTCTCCTGGACATGTCAGTCTCCTTCCACACACACACCAAAGAGGTAAGGGGTGAGAGGCTGTGCTGCCCCCCTCCCCGGAGGGGGGGGAGATTAGTCAGGCTTCCTGGGAAAGTGGACTGCACTCCTACCCAGTGTCCTAAGGGGCTATGGGATAGTAGCCTTCAAGCACTCTGTGTCTGATAACCTGCTTTTAGGTCACTACCAAATCCTCTCCCATCCTCTCTAGAGAAGGAAGAGCAATAGAGGCAGGTGGTTTGGGGGGACTTAAACTGGAAAGTTCTGCCCGCAGCTCAAGACATTTCAAAACCTTTGGTATAGACAATCAGAGGTGAAAGAGGAGCTGTAAGAACAAAAATGTCCTACCGCATAACCTGTTTCTCTTCGTTGCTTCTTCCAGTCAGAAATCAATTACAGTAGTTTGATCAGGTGTCTTGCTACCAGCAAGGAACATTTGGACTTTTCAAGTATATTCTATTCTGACATTACAGGTTTCTTAAAATAAAAACGTTATTACATTTATTTGCGGGGAGGAGTAGAATACTGTGTGTACCATTGCATAACTATGGAGGTCAGGGGTCAGCCTGCCCCAGTTGACTCTTTCCTTCCAGCACGTGGATCCTGGGCTCAAACTCAGGTTCTCAGACTTGGAAGCAAACACTCCCACCCACCAAGCCATCTCACTAGCTCTGTTTTACAGATCCTTTAAAACACTGAGTCTTCGCCATAGGGTCTGTGGCTCAGGGCCAGGGAGGCGGGTATTAAAATTGATGTTTATGTTGTCTGGAACAGAGATGATGGGCAGTAAGGGAGGTGGGACTGAGATGTCCTTCGCAGCATCTGGATAAATCCAAGACAGAATCATTCATCACTTGGAGAAAGGAGAGGGGAGTGGTGGGGGTGGGGGGGTCCAGCAAGTGCTTGGCAGGGTGGAGGTCCCCTAGGAGGAGGAGGTGGTAAGCCTGTGATTGCTTTCCATTTCTGATTACCAAGGGGCACTCTGCCACTGAGTAAGTGGACAGGAAGGAGGTCCATTTAGCATCTCATGTGGTAACATCCTTGGCAGAGGAACTCATTTGGTGGACGCATGTTTATGTTCCCCTAGGATTTTATTTTAATAGGGTATTAATTAAGGTTTGATTGCTGCTCAGGAAGAAAAGTAACCCTACTTAATTAAGTTGATTTTTTTGGTTTGGGAGCGCGTTAAGAAGCCGACACCAATCCATGGGCTCTTCTGACACTTGTCAGAACCACTGTGGGTCGTTGCAGTGCCTAGCAGGGAAAAGCATGCAAAGATAATGTTTTCTAAACTGAGATTCTCTGGGTAGATCAAGGCCCCGGTGAGCTCACTGAAGGTGGCTCTGCTTCATCTCCACAGGGCCCACAGTCACTTTCAGATGAGTGTCTGTAAAGCAAGGGGATTAACTCTAATCCAGGGCTTCCTGCCTGGTTGTCAGTTTGCTTGACTCTCAATGACAATCTCTTAATGAGGATGCCCTCCTCATTAAGGGTCTTTGGGTAAAGCAATGGAGTGTGAATGATCAGAGTCACACTCCTCCAGAGCAGGTTGTGGCCTGTTTGGAGGCTGTCTGCCACCAGTTCCCATGGCAGTGAAACTCCCCCCCACACCTCCCACCTCCCCCCCACTCCCCCACTCCCGGCAACCTGGTCTTGGGAGCGCTATCTAGCTGCATGGCCTGGCTTCTGTAAGTGGAATGAGAAGACTTGGATTCTGTTCCAGATCCTCTCTTAGGAAGCTACTTGAACTTGTGCAGCTCTCTTGTGTCCCCAGCCCTAGATTCCCTTCTTTATGAAATAATTTAAACAGACTTGGTGCTCTAAGTTCTGCCATAAATCCAAATTCTTCTTCTGTTTGTTTCATTTTCTCTTCCCCATTAGAGGTTGATAATAATAATTAATAATAATAAGTAAACCTGAAGTAGTATAGGTGATTTTCCTCATCTAAGGTTTGACTCATTGTAAATGTGTACTGGGCTCTGGTGTTATTAAATACCTGCTACTAGCCAAATACATCACCTTGTTTAATCTTCATGATAACTTATAGATTTTATTAGCCATAATCTCAAATGAGGAATGTTAAGAAAGAGACTTGTCTAAGGTTATAGAGTATCTCAGTAGTACAGCTGAGGCTTCAAGCACCTTCTGAACTCCTGTTCAACATACCAGATACAAAAATCTGAAATAACAGCATGAGAGATTTGGCATCTTCAGAGCATTTTGGATATCAAATTTGTGAATTAATGTACAAACCTGTGCATTGCTTGCTTTTGTAACTACTGTCTGTAGCTGTCTTTTTCTTCCTAGTCTCCACCTCTCCTCTGTTCTTCCTTCTCCTCCTCCTCATTCTCCTCCTCCTTTACAGGATCTTGATGAGGAAGTAGGTCATGACTGAGAAATGTAGACATGCTAGCATTCTTTGACAACAGGATCCCAGTGATCTCACCATAAACAAGGAAATGGGAGAGAGAGGGAAAGAGAGGGACCCCCATACTGCCACACATATTTTCATTCACCCCAGTTCTTTGATTTCATCTCACTGGACAATAAAGGGGGCAGGGTGAGGAACCTGAATCTCCAGCAGGAGCTTTCATAGGGAGCTGCCTAGCAGACAGAGTGCATCGTGGGTGGGTAGGTGGGCGCAAGCTCCCCTGTTCTGATGAAGGACCCCTGAGGTTTGATCCTCCAGGTGGATTTATACCTCTCAAGACTGATAAGTAAGCCCTTTCCTTGGTGCCGGGGCCATTCACCCTTGACTCCTGCTTGTCTCTAAGACAAATATCTACTCGTATACTAATTTCCTAGAGGATCCTGGCTTGCCATGGCTGTCCCCTCCTTCCCTCCTTCAGTGAATTGTAGTTACTGAAGGAACACCTGCTCAGCTTTGCTCTGGGGCCCTGAGCAGCCCTGGGGTTGTTGCAGGTTCCCTCTGCTAAGGCCAGCTCCTTCCAGTTTACCTCCCCCCTTTTCTTCCTTTCTTCCTCCAATCATTTGTTAAAGGTTTGTCCTAGTGCTGACATGGAATAGAATGTTATCATGGGATATAAGATTTATGGAATGGAAACTCCATTTATGGGAGATTTCTGTGTGAGAACTAAATGTCCATCTTTATAAATGATTTAACCTTAGATTCCCTATGACTCTGCAGACCAATGTTCATAATTTTACCTCTGTCTGCTTCCCACATCAAAAGGTTTTACTCTAATTAGATTCAGAGAGGAAATAGAGGATATGAAAAAGATAACATTCAATCTCATTTCTTCCTCAGATTAAAGGGTTTTTTTAAAATCCTATTGGCCTTATTGTGTGAATTATTTCAACCAAAGGACTCCGATGACTAAAATCATCTGCTCATTTCATTACAGTGTTATTCAGTCTTGAATAATTAGAGACTACATAAATGTTTCACACTAAACGACTGGCTGAACAAATCATAGTGCAACCAGTGTAGTAAAGTATTACATGGCCATTTGAGAACCCACATAGCCAAAGATTATTATATAACCCTCCAGCATGACCACAATTTTGATCACATATAATAAAGGCTATTAAGAAGTTTAAGGCATTGTGCTTGATTCTTAAGAATTATACTTGTAGACTGGAAAGATGTCTCGGTAGTTAAGAGGACGTGTTGCTCTTTCAGAGACCCCCAAGTTTGATTCTCAGCACCCATACTGGGTGGCTCCAGCTCTAAGAGATCTGACAACTTTTTCTAGCCCTTATGGGCACCTGTAGGCACATCCACATTCACAGAAACATGGACACACACTTAAGTTATAAAATAAATCCTTAATATAGATTTCTATTATTGATATGCAACCATGAATAATCCTATTAGCAAGCACTTTACCCCTTAAAAATCACAACTTTTATTATGAATTTTGCTTAATTTTATTTCAGAGAACTTTATGAGTATTGCATCTATATCAAATCATGTATTTTTAATAATCACTTAAAGAGAAGAACTACTTGATAAAGACAGATGACAGGAATATGCTTGTGTCCTTATACACCCAGAGATCAGCACAGATTATACAGGTCTTTGAGTATCTCCTTTTTCTCAGGCTACATGGGCAATAGGCAGGTTGCTGGTCTAGAGAGCTGGGGAAGGGAGAAATGTCCTAGCCCACATCTTGAGACAAGGCCTTGGAATCCAGGTCATCTGTCTGCAGAGACTGTCCAGACAGAATTCTCTTTCCTTGCTGTGTTTCCATGGGAGTTTTGTCATCCCTGGGCATTCAAAGTATCATTTTTTAGATGTTTTTTGTAATAAGAATGTGAGTATTAAGTTAAATATGACCAAAGTAACTGTATCAGTTCTTAAATTGGACAGCTGTATTAAATGCCCACTTCATTTTGTGTCTTTCCTTTTGAAATCAGTCTATATACCCTTTGTTTCTCATAGAAACGCATACATCACAAACACATATGTACACGTTTGTTGACCCGCCTTCCCCAGACTCCAGCTACATCAGCTGAGTCTTCAGAAAGGATGAGGGTCTCAAGAGTGAAACAACGTCATCTTCCATCACAGCTACCAAACTGGCATGGTAGTTATGCAAGAAACTAAAGCTATTGGCAGAAATAAAACAGAACAAAGGGAATAAAACAATCTCTTCCAAGTGGCTAAGGGGGAAGCTTGCCTGTGGAGATGATGCTACCTTTCAGCATCCCGGAAAGATTACCACATGCAACCCACAGCCAATCAGCAGGAAGAAGTAAGAACATAAACCACTCGTCCACAATCCTTACTGCCAACATTGCCACCCCAGCCCTCCCCATTTCTCTTCCTTGGCTATCCCCTTCCCTCCAGCTTTTCTTGGTTGCCCTATTTTAGGCTGCCCTGGTAAGCAGGAAGGACAGCAGCTCTGGCCGACCATTTCTGGCTTCACTGGTTAAAGCTAGCCTACTTTCATCATTAAAGGGCTCTCTTAACCTTTCTATCCTAACGAGGTCCCAGAGATTCTCATATTAGTCCCATCCTTTTGTGTATAGCGATTTTAGTTTAGAACCATGTGTGTTCTAGGAGAAAGAATGGACAGAGCAAAGGCCATGTATTCAAGTACAGAGCAATGGGCCATGATACAGCTCTATTGGATCCAGAGGTCTAGAAATAAAAAACACATTTTTCTAGGTGAACAAGCAATTGGTGAATAAGTTCTCAGTAATTCCTCTGGTCCTTCATTGCTTCTGGGCTCATTTATTCAAAACACTAGGTTTGGCTTCTTTAAAGTTGTCTGTCTGCTCATGTCATCTTGACCCCATCTCACCATCTTGAATAGAAGGTGGAAATGTCTTCCACTCTCACTGAAATGTAGAAACCCTGCACCTTTACTACCAACTTTCCAAGTCAACTAGCAATGGCAAAAGAACAAGAGTTTAGCGGGACATAGGCTACACTTCATCTCTACTTGGCTCTTACCAGGTGGCATCCTTTTGCATATTTGCAATATGATCAATTTCTATACAATATGATCAATTTCCAGGAAGCAAGTCTCTAGCTGCCTAGAGGAAGTGTGCAGAACCCTCCACGTGCTCTTTTCTAAAAGATAAAATGTTCGTCTACTCCAGTCTCCTGTCCATCCTGGTCTCTCAAAGATAAGTAATCATCGATTTGTTCAAACAGGCCTGCAGGTTTCCCCCGAAATATTTGGTTTTCCCATCCTTAGGCAGTGTCAATACTCAGGAAGTGAACTTGGCAAAGGTGGGTACTGAGTATCAGTGTAGACACACACTCTGGCCCATAGGTATGCTGATGACGACAGCAGCTCCTGGTCTAGGATGTGGCTCCTCTCCAGTTTTCGTTGCCCTTGCCCCAGCGCCGACCTCTCTCTTCAGCCCTGAGTAGAGTCTCTGCTCTCTCCCACACAGCTGTGGACATGGATGGAAGACCTGCAGAAGGAGATGCTGGAGGATGTCTGCGCAGACTCTGTGGATGCGGTCCAGGAGCTGATCAAGCAGTTCCAGCAGCAGCAGACCGCCACCCTGGATGCCACTCTTAATGTCATCAAGGAAGGCGAAGACCTGATACAGCAGCTCAGGTCAGCGCCTCCCTCCCTGGGGGAGCCCACCGAGGCCAGGTCAGCATGGGCAGTGATTTCCTGTGGGAAATACCTCGGGCTAGATACAAGATAAGTCCTGTCTGTCTTGATTCGGCCACAGCCTGCTTTGTTGTCTTATGTGAGCTTCCATTGCTTTGTCTGCAAGACGTACACATGCCTTTACCTCATCCAGTTTGAGTTTAGACCGAAGCATTCAAAGAAAGTTCTAAGAATGGCATTTTCATTAAGAATAATGACATATTTGGCCATGCAGAGAGTTACACATTACTAAATGCAGTGTTATCCAGCTGCTGCTGCATCCAGCACAGCTCCGGGGATGGAGAATGAAGGGAACAAAGAAAAGGAGCTGGGGTCGAGTGAACTGGAGTCTTTGATGGAGACATCTCAGCAGCGGCTCTGGAAGCTCAGTGTGTTTATTTTATACGGTTAGACTTAGAAGTGGGATTCTCCCAGACAGCTAAACAAGGAGGCAGGGTTTATGGTATACACCTGAATCAAAGACAGAGGTTTAGCTAATCTCAGTAGCAGCAGCCTCTATTGGGGAGCAGTCTCCAGACCATAAATATCCAAGGGGAGAAATCTACAGTGAACATTTTGTGCATTTATTTTCACCATCCACACAGACCAGAGGATACCATCCCTTTGAGCCTCATCTTGTAGAGTCTGGGGAGGCCTTGTCATTTTCCCGTGGGTCTGAGGCTATGGTCCTTGATATGGCCAGCTTGTGCCAACAACACACACCCACTCAGCCCTTCACACACTTAGGGCCTCCTCCGCTCCTCACATCTATCCTTTGATCTTGGGCTGAACTCTGAATTCTGTAGCCCCATTGCTTTGCTTTGGGTTCCTAAGGATGTAGGGAAGGTCCACTGTGACCTTCTCATAGTCCCTTACTGTCTAGATAATGAAACTCCTTCGTTGTCAACTTTGGCACACATAAATGAGTACAACAGGAAAAAACCCTGTTGAAAGCTGAGTGTTTGGAATTGCACACACCATTGATTGTTTTCTGTTGGCATCAATGTCTAGTTTCTGTCCCTGTCAAGGGCACTGACTCCTCAGATAAACTGTCACTAAGCCTTAGGCGAGCCCTCAGCAACCAGTCCCACGCCCAGGTGCTGCATAAATAAGGTTTGATGGCGCTAATGATGCCTGCCCTCAGGGAATTGTTCCTGCCCCCAAATCACCAACTGCTGGGACCTCTGCCAGCTATAGACAGAAATAATCTCATCAACAAGTCCCAGGCCAGCCCTCAGGCCTGAGGGTATTACTTCAACTGGAGAAAGCCTTTCCCCCATACCAACTGTCCAATTAAATAAACAATGAAAAATTACCTTTAGGAGGCCCTGGCAAGTTTTTTGTGTCCTGTTGGAAATTAATCATTTCTATTCTAAACATGCACACGAGATGTACTAAATTTTCCTGTTGCATACTAACAAGCCTCTTTGCCTGTCCCCCCAGTTCACCTTCATGAATATATAATGCATGGTGGTTTTGTCTGCCTACCTAGGAAACTCTACTGTCATTTGCTTTTAACGCAAAGCCTAACCAGTGGGCAGTCACTTAGCCTGCTACGTCTCGGCTGCCTGTTTGTATAATTAAGGCACGTACTCTGGACTCTCTGCCAGCTGTAGGATTCTATGATGGTTTTGTCTTCTCTTTGAAATACTTTTCACAAACTGGCTGGCTGGATTTATTCTGTAGGGCTGAGCCTGCAGAAGCCACACGTTCTTCCCCACTGCTAGTCTTGCACAGTGCCCAAGGGCTGAAGGCTGCACAGCGGTGGTGGAGGCCACGATGTGAGTGGTGACGGCTCCACAAGGCTTAAGTTGATGGATTTGTTTAGCAAGTACCATATACACATGTCCAGAGCGCCAGCGACACCCACATTTATCCATTGGCCTGACTCTTGCCTAGCCCAGTAACATCCGTTTGTCCACTGCCTGACTGTGTCTTATACTTCCCTCCCTGGCACCAGAACTTTCAAAGAGTATGACATGAGTGGGTCTCAGAGGACACAGGCAGGGTCTCTCCTCTACCTCAGGAGCATGGCTTCTCTGTGTCCTCGGTGTTTCTGACACTCTTCCTTAGAGTTCTGAGACAGCTGTGGCTCATCTCTGTGATTCCTAGTATGACACCGTGCCGTTGCTGTACACCAGGGTAGAAATCGTTGTCTTCCTTCCGGAGACCCGTACAAGGGAGTGATCTGAGAGAACAGCCTGATCCTCCCAATAGCAAGACGTTCGGCAAACACACAGTGAATATTATTAGCCACACCTCATGTTTTTTTTTTTGTTTTTTTTTTTTATGACTGGAGTATTTACACAGTAGTGGAGACAGAAACTGTGCCTGATTCCTGCTCTGATGCACCAAGAGCGGGTTAGGAGGTCGGCCTAGGAGCGCGCTGAGTGGCACAGGAAGAGCTACTTGACATAAGAGCCCTTAGGCGCTTCAGGAACAGATGGTGTGTGCTCTGGCCCTGCTGCTTCTGAGACAAGCCCAAACTAAAAGTGCCTGGCCTTCAGGACCGCTATGGAGAGAATTTTACACTGTGGCTTTCTCCTTTGTCCATCCACCTCCTACGTTGTGTAAGAAACAAAGCGTCACAAGGTGAATGTGTGCAGATTCATTTCACATTTTAAAGTTCTGGATTCTGGGTTCTACAGAATTTACGTTTCATAAGCTCTATAACTTTCCTTTAAGTGTCTCTTTGGTGGTCTCACCACCTCCAAAGTCATTTTCCTGAACAAGTCCATCTCTTCGTAACCTGGTTCCACTCTGCAACGTGTCTCGTCTCTTATCCCTACTTCTTTTATAGGGGCCACTGAGGGAACAGTCTCCTCCCTTCTGCCAAACCAAAATCCATCCTCTCTGAAATCCTTGTCCCTTGTCCCTAGGGAAACCCTTGACACTTCCTTGTGCTCTTTCAGGCTTAATCATGGCTCATTGCTTGTACCTGGCCACAGTTCACACAACTGCCTACTTCATGGCAAAAATGTGGGGTGAGGAGGGAGAGATGAAGTCCATTTGTCAAAAGAGGTGGCTGGGGCTGGGGATGGTGATTTCCCAGGGCCAGCAGCCTAGATAGGTCAGCGCAGGAACCTAAACCGTGTTTACAGGCTTTAGATCCTATGCTTTCCTAACTGTGGCTTGAAGTCTGTTTCAGAACACCAGCCCACAGTGTAAGCACAGCATTGTGAAGTAGGCGGATAATTTTGGTATCCATGATGCCATTTTATTTTTACAGTCCCACGAGGTAGAAATAGGAAGGTTTTTGGCTTTGCTTTTCAAAGTCCTTTGTCTACTTTTATGTGTTCTGTATTGTGTGTGTGTGTGTGTGTGTGTGTGTGTTAAAGCTGTATCTTAAGACTACCCATATATATGGAGTCATTCTATTTTTTTGATGTTTTATGACCTTTCTCTCAGTTTATTTCCTTCTATCCCTTTGAGGATAGAAGAGCAGCAAATCTTGGAAATAAAAGTATGAATTCCAAAAGGGTGAATTCATTCATCTCTGATTTTCCTGCTAAGAAGATGGTGTCAGGCCACAGTGGCCCTCTGAGAGTCTGTTAAAAGACTAACCTGATTCGCATCCCCTTTGCCCAGGTGCGGAGAACCGCCCTGCTCCTCCATCACTTTTAACGCAGCAAGGCCCCCCTCTCTCTCCTTCCCGTGCTCTGCCACAGGGACTCAGCTGTGTCCAACAACAAGACGCCCCACACTAGCTCTATCAGCCATATCGAGTCTGTCCTCCAGCAGCTGGACGATGCCCAGGTGCAGATGGAAGAACTGTTTCACGAGCGGAAGATCAAGCTGGACATCTTCCTGCAGCTGCGCATCTTCGAGCAGTACACCATTGAGGTACAGGGAAGCCGCAGAGCAGACGGGAAGGGAGGAGCGGGGAGGATGACGGCCCAGGCCACTGCTGCAGCTGCAGAGTGGTAGGCAGCGTGAAGAAATCAGAGGGATGTGTATTAGACGTCACTTTAGAACTCACAGGACTCACATCCCACGAGTCCCCTCCATCCTGACTGCTGAGCAGAGCCCCCCTGCTCACTTCCTGGTGTGGGTCACTTCACTGGACAGCTTTTTGTCACTGTTCATTACATCTTGCTTGGTTCCTAAAAGACTGCACGGCTGGGTGTGGGGTTCTTAAAGGAAAGTCACTGGCTCCCTGGTTCCATGAGCGAAGGTTTTCAAGTTAGGCAGCCGCCTTAGCTGATGTACGCAGGCTAGGCATTAGAGGACATCACACAGTAGCCGTGAAGTCGGCAGCTCCAAGAAGAAAGACAATCCGTAGCGTATGTAGAGAATAGCCTTTTAAAGAAATACAAGTCAAATACATTAAAGTTAGGATCAACTCAAATGTTGGTAGAGGGGTTTTTATTTCATTTACAGAATCTGTATTCTTTTGCTATTCTACATACAAGATCCCCTCCCCTAGTATGGAACGGTACCTTAAAACACTTGGTATGTGGTGGGCAAATAGCGTGAGGGGCTGATAAAATGAAGGGGATAAAAATAGTAGTTTGGTTTTGCATCTATTGACATGAAATATGACATCAGGTTTCAGAGGGTCTGGTCCCCTCCTGGGAGCAGGTAGAAAGACGAGGGAGCTGCTGCATCAGAGGGCCTGGTCTCCACCTGGGAGCAGGTAGAAAGCTGGAGGATGCTGCTGCATCAGAGGGCTTGGTCTCCACTGGGAGCAGGTAGAAAGACGGAGGGAGCTGCTGCATCAGAGGGTCTGGTTCCCACTTGGGAGCAGGTAGAAAGCCGGAGGGAGCAGCTGCATCCAATCCTAGACAGAAATGGAAATCCTGCAGACCTATGGGAAGCTCTGCCTCAAGTTGGATGGTCAGAAGGTATTTTTAAGGGCGATGAGATTGTCTCAAATAACCAACTGTGCCTCAGTGTGGTGATGAGGGACTCATTCCTGGAGAAACTTCAGAGTGTGAAATTGAGGGTGGTTTCTGTGAAAAGAGCCACGTCAGCACTGACACCAGCCGGGACAGTGCAGCTCTGGTTTTGTTGCTAAAGGAAGGCATTTGGTGGACACAGTCCAAGTTTCTAGGGATTACTGGAAGTGGAGCAGGCCCACTACCCTGACATCTGGCCATCTAAGCATGGCTCCTCTGCCGTATCACACTGATGGCTGAGATGCGCTAATGAACTTAAACATTCAGAAAGCCCAAACTGCTGCCCTGCCTCTTGCTGCTCAGTCATGGTGGCATATGTGACTTTCACATTATCACCTGGAATGACATCATAATGTGCCCACCATGGAAGTGAAACTAGTCCCAGGTTTGTTAGGCTCGGTACCAGGATGTGGCTGCATTCCTGACATACCTTCTTGGGCTGCTTGTCTCGGATGATAGACAGAGACCCAGAGTGCAGCCCTGTGAAGTCTATAGACTCAGCCCCTCTGTGAAAGGCATTCATATGAATTCGTCATGACAGGAGAGAGCAGAAGACAAGGGCTAATAGTGTGTATTTCATGGTGGCAAGGACTTGAAAAAATTATTTTACCTTTGATATTTTCTTGCATTTCTAAGCTTTCTACAACTAGAATAATCAGAAATAAATGTTTAGAAATAGAAATAAGCCAGTGGTCTCAATTTTTTTGATTAGTCACATTTTTAATAAAATGTTTTTGAAGGTATAGCCTCCCCTACACACACACACACACACACACACACACAGAGAGAGAGAGAGAGAGAGAGAGAGAGAGAGAGAGAGAGAGAGAGAGAGAGAGAGAGAGAAGTTTTTAATTATAAAAATGTTCAGGGGCTGAAGAGATGGCTCAGAGGTTAAGAGCACTGACTGCTCTTCCGGAGGTCCTGAGTTCAATTCCCAGCAAATACATGGTGGCGCTCAACCATCTGTAATGAGATCTGGTGCCCTCTTCTGGCCTGCAGGGATACATACGGGCAGAACACTGTATACATAATAAATAAATCTTTAAAAACAAATAAAAAAATAAAAATGTTCAGTAATTGGCTAGTAATCCCAAAACGCTATAGGAACCTTGGATGAGGTTTAACTTTTTCATGAGGTACTGTGATTTTACATTTCAGATCGTCTTCTGATAGTTGCCAATTATGTTTTGCTTGTTTAACAGATCTGATTTGATTGCCATTGTCTCTTTAGCCCATAATGTGGCTGGCAGAAAGTTCAGCGCTTTGTTGCTTTCATGATTTGGCTTGTCTCCAAAGAGCATCTTCTTTGCAGGGAATCTGCTCAACCATGTGTCTCCATGCAGGGTTGCTTTCGTGTAAACTCGATGATAGATACATCCATTTAATGGGGGCATGACAAGAGCAGTAACTTGAAGAAGGCTGACAACAATGAACAGCTGCGCCACGGGCAGCCTCTCGGGGTTGACTGTGGCTGCTGCCTTCTCTAAGAAGCCCTCTCCTGCTCTGTACCACACAAGGCCATCTGCCTCGTGATCACCAATCTGCTGGTGAAAGTCTGGAGAAATGTGACAGAGCTCTCACCGGCCTGGTAAAATATGTGTGCAGATAATGTGTATAGATGCATATTTATAGAGGGAGACTTGTCCTCTGATCAGACTAAGTGTGGCCTTCCTTGAGGGGAGCATGCACAGCTTGGAGGAGTACTCAAAATAACACCAAGAAAAATAGACTTTAAATAAGTAATTTTGTGAAAGTGTGGACCACAGATAGTCTTTAAAAATATCTCTCAGTCTACAATTGCAAAGCTTGCTTAATGAACTTGAAAGTTATATGAACTATTAACCCTAATAAGAAATAGAGCCACCAACTCTCAAGTTATCAGGTTTTGATGAGGATGAGTGGGAATCAGGCAGAACCTGGGAAGGTTTTTCATTACAAGAGGAAGGTTCTGCCCAAAGGAGGGAAAGCTTACTGTTGATCTCAACTTCTCAGATAATTGAATGTGTACATGTTAATGTCTTAGGTTGGACTGTGATTGCTCTCTTGGCTGTTCTCCTGCATAGAAATGCAGCCCAGTGAACATTTATCAGAACATTGAGGGGGCAAGTTGAAAGAAACACATGGACAGAATCATCAGCATGCTGAGTCTATGACAAGGAGGCACAGCGTGTGGAGATACAGAATGGGCAACACCTGGTCCGGCTGGGCTGCAAACAGAATTTTTTCCCCATGAGATTATACCCGATAAGAAGGCCGACCAGGGGCCAGAATTTGGCATCCTTGGAGGGTGTCTTCCAATCTCAGCTAGAAAATCTCCAGATCTCAGAAAAAGAGGGTTGAGGAAAAGGAAGAAAAAAAAATCAGGATTTCATTGTTTTACTGAATCAAAATCTCTGACCATTTTTACTTTTGTTCTTGACTGTCTCCTGAGAAAACTAGAAAATTAGAAAATGGGGGTGGGGGGAGGAAACTGTTTCATTTCAAATTCTTGAAAATATTTGAGTATGTCCGTCACGGTTCTCTCCTATATCTGGAGACCCAGAGATTTCTCGTCTGTGTGAGACGCATTCCCAGTTCATTCTAGAAAAGCATGACCTCTGACCTCTGAGTATCAGTGCTCTCCACTGCCCTCTGAGAAAGGGGCTCGCGCTAGCCACGCCCTGTCCACTCGCCCATGGTGAGACTGTGTCCTGCCTAAGACTGGCGTCTCCCAGTGGACTTTCAATGACCTCGTGCCCTAACTTACCTAGCTTTGTGCTGCTATTTCTCTCCCCTGAGCTAGGCGCTTTCAATATACTGACTTTATTTTCTAACTTATGTGATAGCCTCCCTCTCTTTCTCTTCCTTTGTTTTTCTTCTCTTTCCATTTTTTTTTTGTTTGCATAGTCCTACAACTTATGAAAATAGAGAGCCTTTAATTTGCATGTCACTGTCAAGCTTGCAGTTGTTTGAAATGTTGGCCTCCGTCATCAGGACTCTGTGGTACTCAGTGGGCACACCTCTCCACGGCCACAGTGGACCAGGCCACCTAAGGACCTCATTGCCCTGCTTAGTTTCATCTCTTCTTACCTTGCTACACTGTGAAACTGCAAAGGATCGAATACTGACCAACCCCTCCCAATAAGATCGATTTGAGGACATATTTTAAAGTTTTTCTTCTTGGTGGCATTTTCTAAGCATACTTATGAGAAGGGGTCACATAATGAATACAGTGAAGTCAGCCTCCTTCAAAACATTTATTGAAGAGCCGCCTCTAAAGTTTTTATTAAGCTCATATCAGAATCATCGGGAGGTTCCCCTAACATCTTCTTTCAAAAGAATAAATGAAAATAAAAATTCAAAAACCCTCATTATTATTCATTCAGACAAACAACTTCCCAAAAGCCACCGTTTTCAGTAGATTATCAGAGATCCCTGATGGACGCTTAGGTCTGGAGCTCAGATGATCTCATCAAGGTTCAATGCTGTGTGCCTTTGTGCCCCAGTAAAGGTGCAGTAGCACCAGACAGACACACACTCTACATCTAGGAATGTGGCTTGCCCAGGACAAAAGGATGCCCAGATCTCAAGCTCTACCAGGTACAGAATGAGCAATGAATATATGTTGGAAAAACATCTTGGGAGAAAGACTTTGACATTTCTTAAAATGAAAAAAAAAAAATTGAAAACTAAGTATTTTCCATTGGCCTACAAAATACCCTACTGTAAAAAGTAAGCATACTGTTTTACAGTGGTAAATTAGACCTAATATTTACACAAGGCCATAAACAATTGATTTATTGACCCAATCAAAGAACATGTTTATTTTAAAAGTTCAAGTAAAAAAAAAGACAAAACAAACAAACACAAAACACCTGATTTTCATAGTTACTTTTCTATTGCTGTGCCAGGACGCCATGGCCAAGGCAACTTGTATAAAAAAGTAATACAGTTTCAGAGGGTGAATCTGTGACCATCAGAGTGGGGAGCATGGTGGACAGCAGGGAGGCAGGCGCTCGGCACTAGAGCAGTAGCTGGAAACCTGTATCCTGATCCACAAGCATGAGACAGAGAGAGCTAACTGGGAATGGCCTGGGCTTTAGAAGCCTTAGCGCCCATCTCCAGTGACACACTTCCTTCAACAAGGCCACACCTCCCAATCCTTCCCAAACAGTCTCATGAACTGAGAACCAAGCATTTAAATATATGAGCCTATGGGGACCATTCTCATTCAAACCATCACATTAATTTATGATTATTTTTTAAAGAAAATGAGTAAAGAAAGGGAAGAGAAGAAAAGAAGAAGATAATTTTTTATTTAGACAGGTGCAGAATAAAATACTTGTGGAAGAGGGGTTAACAAGTTCTCCAAACCTAAACACATTGGAAGACCGAGCATGGAGAGGACTGTATGGGAACAGGATAACTCCTGTCCATCAGCTGTTTAGCAGCACAATATTGATCTTGGTGACTCGATTCTGGTCGGGAAGTCTTGGGCTTCTCTCACTTCTTATCTTCTCTTTAAAAAATGAAGTTTTAGCTATTTATCTAATTCCCTTCTGGGTATCTCTAGAACAGACAATTTTTAGAACAATATTCTTTCCAAAATATCTCTCAAGGAGGCCATCATTCTTCAGGCCCCTTGAGAAGGGCCTCGTTCTTCGGCCACACACTGGACTTAGTCATCATATCCAGAAACTCTGAATCAAGGGAGTGAAGAAGACAGAGGCCCCAGGGCCACTGGGGTCGCTGAGCAGTCTGGGAGTTGATGAGGAGCTAATTGAGTGGAAGAAAACAACAAAACAGGCCAGCTAAAAGCTGGGTGCACTTGGGAGCCTTCTATCTCCTCTGTTTTGTTTGGTTCAGGCTCTACTTCAAGCTTGGCCAAATCCTCTCCAAATTCAGTTAAATCACCAAGTTCATTTCCAGTGCAGGCTCTACTTCTCAGTCTTGTCTCTGTGAGAGCAGATGCAACCCCACTCCTACCTCCATCACCCCAAGTTTTGGGGTGATTCTCTGTGCCTGTCAGATTGTGAAGCTTTTGAGGTGTAGGGTGTTTTCTGAAGAGTGATCAGGAACTTACTTGAGTAGATTGGGAGGCTGACAAGGGCGTTTCAGAGCTGTGGTACCCAAGTAATGATGGGACTGAGCTGTGGTACCCAGGTGATGGTGGGGCTGAGCTGTGGTACCCAGGTGATGGTGGGGCTGAGCTGTGGTACCCAGGTGATGGTGGGGCTGAGCTGTGGTACCCAGGTGATGGTGGGGCTGAGCTGTGGTACCCAGGTGATGGTGGGGCTGAGCTGTGGTACCCAGGTGATGGTGGGGCTGAGCTGTGGTACCCAGGTGATGGTGGGGCTGAGCTGTGGTACCCAGGTGATGGTGGGGCTGAGCTGTGGTACCCAGGTGATGGTGGGGCTGAGCTGTGGTACCCAGGTGATGGTGGGGCTGAGCCACTCTCAGGATCAAAGGTGTTTCAGAGCTATGATACCCACGTAATAGTTAGGCTGAGCTCACTTTCAGGACTTATAAGAAACCACAGAAGAGTGTAATCTACAGCTGGAAAGCGATCTTGCTCATTAGCAGTAAGGTAAGGTGAAATTAGAAGCAAAAGGACAAAATGAGCCCCTGTTATAAGCCAACCGTGGCCCCTAGAAAGAAGTGGAAAAGAAACGAGTAAAAGGATGTTCCTTGAGGACATAAAATACTCCTGAAAGAAACTAATTTCATCCCCAGGAAATGTTGAATACACACAGGTCAGACTGAGCACTCTGGCTGACTGGGTTTCAGGAAACTAGGAAAAGGAATGAATCAGCTTCCAGCTGAAGAGCCGTAGGCCAGGGAAGTAGTCCCCGAAGTCAGATGTTCAACAGCGGGCACTGGCAGCCCTCCTCCTTCAGGCCACACAGTGGCCTTCAGCATCTGCCTGCCTTTGTCAGTAGAAGAAAGAGAGAAGGCGGAGTGTAGAAAGACTAAACACCTTTGGTTTAGGACATAGTCCCAAGGTGCCAGACCCCTGAGCCCTCTTCTTCCCACTTGAAACCTTCTGACCCTACCACCAGCTTGTAGAAAGATTCCTGGCCTTGGGACCCATCTGGAATCTCCTTGTGACAGAAAGACCCATTTGTAGGGTCAGTTTTATAGAAACAAAGCAAACGTTGAAACTGAAATAAAGGGCAGGCCCAGCCCCTCCTCATACCTTGCTTTTAGTTTCATTCTGGTTTCCTGTATTTCCAGGCAAGGAGCAGACCTAAAGTTATGGCTTTGACTATTTCAATAGATT
The DNA here is from genome assembly GCF_903992535.2 of Arvicola amphibius. Classification (NCBI taxonomy): domain Eukaryota; kingdom Metazoa; phylum Chordata; class Mammalia; order Rodentia; family Cricetidae; genus Arvicola; species Arvicola amphibius. Next base: position 59,684,660 of record NC_052056.1, read on the forward strand.
GTCTCATAAAGAATTTATATTCAAACATATTAAGGAGACTTACAAATATATAACCCGAAGATGATCCACCAGCTGGATGTGGTGGTTACACTGCTGTAATCCCAGCATGTAGTCTGAGGTGGATGATTTTCAGTTTAAGGCTAGCCCTGGCTACATGGCAACATTCTGTCTCAAAAAAACAAACACTGACAGAAAAAAAACTCTTTATAAAGGTAGATGTAAAATAGTCTACAAAGCATATAAAAATATTATCCACATCAATAGCCACGAGGTCGGTCCATTTTACAACAGTGATCTATCACTTCCCATGTGGAAGCGTCAAGACTGGACAGACCGTAGTGACAGAAGATGGTGAAGGTGCTGGGCATCTGGAACTTCCGTGCATTGCTACTGGGGCCATCACGTGTTATAATCCCCTTGACGGACACTGCTGCTTGCTTGGAAGCTCAAACCCATTCCACTCAAAAGCAGTGAGAAGCTATGCCCACAGACAGAGTGGTGTGAGACTTCACACATCAGCCTTACTCACAGTAGCAACATACTCTGGTCGGCAGGAGAGAGAATACATAGTTGTGAGCCATCTGGGTAATGGATTCCATTCATTTCCAGCGAGGCGTCAACGACGGATACAACACTGACATACATAAAGTAGCGTGCTGAGCCTAAGGCCAGACAGCACACCCTGACAGAACTCTGAAAGTGCTTCCTCATGCAAGAGGGGACACAAGGAAATGGCCAAAAATGAACTCCCTGAGGTGACGGGTCTGTGTTTTACTTTGGATGATGACTATCCACCCAAATGTAGGAAATTGTCAAAGCTCTCAGAACTGAATGCTCAAAATATGTGCACTTCATGTGAATTATCCTCCTAACTTTTTAAAATATAGGAAGCAAAGGCCGACTTCTAGCAGCATATGTAGCGGCATGTCCATTCATAAATTATAAAATGAGGTATCTCTTACTCTCTGTTTAACCCCTAACTGCAGTTAGGAAGTAAAGTGCTCCTTAAAGACAAGGGTCCGACAGAAATCTGCTTTCCTACTGAAAAGATCTGGGGCATGAGGTGGGAACCAGAGCCATCAGGGAGGAATTCTTCAATCCCTGCATCACCACTTCAAAGCCAGCTGCTGTGCTTTTGTTTACTTCTGTTTTGCTAGAAGGAAGATCTTACCCTTAGACAACAAATGGAATCCTATGGCCCAGACAAGCAGCCCCTTGCAAAGGGCTGCTTTGCGCTCCCAACCCAGTCTGCGTGTACCATAGCTTGCGATACAGCAGCACTGCTTTTGCTTGTAGCTGGCTTCTACTCCTGGTGTCCTCCGGATGCCTGGTCACTATAACCATGATGCCACCTGTCAGCTGGGATGCAACTGGTAATGGAAACCACTAAACTGGAGCTCCGAGACATGCGCTTAGACTGGGCCACGCTGCAAATGTGTGACCCAGAGAGATTTCCGTTCCCACTCCTCAGAAAAGATGGCCACACACACGCTTTCCTTCACTGGTTGTGGGTATGACACAACAAGACGTCATGGAGACTTTGATTCGTGGAATAATGTAGTCCAGTGCTTTGGAAGTCCTTCTGTATGGTTTACTGCAGAGACTGTGAAGAGGGTGGAGGACGAGGTCTTTGTCAGCAGAGAACTGAAAGCAGTTAGGTGCAGTCGCTTGAGTTAAGGTGTAGAGCATGAACGACTAGCCAACCCGCGTCAGGGCAGGGCTTTTATTTATTTCATGCTCAAGACTTCGTAGGCATCATTACTGCTTTCAGTAGATTATAATCTACTGGATTTTTCTAGAGCAGCGGCTCTCAGCCTTCCTAAAGCTGTAACCCTTAAATACAGTTCCTCATGTGGTGATCCTGAGCCATAAAATTATTCTCGTTGCTACTTTATGACTCTAATTTTGCTACTGGTATGAATCATAATGTAAATATCAGTGTTTTCTAATGGTCTTAGATGACCCCTGTGAAAGAGTCGCTCAATCCCCCCCCCCAAAAGGGGTTGTGACCCACAGTTTGAGAATGGAATGTTATGTATAGACTCTTGGTTTGGTCACACTTTTCAGCTCTCAGCCTTTGTAATGAAGAGAGAGCATCTAGCACAATGGGACACAGTAACCAGAAGGGAAACCCGGGCTTTGATATTCACTAGCCTTTTAACTGATGATGAGACCCTGAGCCATTCCCCAGGCTTCTCTAGCCCCCAGTTTTGGCTTCTGGAGTACACTAAGTACTTAGCTCTGCAGGTTTCTTTGACTATGAAATATTTTTATAATAACAGTTTACGATGAGTAAACTCTGTGCAGATGGGAGAACCCGACGGCTGTGTCCCTATCAAGGCAAACTTCAGCCATGCTACTCCATCTCTCTGAGTGAAGCAAGACCTGGAGACTGCCATACCGCCTGCCTCGCTGGGCTATTGTGAGGGTCACAATGATATGAATATGCCAAAACTTTATAAACCATAATTCAGTGCGCAAATGCTTGCAGCCATGCATTTGCTGTTGCTGTAGACATTGAGCCCTGGGGAAACCTTTGGGAAGTGGAAAGCCAGGGGTGGGTCAGTTGGTAAGGCTTTCAGCCAAGAGCTGCGACCTAGCAGCCTCTTGTGGGCCCAGCAAGCGCTGCCTGATGATGCCGCTTCTCCCAGGTGACGGCAGAGCTGGATGCCTGGAATGAGGACTTGCTCCGACAGATGAATGACTTCAACACCGAGGATCTGACCCTGGCAGAGCAGCGGCTACAGCGCCACACGGAGCGGAAGCTGGCCATGAACAACATGACCTTTGAGGTCATCCAGCAGGGCCAGGACTTGCACCAGTACATCATGGAGGTGCAGGCCTCAGGTGAGTGGCTTCTCGTTCCCTTGGCAGGAGTGACGATGGAAGCAAGGGTCTTCCAAATTTATACCTACAGAGACAAAGAGTATAAAAATTTTCCTCTGTTTTAAAGAGGAAACAGAGCCGTAAGAGCTGAAGTAACTTATGCAAGGCTGTCCAGCTCAGGCTGTGGGAAAGGTGAGACTAGAGCCAAAGTCTCTGGGTTCTCAGGAGAGCGTGGAAGAATCAGTGGTGGGAATTAGTGCAAGTTTTTTAAAAAGTGGTAGAAGAAGCAAACCAAGAGCAGTTTGAGATCCGTAGAGTTGTGCTGTGGTGGGCAGTGAGCTCCTGTGCCATGGGGAGAGGGCAGTGAGCTCCTATGCCACTCCAACACTGATGTAGAGGGGAGAAAGGGCAGTGAGCTCCTGTGCCACTCTGCCACTGATGTAGTGGGGAGGAAGGGCAGTGACCTCCTATGCCACTCCGCCACTGATCCCTTGGGGGGTGGTAGTGAGCTCCTATGCCACTCTGCCACTGATGCCTCTGTCCTGGCTCCTTCTGCTACCTCATAGGTGGTCCCCTGATCTCTGGCTGATACTTCCCCAAATCCTTGAGTTCTGTTGTTTTTAATGACTGATCTGTAGATGAGTTTAAGTCGTGCTGATAAAAGTTTATGGAAGATCGTGTAATTTTATCACTTCTTGGGAAATCATGACATTATTTAGGGCTTTTTCTGTTCAAGAAACGTTATTCAAGATGTGTGCAATAAACATGTGATTCCATTTTCTGGAACTAGAGTGAGGCAAAGTTTTTCGGGGAGATAGGGGGTCCAGAGCAAAGGAAAGCACTTGTCTTTTCTCGGAACCGTGCAATGCCGGCCTTCTGCCACCTCTCCAACCCACATGGCCTGTTGTCATGTTCCTTGCTATCCAGGCTGAAGCAGTTGGACTGAGGCTGTCACGTCTTTAAAACACAGTTGGGCTACACACCTCTGGTGGAGAACAGTACCGTGAGATAGTCAGAAAACACCTGAAAGTCCAACCAAACTTTACAATATTGTATTTACTTTAGCAGTCTGAAAAGCAAGCATTGTATGCTATTCCAATGAACATTACCTTGGACCAAAGCAGGGAGAGCCCAGTGAATTCTGTTCACTTTTGCCACCAAAATGAATTTCCATCTGTGTCACAACAGGATGCAGTTGTCTGTAAGACACAGCTCACTCTAAGTGTACAGCCCACAAAGAAGGGCTGTCCACTTGCAGTCTGCCTGGGAACTTCTCAGAATGGCAGTGCTCAGGCTCGCCTTCAGAGAGGTGTTTGTGAATGCAAGTCTGAGTCTCTGTGCTAACAGGATCTCCGGGTAGATGGGATGTCCGTTGACATTTGAAATGCAGGGAAAGGACGGCACAGTGGTTGGTGGTCCCTTTTCCGTGGTTGAGCATCTCCTCTGTGCTGAGGGTTGGTTTACCCCTACAGCTCCCTTTATGGCTCTCTACAGCTGGCCATCTAGCTGTGATGGAAGTCCAGAGATACACAGTAACTAGAAGAGAGGCTGGGCAGAGCAACCCAGATGCTTGTCCTTCATCTTTCTGCTTGGTTCCCCAAATGGACATGTGTACTGATGTGACCTTCAGCAAGCCAACTTCTATCCCCAGATCCAAATACCCCTGGTACCCGAAAGACTGCTGGGAGCTGGCAGTCTCTGAGGACTGCTTATGACTGGAGGTTGGCTGTGCTTGGCATCCATCTGAAGCAGGAGGGCTGTGTGGGTGACAGTACCCCCAGGCAGATGGGCTGCCCACCCCCACAATATCCTGTTCTAGATCAGAGCTTTGCTGAAGTTTGGTTAGCCTCCTCAGTCCTCTCCACTGAGACTGCCTGTTCCCCTCCGCCTACCATAGCTAGCTGTTCAGTCTGGCAGAGCCTGTGAGACATAAAGGGAAATAGATCCTTGGGTTTTAAGAAGGCTCATTGTCTGTCTTTGCCCCTCACTGCAGAGAAGCATCTGGGCCACTCTGAGCACACAACAAGTCAGGGTCACTCTGGACCTGGGCCGGGGGGCACGCAGGGGGAGTGGTGGATCCAGAGCGGGACTCAGCTAAGGAATGCAGGATTTCAGAGATAAAGGTCTGAGAATGAATTTTGAGTAAAGATAAAAATAAACAGTTGTACCAGAAAATAAGGACAATGGTCAAAATTAAGACTTTTCTCCCTTCCTGCTACATTAATGAAGGCTTATACCTGATTATTTTTAGTAGTTTATGGAACTAAAGAATTTGCATGTGGCCGGGTGGTGGTGGCACACGCCTTTAATCCCAGCACTCAGGAGGCAGAGGCAAGGGGATCTCTGTGAGTTCGAGGCCAGCCTGCTCTAAAAAGAAAAAAAAAAAAAGAATTTGTATGTGCTTATTTTCAGGTGTGATGGTCATAGCATTGAGTCAGGTTTTCCAGAGGCCTCCAGTATACCAACAGTACTACCTAACACAAAAGCCTTGGTATGAGTCAGCATCACCTTAGGAGTTGGGGAAACAGGAAAACTACTCGAGTCAGCTCCCACTCTTTCCTCACTGCAGCTCTGTCTGCTTGACCCTCAGGTTGGGTGGGGGTAGATTTTGCTGTTAGGAAAACATGCTCTCTGAATTCCAAGTCCAGCTCTGCCGCCTGACTGGACATTCTGTTCCTTCTTCGTTAGACCTCAGTCTCTCTGTTTAGTCTAGCATATGGACTTGGTTTACAAATCCCTTCCAGTTCCCATTTGCCATGGTTCAGCCTCCTGCCATACTGATTTCTACCCAGGTCCTGTATCCAGCCAACTGTGACATTTGACCTTAGTCCTAAAACAAAAACGTCGTGACTTACAGACTTGTTGCTTTTGTGGTTGAAAGTATCAAACTCTCCTTTCTCATCATGTTTTTAAGTTTGGAAAATTATTTGTGAGTTGGCTCAATGGTTAAAGTACTTGACACAGAAGCATGAGGACCTGGGTTTGGATCCCAGGGCACAGTGGCCCACTTTTGTGATCCTAACCCTGAAAGGAGCAGGGGAGGCAGAGAAGCAGGTGAGTTCCCATAGTTCACTTTTTAGCCAGTCGAGGCCATCAGTGAGCCCCAGGTTCGATGAAGAGAGCCTTCTCAAAAGATAGGAGGGAAAATGATAGAGGAAGACAATCAGTGTTAACATACAGCCTCCAAGCACACATGCACACACGGTACAGGTACACACATACATTACTGTATATACACACTTAAGCATATGCACACACACAAAAATATCCTTGGAGTCTGTGTCAGTAATGCCTTGAGTTGGCTGCTCCTACTGGGAATATCAGCTCAGCAGTTGAACATTCTGTTGGTGGTAGTGAGACTTGAACCTACGACCTCACACTTGCTAGGGAAGCATTCCACCTCTGTCTCTTTTAGTTTTAACTTTTTATTTGGGGACCAGTTTTTACTAAGTTGCACGGGCTGTCCTTTAACTCACTCTGTAGCCCAGGCAGATCTTACACCTGCTATTCTCTTGTCTCTAGCTCCTAAATCTCAGGGGTTACATGTCCGCACCACCAGGATCTAATGTAAATACATACTTAAACTGTACTTGTGGAGAGCCTCCTGGAGAATGCAGGCTAAGAACACAAATATGAGAGGAAGTACGGGGGTGAATGCCAGTCATTCTTCCCACCTGTGTGTCCCGGAACATGTCATCTGATCTCCCCCAAAGCCTCACCTTTCTCTGAGGAAAGGTGATATACAACATGCAGTCTTGGTAGGATGCGGTAAGGTCATACAAGAGCGTGGAAGTGGTCCAACAAGGCACCACGTATCCAGTGGCATGCTTGCATTCTAGTCTACGGAGCATCCTGTTGGGATCGCTTGGTTTCCAGTAGCTTCTTCAACGACGTGAGTGAGGTCTTTCCACACAGCAGCCTCTAGCACAGTGGTTATGCCTTATTCATAGCAAATGCTCAATGATGACATTTGCTAAATTAAACAAGAATGAACATTGGTGTGGGTGGGACAAATGAAGGCAAAAATAATAGACCACAAGTCATTTTCTCTGTGCCATAAATGGAAAGGAAATGCAAAGCCTGCTCTTTTTCAGAATGAAAGCTACTCTAGGTTTAGCGGGGATGGGAACTATTGGAGCTGAGAAGAAAGGAAAAGAACCTTAACAGAAGCCAGTGGTGCACAACAGATCCACACATTGAGAGTCACCTGGGGAACACTTTAAAATACCGGTGTCTGGGCTTCACCGCCTGGGAGTCATCCTTGACTGGTCCAGAGTGGGCTTAGACTGTCCTTAAACTTCTGTGCTGAGGTTGATAACGCTGATTTTAAAAAAAAAGTCTGACTGAAAAATGGCACAGAAAGATGAGTGGCTGGGGTGGAGGGAAGAGAAGATGTCTTCTAGCTGAGGCAAACACTGTTCTGTAAGAACAGAAACAGCTGAGAACTTTTTGGGTCTGGTGGTATAGCCAGGGATGCCCAACTCTGGCCCCTAGCAGAGTTGTCTCTTTTCTTGAGAAAATTAAAGTGATGGCGGAGGCCAGGATTGTCACTTGGTGGCAGAACACTTGCCTCCTGTGCACAGTCCTGGGTCCAGTGTTAGCTTCCCCAAAACAATGGTAAGATAATACCATGACCTACAGAGAGCCACTTGTGATTAGCTGTGACCTGGAGCATGAACGCAGAGTGCTCTCAACTGGGTGTAAAATGAAATATCTGCTTCTTGGGCTATGGCTGCTGTCATCCTGTCTAGTGGTTATGAACCCTGATTGTTGTTAGCCTTTCCTCGGGGCCTTTATGAATATCTAATGGACAAGTTCCAGCCAGCCAGAGATTCTAGGCCTGTGGTGTTCACAGGACATGGTGGTTTTCAAGGGCTCTCCAGGTGAACCCAGTGTGAACCATGGTGAAAGCATTAATCTAGTAACATTCAAAACACCATAGTGTATAACAATATACATTGAGCAAGTACATGAATGCCCATCATTAGATTTTGTATGTATAAACTACTTAGCAGCCCCCTTAGGAATCAGCACTATATTCTCATAAAAGTCCCTCAAGTAAAAAGGTCACAGTGGAAAACGAGTATTTGGAGCTGACAGAACTGCCAGACACCATATATAGTGTACCTCGTTCTTGTAGCAGTCTTTAGTTATGATTCCCATTGCACAGATGAGGAAACCAAGGCTTGGGACAGGGTACAGAGCCAGACGGTTACCATTAAAAAGTTTCATAGCATAGCTTCAAACTTAAGTCTGACACTACTCAGAGCTCTCCACATGCTACACAAACCCACTTCGTCCCTAAAGAGGCCTGCTCGCTCACTGGCCAGAGCTGGGCATGAGTAATATGAGCCAAGCACATGGGCAGAAGAGGCAATGATGAGCAGAACAAACTTGGCCCTGGCATCAGAGAGCCTACATTCCAGTCACGAGATGAGCACGGTCTAAGAAGTCACCTTTGAGGGGCCATCGGTCCGGGTCCCTGTAGGGGGACATTGAAAAGAAATCTTAAAAAAGAAAAATAAAATTAAAGACAAATATATCCACTCCTCGATGACCAAAGTGAATAAATAACTCTTGTCTTTCTGCATGATTGCTGAGCCCCTAAGCAGGACAGCTAGGTCTGTCATCAAATTGAGGGCAGTGTTGCTACCCAGGGAATGTCTGGATACTTTCCAGTCACCAACTGGCTTTAGCTGGACTCACACCAGCGTGAGCAGAGGAAGGAAGAGTGTGGAATGGGCTCCTATGGGTGTGGCGAGAATAAGCCCTTATGTTCCTCCCTTTGCTCCTGTAACGGAGGATGTGGAGGTGTAGCCGGCATTCCCTTACCCCTTGCATTCCCTGCGTTCATCACATAAGACAGCAACACACAAGCAGAATTGCACAGCTTGGGTCTTGGGGTACTGGTTCTCAGTGACATGCTGAGCAAGCATCCCTGCTGAGTTTCTAACTTTGAGCAGTCATTCACATGTGATGAGAGAGACAGGGTTCAGCCTCCCAAAGAAAGAGGAAGCCCAGTATACTGAAGACTAGAGATGCAATGGAGCGAAGATGAGCTGGAACAGAGCCAGACTGTAACTTCAGGGAAGCAGAGATGGAGCTGAAATTGCATTTGCAGAAAGTCAGCGTGGGGTCGGAGGTCATCCCCGCCCCACCGCTGAGGCACGAGGAGTAGAAATCGCTCTGATTCTTCTTTCTATTTCATCCCAGGAGATGTTCTACCTGCCGCACCCCTCTGGTAACTGAAAATAGCAACCAGAGGGGGTTGGCTGCCAAAAGAACAAGCCGTTCTTTTCCGTCTCCCACAGATATTTCAGGAGCGGGGACTTGGAATTATGAAACTCACAGAAAAAAATAAACATGAAGAGATACTGAAATTATTATCATGTAACACCAGAAAATATTTTTTCCCACTCTCCCATATTGTCCTTATATAAAACACTATTTTTGCCTCCAGAAACGAATTTTCCCCCATGTGGGCAGACGCGCCTTGTGCTTCCCAGATGCAGATGCAGGCGTGTGGGTGGCAGGGATGGGTTTCTGATGGTATGCCAGGGTAATGGAGGCATCTCCCAGAGATGATTGATGTTGTAGGTGGCCATATGTTGAGTTTGGTGTGCTCCTTTGGGAGCTTAGCTGCTGGGATTTTAATATGAACCCCATTATTGGTTGGGTCCCTAGTCTTCTGTATCTCACACATGATGTAAGTAAGCATCAAGACCACAACTGCTTTGGGTCAGAGACTACAAGATGAAAAACCAGAGAAAAGATGTGGGCTGAACTCTGAGGCTACTTGGCCAGGTAGAGTCAAGGATCAGAACTGATGGGCAGTCCTGAGTTAGAATTACCCTGGGGCTAAGAACCAGGGCCAGGCCAAACCCTCCAATAAGTAGACAATCAATCATGAGCAGCATGGGTCACAGTTTGCATCCTGGACAGGAGCCAAGACACGTGCGTGTAAGAACACTGGAAGTTGTAAGTCCGAGGTTAGAGACCGGAACTGGCAAACCCATGGAAATCAAGGGGTCAGGTTTATACTTGTGTAAACATTGTTCTACATTGGCGGTGTGTGACAAGTACACCATAGCCACATGTGTAGGTGACAGACACCTAATGTGCATTGTCTCATCTAGTCGTGCAGTGTATGTAGGAGGTGGGTAGCTGTGGAAAATCCCAGCTTCTGAGACTTACGGTGACGTGCTCAAGACCAGGATTCTAACTCAGGACTGGGTCTAGAGCGAGTACACATTCTCTGTGGATTTTGCAAGCTAAAAAAAAAGTCAAAAACAAAACAAAAGCCACTAAAATTCTAGCCACCAGTAAGGGAAAGAAATGACTTTATCAGTTAACCCTACTGAAGCAGAAATCCATTTGAGGCAGGCTGCCTTGGACCCTGCCGGTGATAGGTAAATAGAACATTGGATGGACAGAGAACAAAGCAAGCAAGCCTGTGCTAAAGTGTCAGGAGAGGAATACAGAAAGGGCAAGGTGGGAAGGTGACCAGGAAAGAGCTGTACCTTTGGCTGGCGGGTACTGAGTGGCATGCCCATTACAGGCTGGCTGGTTGTCTAGGTGCTACGTTCATAAACCCTGGAAACACATATCAGCAAGTGACTGGCCTTGGAACTGCTTTGAGTCAGTAGACTGATGAGCAAGCTCCATGTGTGGGCAAAATTTAAAGGTGGCAGATTTTCTGAATGAATAATGTTCAGTGTCCCTGTGTTATTGTTGGGTATATTTATTGTGTCTATTTGGAAGGTAGCATTGATTTCTTAGGACACCTAAGTAGTTACTTTCATTTAACCATAAATGATATCTAAGCAGTTAAAATAGAATATGCCCTTGGCAGGAGTTCCTGAGACAGGGTCCTCTGGATTGGGCTTTATCATTTCCGAGATGGTTCAGAAGTTTGCTTAAGGGTCTGGGTGTTGCTAAGTCTTCACACAGGTGCCGCCAGGCACTGTCTTGCCTAGGATGGGCTTTCTGAGTTGCAGCACCCTCTCTCACATTTATGAAAACGAACTGGTCTTGTTGTTATTGAAAATCGCTTCCTGGACAAAAGATTCATTCATTCTAAAGAGCCAGCGTGTTCCTAGCATCCTAAGCAAGGACTAATTGCAGGATCTGTCCAGCTGCACCGAGAGCTCTGTAGAGGTTGGGAGAGGGCCAGTAATGGCCGCTCCCAAAGTCCAGCTTTCTTACATAATTAAGGCAATGTTGTCGTTACCATGCAGCCTGGTTTTTAAATACTTGCATTTTTTTGTTTGTTTTTGAAAACCAGGAATCGAGTTAATCTGCGAAAAGGACATTGACCTGGCAGCTCAGGTGCAGGAACTGCTGGAGTTTCTCCACGAGAAGCAGCATGAACTGGAGCTCAATGCGGAGCAGACTCACAAGCGGCTGGAACAGTGTCTCCAGCTGCGGCACCTTCAGGCCGAGGTCAAACAGGTGAGTCAGCCTGGCACCTGCCCTCTTGAAAGGAGGCGCACAGAACCACAGGTATGCCTGCTGAGCAACCCAGCCTTCGAAAAGAAGCTGGGATGTGAACTAGTTGGATTAATTTCTGCAGGCTTGACTGTTGTCACCAAAGGCCCAGTGGGACAATGGCTCAAACTTTAAATGCATTGTTCCTATCTCATCCTATAATCTAGGAACACTGCAGAGGATTATTGGTATTCTTTACTGAATCTATTCTCTCCTTTTCCATGCTTGATTCTGTCACATATTCAACGAGAAATAAAAATTCCTTCTCAGTAAACATACTCCACTGTTGAGCCAGGTTGATCTCCTTGGGGCATCTCTGTGCCTGGCCCAGCTCCTGACACAGAGTTGGTGAGTAATGACCAAGTGGTAACAATTATCACACAGAATTTCCAAGATGTTCTTAAAATAACACTTTTAGGAGCTGGAAATATTGGGTAAAATGCTTGTTCACAAACATAGGCAACTGAGTTTGGATCTCCAGACCCCACAAACAAGGCAGCCATAGCAGAGTGAATCCACAGAGCAAGGATGGGGCAGGGGCAATAGAGATGGGCAAATCCTTAGAACTCACTGACCCACCAGTCCAGCTGAGCTGGTGAGTTCCCAGTAGAGTAAGAGATCCTATCTCAGGAAGCAGTGTGGGGGCTGAAGAGATGGTTCAGTAGTTAGGAGCACTTGTTGCTCTTGAAGAGAACCCATGCTCAGCTCCCAGCATCTACATGGAAAGTGGAGAGAAACTGAGAAAGATACAAAACATCAGGCTCACACATATGTTTACATACACACACACCCTCACAGCCACGATCACACATACACACATGTGTGAATACATACATATATATCATACAAGAATATTTTCTTGCCATTAAGAAGTTAATGTTAAGGGCAGGGGGCTCTTATCTGCACAAGGTTTCATACCGAGCATTTTACCTGAGGACATTGCTAAGACCTCCAGAGATGTCTACACCGTGACACAGTTGTAAATGTTGCTATCGTAAGCAGACTAAACAGCAGTTATTGTAAACGGTGGACAGAGGCTTCTCTTGGACAAAATGAGGTTGAAGAAATGAAAATATTAGGAGTTCTACTTCTGTGGGCCCTTTCTGTGTCCAGCAATCTTCCCAGCTTCTCCCTGAGGCAGACACTATTTCTGTTCCTCAGATGAGGCATGAAAGCCTAGAGGGTTCCCCCAGACAATGGTCCCAACAAGGAAAGAGCACACCACCACCCTCTAGGGATCTAGGAATGCCTTTCTGCAGAGCAGACGCCACCTTACTTCAGTGACTATTACTGTCTGCTCTGCCCTCTCCTAAGGGACCCACTGTCCTGCTTCTTGGGACCAAGCTCCTCCTCCAGAATTATTCTAGATGGAGAAGCGTCTTCTACGCTTCAACATTTTTTTCTTCTATGCAGTGGTGACTGGAGCTTGGATTGAAATCAGCTGAGTTGGCACAAACATGTCGTCTCATCTGACTATCGCTCGGTTGCTTACATTTAGGTTGGCCCTGGCTGATGCTTGTGCCACACTTGTTACAAGGCTGTCACGTTGGGGAAAATGATCTCCACTCCCCCTCTCTTCCCGTCAACACTCAGCAGGAGCTTACACACGTGTGCACTAAGGACCTAGGAGTCACACCCCTGTCTTGGTCACTGAGCCATCCAGACTTTCTCACCCTAGCCACACCAGGGCCCCACCTGTTATTCATAGGGAGAACAGTAACATGCATATGCATTTTAACACTCTCAACAGTCATGGTAGACGCATTATTTTCATATGGAAGAAAAAGAAAGATCCAGCTTTTTGAGAACGAGCCCTTGCCAGAAAGTATTGTCTACAAGTGAGAAACCTGAGGTATTGGAGGATAAAAGCACAGCAGGGGCCTTTGGGGAGGTTAGCTAGAACTTGCACCCCCAAAATCCAAGGTTTTCCACCACAGAGCCCCACCATCACCCTGCACATGCAGAAGCTGTAGAAGGAGCCAGTGGGCTTCCGTGGCCTCACCATGTCTAAGAAGATGGTCAGGGGTAGCCTGGGCTCAGGGGTAGCCTAGGTTTCACAGAGAGTGGCTCTGCTTGAGGTCATCAGGGCAGCAGCATGTCAGAGTCTACCCATGTTCCCATACCTGGTCATTTTCATGAGCAGCAGCTGTCAGGAAGGAACTTTCAAACCAAGTGGAGAGCAGAGCATTCCTGTTGGACTTTGAAGAAAACCTGAAAGTTTTGGTTTTGGTTTTTGTTTTATATATTGTTCCAGGATCAATGGACTGATATCTGTATGCATTCCCATTCATAATCTCATGAATGAGAGGACAGATGCAGGTATCTCTCAGACATATGGCATGGATGACCCATATGGGGAAATCATAGTTCAAATCTGCATGGTGAATGTTCTTGAGAGGCAGAGGCAAGTAGATCTCTGAGTTCAAGGCCAGTCTAGTCTACAGAAAGAGAGTTCCAGGACAGCCAGGGCTACACAGAGAAACCCTCCTCAAAAACAAAAACAAACAAATAAGCAAAAGAGAATGAACATCCATCTGACTCTCAAGAAACCCACAGCGGCCTTCCCTAAGGACGGCAGTCCTTGACAGCACCAGGGCACTGCCGCTTGGTTAAGCCGCCGCTCATCAGGTTTGTCTCCCTGTCAGTCTGGGCTCTTTCCTCAAGGATCCATCTGGTCCAGTTTCAGAGGGAGCATTTGCGTCTGATGGAAATTGGTGGAGCAGGAAATACTGATTTCTAAGCTGTTGACACTTGGAAAAGGGAGCTAATTTAGATGTCAGTATTGATCAGTGAAGCTAAGTTCAGGCTGAAGAGGAGGAGAAGGAGGAGGAGGAGAGGAGGAGGGGGGGAGAGGGAGGGAGGGAGGAAGGGAGGGAGAGAGAGAGAGTAGACTAAAGTGCTATTAATGAGGCCAAAAATAGGAGGGAACAATAGTGTATTATAGATATAGCTCTGTTGTCAGAGCTAATACATTAAAGGTTAGATTTGACTGTATGTGGCCATCATAATCTTCAGTGTAGTTACCTGGAAATTATACTAAGGTGAAGCTTTGAAGAATGAAGAATTCATAGACATTAGACTGAAATTTATCTTCAATTAATCCACACAAATGCAGTTGATAACGCCACCGATCTCTTCCTTAGTGAGTACATGTATCTATGATAGGCAGTATGCACTGCTCTGAAGAAAGGCAGACCTTCCAGGGAAACAGCTGCGCTGATTACAGCACATGAGCCACGTTCCCAGGCCACCCACATGCCCCTCAGATTACTCTCCAGACCCCACGGAATTCTCCTGTCTCTTCCAGCAAAATTACTACTTGTGGTAAAGATGACCTCACATGCATCAGATAAATTCATGATGTTTGGGGAGGTAGATGACCTAATGGTATGAAATAGAATGCATTTCCATATGTATTTCTGCACAGTGCTGTATTTAACATGAAATGAGCTAAAATGCTTTTGTAAAATATTGGATTGCTCCTTCGGGCCAAAATCTGGCCAGAATTTGTTTATGATCAGGGTAGACACTCAAAACAAAGGAAAAAACATTAGCTTGCCCTTATACTGCTGTGATGAGCACCGTGTTCAGTTGTGATGACTTTGTATCAGGGTTCGTAAGGAGCTAGGGGCAGCGCCAAGTGAGAGGAACAAAAGGACATTGTTTCCAAACGGAGATAATTAAGAAGACATAAGGAATATGGACACAGCCTATAAAACCATAAATGATGAATACATACAACCTCATGAACTTTCAGAACTAAGGAATTCTGAAGGTAGACATCTAAGGAGACAAGAATTTATTATGTGGTTGGAGTTGCAGAACTAACTGTACCTCAAGAGAGGTCATCTACAGCAACAATCCAGTTGGTCGCCTTGAGAACAGCTTTCTGGTAGGTACAAGCTGGAGAACGGTCGTCTGTTGGCCATTTCACCTACCTGCAAGAGAACCAGCCTGGGATGCCCAGCTCAGGGCATCCTCACTTGCAGATTGCCATTGTCTTCTCCTGGTTTTGACTTATCTGAGCCCCCTTTGACCTGGGGAAATAATAGGTCTGTATTTTTAGCTCTCTCACAAAGCAAAGAAAGACTGAATTCTTGGCCTACCCCTTCCGTTCCCAAACAGAAGTTTTCTTCCCAGTGTCTGGTGTCTACACACTCAGTTTCTTTCTGAAACCCTATGGTTGCAGGGATGATCTTTGGGTTTTAAAGAAGTGTGAAGTGTTGGAGCAGGAAATACACAAAGATATCTATGGCCATTAAAGTCTCAGATACTTTATCCTTGCCATGATAAAATATCCTGGCAAGAGCTACTTGCAAGAGGAAGGGTTTCTCCTGGTCTACAGTTCTAGGAAGATGCAGTCTGTCATGGTGGGGAGGACTTGCCAGCAGGCAGAAAAGGCTTGCTGTCAGAAGCATCAGCACTCAGGAAACTTAAAGTGAACAAAACGTGGGTCACCCACTCCATAAGCCACCTCCTCCCGAACGCTGTGGCAGGAACCATCTTGGAACTAAGTCGTTCACACTCACAAGCCTGTGGAAGACATTTTACATCCACAGCACTAGCCCAGTAAGTAAATTGTTACTGTAGCTGATCAGTGTGAAATCTTACTATTATGGTTTGAAAAAAAATGCTTTTACATTATGGGTTTTATTTTTAGCCTAGCCTTTTTGTTCAGTGAAGGAAAACGTACACATTTTACAGGTGAGAACACTGACCTTTGATTAAATGATGTCTCCAAAATCTCCGCTGCACACTAATAGAACCAATATTTTCTCATTTTAGTTACAATATTTCTGCTACCACCTAGTGCACACTTGGATGCTCAAGGGATAATAACTAACAAATTTAACAAGCCAGGAGGATAGGAAGAGCCTCATAATAAAAAAGCTATACCAACAGTGATCTGAGCCAGGTGCAGTGGTGCACACCTTTAATCCCAGCCCTCGGGAGGTAGAGGCAGGTGGATCTCTGTGAGTTCAAGGCCCACCTGGTCTACAGAGTGAGTTTCAGGACAGCCACAACTACAACAGAGAAACCCTGTCTCAAAAAGACAAAAATCAAAACAACAGTGATCTGAGTACAAAGAATAATAATACTAACCCAAGAAACTGATCTGACATCAAAATGGTGCCAACAAGTTCATTTAAATAATTGAATACAGTTAGATGACCCTTCTTTCTTTTTGGGAGAATTATAACTGAAGAATCATAGTACTACCCATATTTGCTTCAAACTGCAAATTAAAACTAGCACCAACACAATCAAATGTCATCAGGCTTAACATTTCCTGGTATGTTGCATCAGCTCTGGGCTGCCAAAAGGAAAGAGAGGGTTATCTAGACACAGATAACACAGATAACTAGACCGCTGGGATTCAGGGAAGTTAAATGACTTTGCCAAGGAAGGTACACAGTCAGGCTTTCTGACCTCAGGAAGAAAACAGAAGCGTGCTGCTTCTGTTCATTGTGCCAGCTCCGCTTCCAGAACTGACTCGGTGCTTAGTGTCAACGGGATTAAAGTCATGACTATAAACTTCTGTGCATTTTCCCAAAGTCAGATCTTTAGGACTCTAAAGTTCTAGAATGCCTTTATAAAGAGCATTTTGGCATTACAGGTGAGCAAGAATATGTTACAGTTTACTGAAGAACTCAAATCATGGTGTTACTCAGTGGGAATACTGGTAAATGAGTATTCCCACCACCATAGTTACAACTGACATGGCTAGAACTCAAGGAAAATATTCTCTCAAGACTCATGAGGATTAGACTGACCTTGACTTGTGGTGCCCTTGACTTGTGGTGCCCTTGACTTGTGGTGCCCTTGACTTGTGGTGCCCTTGACTTGTGGTGCTCTTGCAGAAGGTATTTTGATGACACCCACAAACGAGTCTCCTAAGCAAGCAGAAAGCAGTGAAACATGGTAGAGGGGCATCGTTCAAAATACACAGTACGGGCTTCATTTTCCAAAGAGACAAAGAACTTGGCCATGCAGTCTGTGAATGCATGTACCCAGATTAATAGGCAGCTTTGGAAAGTCATTAGCACCTCTAGCCAGCCAGCCACAGTCCACCGGGGACAACAGGGATTTTACACATGCACGCCGAACGGTTATTTCCTGCAGCTCATTACAGATTGGCATCTCATCCACAATCTGCCGGATTGGCCATGAGGTAACAATTGTGTCCAAATCACCCAGCTCCAGCAGGATTTGTCTCTCGTGTTGTCTATGCACAAAAGGCATCACTCATTTTCTGCTTGGGAATGAACTTTGCAAGATGCCTATGAGAGTTACGGGGCAGGAGGCCAGGCTTAGCCTTTTCCAGTTGTTCAGCAAGAAAGTGAAGGGAAGTAAAGAGCTTAAGAACAAAACTGGAATCGGTTGCAGTGTCTTCCCCTTTACAAGGAATGACACATGGATGCTATTCACCGATTTTAAAATTGCAGAACTTTTTTTTCCTCACAGAGCAAGTTTCTCTAGAAAGGAAGATGCTTGGCACTGCTCTAGTGACCACACACCAGGCAGCCCTAGAGCCTACGTCTTCCCTTTGGATTGGTTATTTGTGCTTATCCTGATCATCACAATGTTTCTAGGCCCTCCTGGTACTCCCCACTTCAGGTGTCTTCCCCACCACCACACTCTGTACTTATTAGGAAACCTAAAAGTTGTATTCAGACCACTGGGTGATTTAATTTGGTTATACTTTGCTTTCCCTTTGAAAATTATCTGTTGTGTGAGTTTTTCTCGCTTTCTCTTTCCTTCCTTGGAGCTGTTGGCTCCCTCAAGCTTGCATGCTCTTGTTATGTAAGGCGGAGGCAGTAAGGATCTGCTGCTCACATGTGACTTGGGTAATCTTCATTACTTTCAAAACATTGCTAGGCAGCAGCTATTATGTGAACTGTGTGAGGTTAGAATTTGATTAGAAGATTGCTCTAGACTTTGGGGAGTTCACATTTTTAAGAGGGAGGTAAGTATAGGTTGAAATAACCGAAAAGTCATCCTGTGGAAGCCACATTAAAGTGATACAAGGTGGCACAGTCATACTGGAGGAAGGAAAGATTTTTTTTAGCAAGAGGGTGAGGACAAATTCAAGAAGTTGTTATTTGAACTGGACCCTTTGAAAACAGGGAAAGAAAGATTTGGGGAAGGAAAAAGAATATGATCAAAATAATATTGTATTTATTTCAATAAATAAAAACAAAAAAAAGATGCCAACCATTGGAATTTATTTATATCATTCTCTGCTCTAGAAAGAACTTTAGACATGCATAAAATACAGTCAGATGAAACTATGTTAATCTGGTGGGGACACCGGGACAACAGGGTGATGCAGGGAGGAAGTGACATGTGGAGCTGAGAATAAAGCTGGCACATAAAGCACATGGCTTATGACAGCAGACACTGGGAAGACCTGGACGATAAGCATTCCGGATCCTTTCTGTCCTCTCTTTAGCAGAGAATAGAAGGCAGCCCTTTGGGAAGGCATCAGCTCTGGAGAAACTGCAGAGGGCCATTCACCTGTGTGCTTCTCCACACTCCCTAGGTTCTGGGATGGATCCGCAATGGAGAGTCAATGCTCAATGCCAGCCTGGTCAATGCCAGCTCTTTGTCAGAGGCGGAGCAGCTGCAGCGGGAGCATGAACAGTTCCAACTAGCCATCGAGGTAACACCCAGATCTGAATGCATTGTCTTCTGTTCCCCTTTTTGACTCTGGGCCTAGGTGGGATGGCTGTCTGAGATGCCACCATTCCCTCAGGTGGAGGCATAGTGCAGGTGCCTCCTTCACACTCAGGTATGCAGAGTGCAGGGGTCTTTCTGCCCCGAGGTATCAGGAGAATCTTTGCTGCTCATGGTGCCTAAGGCCCTGGTGCAGTGAGATTTTTACCTGTTACAAACTAGGCATCAGGTAAAAAATGCAAACATAAAGGCTTCCAATTGAAGACAGTCAGAAGTAAGAATAGGCAGGTATGCAAGGCAATAGTAAGGTGGAATAAGACTTTTAAACACCTGGATTCTAGGTTAGAATTTGGCTCTTAACAGGGACCACAGCAGACTGTACCATAGAGTTTGCGTGGTGCAAGTGTCTGGTCAGTAATGCCAGCAGAAGCCACATTTGAAGAACAAACTGCAACTCGAAATTTACCAACTGGGGCTTCTTAAAATGTAAAAGAAAATTCCACTGAGGATAAAGTAATGTTGCCTTGCTTTAAATATACCTTCAATTATCTTCCTACTAGCACCTTCTCCTCCCAGAGTGGTAACTGAGAAAGAATAAAAATGGGGCATGGAACTATATTAAAAACAAAATAAGTTCAGCACCACTGGGGAAAGAGACGAATAAAAATCTCAGCTACTTGTTGCATGTGGTTCAGTGTAGAGCTTTGCCTGCTTCTGAGTGTGTGGAAACTAGGAAGGGGCTATTTTCCTTTAAAATTACCACCAGCAAAACTTTTTACATAATGATGGCAGAAAAATAATGAATTTTAACTATCTGTACTCACAAATGCCTTTCAATGTAACAATCCAACTGATTGCTAGCCCTTTATAAACTAATAGTAATTGAATTCAGCCATTTAATTTTCCAGACGTCATCTTATGTGCATATAAACATGGTATTAAGATGAATGACTTGTTTCCATTAGATACTTGGTATCTTCTTAGGAACTGTTGTTAGCCTGTAAGTGCTATCCGGGATTTGAGATTGAAAAACAAACAGTATGTTGGACCTAAGAGCATAAGCAAATCACTTGCTACAGGAGAGTTACCCAGAAGCAAGGCGTTGTTTTGTTTTTTTTTTTTTAATCTCTGTTACAGTTTACTGGCATTCCCAAAATCAATAGTGGTGGAGCTCCTCAGGAGAGACCTAGATTGGGGTTATGATCAGGTACTTAATGTCCAAGTGTTTATAGCAGTGGTTCCCAAACTGTGGGTTAAAACCCCATTGGGGCTCAAAAGACCCTTCACAGGGGTTGTATATCGGATCTCTACATTATAATTCATAACGGTAGCAAAATTACAGTTATGAAGTAGCTACAAAATAATTGTATAGGGGTCACCACGGCATGAGGAACTGTGGTGAAGGATCACAGCATTAAGAAGGTTGAGAACCACTGGTCCTCAGGTTTGGGCAGCCGTGAGTGTTAGGCAACAGACTAGGAGCATGACAGAGAGCTGTGGGGGATTGCAACAGAGATGAGTCTTGGTCTTCTTCCTCCTTGGATAAGAATATTTGGATTGGGTGATTACATTCCCAGTCTCTTACTCAAATATCTGACAAACTGGGCCAAGTGTCACAGCACACTAGAGTATCTCAGTGAGCCATGAGAAAGAGTGGGTAAATGTTTCCACAGTGTACTGAAATACTAAACTCTGTATGGCTGAGCATGCAGTACCTGTTCATTTAGGAAGATGCTGCATTGTTACATAATAGAGCCTGACTGAGTATACATGTCTGCTAGCCACTCCTAGGGTTTTGTGGGATTGATGCTAGGGTTGGTGTCTGTGAACTAAAGGATAGCAGAGCAGGTAGAATTATTAGAACATCTTGGTAATGGAAGGTCATCAGGTTGTGGTATAGCTAGATAAACAAGGATCACAACCAGAATTGTTCATATGCTCCTTCTCCAGACAGCCTACGGTCCTCTGTAAACTAAGTTTAGACTGGGCTCTGCATCCGGATAAAAATAATGCCAGAGAGGATGTAAGCAATGTTTTTTGAGACAAAGGCTCCCTATGTGGGCCAGGCTGACCTTGAACTCACTATGTAGCCCAAGCAGAACTCAAACTCATGGCTGTCCTAATGTTCAACCTCCCAAGTGATGGGACTACAGGCATGTACAACTACACCTGGCCAGATACAAGCCACTTTAAAGGGAGTGTAAGTAGCCTAGTGTGGCTTTCTCTGTGTGCCAGTGTTACTGCAGGCCTTTGTGCTGATTGCTGGAAGGTGGGGCAGGAGTATAATTTGCCTTCTTAGAACGAAAGAGAGAGAGAGACAGAGAGAGAGAGAGAGAGAGACAGAGAGACAGAGAGACAGAGACAGAGAGACAGAGAGAGAGAGAGAGAGAGAGAGAGAGAGAGAGAGAGAGAGAGAGAGAGAGAGAGAGAGAAAAGAAAGGAAAGAAA
This sequence comes from Arvicola amphibius, assembly GCF_903992535.2. NCBI lineage: Eukaryota > Metazoa > Chordata > Mammalia > Rodentia > Cricetidae > Arvicola > Arvicola amphibius. Next base: position 59,706,098 of record NC_052056.1, read on the forward strand.
GCTCGCTCAAGAGTTCCATAAGGAAAATAAAAGTTATTGGTGAGATAGTGACGTAATTTGTTATATAAGCTTAGACTTTCTAAGAGTAAAGAGGGTGCCAATTGTAGTGGTCACTCCTATAATTGCAGTACTCCTGGAGGCAGAGGCAGGAGGGTTGCAGAGCTAGCCTGGGCTACATAGAAAGCCCCTATCTCAAACAAAACAAAGGGGAAGTGAAACAGAAGGTCGCTGATTATTAAGCTAGAAAAGTGGTCGTACGATGGAGCAGTGCTCACCAAGACAGGTTAATGCTGAGCCTAGCCTTGGTGCTTTCCCTTTAAAGGTCAGAATTTGTTCCTTATACAGCCTTGTTTTGGGGGGAAATGTCCCCAGAACATTCCGAATAGAGAACCAAACAGTGTCTCAAAGCAGTGTCGCTTATTAGCAAACAGGATCCTTATTTGTTAGCACCTGGATGCATTGACGTGTCTTCAAGAGCCGTGGCCTTCCTAGAGAGAAGCTCAGTTTTAAAATCCATTTTTATCTGAACTCCTCCTGTGCATTTAAGCATAAATATTATACCAGAAAAGTGGTTGAGAATGGATAATAAATTCAATTGATTTAGTTCAATTTTCTTGCACTTACGCCTACTAAATATTAATGTCCTTGATAATCCACATCTTAAAACTGTAACACTCAATAGGATTAGATGGATAAGGAGTAATAGTAAATGCAAAATAATAACTTAAGCTCAACAAAGCAAAGATTATGCCACACGGGTAAGAATTTATCATTTAGGAAATTAAAGAGGAAGGCGGACTCAGAACTGTTACAGAATAATGAGCTTTGGAGTAAAAGGCAGAGTTTATCACGTGACACAAATTATAGAAAAGTCAAGATTACTCCGAACTCTCTGAGGGAAAAACATTAAAACAAGTTTATGATGACAATTATGTGCTGGTTTTACACCGTTAAGGGCAGTAGAGATAATTGTCATTATCACTGCCGTTCATCTGGAGAACCTTCCATCAAATGGAAGATGCTGTGGACTTCATTCTAATCCTAGAGAACAAGTAACTTGCTGTAAAAGAATCTAAATTTGGGAATAGGTCAAACCTGAGTCTGGTTTTATCGTTTGTTTTGTTGTAGGTTTTGAGGCAAGTCATTTATCCTGTGTGTCTTAATCGCTGAGATGGAAAGAAAATCCACCTCATAGAAGGGCTGTATGAACCAGGAAAGTCAATGCATAATCACAGGCCCAGCACAGAACACACACACCCTTAGAGAAGTGACAGCCATTTGAATGACCCCTCCCACCGTACACACACACACACACACACACACACAAAATTACGCACACACACACTGTGACAGTTTTACCTTCTAAACAACTGGAACCCTCCAGAAGTTCACTAAATGAAAAGAGAGTTCAGAGATGGGAGATGTTCCCTGGGTTTCAAGCCATCTGATAAAGCTCATTGAAGAAGGGCATATTTGAGATGAGTTTCAAAGGACAAGTGGGATTACAGGGGCTTGGGGACATTTATCAAGGACAAGAAGAAGGAAGAGCAAGGCAGGAAGGTTTGTGGCTTGCTTTCGGAGGGTTTTGGGGGCTGTACTTAGTATTGTGAAGCAATTACAGACCATGTCATGGAGGGCTATTATGACAGCCAGATTGGACCTAGTTATGAAGCAGTAAGGGACCCATTGAAGACTTTTGAACTGAAATTAAGGGGTGGTACTGTTAAAAATGAAAGCTTTAGGGATGAAAAGAGTAAGCCACTATAATACAAGCACTTCATATTCCCTCAAATTAAATAAAACTGCCAAAAATGTCCACGATGAACTGGGGATGTGGCTCAGTGGTAGAATGTGCATTTGGCATGTTCAGGACCCCAAGAAAAATCCTAGCATCACACATGAAAAGGAAAAGAAAAATGAAACATAAGAAATGGGTTTATGCATTTATAACTGGAAGGCAAGAAAATAGCCATCTCTTTCCATAAAAATGCATATATGAAGTTATGAGGGCTGGGCTGGGTTGGAGGATCAGGGAGCAGCAGTCAGGGATGAGGTCAAGATTATAGTTCTAGGCAGCAAGGAAAATGAGTAGGACTAGACCACCAGCATAAGTGGCCAGTAACTTTGGGGAACTGTTTTAAAGAGATGCATTTGGCTTCTCTCAAGGGTTGGGCATCTACCCTGTAGCAGATGGAGATACCACCTCAGAAGGGTGAGAGGTGGGCTTCCTCACAGGAGAAGACAATTCCAGAGGAAGATTCGACAGCACAAAGAGGGCTTTCTAGGACTCACCCTCAGAGAGGAACTAACTGAAGCCAAGGGGGTTGGTTAAGGGCTCTGGAGACGTGAACAGTCAGTGAGGGATGACCTAGTACCAGGAAGGCAAAGACAGCCAGGGACTGGTAGCGATCGTCCCGCCCTTTAGTCTACTTTCTCCAGCTTAGTTTAGCAGTGAGTAGCCCAGCACCAACATAGTATCAGGACTGGAGCTCTCGTCAGGAGGAAGGCAAAGGTACAAGGCCTGAGATGCTGGCAGAGACTCACGAGCAGAGGTGCTGCAGGTTTGGAGGGTGGGGAGCACAAGGAAGCTTTATAGACTGGGCAGCATATAGTCTGGTGAGGGGGAAAGGCAGGTGCGGTGGGCACAGGGAGAGGTTTAGGTAAAAAATGAGGGAGGTCGTCCACAGACGCTAAGAGAGCTGAATAAATCAACTGTTAAGAATGGTCTCTGTCCTGCTATTCAAGCCGAGTAGAAAGGATTTCTGAGTGTTACTATGTTTCTAGCCACCCTTGTCCACCACGAGCTTAGCCAGCACTGTTAGCTGGAAGGCAAATGGTTGCATCTGAGGTTGCAATGGCTTTCTCAAGTCAGAGGCACTCTGGCCTTCTCACAGGATTGTCCTAGTCAGGGACACTGTTGTTATGATAGATCACCATGACCAATGTCCTAGTCAGGGACACTGTTGTTATGATAGATAGATCACCATGACCAATGGCCTAGTCAGGAACACTGTTGTTATGATAGATCACCATGACCAATGTCCTAGTCAGGGACACTGTTGTTATGATAGATCACCATGACCAATGTCCTAGTCAGGGACACTGTTGTTATGATAGATAGATCACCATGACCAATGGCCTGGTCAGGGACACTGTTGTTATGATAGATCACCATGACCAATGTCCTAGTCAAGGACACTGTTGTTATGATAGATAGATCACCATGACCAATGTCCTAGTCAGGGACACTGTTGTTATGATAGATAGATCACCATGACCAATGTCCTAGTCAGGGACACTGTTGTTATGATAGATAGATCACCATGACCAATGGCCTGGTCAGGGACACTGTTGTTATGATAGATCACCATAACCAATGTCCTAGTCAAGGACACTGTTATTATGATTGATAGATCACCATGACCAATGGCCTAGTCAGGGACACTTGCTATGATTGATAGATCACTATGACCAAAGTAACTTGGGGAAGAAGGGAAAAGACTTACACTTCCTTCTCACTGTTTATTACTGAAAGAAGTCCGGACAGGAACTCAAGCAGGATGGGAACCCAGAGTCAGGAGCTGACACAGAAGCCATGGTGGGGTGTTGCTTACTGGCTTGCTCATCATGGTTTGCTCAACCTGTTTTCTTATAAAAACCCATGGCCACTAGCCCAGGAATGGCACTTTATCCAATTGCCTGGGTCCTCCCATATCAATCACTGCCGGCTTGCCTGTAGCCTGATCTTGTGGAGGCAGTTTCTCAGTTGAGGCTCCCTCCTCTCACATGACTTCAGCTTGTGTCAAGTTGACGTAAAACTAGTCAGCACAGGGCCGGGCGGTGGTGGCGCACGCCTTTAATCCCAGCACTCGGGAGGCAGAGGCAGGTGGATCTCTGTGAGTTCGAGGCCAGCCTGGTCTACAAGAGCTAGTTCCAGGACAGGCTCTAAAAAAGCTGCAGAGAAACCCTGTCTCGAAAAACCAAAAAAAAAAAAAAAAAAAAAAAAAAAAAAAAAAAAAAAAACTAGTCAGCACAGGAATCACGTCTGTGTTTTGTCTTGCAAAGTTTGAACCCCATTGGGGGGGTGGTTGTTTTTTTTCTTCCACCTGGTCCTCCAGCTAGGCCCCCACATCCTCTTGGAGTTAAGGTGCAGAGCACAGATAGCCAGAATCAGAAACCATAAAGTGAGATCCTGAAAGGCTTTGTAGATAACAATGGGATCCTGCCTTGCTCATCCTTGGCTGCTGCTGGGCTTCTTTGGTGGAGTAATTGTGGGGTAGGAGTTGGCAGTGAGGGGTCAGGGTGAGAGTGCCCTGCCAGCCAAGTTTACCCGTTTTGCCAGAATCCTTTTCAATTGATTGCTAATGTCTAAGAGTGTGCACTGCCAGCTGAGATTTGTGTGACGTGTTTGGGGGGCTGAAGGGGGAATCTGCTTCCTTAATCTGTGAAATGCTGCATCAGTAATCATTGAGAGTTCAGTGATGAACAATTTTATGATTAGATTTGAAAGGGAGATTAAACAAAATGGTCATGTTTCTACATAACTCCTGGTTCTCTGTGAACTGAAATGTCTTTAAAATCTAGGGTAATGACAGGAAAAAGTTAAGGATGGGGTCAGGAGTTAGCATCCTGAGAGACGAATGAAAATGTATGATTTCCTTTTGTAAATGTGCTTTAAGAGACAATAATGTATATTAATCGGCGTGACAAGTGGATCAGTCATTTAAAGCTCTTTAACTTTTCTGCATCCTTCCAACCACACCTCACTCCACCCCCTCCCATATCACACCTGGGCTGCTCTCCTTCCCTGGCGCCCAGTCCCTCTTTCACGCCACTTCCTTGCAGAAGACGCACCAGAGCGCCCTGCAGGTCCAGCAGAAAGCGGAGGCACTGCTCCAGGCTGGCCACTACGATGCCGACGCCATCCGGGAATGTGCCGAGAAGGTGGCCCTCCACTGGCAGCAGCTCATGCTAAAGATGGAAGACCGGCTGAAGCTAGTCAACGCCTCTGTGGCCTTTTACAAGACCTCCGAGCAGGTGAGGGGAAGGCTGTGAGAAGTGAGCTGAAGATGGAAGAGGCTGTGTCCTATCTCACACTGCGGTACAGCATCAAAAAGCCAGGCCTGTCAGCACTAACCTTTGAGAATAAAGCAGTGGCTTGTGGGGACCCTGCCATTGGCTTTCTTATCTTTTCCCCGCTTTACAGCAAGGAACCATTTGGGGATTTTCTTCTTTTTTTCCATAAATTTCTCAAACTCATCAGATCAATATGGAGGTGTTAAAGTAGAAACTGGGTGTGATGAATACTAGATTTGCGCAGTGTATCAGTCAGCCGTTGTCACAATAGTGCTGTGTGACAAGCTACCCCACACTTGGCATTTGTTTTCTGTTGAAATATCTAAGGACAAGCTGATTTCACTGAGCTTGGTATATCCAGACTCCAAACTGCACCTTGCATCCAGCTCATTTATGTGTCTTTATCCTTCTTGACCAGCAGGTACTTAAAATACATTCATAGTCAAGGATCCAGAATCTACTTCACAAGACCACTTCAAGTCTTTGACTCTGTCCTGTTACCGAACAGGTCTCAAGTGTCTTAGTCTTAATATTTTTGCATCTTTGTTATCTATTTCTCAAGACCTGAGCTTGCCTGCATGCTTTGTGTCTTGTATTAAAGGCAGTAGCACAGATGGGGCTAGACAGGTACCTCGAGGTCAGGGACAGACTTCTCGTGACATGGCATGCATGTGTGGCTGTGATGTCATCCAGCTGAGTTTATAATTCAGTGAGCATTCTATCCAAAAACCACATCTTTGGACAAGGATGTAGCTCAGTTAGTACAGTGTTGCCTAGCAAGCCCTTGATTAGAATTTCAGGATCACCCTTAGCAACATAGAAAGTTCAAGGCTAACCTGGGTTTAATGAGACCCTGTCTCGAAAGTGAACATACTCTTTCCCAGGAGGTGTGACTTTTTCAGAGGAAGCCAAGACGGTTGCAGCTGCTCTCCCTTGCTTCTGTGTCTGAGAAGTAACCAGTGCTATTGATGGGAAGTAGAGGAATTCGGGTTTCTGCTTTCCATTTGCTCCATTGTGTTTGTCACCTTAGGGATGGAATCTATCTTCTTCCGCATGCTAGGCAAGTGTCTGCTGGGTTCTTATTTTCCGTACCCTCCCTGCAATGACAGGAGGCTGCCGTGAGACTCCCACTGCAACCCTCAGCCTAAATCTTCCTCTGAACTCTCTTTGAATGCTCTGATCTCTTCTGAGGTCATTTACAAGGTCACTCAGCATGGCCTCTCTGAATTCTTATAACTGCAAAGAAAAAAATTTATCTTTGAGGTTAATCCAAATGTATTCTCCCTCAGAAAGAAATATGATTTTATAATAGATGTCCTAAAGATGTCACTGCCTTATGGTAGGACTTTGAACATCTGTCCCCAGGGGAGTAAAAAGATGACTTTTGCTTATGGCCCATAAATCACACAAGAGAGGCAGCTTTCCCCTTTACCACTGCTGAGGCTCCTGACGGACAATGCTGAAGGAAGCCACTGTGTATCTTCTCCAAGCCTGGTCTACATAAATCATAATTATCATAAGGTTATAACAATACAGCTATACAATATATACATGCATATATATTGTGAGATGGATATGATATATGTGTATATATGTATGTGATGTGTCATATGTATATATATATATGATATATCATGTTGAAGCCCCCTAAATATCCAACCTGCTTCTTCATTTCTTACTCCTCATCATATTCCTGAGTGAAACTATCAACTCCTGTAGCTTAGCCATCAGCTATAAAGGATAATTCTACAGTCTCCATCCCGAGTCCATCACAGTCACAAGGTTCTCAAACACATCTCTTCAGAGTATCTCGGCAGTGGTGGCTGCTCTGAATCTCCAGGCTGAATTTCACAGGCAGAGCGTCACTGTGTAGAGTTCTGTTGCTGAAGTCAGCAGCGAACATCGGCTGCGCAGCTCCTCACCGAGCCTTTTCTCCCGTGACTCACTAGGTGTGCAGTGTTCTGGAAAGCCTAGAGCAGGAGTACCGGAGGGACGAGGACTGGTGCGGTGGGCGAGACAAGCTGGGGCCGGCGGCAGAGATGGACCACGTCATCCCACTGCTCAGCAAGCATCTGGAACAGAAGGAGGCCTTCCTGAAGGTCAGAACACACTGCCACACATGGTCTCAGATCCCCGCCACACTCTCTCCTCTCAGCAGCCGGCACCCACTACTGTTCCGTCAGGGCCCTAAGATAACACTTTAAACACTCGCTTCTTACTTTTCCTGACACTTTTGGTATCATCAGGTATAGGATGCACTGTCATTGTCACTGCTGTGTTAGGATATTCCACCATCACATGGTTATGGTCGCAAGCTTTTACTCAGTTACATTCAATTTATAAAAAACAATTTGCTTTTTTTCTCTTTTGTGTTGCTAGAGATTGCACGCGGGGCCTCGCGCCTACTAGGCAAGCACCCTGCCGTTGAGCAATAACCCTAAAATGATCTTTTGGCTGAAAAGAGCATAAGCCTACTCAATAAAGTTATTAAAATGAATCTTTTAATCAATAAATTCAGATACTATTTATCAATCTAGTCATTTTCAATTAGCAGCAAATATCAGTGTTTATTCTGTGTGAAAGCAGAAACACATTTCCTGGGGGCTTCTGATACAGACTAGGAAACCCAACCTCCTTCTCTGGCCTCCTCACATGCATGTGTGGGCATGTACACCCACACACCTGCACAATATACCACATACATATATATGACATACACACACACATACACACACAGAGAGAAAAACGTAAAGATTATTTCTTTATAAAATTAAATGATTCATTTAAAAAAGAAAGAAAACCTCTTGGACCAGTGTTTTTCATTTATGCCTAAGGCCTTGAAGAAAAACTCCTACAGTACAGGAAATGGCTCCCCAACACACACACAACCTTCTGTTTGTTTTCATTGATTGACCCATCTAGAAGTCCTTAGCCTTGGACCTCTGCCGATGGCTTCCGATTCACGAGCCTGAGTTCCTGTCAACTTAAAAGTTATAGTTATTATATAACAGTCATTGAAAGTACGTAATTTGCTCAAAAGCTGAGTATAAGATTTTAAAATTTAGCAGTTTGATCCACAGATAATGTATTAATTTTAAATTAATAATCAAGTATGTGCTAGTTTTATAGCTATGGAAAATTATTTTTAGAGAAATTTATAAATTATAAGGGCTTAGGGGACACTAGACATCCTCTGTCAGTAGGTCTGCATTCTAGATCTGAAGTACTTCCTTCCTGCTGCTCTTCCCAGCCCCCAGTCCCACTCATGAGGGAAATGTGGTCTTCTCCACCAGCCACTGCTGACGGTTGTGTACAATGGCTTCGACTCTTTCCTCAAGATTAGTATTTCCCAACAAGAGAGTTTTTTGCTAGGTCTGGAGAGTTGGCTCAGTGGTTAAGAGCACTGACTACTCTTCCAAAGGTCCTGAGTTCAGTTCCCAGGAACCACATGGTGGCTCACAAAACCATCTGTAATGAGATCTGTACACGCAGGCAGAACACTATACATAGTAAGTAAATAAATCTTTTAAAAATATTTTTTAAAAAGACAGAATATTTGTTAGTGTTATTTAGGTAAGGAGAACGTGATTGGCACTCAAATAAATTTGAAAATTGTTCTTACATTTAGATTTAGAATTATATTATCAAGTGTGTTTGCTAAATGTACTATACTAAAGTGGGTTTCTGTTCCCTGGGCTTCCACCAGTGGTCATGTAAAAAAGTATTCTCTTGTAGAAAAAGAAAACCAGCCTGGGTGTGATCGTTAGCAATGACCAGGCAGCATATAGATAGTAAAGGGCTGGCTGATTTCTGTCTGAAACAGAAAAAGAAGCACTTGTTTTAAAGAGAGCTCAGAGCATGGGAATTAGTGTCCCTGTGAGCCGGAAGTGACCTCCAGAGCTCTGCTCCCACTGGATCCCTGCAGCATCTTCATCACCCTCAAGTCCTTAGGCCTTCTAAAAAGGCGCTTCTTCTCGTGTCCTGGATTCCACTGGAGACGGCCTCACTTCTTTGTCTCTCTTAGGCCTGCACTCTGGCACGGCGGAATGCTGAGGTGTTTCTCAAGTATATCCACAGGAACAACGTTAGCATGCCCAGTGTTGCCAGCCACACCAGGGCACCCGAACAGCAAGTAAAAGGTGAGTAAGTGGCCTGCCAGCCACAGGTCCCGTTAGATGCGTGAGTGAGAGACCTGCTCTCCCTCCCCTCCCTGTAACAGGCTGTGTACCTAACCCTCGGTGATCTCAAGTTCCCTGGTGCTTCTCCTTTAAGAAGAGACAGTTTGGTATGAAATGACATAAAGCCAGCCCTGGTGATTCACAGTCCATTTCTTAACGTTCAGAAAGATTTCTCCAAGTTTTTAAAATGTATTTGCAAGTCCTGGACCACACTGCTTAGCAGAAAGGTTGTCTAAATGTTTGCTACACAAAACATGGAGTCCAGTTAAGGAACGCCGATATTACTTGGAAGCTAATACAGAGGGAATTTCCGGCTCCCTCGGATCTACAGAATCTGCGTTCTGTAGGCAGAGAGGGTTTATATAACTACTGCTCTAGGTCATCTTTATTGCCTCTGAATTCTATGGAGTGTGTGAGTATGTGAAAAATAGCACAGACCGTTTACACCTATTTATCATCCGACCACACTTGGCCTCAGCCATCGTTCCATTCCCAGTGGTTGCTCCTGCCATACAGAAACTAGCCTTCGCCCATTTTCTCGTCCAGTTAGAAATTCACAGCTCTGGAGAGGAAGGCTGGGAAGAAGACCTGAACTGACTTGGGGTGAGGGGTGAGCCAGTCTTCGGGACACCATGGTCGGAATGGGGATCGGCGGTCTTGATAGAGTTCCCTTCCCTGCTGGGATCACTCGAGAGTTGGGATGATCCAAATCACTGGAAAGAGATAAACAAGAGGAGGAACCCGAGCTCCTGCCTTTAGTCTTTGAAGGAGACCCTGTAGTGGCTGACTCCATGTCACCTTCCAGGACATCTCAGAGTATATGTTCTGACCTCTGCAGATGGCTGACTGGGTGAGGCCAGGCTGCTGAGAGTCTACCCTCACACCGCCACTGCGTGCGATGGATACCCAGAGAGGGCTGGTAAAGCTTCATCTATGAAAGCTCTTGGGAAGGGGGAATAGTGACACCTGAAATGCTTGGAGCTGTCCAGGATTTGGACTATGTTGTCTACCTAGAGTTTCTGCAGGCACAAACGCTAAAGAGATAACAGCTTCTTCTACCCTCACCTACTAGAAGCAGACACTGTAGGCAAGACCTCCTATTTCCCCTTCATCTGCTGCCTGGATCCAAATCCAGTGCCACACAGTTTAGGGTCTTAACAGAGGAGCAGATTGATGAACAACCGAAAACTCTGTGGCTCACCGTGAGCATCTTTTGTCCAGGTGATGGTATGTGGCAGCCATTAGTATGCCATCAGCTGCTATGGCTAAGCTCAGCAATTCAGCTGTGTCTTTCAGACTCCAGATGTTGGCTAAGGTTTTTGTCTATGCATTCTGAGCTCTGAGTCCAAGGCTACCCAAGAGTTCTTTATGTGGTGCTAACAGGGAGGTAAGGAGCAGGTCAAGTCTATAGACACATTTCAAACTCCTATTTGTGTCATGTGGATTAACAACCAAGTCCCTTGACTGAGCCAGAAGTCAGTCTGAGAGTGAGCAAGTATATTTGATCACTCTGGGAAGGAGCTGAAATTCCCTGCTGAAGGCATCTATGGTGAGCCACTGAAGGCTATGGAACCTCTCAGCCTGAAATGGGTACAGACAGAATCTATCCTTGGAGTCAAACCTCTAGGCACAGGGGAAGTGAGGGGGATTAAGGAATAAGTAAAATCAACAGAAACTATTAAGTACAGACACTGCAGTTGGGTTGTACCATCTCAGAAAAGTTCAATAATGTATATCTGACATCCACCAGGGACCTGGGAGACCAAGGGTAGATAAGGATGTGGTCTCGAGTCAGAGGATCCTGCCTAACTCCAAGCTCTGCTCCTTCCTATCTGAATGAGCCTGACCATGCAGGACTGCCTCAGTTTCCTCATCTGCAAAGGGGGGACCATAAAGATACACACATCATAAGTATCATAAAAATGCTCCTGACACATAATGAATGCTTAATAAACTGATTATCTATGTCCTCATCTCTGTATATTTTACCAACATTTAATAGTTTGCAGAAAACAATAAGTAAATATAAAACAAAATGCATTTGCTTGCTTCAAGCATAGATCATATTATTTAAAACACTTAAGAAATCAGTCTATGGCCAGGTGGTGATGGTACATACCTTTAATCTCAGCACTAGGAAGACAGAGGCAAGTGGATCTTTGTGAGTTTGAGGCCAGCCTGGTCTACAAAGTGAGTGCCAGGACAGCCGGGGCTGTTACATAGAGAAACCCTGGCTCAAAAAAATAAATAAAGGAAGGAAGAAAGAAAAGAAAGAAACCAGTCAATCAATCAAGCTAGCAATCCAGATGACAAGATAGTGTTAAGCGAATAAGGAGATGGATGAATACCTCCTATGGCTCCTCTGGCTCCTTTGTCATGCTGACTGCCTTATATTCTCATAGTATCATTAGGAACAACATAAGAAGATCTTCCAGCCTTCCTTAGGATCATATCAAAAGCTGTGTGGAGTCTGGGCCTAAGACAACAAGTAGACCCTAGTGCATGCAGCCCAGTTTCCACCCACCCTCTACTCAGAAGCTGCAACAGTAGCTCTGCTGTTAAAGTGCCCTCTGGTTAACTCCTGTGCAGGGCGGAGATCGTGGCTCATTATGTGGGCTCCCGGCATTCTCACTACTGCTCAGCTCCTCCAGAGCTCCTCAGGAATGCCTAAGAGTTCTAGCAGAGCCCACCCATGCTTGCCAGCCTCCAGGTCAACTGTCAGTTGTTGCCTTAGGGGCTCACTTTCCAAAGCCTCTTACAGTAAGGACTGATGGGTGCCAAGAGACCCTGGGTCTGCGGTGGTCCACTGTCAGGTCCTCAGAAACAGGTCCCAACCATGCTCTCCCACTCGTGGTCCCCAGGGGAGTTGCGTCTGTCTCCAGATTTTATCCCCTTCCTTCTGATGCTCTATTAGTCCCACAGGGAGGCTTGTAAGTCCCTCCCCTGGGTAGTGGGACTGACATAGTTGGGACTTGGTGCAGAGTCCCATGCTGCTGCTCACCTCCTCTTCCCACAGCCATCTTGAGTGAGCTCTTGCAGAGGGAGAACCGCGTCCTGCACTTCTGGACCTTGAAGAAGCGGCGGTTAGACCAGTGTCAGCAATACGTGGTGTTCGAGCGCAGTGCTAAGCAGGTATGTCCAGAGTTCCCTTGGCTCTGCCTCACTGCTGGGCCTTGTGCAGATGGCCACAGTAGCAGGCACAGTCAAGATGACAGGCGAGGACAGAATAGGGATAGCCAGGTTCCCCTTGTCAGTAATTTAGGCTGACTAGGCATTCAGTACTGAGTTTGACACCAGAAGTCATGATAAGCTGTTTAGGTATTCATGGGGTCTGACTCATGATAACCCCCAGCTTATACACAGCTACTCACTGGGTCTGACCTAGAATACCCCCCCCCCGTTTATATATAAATACATAGATAGTCATGGCTCTGACATACGATAGGACCCCAGTTTACTGCTTTGTGGTGGGCTGTTCCAATAATAAAGAATTTTTAAAAATAACTCCCTCAGAGATACACGCCCACCATTCTGTCACCTTTCCTGGGTCCCTTCCTCACAGTACGGCAGGTTTTCCTACTGACAGCTGCCTTCTGGGCAACTGATGGTGGTGTTTCCTCCTACAGGCGTTAGACTGGATCCAAGAAACAGGAGAATATTACCTCTCAACACATACCTCCACTGGAGAGACCACAGAGGAGACTCAGGAGCTACTGAAAGAATACGGGGAGTTCAGGGTGCCCGCCAAGGTAGGGAGCATCCCAGCCCCTCCCCAAGTCATCCTGCCCCTCCCCTTCGTGGGCACCTTTACCTTATGGCAACAAGAGCAGTCTCTGGACACAGAACCATGCAGCCCTAGGGCACAAGGAAAGCATGTCTGGGGTTGTCTTCTTTGGAGCCTAAAGCTCCCCCAAATTACATCTCCAACCGAGAAGTTGGTTGCTAAGATTCCTCATCGTGCTGCAGATTCCGGGGTCTCCTCTGTTCTCCCAGGCCTCTGAAAGGACGTACAGAAAACTCTGACTGCATTGTAAACATCTTCCAGGGGTGGGAGGTTTCACCTGCGAATGTGTTGGACTACATGCATGTCTCTCTGGGGATGCGTGTGACCTGGGGACTGCAGGTTGGACGCACCTATATTCTACATATATCTACATTTGAATGTCTTGGGGCTTATGGGATGGAACAGCAATTCAGGGACTGATCTCTGTGAGTTCGAGGCCAGCCTGGTCTACAGAGCGAGTTCCAGGACAGGCTCCAAAGTTACAGAGAAAATCTCTCGGATTCCAAAAAGGAAAAAAAAGATTTCTCAGGTTTTTCTGAGAAATTTTAGTTTCAAAATTCAAAAGTGTGCTAAAATATGAGCAGGTGTTTGCTGCAGCCATCACTTCCGCTGCCCTGTCTTACCCAACAGCCCTGCCCTGCTCTGCCCTCCGATGCAGCTCTGCTCTGCCTTCATCTTCTCTATTGTAAAGTCCCTCTGCCGTGACATACTTCTCACTTTGACATTCAATTACATGATGCCTCGAGCCGCCAACTATTTTGTATGAAAATCTTGTCCCCTCTGGAGATTTTAGGAAGGGGCAAATGAATACTTTTTTTTTATTTCTCCATTTGTTCCCCCAAGCTCCCAAGCTCAACCCACAGCTCCCTGCAGAGGATTGTAGACTGAGGAAATGCTGAACAAATTCTTGTTACAAATGAAGTTAACTCAACACATCAAACTTTTAGCTGCTTAGCCCTGTAATAGGCACTGACTACATTAATCACTTTATCTCCCTGGAATAGAAACAGAGACAAAATCTCATAGTAAGTGAGTTAGGGTCATCAGATCCTAGCCTGTGCCAGCTTGCATGTTTAGTGCCTGCCTCGGGTACAGAGACGAGCAGGGACTAGGAACAAAGGATCAGCGACAAATGCTGCTGTCACTGTTGGTGGTATGAATTTGGGTGAGCTCTAAAAGCTGGACCTCAGGTTTTTGCATCTGTCTGGCAGAGACTTATCCATCACCCCTGCATACTTCCTAAGGATGTTGTAAAACTCACATGAGTCTCGGGTGTGTTCGTAACATGCTCTATAAGTCACCAAATCACTATGTTGATATTAGAGAACCTCACATCAATAGCAATGGCTAACATCTCTGAACCTTTTCTGGAGATGTGAGCAAAAGCCTTATCACCTAGATAAGGGACCAGGGAAACAGACCAAAGAAACAGTTCCACTCAGTAGGAACATGTGTGAGGGGTTACTTACAGGACTATGGAAAGCTTACAGGCCACTACACCAGTGAAGGAAATGTCACTGATCCCAGCAACTGCTATGTGTCTTTTAGACTTGGCATGGCCTTGTGAATCCTTCCCCCAATGACCTTTAACTGTCTAAAATCCTTGGGAAGGGTAGGGTCTCTGGAGCCCTATCCATCCTCCATGATGGAAGGTCAATCTTGTACAGGTTTCCTTTAGGCGATCACAGCTGCTGGCAGTCCAAGAGGGTGTGGCCACAACCCGCCTGGAAGACAGTGTTCCACTGCCAGGTTTCTTATAGTGGCCCCTGTGCACACCTGCTGTGCTGCAGGCATATTCTAGGCAGTAGATAGTGTTGGCCCATTAATGTTTGTGGTGACTTTATGAAGCAGGTACTATTATGATTCCTATTTTATGGGTAGAGGAACTGACAGAGCACGGGAGATTTAAATAATTTGTTCTAGGTTACCCGAAAGGTAAGTGACAAAGTTGTCATGTAAACCCAGTTCTCAGCTGAGGTACCTATGGCTGCTGGGCAGAGCAGAGGGGGAGCTTAGGGCAAAGGGGCCCGGGAATAATGTGATCCAGTAATGTTAGGCCATCTCTTGGACAGCAAACGAAAGAGAAGGTGAAGCTTCTGATCCAGCTAGCGGACAGCTTTGTGGAAAAGGGCCACATCCATGCCACAGAAATAAGGAAATGGGTGACCACAGTGGACAAGCACTACCGAGATTTCTCACTGAGGATGGGCAAGTACCGGTACACCCTGGAGAAAGCCCTGGGAGTCAACACGGAGGTGCGTATCAGGTGCTGTCCGCCGGAGCTCCTTCCCTTCTCTCCCTCAGTACTGCTAGCCTCATTGAGGGAGCACATTTCTGAGCTGTGAACCCTATGAACCTCGTGCATTTTTGATAGGTTTGGGGAACTCTTACTGATCCATTCATTTCAAGCCCCCCCACCCCCCACACACACCCATGATCTATGTACTGCAGAACTGGCTAGCCAGGAGCCAGACCTCTGAATACAAAGCAGAGGTTTGGTTTTGTTTTATTTTTCCTGTGTAGTTAACTGTTGGCTCTGAGGACTAAACCCTTTACTTTGATCTCATCAGCGCTGTCATCTAACCAATTATGTTAATGAGCCAATGATTAGAGTCCCTAGCACGTATGCAAATGGGTCTCAGGAATAAGGGTCACAGTTTATGCGAAGGCTGTTTGACACTTCAACTGAAAGAAGATACGAAGTTCCACGAAACAAAGGAAGACTGACTTTTAATCTCTTTTTTATAATGGAGGTCAGTGACCTATGAATTAAAAAGCTAAATCCAGCCTATCACTTATTCTTAGGACTTCTAACTCATATATCTTTAAACAACCCTCTGGTCTGAGGCAGAGCAGATTTGAGTAAAGTGGTCAAACCACTAAAATTTGAGACTTATAATTTCTCCCCCAGGCAGTGAGGGGTTTTTTGTGTGCATATGGTGGGGTCCCATCATACATAATACCAGTGATGGTTTAAGCAAGCAGGGACGAGCAATTACAGGGTTTAGTCACTGATCAGGTATTCTGTTCCTGTTTCCACAGGAAACTGCTTGTTTAAATAAAAAAAAGTTATTTTCTCTTGACAAATGAGAGGTTTTCAGTGTTTTCCTATATTTCTGTTTCACATTTATTTTATTGATGAAGAACCAATTCTGGCTAGTTTCTGTTTAGATTTAATGAAGACCAGAGGTCTGGAAATCAGATACGTAATGTCTGTAGCTACAGATAGTAGCACTAAATGTTTGGCCAGAACATCCTATATGGTTTTTTCCTTGAAAGCAAGAATTACCCTATGAAGATGGCTTGTGGGTGGGACCTTGGGACACCCCCCTCATCTTATCATTTTCCGTGAAGTTGTTTTCACCGCTTCCCTAAGACCTCACCAAGGTGACCTGACCTCTGTGACACTTCTCATGCAGGATAACAAGGACCTAGAACTGGACATCATCCCAGCAAGCCTTTCGGATCGTGAGGTTAAGCTCCGAGACGCTAACCATGAGGTCAATGAAGAGAAGCGAAAGTCGGCTCGGAAGAAAGAGTATGTGTGTGGGTGGGGGGAGGTGGAACTCCCACTGCAGCGAGCAGACTCTTCCTTACTCTTCCCTGCTATCCATCCCTTGTGACAGTATCATCTGGTCTACCTGCAGATGTGGGAATGGCCATTGAGAAGAGAGACTCACTGGAGATCTCTCAGCCTCTCCATTCCCTACTAAATCCAAGTGCTCTTCATGTAACAGGGACTTCCCGGGGGACACCTATCCTTTAGAACATCAAATTTTACTTCACAGTGTCAGAACTCAACAGTAACCAAACCAAACCAAACCACTTCACGTAACAGAAATCAGAGCAGGGAAGCTAAGCAACTCTCCGCAATGCCGTGATCAGTATGTAATAAATAGAACCAGAATTCTGCCTCTTCATTGCACACACCATGTTTTCCTCCAGTGTCCCTCACTAACTCCAGACCTCAGATGGTTTCCTAATGCCCTCTGAATAATGATCAGACTCAACACCCACCATCTGGCCCCACCTAAGTCAGTTTTATTTCAGAGTGCTTCCCAGGTCACGTGACACACTTTAAACAGGCCACTGTCACTGACTTCCTCATTGCCAAGAACATTAAATGCAGTTACTCATGCAGTTTTCCAGCCTAGTGCCCTCCTATTTTGGTTTTGTTTTGGTTTTTTTTCTTTCTCCCCCCCCCCAATCTCTCTCTCAATCTCTCTCTCTCTCTCTCTCTCTCTCTCTCTCTCTCTCTCTCTCTCTCTCTCTCTCTCTCTCTCTCTCTCTCTCTCTGTGTGTGTATGTGTGTGTGGTTTAATTTGGTCCCCCTTTTCCACTCTATTGATCCTTTAAAGTCCAGCTCATACCAAATGCTTTCATGAACTCCTACTACATCCCCTGCTGCCCTGTTCCATTCCTTTCTGAACGTCTATTCTTTTTTTTACTTATTCTGTGGTCATGCCTCACTAACTAGAGTATAAACTCTTCAGTGATAGGATTATTTTATACCCTCTTATATAAACCAGTGGTTGCCAGAGTAACAGGGATACCACAGTTGTGCAAGAGACATTTATGGAATACTATTGGATCTGGAACTGAAACCTTAGTTGGGAGACAAGAAGATACCCAAAATTATGTAATAAATAAACCCCATAGCTGAATACAGTGGTACATGCCTCTTATGGCATTACTCAGGAGGTTAAGGCAAGAAGATTGGCAGTTCGAGGGCCAGTCTGAGTTAACTTTGGAAGGAAGGAAGGAAGGAAGGAAGGAAGGAAGGAAGGAAGGAAGGAAGGAAGGAACGAACTAAGAAAAGAGGGAGTGAGGGAGGGGGAGGGAGAGAGATAAAAGGAAGGAAAAAAAAAAGAAGAAGCAGTTGATAGCATCAGTTTTATTACTTGAATTTTAGGGATGTGCTTGGGCCAGAAAAAATAAGGTGCCATGGAAGGGGTTCAGTGTCTCTCCTTCCCCACCTCTGCATCTGGTTTATATATGGATTTCAGTCTTTGCCTGGTGAATAATATTTTAAATGGCAAGGAATATGCACCCTGAATTTGGCCTTGAGAGTGAATTGTGGAGGTCAGAGGTAAAGTTGATACCCGAGTTTACTCCTGTGTCACAGGTGGCACATAGGGATAAGAGGCAGCGAGAAGACAGAGGATGCTAAGATTCAAACATTATGGAAGAATCTGAAGTTGCCTGAGACATCCATTTATTGAATCCTATTTTTCTCAGAATAAAAATGTCTAGGGTCAGAATCCATTTAGAGAGCTAGGACCAATTTATCTTTAGATTCTTGCTCTGTTCTCCAAGTTCAGCCAGTTCTTTATATTCATGAGTCCCACATCCTCCCATTTAACTAGGCTTGAGTTGGAAATATTCAGGGAAAAAAACTGCCTGTACTGAACATACACAGACTATTTTCATGTCATTATTTCCTAAGCAGTATAATATAGCAAGTGTTTGTGTAGCACTTACACTGTCTTGGGTATTATAAGTAATCTAGAAGTTATATAAAGTATATGGAGATATATGTAAGTTATATGCATATACTATGCCGTTTTACAGAAGGAACCTGAACAGTTGCAGATTGGGGTACCCACAGGGATCCTAGATCCCATCCCTTAAGGGTACGTTCTCAGTGAATCTTGATCTCAGCAAGGCAGAAACACATTGCTCTCCTGATTGGTTGGTGAGGAGGTGGTTATTGATCCACATTTCACATTCAGGAACTACAAGGCCTTGAACGCAGGAAGAATAAGCTATGTCAATCTTACGATATCTTGATACTTTATTTTCTTTAAGCTGAGGGTATAAAAATCACCCATATGCAGAGATCATAGGAGGAGCTTTATAAAGAATATTTTATTATAGTCTGAATGATGCTCGAAAGAAACCAATGTGTCTGGGATTAAGTGGTTAATGTTATCAAAATGAAAAGGGGAAGTCCGGGCGGTGGTGGCGCACACCTTTAATCCTAGCACTCGGGAGGCAGAGGCAGGCAGATCTCTGAGTTTGAGGCCAGCCTGGTCTACAAGAGCTAGTTCCAGGACAGGCTCTAGAAACTACAGGGAAACCCTGTCTCAAAAAACAAAAAACAAAAAAAAAAAAAAATGAAAAGGGGATTACAGCTTCCTTAAGCCTGAAGAAACAAGAGCTGGTGTGCAGAGTCAGAGTCTTTCATGTGAGGTTGTGTTGGTTCTAGAGCTGCGTAACAAAGAGCCACAACTTGGGTGACTTCACCAACAGAAACTTACTTGTCCTGAAGCCTGAGAGCTGAAACCTAGGAGTGAGGAGGTTCAGTTTTCTCTGAGGGTAGTGGGGAAAAGATCTGCTCCAAGCCCCTCCCCTAATTTGTTAGTGGAATGTTCATTCTTGTGAACATTCTTGTGAATTCTTGTGGCATTCTTCCTGAATATTTATGCCTGTGTGCGAATCTCACCTTTTGCAAGAACATTGGCCATGTTGGATTGAGACCCATCCTGCTCCGTACTGTCATGGTTATTTCCAATAGATCTGAGGAATGAGGATTTGGATAGACTAAATCTCGGGGAAGCAGTTCAAGCCATAACAGAGAAGCCAAGGAGAGGATTGTATTTGGCCAGCCCTCCTGACTTCTTTCTGGGACAGTGTAGAAAATGGAGGAATGTATTGTAAAGAAGGTTGGCATAGAAGAAACAGGAAAGAAAGAACAGGAAGAAAGGAAAACCAACGCAACGATGTGTTCCCAGGGCCGGCTGTGCTCCTTCAGATTGTCTGTGGTTTCACAGCAGCCTACAGACCCAACCTCTGAGCGTTTCCCAGGATCCTCTGCACCAGGCACTCTTCTCACACCGACTTACTCAATCCTTGCAGCCATCCTGGGCGGTCAGCTGCAGTCTGGGGAATCTGATCTTACGTTTAGTGACTGGCAGATCCGTAATTCAGTTCCTGCTTGTTTACTCCAATATTCACCCTCTTTCCACTCTCCCAACAGAGTGAGAATAAGAAGAGAGTGGCTAATTGACTTCTGTACAAGTGAAGTCTTTAAATCAGCCCTTTAACAGACAACCACTGTTAGAATGAGACATCGCTTTAGGGAAAACCCACCAAGATGACGATCCCCTGAAAGATACTGCCCACACAGGATTTCTGCTCATGTTTTCCAAAGGACACGCCTTGGGGATATAGTTTCTCAAATTTTTCATGTGCTAGAACACCTGAAAAAATAGGAGTTCTCACCATGAACTATATGGAAACCTGATGCTGATAATGTAATATAAATGTGTAAATGTATAGTTTTTGCTAAATTAGATTATCCCACACCAGCTAAGAAGCACTATTTCTAATAGAAAGTATGGAGAGAAAAGGTAAAATAGATGCACGATAATGAAGTCATACATCATACATGCTCAACTCCACTATGTTATTTAGGGGTCCAAGGAGGGAGTCCTTTCCTTAAAGATACAGAGCACAGCTAGGTGATGGTCAGGTGACGGTGGTGCACACCTTTAGTCCCAGCACTCAGGAGGCAGAGTCAGGCAGATCCCTGAGTTCAAGGCCAGACTGGTTTATAGAGTGAGTTTCAAAAAGGCTAGGACTACACAGAGAAACCATGTCTTTGGAGGGAAAAAGATGGAGCATAAACTTCTGTTCACAGGAGCCTGAAGAGCATCAATCACTTAACATTATGAATTAATATTGAGTGTGCCAGTGTTGTGTCCATAGATTTTTGATGCAAATAAATCTCACTGAAGGTATTGCCTAAATACTGAATAGGACCAGCCAAGGTCAGAGATCAGGAAACTGTGGCCCACACCAAACTGGACTCATCCTCTGTTTTATATACTTCTGTAATCTAAAGCTGATTCTTATATACTAACTGGTTGAGGAAATCAAGCAGAGACTACGTATGGGGACATGTATGACTTTTAGTGGCCTAGTTTCATTGGAACACATCTGCACTTGTCTCTGTGGTTCCTCTCATGTTACAACATCTGTGGTGAGTGGCTGTGCCAGAGACTGAAGAGCCCGTAAATATAACCTGGTTCTTCACAGAAACTTTGTAAAGCCCTAAGCTCAGTGATGTGTTGGACATCTCTGCCTGCCCTGGCACCTATTTAATCTGAGTACTGAGCTACTTCAGTGTAAGTCTATAAAGTACTGAGCAGACAGCATTCTGGGCGCTGTGAGAAAGATCAGGAAACTGCACTTCAGACTAACTGCTGTGCTACAGTGTGAGCAGTCCCGTACCTTGTACACACATGCCTGTGCACACATGCAGTTGGCATTGTGAGTGGCACCGTATCTTGTACACACATGCCTGTGCACACATGCAGTTTGCAGTGTGAGTGGTCCCGTATCTTGTACACACATGCCTGTGCACACATGCAGTTGGCAGTGTGAGTGGTCCCGTATCTTGTACACACATGCCTGTGCACACATGCAGTTGGCAGTGCTTGTGTATCAGCACTGTAGAAGTGGGGCAGAAAAGCACAAGAGCGTGGAACCAGCTGAGCACAGACATGGAGCAGGGATGGAGAGCAAATGACCTGGGTGAGAGTGACTCAGGAGAGGGAAGAGTTTCACTGGTAAAGTGGGGGTGGGAACACTCAAGTGTCACAAGTGCTGGGGTGAGGGAGCGAAGTTGGAAAGGAGGACGCAATGTGTGTACAAGCAACTGAAAGCCCGCTCATTTCCTCCTAGATTCATAATGGCGGAACTGCTCCAGACGGAGAAGGCTTATGTGAGGGACTTACATGAGTGCTTGGAGGTAAGTCTTACAGTGATCGGTTTCCAGCCCTGATGCAGAAGAGGCATGCAGGCTCTTGGCAACACCTTGAGGGCAGCCCGGCACTCTTGCCGTTCTGCTGGAAAGTAAAAATGCAGTTGCGGAGAACTTCCAGAGTCAAAGGCAAATGCATGGGAATTTAAGGTGCCTTGGGAAAGAAGGTCTACACTTCTCTCAAGCTGGAGCTAGACCCAGACCCCCCCCCAAAAAAAATGGGGAAGGGGAGTATGTCAGGCACTTTATTTCAAAATACAAACCGTGACACAGATTTAATAAATAACAAGACAAGTGCACGGCCACGCTGAGGCTCGGAGTGATGGAGTGGCCAGGTGTACTCTCTTTCGGCTCCACTTGTTAAACGCTTCGCCTTGTGAACTTCGTATGCACTCATACTTCTCCTCTGGCCTCGCAGGGTGGAGGGGCCTCTTATCTTGGTTTCTCGCGGCATGCTTGCCAGTGGTGACTCTATCACTGTCTTACAGACCTACCTGTGGGAAATGACGAGTGGTGTGGAGGAGATACCCCCTGGGATCCTCAACAAAGAGCACATCATCTTTGGCAACATCCAGGAAATCTACGACTTCCATAACAAGTATGTTGGTGGGGGGTTCCATTGAGCACACTGAGGGTGTAAATGCCAGGCATCTGACTGCCCAGCAAGTGGATCAAAGCCACTGGTAAGCCTGCTGTTTTTCCTGACACAGTCTTTTTTATTCAGTCGGATCTTACAGTTAGTTTCTTGTTTCCTGTCTCCGCAATGGTACAGAATTCTTAGTGGAAGGAGAAGTAATTGTTCTGTGGTGCCCGTTTCCAGTTCTCACGAGGAGCAGACAGCATCCTCCTTTGCTCAGTTAGCATGGTTGTCGGAGCACTGAGAAAGCAAGAGTGGCTTTGTCCCCATGAAGGCTGTGGAAATCCTGACTTCAGCATTCACCTGGGACTAACCATCCTTTATTTGTGGTCTCTCGGTTTCAAATCCTGTTCACCTTTTGTCTCAAGCTAGTTCCTCCATTCTGACTATACCATCATCCTTACCCTCAACCATTTATATGTACAGATATACCAAAATATTTGGCACATCACATTTCTTGATAACTTATAGAAGACATCATTAATCACCTCTCTGTTCTCACTGAAGTAGAATCCTAGCACACTAACACCTCACAGCCCATCTTTCCAACTCCACGCTTGATGTAAGGACCCTTTATGTTGCCTGCTAAACACAGTTGCTGTTAGCAGATGGTCAAGCAAGAATACGTATGACCAACTGGTAAAAATAACTTAGTTTCTAAAATTCAAGTACAGAGACCCTTGAGATACAGGGGGGACGTGACACAAAGTCCTTGAGCAGGAGTCTTCGGAAGTCTGCAGCGGAGAAAGCTGGTGAGGCTAGTCCGGGGACTGGGTGAGCTGAGACACCAACCCTGGAGCTAACAAGACAGCTTCACAAGTCCCAAGGAAACCATATGCACAAGTAGCAAACCATCCTGAGGCAGGACTCGATGGCACTGTCCAGGGTGCTGTCTGCAGAGGTAGGAAGTACATTGTCAACACAGCCCGGGGCATATATGTGTAGCTACTGAACTGCTAAGGACCTCACTTTGTATCGCTCTTAATTTCAATACATTTAAATAGTCATAAGTAAAAAATGGCTCCCCTGTGGAACAGTCCCACTCTGGAAAATGAAGCCTCCATACAGCTCTTTGCTAAGAATGACCTCCAGGTGAGCACGCGTGTGTGCAAAAGGGATGGAGAGTTCCTGTTGTGAGGACTCATCCCTGTCAAAGCATCAGTTTTGGCGCCCAACACATGCTAACCTGTCAGGAAACTCAGGGCTGAAGTCGCATTTATTTGATTAAAATTCCCACTCTTTCTTCACCCATCATAAACATCCTTATTTGGTTAGCCTGGAAGTCTCCAGACACGGTATTTTGTCTTCATGACAGTCATTAATAAGACTCTAATAAATCTGTTCTTGACCATTGACCCCAAATTCTATCATCTGAGCCAAGCATCACCTCATCTCCTCCAGGATATCTGAGAAGACTCAGACTGGCAGAGAGTAGAGCACATCACTTTATTTGTTTGACTATGGTCTCTGAATATCATTAACCTATCTCACAAATATACCAGCTAAATATGGACATCCTGACACCACAGCGTGTGCTGCTTATGAACTCTGCTATTGTGAAATCAAGGGGAAAGAATATTCACTTTAAAACTGAACAGTTAATAACAAAATACCTAGCTCAGTTCTGCTTCTTATTCTGATTTCAGGGTGTCACCCTAGCGATCCATGGTAAATGGTTTTATAGTTCTCTAAATAGCTGCAACCCTACCTATAGCTTACGCAATGTAGTTCTAACAAATTCTTTTTAAATTCAAATTAAAGCATATGAAACCTGCACTCTGTGAAGGGAGGGAGTAGGCACTTTTCCCAGCAGCACTGCCAAGGGTACTACCTATTCAGATCACTGCAAAGAACCAGGCAAATGTGAAAGCCAGCCCTGGGCCACTAAACAATGTGGCAAAGATTAAACTGCTTTCTTCCCATAGCAACATCTCTTTGTCCTCCCCACCAGCCTCTTTGCCTCATGGTTATATTGTTTCCTCGACTATGGTAAATTAGAAGCAATAAATATTATAAAAATCAGGTACCTGAACAAATGAGTAGTTGAGTGAGCAACATTTTGTGAAACTTGAGAGAAAGAAGACAAATATGGCAGAAGAGAAAGGGGAAAGAGAATAAAACAAAAATGAAAGCAGAGGTTAGTGGCACCTGCCTGTGATCCCAGCACTCGGGAGATTGCAGCGGGAAATCGAGGGCTCATGGATAGCCTGGGGCATCATCGTGGTCAAGGAGATCTCAGTGTTTATGCAGTGCGTCCTGCGTCCTACTATCTAGCCAGCAAAGCCACTGTATTGCAGTATGACATAATAACTGATACTAGTAATAATTCTATATTGCTGTATATCTGCATTTAAATCAAGGAACTCTGTAATAGATTTAGAAGGCTACTGACTAAAAGAAATTGATGTTTTAAATTATCAATAATTTGAAGGAACATCCAAGAGTATCAAGCTGCGGACTGGGGTTTTACTATAGTGTGTGCTTTCTACTTAAGCCACACAGGTTTTTATTAGTAGAGAGAATGTAATAATTCTAAAATCTCTAATAAATAAAGATAAAAGGGTAATTGGCTAAACTTAGGAAATACCAGGATTATAAACTAAGGAGAACCTTGACATCCTCTATTTATTCAATACCTGATACCATGAACCTGGTACCACATAAAATTTACAGTAAATAGTTGCGGGGTGGGTGAATGGGTGGGTGTGTGGGCAGATGGATGGATGGATGGATGGATGGATGGATGGATGGATGGGGGGATGGACGGACTAAAAAATAAAATTACATCTTGAAAACTTGTAACTAATGTTATAATGTAACTTGTAAATAATGTTAATTATTCAAGTCATAATTGACTAATTGCTTGGGAATATCTCAGGACAGAGAAAAGCTCCTATATATGCCCCCCCCCCCCCCCCCCAGCATTACTGCCAGAGGGCCTAGACCAGCAGAATGGGATTTCTAAATGAATGAGTTTCCTGGGAGCTTCTTAGCAAGAAGATACGCAGTTGCCATCACACCTATCCACTCACTCTTTAGGGATGCTGTACTTCTCTGAAACGATCGGTTTTTAGCCTGAGTGTGTCAGGGGCTTCTGTTTCACTCCATTTGTTTATGTTTTAATCATAGCAATTCAGTGCTGTCTATTCAGAGAAACGTACTCTTCTTATGACTGGTCTGTAGCCTGGGGAGAAGAGGAAGGACTGTGGGAGACTAATTCAGAGAAAGGACTGACAGTAGTCAGACCCACCTTAATGACATAATTAGCTGTGTCACTGGGAAATTGGCACCTGGATCAAAGGTTATATGGTGAAGACATTGCATTTCAGCCAGTTACTATGGATCCGTCTAAATGGTGTCTCTGAAAAATGACTGCCAAGATTAGTTGTATATGTGTTCAAGTGGGTGGGGTCTGTCTCAAACCTTTGTCTTTGCAGATGTTAGGATATGCAGGACTTAGTACACAAAAGCAGTAGTCTCATCCCAATTAGAAGGTGAAGTGGGACGAGAGCCTTGCCCTCAACTCCCGCACTGCACTTTATCCCCTTCTAGCTAAATAAGAGAAAGTGACTGTACTGTCTGCACAGAACCTAGACCTATTTCCAGGGGATTTTGCTAAGCCTTCTGGAACACTTAGACAAAAGAGTGTGTTCTATAAATAGATCCTCCAAAGAGTAGTTTTGCTTAATCTAAAATCTGTAATTAAAAAAAAAACAATTGTTTCGCTTTTCCTTGTTAGATATTCAGCTTCGATAATGACAGCTTCTAGTTAAAATACTTATCTTTCAGTTAAATTCCAGTTCTGTTTCTTCCCTTTTAGTTATTTGAAGATTTAGTCATATTCGTATGAGTTTGAAAATAGCATTTTTATGCAGTATGGACTGTGGGGGTCCAGAGAGTCCTCTCAACTATTAGGTTGAGAGTTCCTTGATTTAACTCCCTTCATTTATACTAAAATGATTGACACTAGAGAAGAAGTAGCATATTGCCAGAGTCACATATACGCACAGATACACATGCACACACACACACACACACACACACACACACACATATGCATGTACGCACGCACTCACTCCCCTCTGGATCAGACATGGACTCCAGGAAGTAACAACAACCTCTTCAGTCTTCTCTCCCTGCCCCCCACTCCTTAGACATTGTGGTGCTTGCTACCCAGTGTGACCGTCAAAGCCAGACATTTTAATTCACAGTTAGCTATTTAAGGAACATCTCTACCTATTTATTCTACAGCTGCGTCAGTTGGGTCCCACACCTCTATAGTAATAACCTAAAAAAAAAATCTGTTTTCATGTTTTCAGTTAGAGCAAGTTTGAGGGCCAACAACCAAGGCCAGTAGCCCACCCCTGCCCCCATATACTGCACTCCTTCCTTGTGGGCATGTCTGGAAGCTAGGATTTGGCCAGGCCAGGGTCAGCCAGGAGCAGCCAGGGTACGCAGCAGTGCTGATGAGCAGGTTGGGAGAATTCCATGATGCCAGGAGAGCTGTTAAGTGCTGACTGCTGTTTTTAAAAGACATGATCTCATTTTGTACCCTTGGATGGTTTAAAAGCCACTATAAAGCCAGGCCAGTTTCAAACTCACAGCAACCCCCCTGTCTCTCCTATCTGAGCGTTGAGATTAAAGATGTGGGCCGCCACACTTGGCCAGGGCCATATTCTGATCATCTTCCGAGAGTTTCTTCTTTGGATCAGACCGTTTCCTGTTAGGAAATGAAACTATCCAGTGGTGACTGTAATACAGGCTCTGACCTGTCGTGAAAAGCAGAAAGTTCTGAGAAGCAATGAGGAAGGTAAAAGATATCAGTTCAAAAGAGTGAAGATGGGGGTGTCCAATGGAGTAGCCAGACAGCATTCACGGAGAAGGGGCATTTGAGATGGAGCTAAAAGAGAGATTTTACAGGTGGAGATGGCTTCTTTGATGGAAAGGGAGAATTTGAACACGTGCCCACCAAGGCACAAGACCAACAAGTCTAACAGGCAGGGTGGGAAAAGAGTTTGTAAGAGTGAGGTTCAAAGCCGCCCTGGATGGTGATGATCAGGGATGGATGCTGGCCCATGTGTTAGGTGCTCACAGATGTGTCTCTGAGACTGAGGGAGAAAGGTGGCCCGTGGGTGGGGGCCCAAAAAGGGAGGGGTCTGTTCAGATGAGAAAATGAACCAAACTGCAGAGACAACGTAGAGATGAGGAAGAAGAGGGGGTAGGTGGGCAGGAGGAAGGAAAGGAAGTTGGGGGAGGGGGAGGGGAGGGTGTAGTGAGATGTAGGGGTGTAGACTGGTGAAAAGATGTGAGGTGAGCACAGTGGGGAGAGGAAGGACAGATGCTGAAAACGGGGCTTCTGGGAAAGTTCTACCTCAGGAGCGTAGCAATGGGTGGTTTTCAAGACGCGTTTCTTCATATGCAAGAGAGAGGGAGGAGGAGAGAGAGATGGAGAGAGAGAATATTTCATGTCATCATGTCCTGACACCACACACACACACACACACACCACACACCACACACCACACACACACACACACACACCACACACACACACACACACACACACACACACTTGTTTGTCTGGATTTGGGTCTATGTCTTCCCTCCTTTTTGCCACATATAAGTTGTTTTACTTTGGGAAGCGAAATGGGCTGACACTACAGCCTTTGGTGAGGCACCAGCTCCCCCAAGTGGAGAGAAAAAGGTTGTGCCACTCTTGCCTGGGGCCACCCGCAGGCTTCCCCTACTTTTTCCACTGGCAACCTTGCTTAAAGTGTACATTTTCCATGCGCACCCCTCTTCCCCCCATGCCTGTGGTATTAGTCATATTCCTTTGACCAGAAATCACAGAAATGCCAAATAGAAAAGCTCAAAGGAGACTTTAATAATAATCTAGTTCTGCCCCCTTGTTTTATGGAAACTGACACATTTCTGACCTGCTCTGAGCGACTAACGGCACAGAAAAGAATACAGGCATCATTTTATTAACACCCGGATATTAGGGAAAAGGGAAGGGCAGAAGCCTGTGAACTCTCCTGGGTCCCACACCCTCAGTCTAAGGATAACTTCCAGCCTTAAGCAGCACCTGGAGAAAAATGGCTGTGATCTTGATGCGTTATTCGTGCTTTCTGTAAGCTTCCAGCACTGAGGCTGACGGCACACAACTGAGGACCCAGACAAGATGTGCTCGAACTTGGATGCCTCACAGTCACGTTCCTTTCAGTTGTGCACATTTTGTCGCCCCTTGCCTTGTTGCTAAGCAACATCTTACTAGAGCTAACTAACATTGAATGGCAAGTTCTTTTTTATGTTTTACCTTATTTCAACTTGGTGTAACGCGTGCAAACAATGGCTAATTCATCTAAATCACGTGAGCTACCCACAGTGAAGAAGTATCGGAAAGCACATTCAGCAGCAATGCTTGCCTTCGTGCTTGAGATTGGCTATTGCACCTCTCTGCCCACCCTTCACCTAGACTAAAGTTTCTAGAGTTAAATGAAGGGACAGAGACAAGAGTTCATGCTCAGCCTAGGTAACCAAGGGGTGAGGAAACTGTGTTGAATAATTCACCTCCTCCCCTTGTTTGCTTGCACCCAGGACTATCTGTTGTGTTAACTGCCCCCTTAGCCCCTGCAGCCTTTTAAGTTCAGGCTGTGAATCTGCATGATCTAGAGATTCTTTCAACTCTAGCTCCGCTGGTATGAATACAGAAAAGCAGCCTGGCTCCACCAGGAAGCAGTGTCCTGGAGGCCTGCCTTCAAGTTTATGTTTGTTGTTCCTCTTTAACCCATGCCGCAGCCTTCCCCTTCTCACCCTTCCTGGCATTCCAGCAAGCGTGTGCACGTGTACACAAGGGCTCCAACCACTTTACCTTGGCATGCACGATCAACTTTGATATGTCACATCCAGTCTACCTAGCAAGGTTGCGAGCCTTGCCATGAGACTATAATCCAAAATGATGGAGAGAGGAACAAACTGACTTGGGCAGTACCGCCAGAGAAGCTCAGGGTGGTACTGCTCCCACTGGGGTCCCTGGCGAGACCCGGGGAGAGTTCTATCAATAATGCTGGCCATGTAATTTCCCAGGATTCCTCCAAATTCTGCATAAGGCTTTGTATCCTAATAGTTCAACAGGTGATGGCATTGCTTAGGTTTTGACAAGTCTTTAGAAGTTTTAGTCCTTTCTAAAAGAGCCCCAGGTGGTCATGCGAAATCTTGTGCCACTTGCTCTGCTCATGCCTCCGCAATTTGTTACCTGCAGTCAAAGACGTGGTGAGGGCCACGGTGTTGCTGCAGAACAACCAGTGGAGCGTGCAGCCTTGCGGGAGCCTTGCCAGCTATTGGGCTGTAGTTTAAACAAGCCTCAGTGAAAGGTGGAGTGATATTGGTCACACTGACTTAATCTGTCCTTTTCATGACCTTCAAATTTTAGAAGCAAATAGTTTCAAATTCCTGACTATCGATATCTCCCACCACCAACCTTAGCCCTTGGTGACAACCCTGGAATCTACCACTTAATCCAGGTATTCACTCCTTTACAAACTTACTATTTCTTACCCCAAAAGTATACACGTGTCGTGGTTTAGTCATTTCCTCAGACTTCAGTCTCTTATAAGGACTCTCAACTAGATATATAGTTTCTTCATTCCAAAGAAAGGTCTTATAGAATCATACCATGCATTTAGTTCAGCAAATATTTTCATTTCCTGAGGTTTTTAAACAAACCATCTTCTTGTACGTTTTTGTGGGGTTTTTTTTATTTTTTGCTGATATTTTTCACAAAAAAATTACTTTGGTTAAATTATTAGGATTTTTAAATAAAATTATACCATCATCTTCATTTTGGATAAGGTCAATAGCTACAGTTAACACTGTGTACTTAAAATGAATGTTGAAGTAGCCTGGCCAGTTGATCTTAGTCAGACATCTCAGAAAGGGAAGAGTTCTGTGTTACTCTGGGTGTCTGCAGCTTCTAGAACAAAACTACAATTTACACACTGCAAAGAGTGTTGGGATCCAGAGTGTATCCTGCTGTTTTGGCCACTTCAGTCTGGATGACAGAGGATTCAGAGTTCAGAGGACTAAGATCCCTACAGAAGTGAGGCCCTGGAGACATCCTGCATTCTAAGGGTGGTATCCCAGGTTCTGGGCTCCAGATTCTCCCCTCTCTTGTTCCAAGCTCCTCCAGGTCATTCTTTAAAATACTTATTTTCTTTGTAAGTCCCTTGTTTTAGAACAGCTCAGATTTTCTTTACCCAGCTGCCTGGATGTTCTAGCCCCTCCCCTAGGCACTGTGCCACCCATCATGGCTCAGAGCTGAGTTCCTCTCCATGTCTTCTCAGAGATTCATATAAAATGCCAACGTATAGAATGACCTTATGTTGACTCCCTCATGAAAAGCCTCTTCAGAAGACATCATGCTTGTGTTATCTGGTGTTCCCTGTGATGGGGGCCACACAATAAATGTATATTAGAACTCAGTTCAAGAGACTAAAGGATATGTGCATATGAAACACTCACACACATGTACACACATACACACAACAGACACACACACACCCCTTCTTACATCCGCAAGGATAGGCCTAATTGCCTTGGTGCGACTAAAACGTGTCTTTCCCTTTGTGCGTTGAGCTAATTCTGATCCTTAGTTTTAGCAGTCGGTAGCACCTTTTCCGATTTCTGTTTTAGGATTTATGTGAAATGTATCACCTGCAGTCTGTGAAAGGCAAGAGCAGACATGACAGACACTGTATTGATTTTGAGACTGTGTGTTTGCATTTCTAAAGCCCAAATTGCACTTGTCAATGTTCTTGATTCACGAGTCAGTTTAAGCAACTCTAAAATTCAGACTTGATAGGAGAAAGATTATTACCTAAATGAGTTCTTCTGGTAGCTTCCCAAGTTTTTAAATGCTTGTCTTATTTTATTAATCTAGTCATTGCCACGTATAGTAAACAAAATTCTAAATTACAGACTGGTGAAGAAGAAAAGGCACCTACGGTCCTACTAATCATTATTAACACTCTTGCTTTCCAGATATTTTTTAATTATACACATACTTATTTTTACCACCAAAACATCTCCCTATATCATTTAAAACATAAACAATATGCATAACATTTGTAACTACTTAATAATCAATTATAAGAAACTGCCAAGGTATATAGATAATGGTAACCACACAGAATAAATCAGATCAAAATGAACTTTATTTCCTGATGGTGGAGGTA
The DNA here is from genome assembly GCF_903992535.2 of Arvicola amphibius. NCBI lineage: Eukaryota > Metazoa > Chordata > Mammalia > Rodentia > Cricetidae > Arvicola > Arvicola amphibius. Next base: position 59,737,773 of record NC_052056.1, read on the forward strand.
AGTAATGGGCTAATGCAAGATATTTTCATTTAGTTTTTAAGGTATGCATCCGTTAAATTTTTTTTAAATATTTATTTATTTATTTATTTATTTATTTATTTATTTATTATGTATACAATGTTCTGTCTGTGTGTATGCCTGAAGGCCAGAAGAGGGCACCAGACCTCATTACAGATGGTTGTGAGCCATCATATGGTTGCTGGGAATTGAACTCAGGACCTTTGAAAGAGCAGGCAATGCTCTTAACCTCTGAGCCATCTCTCCAGCCCCCCCCCCCCCCGGGGGAAAAGTTGACATTGAGAAGTCTCAGTTTCCACCGTTTCTTCACCTGGTTCTCTATGGTAATGGTTGTGTTAGTTCCCTGGGTTAGAAATGGAATACATATTTCCTGCTTGCACAGCATCATCTCCTATACGTTTGTCCCACCCCTCACTATTTGCACTCTGACTGTTAAGAGATCTTTCATGTGATGAGAGAGAGTAAGTGCTGTCCTTTATGTGGGGTGGGGGAAGATACGGCTACAAAGTATTGGGTTCTGTGGATATGCCATAACCCCAGTGTTTTGTTCTCTACCGACCATATTTCCATTATAAACGGTATAGTTATTAGTGCTCTAGGGTATATGTCATGTTATAGGTATAGATAAATTGTAAGGAGAAATTCCAAGTCTCCAGAAAAGATGAGTACATCTTGACCTTGATGATTCTATCCAATTTGATTCTATCAGATTGCTCTTTGTAAAGACTACCTCATTTCCCACTCCCAGAAGTAAGCTTCCCTACGGCCTCATAATTATTTTTTTTAAAGATCTTGAGTACATTTTAAAAAGCAAATTTCATTCTGATAATGCTTGCTTGTTAGAACTTATATCCTCTAAATCTAAGACTATTATTTCATACATTAACTCAAAGTCGGAGTAATCATTTCTTTATAATTTGTTAGCATAGAAAAAATCCATGACTTAGACGCCTGCAATGTCAGATAAGCCAGTAATTCCATTCCTCTTTAAAATATACTGTGCTTCCCCTCCCCCATCATTAGACTCTTCCCTAAAGATGTCCCTATGACAATACTTGCTCTCAGTGGAAGAGGAAAGCTGAAAGATATAAAGGGGCCCATAAAGGATTAAATTTTTTCCCATCTCTTCTTTGGATTCATTTTGAGTTTTCTTTTTAATATTTCTTTTTTAAAAAAAAATATTTACAGTGTGCCCAGAGTAGTTGTATAACACAATAAACTTGGAATTGCTGATCAAATGAAAGGTTACCTATTTTCATGTCAAATTCATGAACCTCTAAGGGGAACCGTCTTAAGTAGCACTAGTTAGTCGATTACCATAATTTTAATTGAACAAGTTCCAGTGTAAGAGCTGGCTCCTCGCCTTGCTTACGAAGCACACAATCCATGTGTAGCTGAGTCATGGTTATTGCGTTGGCCCCAGGACAATCCTCTGCGTGGGGCTCTTTATACTGAGGTATCTGATGCAGCCTTTCTCTCCCTTCGCAGCATCTTCCTCAAAGAGCTGGAGAAGTACGAGCAGCTGCCTGAGGATGTGGGACACTGCTTTGTCACCTGGGTAACCAATCTAAATTCTTCCCCTACTGTCCATGCTTCCAGGGGTGTACCTGGAGCCAGGACTCCATGCCTGGCCTCAGGATTGTCATCGCGCCCAGTCTCTCTTGGGACCAGGTTCTGCAGAGGCGTCATGAGTAGCTCTATGAAAGGTAGTGCGTGTCTGGAGAGCAGAGCCACCCCTGGGGATGTCTATGGTGTCAATCAAGCCTAAGATCCACCTCTGACTCTCTAAGAACTTTCTAAATGATGAGGTCAGGAGAGTAAGGGAAACCTACTACCCGTGTAGCAGCCCAGTCCGCCAGCTGCTTTCTCCAGGATGTAGATTTAGAAGTTAGACCTTGCAGGCACTATCTGTCCAGTTACTGGTTACACTGTTTTCCTTAGTAGAGAACAGATTCCTGCACTCTCCATCCTAATTTTGACTTACAGAATGAGTATGTAGTTGCCATGGGCGAAGTCAGTGGCCCAATGTACCAGGTTCTAATTATCTAAACTGGAAAAATAAACTTCAGTAGCATCCCCATTGCCCAGCATCCTGAGCTTGGACTCAAGGATATGAATTCAGAGACGTCTGGGAGTCCACTTATGACACCAAACCCAAAATGGCTTTTCGGAATTCCTTCACGGTCTAGAGAACTTATGCTTAGAAGTGGACAAGATTGTGGATTTGCTTTAGATTTCAAACCTGGGTATATCTTAGGTAAGAGGCAGTATGCCCACTGACACATAACAAATAGCCCAGGCTGCCCTACGGCTCAGGGCCCAACCCCCAGACAGACCTTCACTGCATGAACTCTCAGTGTTTGCCTCTAAGCAGACTTTGGTTTTCACAAAGTCTCAGGCTACCAACTTACTTTGTGCCAGTGTGTAAGTTAGTGCATATCTCATGAAGATGCTGATAAAAATAATTTATGATCCCTTGCACAGCCAATATAAAGAAAAGCAAAATTGAACAAGGGATATTATTAAAAAGGGATCATCTTGTTGATTTGGTCAATCTTGGGGTTCTCTTTGAAATCAACAATAAGTACAGTTTATCATCTCTTAGTAATTATGACTAACTCCTAAGTGGTATAAAGCCCCTAAAAGTGTTTCAGAAAACCTTTGGTGGTTGGGTAAATTATGTACCTTCTGCCAAGAATGATCTCATTTTTTTATGTTTTGCAGTCTGTGTGTGAGTACAGACCAGGAATGAAAAAAGTAGAAAGAGCTGCTTATAATACGTTGAGTGGCATTGATTAAAACTAAGAAGCCTGGTTGCTTTGGGCTTGGACACTTTTAACTATGGGGATTTCAAGTCACTTAAGCAATCTATGCCACAGTCTGCTCATGGGTCAGATTAGGATGGCTCTAAACCTCTGTGTTTAAGGGTGGCCTGAGGACCAAGTGATTCGATAAACATAACACATAGTGAAGTCTGGTCTCATAAAGTACACATGTGCACTGCCCTGCAGGAGAGGATATCCTAGGTATTCAAAAGACACTGACAACCGAAAAAGTAGTTGGCAAATCTACCTTTCTCAGTGGAGAACTGAGGTTGTGAAAGAAATAAGTGACTTTTCACCCAAACATAAGTCTGGGACTTGAGGTAACACTCTCTTGGAGAATCATTGTCCAGACCCTGAAGTAGGAGAGGGGGTGTCCCTTCCTCCACCCTCATCATTACTCCCCGGAAGTTGGGGTGAGAACAGGGTCCTGAACTCCATCCGGTGGAGGCATTTGGAACATAAGCGGACCTCCCGCTGAGGGTTTCGCCCACTTTTCACTCTGTTGTGTTTGCCTCAGTCGCCTTTATTCCTTTTCAAGGGAGGGAGTGTAATTATTAGTGATTTAAAGTTAGGGTAATCGATAAGTAAGTCCTTCACAACTTCAGAATATGCCATCATTTTTTCTTTCTTTCCAAGACAAGCTGGTACTAAACTGAGCTTCTATGCACCAGCCTTTTTCTTCATTCCAATAGGGGAAAAAAGCATCCGTGGGCCAGGAGAACACATGCCACTTTTCATAAGGAATTCAGACCCTGTAAAGTCCATGCTGGGCATTCTGAAGAAAGGACGTCTATCCGCTAGAATTATGTCGATTTAGCACAAACCAGAGTCATTTCTGAAGAGGGAATCTAAGCTGGGAAAATGCTCCCATCAATTGGCCTGTGGACAAGCCTGGGAACATTTTCTTGATTAATAATTAATGTGGGAGGGCTAACCTCACTGTGGGCAGTTCCACCCTGGGCTGGTGGTCCTGGGTGCTGTAAGAAAGCAGGCTGAGCAAACCATGAGGACCAAGCCAGTAAACCGCTTGTCTCCATGGCATCTGGTTCAGTTCCTGCCTCCAGGTTCCTGCCTTGAGTTCCTGTCCTGACTTCCATGGATGATGGGTCTACAAGCTATAAGATGAAATAAACCCTTTCCCCCAACTTATTTTTGACCATGGTGTTTTATCACAACAATAGAAACCCTGACTAAGATGGGAAGACCCATGGATGCTTATCTGTTGTTGTCTTTGTTCTTTTTAGGCAGACAAATTTCAGATGTATGTCACCTACTGTAAAAACAAGCCTGATTCCAACCAGCTGATCCTGGAGCATGCAGGCACCTTCTTTGATGTAAGCTGTGGTTTTCCATTGTCAACAGTCCAGGAGCAGGGAAGGAGGGAAGGGGCCCTCCTCTGCATTGCAATAAGTGTTTATCCTTTCTTCCTTGTTCTTCTTTACTGGCCATACTAATCCTTTATCTCATGGATAAAATATTTTTGAAAAACTAGAACAAGACACTGTCTTTTGTTTTAACCCATCCCATTTCAATTGTGATTTTTGACAAGGCAATTTTTTTTCTGTTTCTTCACCAAACCTAGCAAGGCCTGTGATGATATAGCTAATGCTGCCAGGGTGTTTTCTTTCTCACTCAGTGGTCCACAGGCATAGTCACTGGATCAGGCACATCAGCATCACCTGAGGATCTTTCTGAAGCACAGATTCCCTACTCTGGGTCTGTTGACAGAACCTCTTCAGGATATAGCCCAGCATTCTTGGTTTTAAGGGGTCCACTGGTATCTCCGATACCCACCAGGGTCTGTGAATCACTTTCGATGCCTTTGTTTGCACTGTGAATACACATTGGAATTTACTAGCAGTCTTTGAAAAATCCCTGGCTCCTCTGCTTCAGATGCTATGGGTTGGCCTGACTCTGGCTGGTATTGGGGTGACCACTAGAGCTGAAAACTGTTATTGTGGACATCAAGATCAGGAAAGGCTGGGATCCTCTGCTCTCTCATAACCTCGACTGTTAAATGAGAATGGTCTTGGAGGTCAGTGGGATAAATCCCCTTAGTGTTAATTCCCCTAAAATAATGACCTATTGGCTAGAAAGTAGAAGGATCGAAAAGGTACTGCAGGATGCAAGGGATGTATGAGACAGAAAGCTAAAGATGAGGAAAATGAAAGAATGCACAGCACTGATGGCCTCTGCTGGTCCTGTTGGCAGTGACAGAAACTTGATCAGCAATGTGTGACAGCTGTCAGCCCATCTTGATGCCCCGCTGCTTTCATTGCTTCTGGGGTATTTTCTGTTGCTTGTGAGACAGCAGGCTAAGCCCCCAGGAGAATACAAAAATGTTGCAACGGGGTCTTGTACTCTAGTTGACAGAATAAACCTCTTGAGCACCGTTCTAGGTCAACACTAGCATAGTAGATTGATTGCTTAGTGAAGGGACTGAGTGGGAGGAGCAAACTTACATAGTTTTTAAAATAGATAATTAATGTGGAAATGGCCTCAGATGTCTAAAATTGGAATTCCTGGGGTCATGTAAAATCCCAGGAAATACTTCTCTAAGCTGGTACCAGGATTTATCTGATATTATATTGAATCCTCTATACTATCCTTTCTTTGATTGACAGTGCATTTCCATAAGATGTCTCTGCTTGATTCGTCATCAGCGGTATCCACAAGGGTCTTTTTTGAAGTCGTAAATGGATGGTGTCCTTCTTCCACTTAGCATTTTAATAACACAATTTCTGTGCCTTCAGAATGCCTCGGGTCTGTCTTTATCCAGCATTTTCCTTTGCCTAAGAGTGTGTCTCCTACACTTAAACATATGGATGCATACATATGTATCACTTCAGAATGCTTTCTGTCCTTCACAAGCTCAAATGCTGCATTCTACACCAACCCTACTCGTTATTCATGCACTGTGCTTTGTGTCTCTGTCATACAATTTGTGGCAATTCACCGACAGATGTACCTCTCTGCACACATATGCTCTCTCCACCTGCACCCTTGAGACTTGGTGTGCATCCTAATTCCTGTGTGTTCTCATCTCCATGCCTAGTGCTGAGTTATGTTTCCAATAGTCCTACCTATGTCCCTATTTCTAGTCAGTGTCTAATGGAGGAGGTAGAGTGATATTGCTCATTCTAACAGATTCTAATTAATCTGTCTTCGTCATGAGCTTCACCTTTTAAAAGAAAAATAATTTAATATTCCACTTGCCTGCAGCTATGACACTAAGATTTTGGTGACTATCTTCTGCAAACTTCTAAACTGAAATGTCCAGCACATGCCAAGAGTTGTGCCACTTTTTCCCCTTTTCTGATAAGATCAATCCTACAAAGATGGTGCAGGACTTGTCAACGGGAAGCACACTGGACTCTAGAGGGGCCGCCCCAGATGTTCTCTGTCAGAATTTCCAGGAGAGTCATGCGGTGGTGGCACAGACCTTTAATCCCAGCACTCTGTAGGCAGAGTTCGAGGTCAGGCTGTTCTAAAGAGCTAGTTCCAGGACAGCCAGAGTTACACAGAGAAACCCTCTCTCAACAACACAGCAACAAAAAACTACCCAGTAAGCATCAGTGAGCATCGCTAAACTATGCAGATTGTCAGACTCACATTCCGGAGGGCAGTGTGGAACCAGGTGTAGCCACCTCTAGACAAGTCCAGCTTTCTCCAGCAGTGTTGCTCTTGCAGAGACGCTTAGGAAACCCCCTGTGCCTGTCTGCTTGGTTACGTCATATCATTGATGTCTTCCAGTAAAGACAACAGAGTATTCCAACATTTCCTAAGTGTGTTAAGTGCATATGGAATATATCACCTGCAGGAAACAAGACGCTGCATGTTTGCGTGGCTTCTAATGCCCACACTGTGCAATTCAGTGTTCTTGCTCCACACCTCAGTTTGGGGTACTCTCGAATCTACAGTTAGCTAGGAGAAACATAGCTATCAACAATTATTTCTGCTGGAAGTTCCCCCCAATTTTTAAATATCTTTTTTTTATTTCTTAATCTAGCGATTGCCATATGTTAAATACAAAATTTTAAGTTACATCTTACAGTTACAGTCATCAATGATCCTGATATTGACCTCTGCTCTCCACATGCACACGTATCCAGGTACACACTAGTGAACATGTAGACACACATATACCGCCCACGTACAAAGAAGGTATGCGCATTTTAGCTGTTAACAGACTTCCTACCAAAAAAATGAAAGCACTGGTCATCACTAACTCATTTTCTGTATCTATAAATCTGTCTTGTCTAGATATTGTTTTCTAATAAAGTGATAATTGTGTTAGCCCAGGTGGAGCGTTGTCTCTCTAACCGTCCTTTGCCGTGCTCTCTGTTTTCATTGGCTGTAGCGGACCCTCTATGTTCCTTGCAGTTCTCTCGTTCCTGTGTGTGGCATAGTCTCAGATAGATGACAAGCCTTTTGAGTACAAGGACTAATATATACCTTCTCTGGCCTCTCTCTACACATTAGACATGAGAGGTGATCTATTGAAATAGGGTAGAGGGTGGATTAAGAGGTAAGACCAGAGGCACTAACGGCAGCTAGAAACCATGGTATTGGCTTGGATGCGAGCTGTGGAGATGGGAAGATTTGTCACCCTGCACAACAGAGGGGACATTCCTAAGACTGACTCTGATTTCCAGCTCTGGAGAACTGAGCGGGGAGAGGTGTTGACTATAAATAAGAGTGATGTGTAAGAGACGTAATGATCAAAACTGGGATGTGTTAAGTCCCAGCAGAGGCAGCTGGTGGGAAGAGCCGTATCCTTGTGTAGTTTTAGGGAGCGTGCAGGCAGACGAGACCCAGAGTCTCATTCTGTCTTCATGTGGCTTTTCCCGGCCGCTGCGCTACCTCTGTCTTCCTGCCTTCCACTTAGTTCCTTTGCGCGCACTGTGTCACCTCTGCTCCGCTTCAGTCTCTTACTCACCGCTCGCTCCTTGTCTACTTTTATCTTCCCCAGTTCTCCGGTTCTGTCAGTTTCCACTTCTGTTTCATGAACCTGATTCTTTCCCAAAGGCTTCTTTCTCCCTATTTGTTGCTAGTTCTCACTTCTCTCTGTCTGTATACTTTGCTCTCTTGTGATTTTTCATGTTCTTGTTCTTATGCTCACGCTCTCCATGAGAGCGTCTACTCATAAATGTCCACTTTTGTCTATTTTCTTCTTTCTTCTTACCCTGTCTTCCTCCGCTTAGAATGTGCACACACACAAACATACAAAAAACACACGCGCGTGTGCACACACACACACACATACACACTCCTGTTCTCTGTCTTATTACACCTATTCTCACCCTGCAGGAGATCCAGCAGCGGCACGGCCTGGCCAACTCCATCTCTTCCTACCTAATTAAGCCTGTCCAGAGGGTCACCAAGTACCAGCTGCTCCTGAAGGTACCTTCCCTCCCCATCCAACCCTCATTCTTGACGAGACCCCCCTAACAGTGGGAAACCCTTACCTGAAGCCTTTCTTCTACCTGCGGCAGAGCCTGAGATGAGCCCATGTTGTCGTTGCTGGCTCGAGACTGTGTGTCCTATTCTTGTTTGGGGGTAGAGGTGAAAGAAAGGGAGCAGGAATAAGTTGTAACTGTTTCTCACCTCCAGCCACCATTGCAAACTCTCAGTGATTACCACCTCTGGTATTATTGACCAATTTCTTCCTGAGAAGATTTCCTCCTGTGGGAATCCCACCTGCTGGAACCAAGGTGGAAATCTTAGGGAAACTGTGGTCTATACATCCATTGGTATCTTCCACCTTGACTGCCGTGCTGGGAAAATAGTCCAAAGGAATGTATTAAACTTAGTGACAGCTTCCATTGTAGAGAGCCATATGTTAGGAGTGCTTCTGAAGCCAACCAAGAGAGTGTATTTTCTTTCAAAGTCTAGTTTTAAAAAGTTCAGTGATCAGATTATGTAAAACACTAAGTAAGTTCTTCTATAAAGATGTGCCGATATTCTAAAAGTATGTCATTTCTATAGGAAGCCAGGAAAATAGAGATAAACAATTCAGTATTATTACGTTTGTATTAATTCTTGACGTGTAAGAGTGAAGGTTTTCTGCCTTTTGGGTATATTTTTGATTGTTTGTCTAGTGAAAGGGACACAAGGACAGTTAGGGGACTTGTAAAAGTAGTGTACCTTCAGAGAAAGCGTTCAGTTCCGTTTATGTTTAGAGAAACCTGCAGAATCTTACATAGTCTCGCTTCCCAGATCTGAAAACCAGTCTGACTGTCAAACCCGAGGCTCCTTCACACGTTCTCCATCATAGCCCTGCTACCCAGGTCTCTGGGCCAGGAGCACAGCACTCGTGGTCCTGCACGGGAGGCTTGAGGCCGTGTCTTGGGGGAGTGTGCCACTTCTTTGTTCTGACTTCTGTGTGAGGGCGAAGCCATGCAATCAGCCCTCCCTCCACCCTCCTTCCTTATCCTTCAGAAGGGAGAACAGACCATCAGGCCACCCAGCCTGGCAGAATGGCTGGGGAAATTGCAAGAGACATCATGTGTTGGGAATCATTACCGTGGGGCTCCATGATGTAGACCTCATGTTGGAGCTTGGGGCAGAATTGCTTTTACTTCTTTCTCTTTAAAACTTTAAAGACGAGACATTCCTATAAGGTCTCGGGGCAAGAAGTCTCTTTTCTAGAACTCAGTGTGATTCTGATATTTAAGCCACAGGAGCTCTGGAATCTTCTCTGCCTTTGAATCTCAGGTTGTGGACTCTGTAGCCTAAAACGCCATGAACAGCAGCCTTCTCTTTCTCTGTCCTGCTTAACACCTGACCCTTTAAGTTAGCTTCTGTGCGGACGGCCTTTTGAAAAACTGAGTTTTTGTGCAAACCTGAAGTGATGCCTCAACAGTTAAAAGCTCCAGCTGTTCTTCCAGAGGACCTGAGTCCAACCCACATAGCAACTCAACTGCAGTTCCAGAGGATCTGATGCCGCCTGCTCGCCTCCATAGGCACCAGGCCTGCACACGGTGCACAGACATGCACGGAGGCAAAACACTCATGCACATAAAATAAAATCATCTTTAATTTCATTTTTAAAATTGATTTTTTTTGTGGCTTTGATTTAAAAAATAAAGCCTTTGCAGAAATTGTAGGGTTGTGAGTTTTGAAAGAATATTAATGAACACGGATGCTCCCAGCCACATTGCCCATCTGGAATCGATTAAGATGTTGTTCTAAGAGAAACACAGCCATTCTCATCTCCATTCCAGCCCTGTAATGCTGCAGCTCCCTCAGAAGGGTAATGTGGCAGAGGTGCTGAAGGGAAGGGAGGGTGGGATTAGCCTTCGGCAGCTGGAAAGCTGAACTCTGAACTTCCGCTCTGGATTTGTGTGTTTGGGAGAGAGAAGTGTTTGTACTGGGACTTGAGAGGCAAACAAGGTAGCAGTGGTTTTATTGGAGGGAAGTTGTAAAATAACTGTAAAAAAGGTAATTTTGGCCTCTTTAAAAATGTGCCCGTGGCAGAGTGCCTGATGAGTAAAAATGGTTTGTGGAGCGTTACTATAAATAACAAGGCATTTATTTTCCCTTTGAAGTCAGTTTAATTCCAAATAAATTGATATTTAATTATCAGTATCCCCCGGGGCTTGTCACTTAGGTGTTGCACAAAAGTGAAACCGCATCATTTGGCGTGTTTGATCGTCTGCTTGTAAATCTGCTATAGCTGTCCTTTTCCGAGCCTCAATTAAATATGCAGGCTTCTCCTTATCAGGAACTGTTGCAAGGGCCAGGGAGAATTTATTGGCTCTGCTGGTAGAATGATAGGCTTGCTAAATTGCTTAGGGGGATTAAACTAATTGGTGTTTTCTGTTGCAAACAGAAGGCTCTCATCTCTTCTCCTGGCATTCTTTGGTTGATGTTTGAGAACAAGGTTGGGAGGGTTACAGTGAGGATATCAGAGAACTTTGGGATGGTAGAAGTGCCTTTCAGAATAATGATGACATTATGTCAACTGGAAAGGACAGGACACCAAGAGCTCCGACTTCCCCCAATGTGTGCTCTACCCGAATCCTCCCCCACCCAACTCCTTTGTACATATGGAAATGTCTCCAAGATAACTCAGAAAAATCCAGACGCTGGGTTTTTGTTTCAGACTCTCACTAAGCAGGTATTTTCCCAAGCAGAGAGCTTTACTGATGATTTTAATGGGGCAGATAACCCCAAGGTGGTAGTGAAGCAGGGAAAAGTCCAGAAGCACCAGTGAGGCTCCATCGCAATGTGCTCTGGCCCAGATAAGCATGCAAGCTCTCCCGGTGAGAGCTGCCTGGCTACTGTCTGTGTCACTTTCCAGAGAGCTATGCCATTAAAGCCTCAGACTCCAGGTTTGTTCACTACAGGAAGTCCTAGCATGGCAGATACGTCCTACTTCGGAGCATTCCACAGGAAAGTATTCTCCTGCTAGCAAGTGCCTTTAATGTATTACCCAGGAGGCATCATAACCATGCTTACAAGGTGGGATCTCGTGATCTCTCAGTTTCCTAAAACTGCCTTTTCTGGGGGCAAAAAAAAAAAATTCTAAATGCTCTTACAGCTAACAAGATGGTTGAAATGATCTTTTCTTCTACCACCAAATACTGTGTTCTTTTGTTGTGATTTTGATAAGTGAGACTGCATGGAGGGACAAAAGTCAGAGGACATGATGCCCCGGAAGTAACAGGCTCTGTCCCTGGGGGTCGGGGACAGAGGATGTGGAAGGACTGGGGTGGTGAGCAGAATGCCAGGTGTGCATTCTGACCTGCATTCCAGGCCGTGCTCGGCCTCCTTGGAGCTATATTCTTCTTCACCCATTCTGTGTGGTTGTCACAATCCTAGTCCAGAATGCCAGTCACTGGCCCCGCTCAGGAATCCCTGATCCTTGTGATCTAAAACTCTTTTATAACTCTGAGCTGTTATAAGCCTGCAGTGTCTCTAGCCTCAAGTTGCTCCTAGCAGGATGGATGTCAGTCCTCACGTAGTAATAACTGTAAATAAAAGTGATGTCAGTATAGACATGCAGAGACCCACGGCGTCAGTATAGACATGCAGAGACCCACGGCGTCAGTATAGACATGCAGAGACCCACGGCGTCAGTATAGACATGCAGAGACCCACGGCGTCAGTATAGACATGCAGAGACCCACGGTGTCGGTATAGACATGCAGAGACTCACGGTGTCGGTATAGACATGTAGAGACCCACGGCGTCAGTATAGACATGCAGAGACCCACGGTGTCAGTATAGACATGCAGAGACCCACGGCGTCAGTATAGACATGCAGAGACCCACGGCGTCAGTATAGACATGCAGAGACCCACGGTGTCAGTATAGACATGCAGAGACCCACAGCGTCAGTATAGACATGCAGAGACTCATGGTGTCAGTATAGACATGCAGAGACCCACAGCGTCAGTATAGACATGCAGAGACCCACGGTGTCAGTATAGACATGCAGAGACCCACGGTGTCAGTATAGACATGCAGAGACCCACGGTGTCAGTATAGACATGCAGAGACCCACAGCGTCAGTATAGACATGCAGAGACTCATGGTGTCAGTATAGACATGCAGAGACTCATGGTGTCGGTATAGACATGCAGAGACTCATGGTGTCGGTATAGACATGCAGAGACTCATGGTGTCGGTATAGGCCTGTAGAGACCCACAGCGTCAGTATAGACATGCAGAGACCCACGGTGTCAGTATAGACATGCAGAGACCCACGGTGTCGGTATAGGCCTGTAGAGACCCACAGCGTCAGTATAGACATGCAGAGACCCACGGTGTCGGTATAGGCCTGTAGAGACCCACAGCGTCAGTATAGACATGCAGAGACCCACGGTGTCAGTATAGACATGCAGAGACTCATGGCGTCAGTATAGACATGCAGAGACTCATGGTGTCAGTATAGACATGCAGAGACCCACGGTGTCACTATAGGCATGCAGAGACCCACGGTGTCACTATAGACATGCAGAGACCCACAGTGTCGGTATAGACATGCAGAGACCCACGGTGTCAGTATAGACATGCAGAGACCCACGGCGTCAGTATAGACATGCAGAGACCCACGGCGTCAGTATAGACATGCAGAGACCCACGGTGTCAGTATAGACATGCAGAGACCCACAGTGTCAGTATAGACATGCAGAGACTCATGGTGTCAGTATAGACATGCAGAGACCCACAGCGTCAGTATAGACATGCAGAGACCCACGGTGTCAGTATAGACATGCAGAGACCCACGGTGTCAGTATAGACATGCAGAGACCCACGGTGTCAGTATAGACATGCAGAGACCCACAGCGTCAGTATAGACATGCAGAGACTCATGGTGTCAGTATAGACATGCAGAGACTCATGGTGTCGGTATAGACATGCAGAGACTCATGGTGTCGGTATAGACATGCAGAGACTCATGGTGTCGGTATAGGCCTGTAGAGACCCACAGCGTCAGTATAGACATGCAGAGACCCACGGTGTCAGTATAGACATGCAGAGACCCACGGTGTCGGTATAGGCCTGTAGAGACCCACAGCGTCAGTATAGACATGCAGAGACCCACGGTGTCGGTATAGGCCTGTAGAGACCCACAGCGTCAGTATAGACATGCAGAGACCCACGGTGTCAGTATAGACATGCAGAGACTCATGGCGTCAGTATAGACATGCAGAGACTCATGGTGTCAGTATAGACATGCAGAGACCCACGGTGTCACTATAGGCATGCAGAGACCCACGGTGTCACTATAGACATGCAGAGACCCACGGTGTTGGTATAGACATGCAGAGACCCACAGTGTCGGTATAGACATGCAGAGACCCACGGTGTCAGTATAGACATGCAGAGACCCACAGCGTCAGTATAGACATGCAGAGACTCATGGTGTCAGTATAGACATGCAGAGACCCACGGTGTCGGTATAGATATGCAGAGACCCACAGTGTCGGTATAGACATGCAGAGACCCACGGTGTCAGTATAGACATGCAGAGACCCACGGTGTCGGTATAGATATGCAGAGACCCACGGTGTCGGTATAGACATGCAGAGACCCACGGTGTCACTATAGGCATGCAGAGACCCACAGTGTCGGTATAGACATGCAGAGACCCACGGCGTCACTATAGGCATGCAGAGACCCATGGCGTCACTATAGGCATGCAGAGACCCACGGTGTCAGCCATACACATGCAGAGATCCATGGCGTCATTATAAGCATGCAGAGACCCACGGTGTCAGTATAGACATGCAGAGACCCATGGCGTCAGCCATAGGCCTGCAGTGACCCATGAGGACAGTGCAGCACACCTTCTGTTTCCTCACTGTTCTCTTCAGCAGGAGCAATTCCCTCTCCAGGAAGGCGGTAACACTCTGTACAGTGACAGAGTGCTCTGGTTATAGAATTCTAGCCATTGGAAATTGAGTTGGATTAGCTTCCTTTGGACTGGCTAGACTTCATCTGGTCGTTGCGTTTTTGACAATAATCCGCATCTCACTTTCTTGATAGCTCTCTGAGGGAAGCATTACAGAGTGAGGCTGGTGTATCATTTACTTGATGACTTAGAAAAGGGAGGGGTGTGAAGCTGGGCAGATGATCCTAATTGTGTCTGGACTTTTTTCCCCAGGAACTTTTAACTTGCTGTGAAGAAGGGAAAGGGGAACTCAAGGATGGCCTGGAAGTGATGCTCAGTGTCCCCAAGAAAGCCAATGATGCCATGCATGTCAGCATGCTGGAAGGTAGCTGATCTCCCAGTCCTCTGGGATGCCACCTCCATTCCTAAGACCAGAGAATTTGTGTTAGAGGGGGAAGTAGCATGAAGTCAGGCAAGGAACAAGCCTGGAAAAGAGTAAAAACCAGTTGTTCAGTGGGTCCTTGGCTACCGGTGTGCGGAGCACCACAAAGCAGCATAGCTAGCACCTGTCTCCAGGTGCCATGAGATCACAGTGCAGGCTGTGATCTTCACTAGCAACAGGCCAGAGCCCCATAGACCTGTTCATATGCAGGTCATTTGCATTGCCTTCAGAGTCAGGAAAACTGGAAGTACTGATTACACAGTATACACCAATGGCTGTAGTGTGATATCTGCCTTACACACACATGCACACACACACACACACACACACACACACACGCTCACACACACCTTTTTTCAAAAAAATGAACCCAAGCCTTGTCCATGATGAATAAATAACTCACTACTGAGCCACAGCTCTTTTTTCTCAGACATGGTCTCACTAAACTGTCCAGGCTGTGCTTTGAAACAGTGATCCTTCCTCAGCCAACCAAATATCAAAAACTGTGCATCATCATGCCCAGCTTCTTTAAAATATAAAAAATTGCATAGCATAAATTTACCATTGTGACCATTGTCTTTTAGACTATATTTATCCACTTAACACTAGCAACTAGCCTCTTGTCCTTCTTGGGAGCTTAGGAAAGCAAGCCCAGCCGGGCGACCCTGACAGAGCTTCAGTCAGTTTGAACTGTGTTCTGAGAATCCAGACCAAGTGCAGTATGAAGTAAGGCTCCTAGGACACGGTCCTGATTTGTAGCACAGATGCACAGTGGAGCCAGCCTGGCGATAAATAGATTTGATAGCCCAGTAAAGTCTTAGCATTCCAGTCTAACAAGTAGATGCTAAGGAAGTAAGTGTGTGGGCTGCTCTTTCTCTCCTGGCTTTGACCCACAATACCAACCACTCCCGTTCCCCTCATCTCAGAGACTCGGAGTGGCCTCACTTCCTGGACTACCCGTAGCACAAGAGCCCCTAGGTCTTGGAGCAGTAGAGCCAGTTCTGTCTGCTCTAGACTAAGCACTAATCACCCGAAGGTGCTCCTGTTGCCAGTTTCCCCACCTGCTTCATTCCTGTGCACACCGGGCTCCCCAGTACTGGGTGTCCTTCTTTATAAAAGTACCCCATTTGTCCAGACCTTCCCTCACCCAGAGACTCGATCCAGGCCCTCCAGTGTGGTCTGTGGCCCTGTGTAATAGAGCTGGTTGAAAGTACACTTGGATGGACTCTCCTAGCACCTTTTGAACCAAAATCTCTTAAAAGGGGAGGGGTGTTCAGAATCCATTTTTCATGTGCTTTCCAGGTGGTTCTTGTGTGCACTAAGATTTGGGAACCTTCTGGAAGATTCAAAGTATAAATAGAAAGTGTTGAAAGTTTATTCCACCACACTGTTTAGGAGAAAGAAAAGAACCCTAAGGATGGAATATGAGAAATGGGGCAATAACAAATATAGCATAGTCAAAGGTACTCCTCTACACAGTATTCAACCTCAGCTCCACTCAGAGGTAGGAGCAGTGGGAGCTGTGGAGGAAGAAGATGCTCTGAGACTGGGGACTGCCTGTTTGGGAGACCCACAGCCCCTCTCACACGGGGAGGGAAGAGTCACATGGGATCTTTCAGAAAACCCTACTCATATTGCCTATGTATGTAGAAGACAT